>NC_134405.1:78815420-79415420 GCF_038048845.1 Mixophyes fleayi
AGCAATTAATCTTAAGTTCTAGATTTTCCATTCCATTCTAAACAAAGACATTATACTTGCTATTGAGCCAGATCCAATATTATCAATGATCCTGGTCAGCCACAATCTTGAGTGTCCACCAGTCAGCTGCATGTGGGGCAGCACAGTGGCCTAGTGGTTAGCACTTCTGCTTCACAGCACTGGGGTCATTAGTTCGATTCCCGACCACAGCCTTATCTGTGTGTTATCTCCCAGGGTTTGCGTGGGTTTCCTCCGGGTGCTTCGGTTTCATTCCACTCTCCAAAAACATACTTGTAGGTTAATTGGCTGCTATCAAAATTGACCCGTGTGTGTCTGTGTGTTAGGGAATTTAGACTGTAAGCTCCAATGGTGCAGGGACTGATGTGAGTGAGTTCTCTGTACAGCGCTGCTAATTAGTGGTGCTATATAAATAACTGATGATATACACAATTTGGTGTAAAAGGCCTTTTTATACCAGAAGTATAATAATAATAATTAATAATAATAATTTCTGATATAAAACTGATTTCTATAAGCTTTTGGGTATTCATAAGCCAATGACTATGATTGCTTAATACTGGTGCAGCGGAAGAATTTACTGTATTTTCTGTCTTGTTTTCAGGAAAAGCTGCTGGCTAATGTGTCACTCCAGATGGCAGACGTCACTCGTTTGAAGGGTAAGTGAAACATATACACAGCCTGTCATATCAATAGGTCCGTCCCCATAAAAGGGTCATTTGAAGTATCACTGGAGTTTAGTAAGGGATCACCACGAAATTTGGACCCTTAAGGTAACTTTTCCTCCTGAATTTAAAAATACAAACCAAATTACTTTAGCTGTCTTACGTTTCGAGTTACAGCAAAAATGCAAGCTTTAGAAACAGAATTAAAACGCTAGGTTAAATTAACATTAGATAATGGGTAGGTAGGTGCTTAACAAAGGTATACATTACTACCACAAAACAAATCCGCATGGTACACTCAAAAAAAATTATGAAGTTGATGTTTGATTACTGTTGTATCGCATACATAATTTGCACAATAAACCATGAAATGTAATAACTTAAACATAACTGAAGTTGAGTCAACAATCACATTATTTTCCCCTTGTTTTGACCCTGTTGTACTTTTCCTTAAAGTGACAGCAGACAGTGTATACTGCCTTCCAGTACTTCCTTGAATAGCAGGCACTTCTGTTACACAGAGGACGTGAATAAAATGAACAAAACACTTATAATCCATTGAAGGCCAAGGCCAAGACAGCACATTTGTTGATTTGTTTTGTTTCATGAAGTGTACCAGCACATCTTGTTCCTCCTCATTACATTGAATAATATACTTAATGTACCAGCTGTTATCGTACACTGCTGCTATGTATGTTCCAGTTTGCAGATCACTTTTGTCTATTTATTTTGTGACTGTGGTCATAGTGACACTAACACTGGTTCCTGCTGTCTTCATGTCATCTGATGACAAACAGTATATGTGTAGCTCATCATTACTAGTAGGCCAAAATCTATGATGAATATGTGTTCCTGCCAGAGTCTTTGCTGTTTCTAGACAGCTATGCAGCTTGCTTTGCAGTCTTGTCATTTCTTTGTGACACGTAGGAAAACTTTATGCCATGTACATTTTCATTTGCCCAGTTATATAACTCCAAAAGTGTGAAGATGTGATAGGTTTCCACTGCTTGCAGACTGGTGCGGGTGGCTAGACGTGTAATTGTCCCTCTAATGCCGTCACACGGACTTTTAAGAAAAAATTCCATTCTGCTTCAATGTCATCCTTTTGAAAGCATAAGCTCAAAAAGTTTTTGCAGTACTTGTATTGTGCACTATCACCATCACTAAAGTAGTGAACATACTTCAATTTTGGTAATAGTTTGGATAAGTGTTTCATAACTACTGTAATGAAGGCATGCACAGTTATGGTTACATAGTCACGGGTATCACTTATAACATACAGACTCACACAATTTATAGTGTGACAATCATCTTGCCTAAAATATACAGCAAGTGGGTGGAGTGTTGCTTGTGAAGTGTCCTAGTGGAATCCTTGAATTGCATCCTGACACACGAATGAATAATTTTCTGCAAAATCTAGTAACCCAATAGCTTCTGTTTGTGGTCGTATGATTTCCTTGAACTGGTGTAGGTATTCATCCTGGGGCTTTGTTGTTGCATCATCATCAACTACAAATAACTTCACAGAATAGTTCCACAGCACTAGTGATTATAACCAATTTACTTTGGTCAGTGTGGACCCACTGCTACTGCTTGTAAACAATTGTGTCGCTATCATGAAAAAGTTTTTCAACTGTTTTCTGAAGTGCTTCCAGATCTGGGCATTTGTCACATCCATGAAGCATACATGAGGAGCAAACAAGGATTTCAGTTAGGTCTTTTTAGTCCATCTTTAGTGGTAGAGCAACAACCCATAATTTTACGTTTTGGTGGTTTCACAAACACACACAGAATACATACCACCTGTAGCAGCACTACAACCATAGAGGTTGTAAGGAACAAAGCTTAGACAATCCAATTCCAATGTCTGGAAAGCGGTCTTTGAAAGCAAGATAAAGCTCTCTCAAGTTTACTAGGAGTAGCCTTTTCTGTTTGTTTCTGTAAAAGTTCCAGGAGGAAGAAGAATGCACAAACTCTTTGTTTCCAGGGCACATCCGAGAATGTTCATCATCTTGGTATAACTTCTGTACCCGATGAACGATTTGTACAAGAAGGGCTTTACCTCTATATTTTTCAGATTCTACCAGTATGCCATGGGTTGCTTTAAGTTCTCTTGATTGTTTTACCATGTTTTCTGTGACATTAAACTTTTCTGCAGTCTGCTTAATAGTCCAGCTGTTTGGTGCCAGAGTTAATATTTTTGTTTGTCGTGGCACCTCTTCACACTTTTGCTTTTATTCATATATCGGACTCTGTAAATCATCACAACCTGAACATTTACTTATTCTCTGTGGTGATTCTAGTGCTAGGAAGAGACAATATTTCAGTAAGCTTGTCTTAAATGGCTGTAGTTTTCTGCTCTCTGTTAGCATATGCCTCCCATTGTCTTCTCTTTACCCCATGCAAATTCACTGTCGTACAACCAAGCTTTGGAATGCTTTCATTCAGCTCATCTGTTTCTGCAGGATCAGTCTTCACCGGGGATTCAACTTCTTCTGTTGGCATATCTGTCTGTTTGTTTACAGTGTGACAGTTGAATTCTGCGTTTTGGGCAAAGTTTCTGTCCTGGCTTAATAACAGCATGAAGTTGACACTCGCCATGTTCTTTGGCCCACTTCAGTGACACAACTCTTAAGCTTTTTCGGCCCTTTCTGTGAAACAAGAAATTATTACAGCATGTTTGTCTGACATTCTTCATAGATTAACAGCAGTACCTTTTCATGATGGTAACAGACTGAGGTTCCAGGATCCCTGGTTGCATTTGAAACTTCAGCTCTCAGAATCAAAAATTTATTTTTCTTCATCTGTAAAGTAGTCCCAGCTATGTAATCCAGTGGTATTTGAGTAGATAGTAATAGGGCAGTCAGTATTTAAAAGACTACCAAATGTGCACTTTGGAGGAGCAGCTGCCATGATTGACTATCTTTCTCTCTGTCTCCCTCTCTCGTCCTGTTGTCATCAGTTTCTGTATAGGAGGGTTATCCCATTGCCTAAGATTTGTTCACATTTTGGGTATGGTTTTTGACTTATTCAAACAACAAAATAGACCATTTGCGCTCCAACTATGTAGAACTTCCACATTATATACAAAAGATAAGTTCTATATATCTCCCTTCTGTCACGACACCTCTTCGAGAACGCCAATCTCGTATGTATATAGAAACTACAAAATGGTAGGCTGCGCCAAGAGGGAGATGGAAAAATAAAAAGTTGATAGTATGGCAGATCTTGTAAGTATCATATATTTATTAAAACATTAAAATCAAGTTGTATATGTTACAAAACACCTTCATCAAAACATGACATCATACATTTCTAAATGTTCAATATGATATGTCTCTTTAATGGATTGTATAAAGTGCCTGGCCAGTACACTTGAAAAATAACAATTAAAAACCTAATAAAACACATGTTTTGTAAATCAAAAACTATTATCCGCTGTTGACAAACTGGTGTATTGTATAAAGGAGCAATCTCACCACACGATATGTTTTCTGAACAGTGAAGATTTATTCTCTCATGAGAGATTTTTTTCAGTGTCCTATTGTTAGGATGAGGACGCAATATATCACTTTCTTCCCTATATTCACAATATGGGATATTTCAAACACAATCTCAATTCCTCTATGTGTACTTGGGATACTATGTTCCGTGCTCCACGATAGCCACAAAGAGATGTGTACCCAAATGTGTGTATGGAATAAATTCCTATTGACAAAAGTGATCCAAGGGGTTAAATATCATCCGTCAATTAATTCTCTGAGCTTGCAGAGGTAACACTCTTCGTTAACATAGATATATTGTGATGAAAACGTCCACTTGCCAGATATAAAAGTGGATTATTAGAAGTCTGGGTAACACTGCAGAAGGGAATATTTAAATATCCAGTGTATACACGCTCATCAGCACTGTGAGAGAGTGTTTTTATCTTCTGGATGTCAAATTTCCAGCTACTTGTTGTAAACTCTAGAGCCGTGGTTCACGTCCGTTCAAAATCCCAATAATCATGAGCCCAAGCTAAGGGATAATGATAGCTTATTGAGAACAATGTAATAGATAGACAGTCCAATGTCCTTGTTTCCTCCAGAAGTTTTTCCAGGTACTTGAAAAACTATATCACACTAACGCGTTTCGTTAGCGTATGAGCTAATTTTTTCAAAGTTTTTGACTTGGCATGGTTTCCTGTGTACATTATGTATGCAGTACAACAGTAATCGAATGTCAATTTCATTATGGTTTTTTTCTCCACTATAAAACAGAGTACTATGCTGATTTTTTTGGTGTGTGGTAGTAATACACAGCTTTTGTTAAGCACCTAAAAAATGTGACCTAATGTTGATTTAACCTAGCGTTTTTAATTCTGCTCTAAAAGCTTGCATTTTTGCTGTAACACGAAACATAAGGAAGATCAAGTAATTTGGTTTGGATTGTTGAATTCAGGGGGAAAAGTTACCTTAAGGGGTCCAAATTTCGCGTTGATTCCTTAATAAACACCTGTGATACTTCCAATAAACTGGAATAAATAAGCTGTGATTAGTAAATAGTTTAATACATTGAATAATCAATATTTTGGAAACTAATGGTCAGACAGTCGAGATATTTGGCAGAAATTGATTTTTGGACATGCTCTCATTAAAAAAAAAAAAAAATCATAAAAAAAAATGGAAATGGGTGGTGGACATTTAATTTTTTTGTTTTGGGGTGATCTGATGAGGAATGACCCAAAAATGACTTGTTAGATTCTCAAACTGTGTATGTTTGTGCAACAATGACCAACACTTACACCCAACCACAATAAAACACAGTAATCTTCCCAACCTTAAGTATTTTTTAAACTCTGAACACTTCTGTTACACAATTACTGCGTCAGTAATTTCATCATGCTCCTATCGCTTCACCCAAGAGTTGAGTGAAATAATCATTGTTCAATTTGGCCACGCAGGTAGTTGGCCAAATCTGCTAAGATCTGGTTGTTCGTGTCTCTGGTTGAGAGAGCAGATCACTTCTGGCTCTGTTGTGGACTGTTAGTGTAGTTGCAAGACTACTGTCTACACTGGCAGATGGCTGTTATCTCGAGACCGCATGCACAGTAAGAATGACCCTATCTAAATCAATAGCATTATCTAGCTATGCTGTCATTTTAGGGCCGAACACAAAGCAATGTTGAGCAGTTGCCTGATATTAGCTACAATATTATTATTTTGTTTGGCCAGCTTTAGACCTTTTATACGCTGGCCGAGCCATAATTAGTAAGAAACTTAAAAGAAGTAGGTAAATGCTGACTGGCATATAGCAGCAAGGGAATTGTTTCAAAACACCTGAAGATCCAAGTGGCCTGCATCTGCAATGAATGATACGAAGCTATCCTACACATAAGATTCTTTTATGGTACAATGTCAATTTACATTTATTGTGCAAATGTCCAGAAATGATCTGTTCTCTCTGCACCTCTCCCATCATAGTCTGATCCTTCTTTACAGAACAGTTACATGAGCTACGTCAAGAGTTTCTGCAACAGGATGATCAGCTGCATGAGTACAAAAACAATTACACTCTGCTTCAGAAAGCACTAAAGGAAGAGAGGTTGGTACATAATCTTTGATTACCTGCATTAGTGAGATGGTTACTTTGTGTTTTAGAGAATCCACTAATTGTGTATTGTTCACATTAGTCAACAGTGCACGAAACAGCTGGCAGATCAGAAGCTCGAGTATAATGAGAGCATTAAGAAACTCCAAGTAGCGGACAAGGACAAGGTGAGACACAGAGAGAGTTGTGTGGAAGCCATGCAGAATCTGCATATCATTAGTTTATAGACATATGGATCTCTTTGATTCTAGACAGCAAATAATTGACATGAATCTCGTGGATCAATCACTAAAAAACAAACAAAACCACAGACAATATTTTTAAATAACCTCCACATACATGTTTAAGAAATCTGAGATCGTTAACAAAGTGCTCCTGATGTGCACCAAAAATACGCCTTGGTTTTTGTATCTGGACACATTAATGTCTAGTTACATAAATACGTAGTGCACCTAGAAATGCATTCTGGAAGGTGCAAAATGTGACAAAGTATAGGACAAGAGTCTGATCTCTGTGAGCTCAGAGCATATCAGTTCAGATGCAGGAAAATAACTAGTTTTGTGCCTTGCTGTTTTTTGTATTTTATTTTTTTATTTATTTTTATGACATTTTTTACAGAATTGTACAAAGATGCAAAGAAAATAAACATTGTAAGAAAACCAACAGAAACAGGGGTGGGACAAAGGATGATTATTTTGGTTTTTCTTATTAGAACATTAATGTTAGAGTAGATGAGAAGAGAATTGTAACATGTGAAGGGTTATGTTCTCTACTGGTAATATTTTCTATTCTATTCAGATGGGGATTTGGCTAAATACAGTAGGTTTTTCAAAAATATTTGGTTAACAATTCATATTTTGATTGCCATGATATTTGAGTCTACAGCTTGCAGAGCTAAAACTAAAGCAAGTAATGTATTAGATAGTCCCTTCTGCTTTACTTTAATAAAAATATAAAGGTTCAGCTTTGGATCTAGATTTGTGAAATTGTTATGTGATAATGATGGGTTGAATCCTAAAATATGAAAGATTTAAGCACTGTGGTGCCTGGCAAATCTACGATAATATAATAATAATACCTTGCATACTAAATTATGTAATGTTCCTTGTAGGACAAGGTAGAGAAGTCATCCATCAAAGTTGCAGGAGGCGAAACAGGCACTGAGAACAACGTGCACACGATGGCCACCATAGCTATAGACAATCATGTGGAGAACCCTTCCAGTAACCGCCTGAACTTCGAGAGAGGTAAAGAAATGTGTTGCCAGCTTTAAATATTTTGATGCGTTCTTCCAGGATACTTGCTCCCTTTTTCTAGAGATGTGACTGTGTCACAACAAAATCTAACTGAGCATGCATGACATGTGGGTGTAAAAAATAAGTTAATAAAAACCAAACCACCCAGTCTGTCTAAAAATTAAAATTATACCCCCCAAATGTACATTTCACCCTCACTATTAAACATTCAGTTCTGCCACAACTAATATTTAGTTCAGGAACTGACATCATTAGGAAGCCTTCAGTTACTCACTCAAAATCACAACCTAAACTAGAGATGTTGTAAACCAAACAATCCTCTGCCTTACATATAGTGTTTATAAAAAAACAAAAACAAAAGCCGATCTGGTACATGAATTTGTTAAGAACACAAAGACAGAATGTTACTTAGTGGAGTTTAATATGGAAAAAAAATCACAATGCTTATTGTATACAAAGGGATAACAAATTGATATATAGACATATGAATGCAAACCATTTCTTAAAATTAAAACAGGAATACAAATATAAACAGTCATTGCATACTGACTTTATCTGCTGTCCAAGAAAAGCTAGAAACTTTGGACAATTCATCAGTAGAACGACAGAGTCAAAACTGACAATCTTTAAATTAATTTCCTTACTTTTAAATAGTCTTCCTTGCTCACCTCATTCCTTTCTTTTGTGAGGTCACCAAAAAAAGTGGATGGGTATGCTAATCTATTTTACACTTCTAGTAATAAATTCTATAATTAAGATACCTTTCTTCTGGAGTAGAACAGATATACAATATTAGATCTGTTGAAGTTATGTTTTTTTTTTGCACATATGCATAGGAAACATGATTATGCTGTATGGATTCTTTAGGAAGATATGTTATCCCTATATGTTTATTAGGAGATTGATATTTCTCCATAACACGTTATGGACTAGTTCCTCCTGGTTACAAATTTGTACAGCGATCTTCTCAAATATGGATCCGAAAAACTATTGTTTTGATGTTTTTTCCCTCCAGGTAGTATACCTGCACTCCTGTGGTCATTTCCAGCTGAACGAATTTTGCCAATCTTCTAATCATCTGTGACTGGGCCATAAATTATATCTGACTATAGTCAGATTTAGTCTTCTGTGACCCTTTTAGCTAGGTGAAAATTCCGTGACACTTTCAGCTTGGTGACAAATCAGATTTCTGATGTAGATATTGACATACATTAACCCCTAGTTTACTTACGCACAGTGAATTCATATGTTAAAAACAACTCCTATCTTTGGGAAGGATCAGCACCACATTAATATATTATTTTCCTGATTAGGCCATAATCCTGACACCATAGAATAGAATATTCCACCTCTTTATACTGAGAAGCCGTGCCTTGCTGTAGAAACTCTCTATATTTTCTCCTTTAGGAAAATCATTACTGTGGAGTATTGCAGTGCATTAAGTTTCCTCTACTGACTTTACAACTCTATGCTGAAAGCTACTCCCCAAATGTGGGACCCGCATTGTTAAACAAGGAATCTTCTGCTCACCCAGACTGGAAACCTAATATCTCGATTAAAAGCAAATTTCACCTTTTTACCGCAAACCAGCTCCTCTCCACTCCCCTTGCTACCCTTTACCTTAAATATAGGGGTCCTTTCAGTAGAAACCCTTCCTCTGCACTCTTCTCCCAGTGCTAGAATTAACATGAAGCTGCATAATGTTGGGAACAAGAGGAGTGCCTAACATAGGGCTTTGCTTGCAGCTTAGTCACAATTGGGCCTTCCCTTGTTTAGTCCAATATTGTTTAATATCTCGGAGCACTAACCTAGGTCTTCTGAGACCTAGATTCTGAAGATGTCATTGTGAATTAATGGTTTGCAAAGTACTCCTGAAGCTGGGTAACCATGATTTGGTCAAAGGAAATCATTTAAAACCATTAGGTATTTGAACCTTGTTCTTTCAACAACCTTGATCCATATATAAGAGCTCAAATGGAAGCAGATGCTTGTCAGTGATTTAATAAAGTAGGAATGTATTGCTAATAATAACATATAACATATTTTATGTTATTTTTTTTCCTTTATGACATAATAGCTTTACATTTCTTAATGCTTACTGTATTTTTTCTTACTATTAAGATGCTGGCAAAGTTGGTGGTGATGCAGGAATGCCAGAGATAGAAGACAGTGAGCCAGCAAAGCCCGATCTTGCCCCCACTGGTGAGTCTGAAGAAGATGGGAGGGATTGTAACATTTCTGTGGTATCTGTTTTATTAACACCATAAATATACTTTATGTAGCTGGAAAGAAAGCCGACATTGATGCCTTGCCACATGATGTTGGGGAGTCCGAGAAGCAACCTTCCTTACAACTCGACTCTATTGCCAATGCTCAAGGTACGTGGCTTCCTTTCGCGTTTCTCCAAGGGCAGGGCTTGTTAAGAGGGTCAGATTTGTGAGCAGAGTCCTGATCAATCCTTTCTCTTCTTCTCTAGCCAAATACTTTCCTCCTGGTGCCAAGAAGGAGTCTGTGCCCCCCCTAGAGGAAAATGCCCTGAAATTTGGTCAACTACCCCTGAAACAAATCCCCAAAGAGCCGAAGTCCATGATATTTCCTAATATAAAGCAAAGTAAGACTGACCTTATTAATTCCACGGGGAAGATATGTACATATGCAACTAGTAAAATCTGCTTTCTACTGTGAAAACAAAGTGCTACATATAAAACTTATTTCAAAAGCGAACCCGTGCAGCCAAATCCTATTTAAAACTCACTTTTACATAAAATGTCAAGAAAAATGTAGGAAAGTGGCTAGGATCTCTTTAACATAAAATATAATACCAAGCACATTAATGGAATTGTTCCAATAAAGGCCCTTTTTACAGTCAAATGTATTTGTGAATAATATCACATCCTTACCATTCACTGTGCCTTAATATCACAAGTAATTATTCGTATTTGCATCCCAATTCCAATTCATGTTTATTAATTGTCATAAATCGGCATCAATGTTGATTAAAGGCATGCAGGATTTTCTCCTCTGCTAGGCAGATTACATTGCATGGCATAATTTTAACATATTTACAGCCATCCAACACTATATATTGAAGTCTAATAACTTTAGTGGACAGTTATTACACAATGAAAGCATGGGAAGAAACAGATCGCCATCTGTTGGCATGTCCTGGTACTGCTGATAACGTAGTTGTAACATTCCAGGGGGTAAATGTATTAACCTCCGGATTGTTGAACTCCCGCGAGTTCGCCGTCTTCAGCGCTTAAATTTAAAGCGGCGCTGCCTTGTAAAGGGAAGTTTTACATTTAAGCGCTGAAGACGGCGAACTCGCGGGAGTTCAACATTCCGGAGGTTAATACATTTACCCCCAGGTGGTATTTCTCTTCTGTATAAAAAATATTTTTTGTGTTTTTAGAACATTTGTAAAATGCTTAATTTTTAGTTTAGATATGTTCTACCTGTGATTCCTATTATTAAGGGTTGAGTGATGAAATGCCTAGTTTTACATGGATTCTATAACTGATAGCTCCGCACGATGCTTAAGCAATACGTACTGATGGTTGGTGAGAGCTTGCACTGATCACTGAAGTTTTCTTGTCTTTAGCTTAAGCAATACAACATGGATAGTTCAGTGCTCAATATATGACGGAGGTCATCCAAAGTAGATACAGGAATGCATTCAGTGTTTTACCTTGATAACATAAGATAAGTTAACAGTTTACCAACAGTGTTAGCAACTTAAGCTTTTTGTGTAGTGACATAGAGGCAATTTGTGCACCCTCCTATTTTATAATCCCTGCTCTGTCTTTCTACATAGCATTGTTACTGACAAACAAGTTATGACTGGCAACATTCATGGAGCCTATGTGCTAGGAACTTTGTATTTATATACTGCTAGCTGTCTGCAGACAAATGGTGCATAAACGTAGAGTTCAATATGCAGGTGTATAAAGTGCCTGTATGTCACTGCCCTAAAAGATATTATTACACTATGATCTGGATGTTAAAAGCATTGACTTTTCAACGTATTATATTTGTCTTGCTTTATATTGTTGCAACCTACAGATTTACATACAAAGGGCCTGAGTCATTAAGGAGAGCAAAGCAGAAAAAAGGAGTAACTTTGCACTTGGACAAATCCATGTTGCATTGGAAGGGGAGGTAAATTTTAAGTGTGTGAGAGTGTAGTTATAGTTGGGGTAGGGCATGTCCTAGATCAACATTAAGGGCTATATTTACTAAGCTGCGGGTTTGAAAAAGTGGGGATGTTGCCTATAGCAACCAATCAGATTCTAGCTTTCATTTATTTAGTACCTTCTACAAAATGACAGCTAGAATCTGATTGGTTGCTATAGGCAACATCCCCACTTTTTCAAACCAGCAGCTTAGTAAATCTAGCCCTAAATGTCGGTGTAAAATAGAGCTATCAAGTATTTGTGTGCTAGATGAAAAAACAGCCAGTATTTAACTTATGTGCAAAAGAATACACTAATTTGTTCCACTTGCATTGTAACAGGTCTTGTCCTAGAGCAAAGTTTTTTTTATTTTTTTACCTTTTTTTTTTTTGCTTTTGCTCTCCTTTAATGATTTAGGCCCCAAAGTTATGTAAATGACAAAAGTACAATGTAAAATGTGAGCATCTAGTCACGGTGTCTTTTCTTCCATACTTGTATGTGTCAGGCTGCTTTATTATATCACAGTTCCTAATAATAGCTGCATATAAGACACATATATTTTTGCTGCTTACATTATAATTCTGCTCACATTAGTATGACAGATTGCCCTGACTGGTCCTGATCTGGTTTTTGCCATAACTGTTGTCATTGTTGGTGAAAATGCAGCCTGTGTCATTATTATTATTAATATTTATTTATAAGGCGCCACAAGGCATCCGCAGCGCCGTACAGAGACAAACAAAATTACAATACAATGGGAGACAGCACAGTACAGTAAACACAGCAACTCAGTAAGCTCAATGCACAGCTAGAGAGGGCGGGGAAGGGGGAGGGAGGATCCGCAAACGACGGGGCCCAAGAAGGAGGGCGCGAAGACAGGGAGACCCCCAGGGGGGAGGAGGGAGCGAGAGTGGACGTGGGGTGGAGGACCCTCGAGGAGGAGGGCTAAGTAGCTGGAGAGCAGAGTTAGAAGTGGTGGAAACAGGAGGAGAGATAGCCCTGCTCAGAGGAGCGTACAATCTAAGGGGAGGGGTGGACAGACAGAGAGACGCAGGGGAGAGAGGGAGAGTAGGGGGACAGAGGCAGAAGATAAGGTAGGAAGTTAAGTGGGAGACAGAAAGGCTTTAAGAAAAAGGTGGGTTTTTAGGGCCCGTTTGAAGCTGGACAGATTAGGGGAAGTTCTGATGGAGGGAGGGAGCTTGTTCCAGTGGAGGGGGGCAGCGCGGGCGAAGTCTTGAATACGCGCATGGGAGGAGGTTATAAGGGGGGAAGATAATGTATGTATGTGAGCAGTGCTGTCTCTTCACGTAGTTGGGATAAGAGAGGGGAGAAGAAATATTCCATGAATATACTACTAAATATATGGTAAAAATACAACAGTGAAATGATTTTGACGTGTTCAGAGTGGGTAGTTGCTGTTTGTTTGTAGTACAGATTGGAGTTTGGTGTTTTCTCTCTGTTGACGATTGGTGTTATACAAAGAACCCAACGCTGTCCCAGCATAGTTACCAGACTCCATCACTGGACAATTATCCCGATCTGGAATGAAGGACATGCTTGCTATTTTTATTTATTTTTATTTTGTTTAAACACACCGGTCAATGGCCAATCTTTCACATACCTCTCCATGTCCACCATCTTCTGTACACTCCTTTTCTCATCCCACTGGTTTAATACGTTGCTGTTATGTTGTCATAGCTCTTATTGAAATCATTTTTCCCTCATCTCATCACTCACAGTCAAGCTGGAACATTCCTTTTATACATAACTTTTCTTCTCGCATGGACTTGCTGCCTCCCATATTGTTCTCAAACTCGCCTCTTGGCGCTCAGCCTTCTCTGTGTCTCTGTGCTTTCACCACTACTATTCCTTCCCTCTCCCCCTATTTTTAAATTTAACTTCTGCTTCTTGCTGCCCATAGCATCCCTTCAACCAGGCGCCTCCTTTTGCCAACCTTTTTGTTTTCATGCATGTGCCACCTTTTCTTCATAATGTCTTTCCATGCATGACACTACCGATTATGCATGCCCCCGATGCTGTCTGTTGATCACTACACCACTGCTTGCATCCCCCCTCCTTTTATAAACATGAATGCAGGGTTTATCTTGCCGCACACAGTTTATCACCTACGTACACCTTACACTTTTATATCCAAAGTCTTGTAGCCCTGGCGCTTTTCCCATGTTGTTGAATTGTATTGAAATAATAAGCCCTGTTCACAGACCCTGTCCACATGATTCGCTCTGGGCTTACACAAGGAGATCCTGTCTCATTGGGTTCTGTGGATCTCGTCTACTTTAACTTTCTGACCTACTTTATTATTTGAAACCTCGTTTTTAGATGTCTGCATTTATTTATTCATTCTTTACAAGTGCAGTGGCTCAGTCTTTGGGCTTTAAATACTGTCCTGTCTATACTGATGTTTCCTAACTTTCTTGTGTTTGTCTCTTTCTCTCCTGCTTTTCTATCCCTTTCTGTTTCTTTCACTCCCGACTTCTCAGGTCGGTTTTTTGATGAGAATGAATCCCCTGTAGATGCTCAACATGGTTCAAAAGTGGCAGATTATAACGGGGATGATGGGAACGTGGGTGAGTACGAGGCAGACAAGCAGGCAGAGCTGGCCTACAATGAGGAAGAGGATGGTGATGGGGGAGAAGAAGATGTACAAGGTGAGCCTGGGCTCTATCTGCATCAAATTATCCCATTATTTTCTTACTCCAGTTCTGGACAATCCAGATGACCAATCTCCAGCGTCCAGGAGCATCTGCTTCATGTAACCCTTTTACAGCAATAACTTTCAGTACTTTTGTTACTGGACACTATAGGCGACTATGGGGTGTATTAGTTCAATTCTGCCTGCCTAGTGTGGCTTTCCCAATTTCTGTGCATGTTTTCTCTAAATAAACCATCCTGTCTTCCTAGGGTTTTGACTCTGATGTTTTGTTTTCTGAGTAGCCTATGTGGTGTACATTTACTCTTTTGTTTGTTGCGATGCAAATGCATATATTTGTTGTTTTCACAGAACAATATTGTTCAATTTCTAGTTTGTCCATTGTGTGTGTGTGTGTGGTAGGGTTCATCTGGTTTCTGGTGCTACATCCTTCTTATTTTTCTTTGCATTTATTTTAAACAACATAGCTTGACCTGGCATTGGTGTCCTTTTTTTGGTTTGCCTTATTTCCTAATGTTTGTGGCAAGCTATGATTTGCGTGGTATAATGGACATGAATGTTTTCATTTATCACCAGTAATACAAAGAACTCTATCAGACTTCCTTAATTATTAAATATCATTTTCATAGTGCAAGCTACCTGTTAATCTTAGAATCTAATCGGATATTGGCTTTGAGCAGTATAATCAGACTAATACAATCAGATGCAGAATGTACCTAACATGTAATTCTTGTTTGTTTAAGATGATGAAAATGATGGGCAGGGGGATGCTGCCGAATACAGAAAAGATCACTTTGGCGAGACCCTTTAACCTGTGACCTGAATAGACGAAGAAACAGATCAAACGTGCCAAGTGCTGTGGGCTTTCTCTCTGGTCTATTACTTGTACTGTAAGAGAAGGCTCAAAGACCAGGAACAGATCTTGTTCGTACTGGTGCATCGGAGGATCAGAACTGTTGATTAATTGCTTGTCTCTTTGATGGACAGACCCAATATGTGGCATTAAAGTTGTAGTACGGCTACACTACAAAGGCCATCAGTCCTCTTGTGACTATAGAAGTTGAACTTCCTCCCTGATGGACTCTTTTTAACCCTTCTTCCTTGGGCTGTAAATATGAACCTTTTGCTGGAAATTTGGTTCAGGATTCGGTTCCTACTTGGTTTGCTCTTTGTAAGTTCATAAACAAGCTGCCCAAAAATATCTGGATATTCATGACCGAAACGTATATACATTCTTCAGAGAAGTGTACAATGCAAGAGATCTACTGCAAACATGATTCCATCGTTGGACACATAAGGACTCTGAAATTCTCATAGTATGTTTGGTATACTGTAGACTGACATGGATTCTGAGTGCTATAGGCCTCACACCTCACACCTAATGGGATTTCTGTGTGACAGGAAGGGCTGTGGGTTGGTAAATTTTCTGAAGCAGGGTCCAATCTTCCTTGTGTAAGCAGTGCAGCCAAGTACCATTTTCTCTGCAAATATTTATATGTTGTTTGTATGTCATTTTGTGTAAATTGAATCGCACACTGTAGCGTGTAACACGTCTGTCAGGCAGAGACTGCACCTTTAAAATAAATAGGGATCAATAATCACAATCTTCATATCCTAAAATGTTAGGGGCTCCTGAGAGTATTGCTGTTGACTGACTCATGGCAACTGTACACACACTGGCTTTTGCAACCATTCAGTCCCATTGAAGGGTTTGGGGTGCACTCTAACTAAGTGAGATATATGTAAGTCTATTTACTTGTTACAAAGGGCATTAGTTGTATGTACCACAAGGGTATGATTGCACAAGGAGTTTGGCAAGCCACCTCTGCAACGTTTACTAAGGATGTGATGGTAACTGCCATAAATAATGTGACTCCAGTGCATGAATAGGAAATTATTTAGACAACTAGTGCCTAAAATTAACGAGGGATAAAATTAATAGTAATGTATGTTTCTGCTTGTAAAACTGATTATTCTAGTTCTGATCCCTATGCTCTGCTTACAAATTTGCTCTGTTCACATATGTAGGCTTTGTTGCCTTCTGACAGCGGAGGTAGACATACTTGAACTGAACCAATATTTGTTCCATTCACTCGGAACTAATGACGTCTGAGCTTCATGGCTCCATGCCATCAGCTAGTCCCTAGTAAGTTGATAGATCCAGCCCTCAAATTGTCTGTCTGTGGTGAGTAGGCATTTGGGGATTCTCCAAAGTGGGCCTGTGACCTACACATAGGAGGCATCTATTTTGTGGGATGACGTAATATTCATGAGTGTAGCTTATCAAAACACTAACAACCACTATCGCATGAATATAAGTCAGGGCTCATAAATATTAGTCAGGCATTACTTAAGTGATACCACTGGCTTATAGCAATGTGATAAGCAGGACAAACTAAATGCCTTAAAAGTTTGTGGGTGACAAATACATGGTTACTAATATTTGAGCACAGGGACACATTCTTTATGCTTTAAGATCATTAAAAAAATTATGAAAGACAAATCCAAAAGTGCGTTAGGTGGAATTGCCTGACATGTATATTATTACATACATAAAATCATGACTTTCATAGGCAAAGCTTAATATTGCTATTGGGACATGAATGGAAAAAACAAATTTATCATTATATTGCAGGGCCTTTACAAACAACATTTTATTGGCCCTCACTATTTAAATATGATCCCATTTTAATTGCATATTTTGTTTATTGTATACCTTGAAATTCAGGCTCAAGATTTGTTAAAGGTTGTCTTAACATTTGTGTGTGCGACTGCACTGGTACTGTACACATCTAGACCTGAAAACCTGTGTCCTTGACCTGCAGTGTGGGAGAGCAATCCCTTGTGGGAGATTCTTAATAAAGATAGCAAAAAATGGTTCATTCTGTGTGTATCATTCCAATGCATTACCAAACTTCTTACACTAATCATCTAGGACTAGCGTTCTTGACCTTTTTTTCAACCAAAGATATACATTAAGGCAGGGGCCCAACTGGCTCTTTGAATACTAGCCCATTTTCAGCTAGAAAAACACTGTCGGTCATAGCACTAAACTTGTTTCCTGCTGATACATTCAAGTGAGGAATCGCTCCTTTGTCACACAGGAGTGATTAAGTTCTTAAGACGCTGCATATTATGTTTTCTGAGCATAGTCGTGCCCAGGTTACAGGATGCACATTCTCCATTCACTTCAATATGTTGGCATGGGGCCATTTGAGAGCTATGAATGTTGGCATACAAAGTGCTGCCTGACACAAACCTAACACTGGGCATCCGTGTTAGGTTGATGTCAGGTAATGTTTACATTTTTAACTTGTAATGTGTTTCTTTGTTTTACATTTTGGCTGCAAGTGAAGTATACTGTTACCATAACTGACAGAAAATAGGATCTGTAGGTCTATTTTTGGGGTCCCAGATTGTTTTATATGCAATAAATTATATTGGAAACCTCCTATTGTGTGTTCCCAGAACAATGGCTTGCTGACAATTGGGGTTCCAAAAAATGGTTGCACATCACCAGGGTTGCCACCCCATAAAAAACAAAACCCATCAATTCTAAAAAGTATCAAAAGTGAAAATATTTAATGGATAAAGGTGTTCATGAATTAAAAAGAAGACTCATGGCCATATTCAGTTGCAAATCATTGGGCTGTTTTGCACCATGTGTAGTTCAGTAGCCTCAAGAGTGTCTTATTTTTATTTATTTTTTCCTTATGCACGTTCCAAAATGTGGCTATTTTTAATGAGCACCAGACTCTCTTGAAAATTTTTAGACTGGCTGGTTGCATTGCACTATAGAGGATTAGACAGGTGCCACAGCTATCTATAAAGGTGCTGCCTTCCATCCTTTGTGCAATGCTTGGTGAGCAAGATGAGGATGACTGCCGTGCAGTAGGGAACTTTTGCAGTCCCCAAAGGTGTCTGTCATTTTGAAAATTGCATCCTGTGGGCTTAGTTTTCTGGTTGTAACCCCCTCAAGTTAAAGCCTCCAGATCTGAGGTTAGTCTATATGGCATGTTTACCAGAACACTTGTCTGTCACTCAAGCAGCTGACAGGACTGTGATGATTTCACCCAGGTGCTTGCCTCACAATAGGCTATGGTGGAAAGACACTTGTAATGTCAATTTCTACCTGAATGTGGCCACCAAGCACCCTGTGCGGGTTAGGATTGATAATCCCTGATAAATGGCCATTCTAGGTGAGTCCGGTGCAGCTGCACCGCTGCATCCTCTCCTTCCCACAAGGTTTCTGCAGCTCCCTCCTT
Source organism: Mixophyes fleayi (assembly GCF_038048845.1). Taxonomy (NCBI): domain Eukaryota; kingdom Metazoa; phylum Chordata; class Amphibia; order Anura; family Limnodynastidae; genus Mixophyes; species Mixophyes fleayi. The sequence goes on from NC_134405.1 coordinate 78,834,057, forward strand.
TCACTACACATTCCCTCCTCCTTCCCCCGTCCTCGCCGCGCATGCGCAGTGGCCTGTATCCGGGTCTTGCGTTCCCTCGGTCGGCGGGAAATGGCGCCCGGGATTTAGCTGCTGCGGCTTGGAGATACCAAGGAGACAGGAGCCCGGGGAGACGGTGACCAGCTCAGCCAGGCCCTGCGATCCCGCCGCCCACCACCCGGACCTCGCCGGGAAAGCACAGGTACCGATTACAGGCGGGAGAAAAATTGAAGCCGAGGATGGGGGAGAGGCCTCCGGGGGGGAGAGGCCCGGGGACGTGTGTACGATGCCCCTCCGCCTGTCTCCTCCTGCCCTTCCCGAGGCTCATACATGGCACTGTGGTGTACAGGTGTGTGTATGTGCGGGGACATGTATGTGCAGCCGTCTCCAGGTAGATGTGTGTAAACATGCTCCATGTCTGCTGGAATCTCGGTGCCCCCTCCCATTATTCTGTGTAATATCTGTATGTAAGCCTGGAAGGGGGCGACTACACCACAATGGATTTACACACACACCACTTATACATTCAGTAATAATGATTTACTGTAGTGTCTCCTGCTTGCTCACAGGTGGGCTAGGTGACTCCTCTGTCCCAAGCCAGGGAAGTCCAGGTTGTAAGCTGGTGAAGACCTGAAAACCCACACTTCCAGGTAGAGGTTATGTTATACCCCAAAGTAGTAACATGATATTACTGATGTAGTGATACGTTTAGTAGCAACTTAATTTGCTGATATAATTGGTATTTTCAGTTTTTTCATTGGATATAATTAACATTCCAACAATATGTACTATACCTGTGCTGCAAGGTATGGTTCCCTCAGCTATTGTGGAACTACATGTTCCATCTCTTGGTGCCTAAGCCTGCTGCAAGTTGTGACTCGGGCAGCATAAATATACAGGTATGGCATCTTTTTTTTTTTTTTTTTTTTTAATATAGAAAATTAATTGATGTCGTTCTTTGATTAAGTAAAATGGGGTTGAAAATCTAGATTCTTTTCAGATCATTTTTCTGAGACCATATGGTCTTCTTACAGTCTTTTTTACATGGTTCACCCCAGAATAATCAATATACTAGCAATATAGAAGAAGAAAAGTATTTGGAATACTCTGCTAATTGCATCCTCACATATGACCACTGTTGCCTCCTTCTAGAGTCTAAAGCGTGCTGCTATGCAACTTCATAAGGAGGGAAATGCTTGGGGCATCATGGGGTAAGACAGGTATTTTTTCTGCTCAGCAGCAAATAATGGGGAAAAAAAACTATGCTATATTAATATGATAGGGATTTAGGGTTTGATATAAGATGTTAGTAAAAGGGTACAAGACAACAACTTTACTGTGGTAAGAGGTACTTGCAGCCAATGGATAAGAACTGGAGTGTAGAAATGTGGAGATTTTATATGAATGAATGTGACCTATATGGCTACTAGACTACTGTAAGCCACATATGAATCCATTTGACTTGTCAGTGAAAAAAACCTGATAAGCTGTTTAGGATCAAGTATCTAAAATTGTATAGGTTTTAGAAATACTTAAAAAAAAAGGACTGCAACACTATTGTGGTAATCTTATCAATGTAAAGGGAGTGTTTTATATTGTGAATGGAGCACCACTAAACAATGTATTTGGAAGTCATTTATTCCATTAACACTGGATTATTTTATCCTTGGTGGCTATAAAATTGGAATCAGTTGTGGCTGTAAAGTTCATGATTACCCAGTTTTGAATACAAATGTTGGGCACAAGTTTCCTGACTACAAATGGGAAAAAATAGACTCTAGTACACCAGAGGTGCTTTATAATGAGGTCGCTTCACGTGGTATCAGAGATATGTGTCATGGATAATTTTTATTGTTTTACTTGGTTACAAATGACATTAAGGATGCTGAACTGTGATTATGTGGTTGGGCTCCCTCTGACATTTTCTTATTTTCACATTTAGTATAAATGCATCATTTAAGATATGTAACAGTGAACGCTGAATGTATCGTTTTACAACACAGTTACAGATCACAGGGTGGCAGGTGCTAATTTGTAGCAAGGTATGCCTAAGGTGAATGTAACCATCATATATGGAAGTATATCTTATAGAAGCAAAATTACTAGCCAGGGTGTTCAGGTATATTTAATTTTGAAAAGCTTGCAACTGTAGATATAGTATATCTCATGGGACAAAGGGGGCAGGCCTGTAAAGAGGTTTATCACAGTTCAGTGGTATGCAAAAGTTGTGAGGCTGAGGAGTCTGACTTTTATGGATGGATGTGTATGTACTGGGCTAAGAGTTCTGACCTGTGAAGACCTATTATAGAGGTTCACAACAGGATAGTGAGGGGTTTACATGTGTATTAGAGATTTCAGATGGGGGGAGCATATCTCTATACTGGTATATCACAGGCTAACCTACATGTTGAATGAGACTAATGAATGATTTTTCACTTGAGATAAAGGGGGCTGTTTATGGGGCTATGTTGCTTAACACTAATGGGGCAGACTGAAGTCACACAGGGTAATAGGGGCTCGGTTAGGCGGAATGAGGTAATTGATGTACATCAGCGGTCAGTGGGCAACTTGCTTGTACAAGGCGGCAAAAGAAACATACCTGTATTAAGGTATTTCATTTGGCTGGATGGGCTTATTTTTATGTAAGTATAGCTAAGGATGTAAAAATTTAACCGCAGTTTTTGGCAGGTATTTCCCCCACAATATAGCCAGAGTGGAGCTTTGCTTGTACTGAAAATAACTTTTGTAAAAATGTTGTGTGAGAAAGTGAAACCCTGGTGGTGCTGAGACGTGGTTGGTCATGTTTAAGGTGCTGGGCCATAGATTATTTCAAATAACTGACATCCATGAATGTTTTAAACAAATACAAAAGCAATTCTTATTTAAAAGATAACTTCACTTTTCCTAAAGTTTGCTTTATTGTTTACCAACATGTAGCTGTAACCATGTAAGCTAACTTTACATTTCCTGTATTTGTTATGAACAACTAGCAACAATAACGGTGTAATATGTCCAACGTTTTTCTACCAATATGTGGATGATATCATTATAAAATCACATGGGCATTGTTGGAACAATGTTAGAAATTGAATATACTACACCATGTTATTCTGCTTTTATTTTTTATTTTTTTCTGAGTAATGCAAATGGGAAATCCCAACAAGTCCTTTAAGGAAGAATATTTTACACAAGAAAAGCGATGAAATTTTAGATCTTGATGAAAAGAGATTGTGAGCACTTAATTGTTGTGGTTAATTTATTTAATAATACGCTCTATGGAGATAGGAGTGCCAACACATGTATATTTTCATTTGTTTGTCTAAATAGTGGTGGTGCACTTTGTATATATGTGAGGAAGCACCTGTGTGTACTTAGGAAGAGTATTTTTGTTGATTTGTATTTATAACCAGCAACACAGTGTCTTGTGATCCACTGCCCTATCATAACTGAGGTCAAGGAGCTGAAACTGTCAGTTTTAGTCTATATTCATGCTAACAGTTTGAATTCCTTCCACTGTACGGTGTTGCTGCGCACTGTGGCACCTCACAAATCAACGATAATAATAATTCCTTGATGTCCAGTGGATCACTGCCAGTCTGAAAAGTGATTAAATCGCCAGTGTCAAAATTTGTCAGAGCTGACCTTGCAGATTGGAGAGGGTGCAGATATATAGAATGTCTTGCTGGCTGTTCCTTATTGTGTAGGAACCTAATGTCCTCAAATTCATTGTTTGATTAGTGTAATTACATAAGGTGATTTCCGTTGACTGTTGTCACATTGAAGCAACTTTTATTTTTCCTAAAATATAACTTTGTCCTGTTCATGGCTCCTTTTTCCGCTTTCTATTTAGAAGGGATGGAAGGTACTTTGAGTAGAACAATGATTTCAGAGGACAGCTATTTTGTTTAGCTGTGGCCTTCAACAACTAAAACAACTTAAATAAAATTAGCATAACACATTTCCATTGTTCAAATGATGCTATGTATTGCTGATATTCAAATAGTGCAAGTAATCGTCAATATATAGGTCCCTTTTACTTAGCTTACCTATCACCTGGCTTTTTAATTGCTTACTACACAGTGGTTTCAGCTCAAAAAGGGGAGTGTGGGCGTTTCTTCCATAAACGGCAGTTGCCTGTGCTCTCTGTGCACTATCCTCTCTACTGGGCCAGCTTTCCCAACTCCTCACAGCAGGAGAGGTTGTCTTAAAGAAGATTTTCTTTTTCAGTGTTTATGTTGATAGATTCCAGTAAAGAGCCCGGGTCATGCAACTCTAGAAGCCAGTAAAGCAGTTCTACAAAGTGTGATGTATGCCTGTGTTGAAATCACACGGTGAGCAGGGAGAACACCATGGCGCCCTGAATCACTGTTTTGTTTTTCTGCTCTCCATTTGGGAAAGACCAGTGTTTGCACATGTCTCCCATAGATATGCAATGCATACCTTTTAAATTAAATACTGTTTCACTTTTTTTGTAACATAAATTAAGCTGCTGACATTTGGTGCAATTTTGAATGGGCAATTTGGTTAGTTGTAACAAATTGAACAACCATTGTACCGTATAAAGACTGGGAAAGCGATCAACATATCTGATACAATTGGGTAGTGCTTAGCACTTAATCGGGCAATAAGCTGCATGTTTGAGGTGGGTCATTTTTTGATGTAGAAGTTCAGGACATAATTAGAAAGCCTTGTGATACAGTTGTTTAGCCATCCACTTTAGTGGTCAAATTGCTTATTTCTGAGTCTCCTCGCCAATTGGTCATAAAGGTAGCCCTTTAATTTTGCTGATTTCAGAAACGACTTTTTGATTATACTGGTGCTTCTTAAAATGTGAACATATATAGGTATCTCAAAAAATAAAAACACAACCAGAGAGCGCTAATAGTATGGTATGAGTTAAAATATCAATAATATAGATATGGAAAATAATATCTGTGTGCATCATTGATAATAAAAACCTGCTTATGGCAATCTCCAATGTTTTGCTGTACAATCTTGAACTCCTACAGAGTAATTCAGACCAGGATGAGGTTTTTCAGTTAAATCTATAATAAAGGACAGATTTAAACGGCCAAGCTTGTGCAGTATCTCAATAAAATATAGTTTATTCTAAAAAAAAATACAAGTTAGAAACTCGTATATGAGTAAGCAATTGCTTTGCTGTCAGAGGGGTCAGTTTATAGCAGTAGGCATACGGAGCCATCTAACTCTGGACCAAAGTGATGTCAGTTTTTGATTTGGGGATCTCTACGGAAACCCCCCATCGCCACCACCACCACGTCAACTCTGGTGAAGTTTATGAATGAAACGCGTAGGGTGGCCTCCCATACACATTTCTTACTGCAACTAACTTCTCTTTGGGCGGAAGTGATCCCCGAATTGGCGTCTGATGTCACTTCCACACTGCACATGTTTGACCGTTTGGGTCTGTGCTTTATTATGGGTTTAACTGAAAAAGAAAATGCACATTGAGACTTCTGTGACAGATTGTTTTTATTCACTCTTGTATGAGTTTTTACTGGTGATACTGTATGTTTGGACCTTTGGGTCTGTGCTTTATTATAGATTTAACTGAAAAACCATTGACGTCTTATCTACCGCGTAGGCGTTCTAGATGGTACTGCAAAACATTGGAGTTTGTGATTAGAAGATTTTTATTGTCATTGAAGTACTCAGGGATTCTTCTCCATATCTATATCTGGGTTTTTTTTGTATTGTTTTTAATAAACATACCGCACTATTAGCGTTCTCCGGTTGTGTTTTTCTCTTTTGCTATATAGATCTCTCCCTTACTGGTTGAGGAGGTACAAGGAAGCAGCTGTCGGAATTTTTCTGATATTACTGTGAAAAAATGGATCTGTGATATTAACTCTGTGCTCTAAGATATGACTTTATATATGTCTATCGCCTCCTGTTCTAATACCATACGTTGTGCCATTTAGTTGCCATTATCCTTGCTTGATGATTTCTCCTTGTCTTATCACCCTCTGAAAACTGTCCTCTGTACACGGACCACCATCCAGGTTATCGTGATCTCTGCTGTTAAATAACGGCACCGCTGTACCAGCTGTGTTTGTAAATCATGCCCTTTCAGGGTTGGCCTCATCTACCAATCAACCCCGCTTGTCCAGCCAGTTTGACAAGTCACTACATTTAGCGGCAGAGCCTTAATCTTGAACATGGCGTGTATAACAAGGGTTCAGGGGGTGAGATGTAAGTCCATCCGCTCTACTCAACTGGAGCCTATGTAACACACTAGGTAAAGGATATCACTGAGCACAGATGGGACGAGCCTTGAGCACTGTTGGAGGCTGTGGGATTTGGTTATTTGGGGGGTTGTGGTGCTTGACAGGGAGGGAAGTACCCTGTTTCAGACACCATACAGAATATTTAATGTGTGTCTGCATTCTACCTGTGATCTGAGCTAAAAGCATTAGTGCTACCATAGCGACTGCACAAGCTGCAGCTCTCAGGTGTGAAGGATTTTGGCACCATTTGAAACATGGACCGTGCCCTTAATAGGTGGTTGGAGTCCATGTTTCAAGTGTTGCCCGTAAAATTGTGTGTATGTATATGTGCGCGCGTGTGTGTATAAAATATATATATATATATATATATATATCACACACACACACACACACACACACACACACACACACACACACACACGCGCGCGCGCGCATTCAAATGGTGCCAAAATCCCTCTTCACACCTGTGTGTGTGTGTATGTGTATGTATATGTATATATATATATATATATATATATATATATATATATATACATACATACATACATACGCACACCCCACCAATTACCCCTCCACCAAATACAAGCAAACCCTGTATATGGTGACTATCAGTTATAAGTCACATGCTAATTGTTCTGCCACTGCCGAAAATTCCAGTGGGTGACCTATGTCAATAAGAGGGATGGGTCAGATATAATATCACTTAGGGAGAGAACTAAAAATAAAAAGAAAAGTTCCTGTCTGTCAAGAATGCAGTTTTATATGCAGGTGAGAAGTCAGCTATGTCTAATGTAACTGTGGCGTTTTACAGTAAGTATAAAAACATAGTGCTGCTTCATTCCACCCACCTCCTTTTTATCTCCACCCTCACCACCAGGTGCATTAAATTGCATTAACTCAAATATGTTGTACTCTTTCTAATGCAACCCTCGGTTTAAGAATACTATTTATTGTGCAGTATTTTAGACTGTTGTCATAAAGAGGGAGCACCGTGCATAATATTTTCATGTTTAGGATATGAGAGCATGGCCCTACCTACAGTATGCATGAAGGTACATATTGAGGTGCTTGTAAATAAGAAGTGCTGAGGAGTGCATTAATCATTTTTAAATATTTGCGATTGAGTCTGACTAGTAAATGTTAAGGTTTGAGTAGAAGACTTGGAGGACAACAGACTTCATGTGGATCATGGACTATTTTGCAAGCTGGTGTACAAAAATAGGTTTCTGTCAGAGATTTTTGTACTTACGTGTAACCTAATCTTGTATTTGCAGCTTTTATGTGGCGATCATAAAAATGAGGCTAAGGACGCGGAAGGGGTCTCCGCGGAGCAGTCACGGGCCTGCCGGACGCACTGCACGTACGAAGAGGAAGCACTCTGAGGAGGATGAGGAGGAGGAGAGCTCTCCTCTGGTAGATAAGCTGTCTAAACCAGACACCGGTTTACTGTCTACCATAAAAAATTTCATCAAGGGCAGCACAACGAAGGTAAGATTACCACTGATTTTATGGACTTTGTGGTTATATGGGTGGTTGTCCTTGCAGCTCAGAAGCATGGCACGGTTCATAGCTAACTATTTGTATTTTATTGGTATTTAATTGGTAGGACAGTCTGTGAGACTGAAGGTGGGGCTGACAAATATTATCCAACTAGTTTCTTTGGGATAGGGGAATTGCTCTTGTATAGTCCCAAAGCAATGAAACAATGGTAGTGTCACATTTTCATGGACACTGTCTTAGCTAGAATAATATTGTTGAGCTAGTTAGGGTGGGCATCATTTGGGATGACAGAACTAGTTTTCTGTTGTTGTTTTTCATAAATCCATTAAAGTAATATGATTAAAAATGGTAAGCTCTTAATAAAATACTCTTTCTTCTAAGCAAGAAATGACATGACAGTAATTGTATGCTATTCTAGGAGGATCGGGAGAACCCCCCAAAGAGGAGCAGGTTGGAGCGTGACCTCGATAACAACCTCATCACCTCAACTCCACGTACTGGTGACAAACCAAGCAAGCCCATCGCACGTGTTCGGCGGAAAAGTCAAGTCAATGGAGGTGGGAAGCTTATTACTTGGTGAAGGACAACAGGTGGCCCTAGGGTCCCATAATCACCACCGAGCCTTCACCTGTGACCCCTAGCTCCCCTTTATTGTCAGATTTGTTTGTTCTAGCTTGTTACTATTGTTTAAAATGTCTGCTGATATGTTACAGATGGGTATCTCTTTGATTAAATATTTTGTTCTTTCTTATAACTGAGGGTAAGGGTAATTGGTGGCCCTTTTGATGGTTAGAGGGCCGCTCATGCGGCCTCTGAGGTGTATCTGGTTGCCTATCACTGTTATATCTAGAACCTTTCAAATTAAACTGTGTTATTGGCCCACTGCAGTCAGTGCTGTTACAGCAGTCCACTCAATTGCTTCATTTATTAAGGTTAAATGTTGTTGGTATTAAAAGTACTTCATACTCATCAAAAGGAAAAATATTACTGAATCTGACGAATTTTAATATAACTCAAGGAAATCGCTACATATTTACAGCAGTGTTGGTTGTATAAAACATTGTACAGTGTAGATGTGAGCATGGACAAGTCATGATGCAGGTTTTATAAAATCTGCAAAGGTCTTTCCAACAGATTGTGTCATGTGTTGCCCCCCCAAGACCTGTTCTTTTATATTTAGTTGTTAAAGATAAATAACCTTGGTTTGCCATTACATATATGCACATTTCGCAATGGAAACTCATCTCTCCATTACATACAATACATACCTTTGAGAAAGATGGCAAATCATGAGTGTGATATTAGACTTGATATCCGTCTTTAATATATTGCCACATTGTTAAAGGAGGTTTTTTGTGTGCCAACCCAATAGTTATCGAGAGTGCTCCAATTAATTCATTATTAGCCTGTGACATCGCTACCCAGGGTCTGTTTAAAAAAACAAAACAAAACTGGTGCATGTAATATATCACAGCAACAAGTAGTGTCTGTATTTGACAGGTGTGTGTGTGTTTTTTCTTTTTTTTTTTTTTAAAGAATGTCCAGCACTAATGCCATAGTGCGCCAGTTTGTGTTCCATTACACCTGCTTATACTGGAAATTAGTCTGTCAAGATGTCTGCGACACTTTGCTCCTTCTGGTAGGGAGGGCTGGGAGATTCAAAAATTTTCTAGATTAATGTGAGCTTGGAGAGGTAATTAGCCTTTTATTGTACTCAAGTGCAAAAATGAGATTGGATGTTGCAGGACGAGAGATTGAAATATGCTTTAATGAGTGGAGATTGCATATTTGAACTTTTTTTTTATACAGGCAACATCATCATCACCACTGATTCTGCAGCGCTGAACAGAGAACTCATTCACATCAGTCCCCTGCTCCATTGGAGCTTACAGTCTAAATTCCCTAACATACACACACACACAGAGAGACTAGGGTCCATTTTGATAACAGCCAATTAACCTACTAGTATGTTTTTTGAGTGTGGGAGGAAACCGGAGAACCCGGAGGAAACCCACGCAAACACAGGGAGAACATACAAACTCCATACAGATAAGGCCATGATCGGGAATTGAACTCATGACCCCAGTGCTGTGAGGCAGAAGTGCTAACCACTGAGCCACTGTGATGCTCAGTAGAAAACAAAGAAATACAGGGCAAAGGGGACAAAAAATAAAAAAGGGTAGAGAACAAGTGACTCAAGTATCTTATATATGTAATCAAAATCAGCAATAAATACTTGACTAGATAGCATTGGATAGATACTTATGTTTGAGTTAATTAAGATGATCAAAAAAAAAACCAGGCAAGGAGGGGATGTTAGTAGAGGGATAAGGAGTAAGGAAGGGTGATAGGGAGGGGGGATAAGAGCAAGCAACAAGCATTGTTTGCAGGAAACAAAAGGAGGAGCAGTAAAAAAAGCCCAAAAAAACCCCCAAATCATTACGTTCAAACAATTCAGTCCAAGAATTCCAAACAGAACCTGGCTGGGCCAATCACGGATCAGGATAGTGATGTGTTTGAATTTAAACACCTGCCAAACATAATTGTTGAGGGCCGGGATTGTGTGTGTGTGTCTGGGGGGCTCGGGTTTCTAAATCTGCCCATTTACGTCAGAGGGAAGCCGAGGAAGAAGGCAGTAAGAAAGGTTTGGTGGGAGGCGTAGACCCGTAAACTTGTGAATCAGTTCCTTGACTTTGCGCCAGAAGGGCTACATTTTTGGACAACTCAACCAAACCTGATACAGAGTACACCAATCTCTGCAGATTCACCAGCAGTGGTTGGAGGAGGACGGGTAGATTGCTTTGATTCTGGAGGGGACCAGGTACCATCTGAATAAAAGCTTGTATGAGTTTTCTTTGATCCTGACACATATCTAAGATTTGGTAACCGCCTCACTGATATGAGATCAAGCAGCTCACCCATTTCCTCCTTCCAGCGCAGTTCATGTGGCTCTTTGGATGGCAATTCATGTTGGAGGAATGGGGAATAAAAAGTGGAGGTAAATCCTCTGGATGGGGCTGGACGTAAGCAAAACATTTCCAGAGGGGGAGGGTTGATAGGGAGTGCAAGGGTTTATCTGTTATAAAGCTGAAGGTATTGATAAAAAGAGCTACAGGAAAGGTGTAAGTGGTTGCTGAGCTCAGTGAACTCTTGAGAAAATTCCAGAGGGGACTATATCAGGAATAAATTTGAAGTTGTGTTTAGTCCAGTCTGCAAAAGCTCTAGGTTCTAGTCCTGCTGGAAAGTAAGGATTGTCCCACAAGGGTACCATTCTCTCAGGATTTGCAATTAGCCGCAAATTATTTGTCGTAATGTTTAGTTAAATAAATTCCCAAGTATTTAATCTTCTGAGTTCATCAATTGCATTTGAAGGAACTCTTAAAGAGTAGCAGGGCTTCCGGGGCAGTGTTGAGATCAAGAACTTTCTTCTTATCTGTTTTATTCTTGATGTTCAATAGGTGCCCATATACCCTAATTTTATTCAGCAATATAAGTAGTGATACTCATGAGTTTGTAGTTGTGAAAAAGACATCGCCAGCGTAAAGAGCGAGTTTGTGCTCATGAGGACCTACCCGAGATGCCAGAGATATCGGAATTATTGCGAATTCCAGCAGTGTGTGTCATCATCAAGGCAAAGAGTGGGGGCGACAGTGGGCATCCCTGTCTTTTACTGTTTTTAATATGTAATGAGCACAGCCATTAGCAAGGACTGATGTGGTGGGGTTGAAGTACAGAGGCGCTATGCATGGATAAAGGGGCTTTTGATACCAGCAGTGGAAAGAACTTGACACATGAAGGGCCAAGAAACTGTGTTGAAAGCTTTCTCTGCATCAAAGGGCACCACCAGTGCATGTGTTGCTTGTTTATTAGCGGAGTGAATTAGACTAATGGCTTTTCTGGTGTTATCCACAGCCTGTCAGCTGGGGATAACACCCACTTGATCTGGTTAAACTAATAAAGGGATAACCCGGGCAAGTCTTTTAGCTAAGAGTTTGGCAAATAATTTGAGGTGAACATTTAAGAGGGAGAAGGATCTGTAGATGCTGTATAAAGTGGGGTCTTTATCTTCTTTAGGGATTGCTGCAATGTTTGCTCTGGTGGTGGCCCCATTGAATTTCTTGCCAAGAAAAATTGACTTAAACCGGTCTATGAGTAGGGTAGTGAGGGCAGGAAGATATATATTACTGTAAAGCCATCAGGGCCTGCAGCAAAAGCATTTTTGATGAACTTAACGGTTAGCTGAAACTCATCTGCTGAGATTGCCATGTTAAGGAAGGATAGTTGAGATTTGGAGATGTTAGGGAGCTGACACGTTACAAGAGGGTGTTTTAATTTTATTTAGCAGTTTGTGGGGGGCGATCAGATTGGAAGTCATATATAGGTTTGAATAAAAGTCACTAATATGATCTGCTATCTGTTGAGGGTCATAGACACTATTAGTAGAAGAGTCCTGGATAGAGTTCTATTTTTGGTGCACTAGGCTTCTTGCATCGGGGCAATAGTGTGTCCGCCTTGTTGTCCGTCTCGTGGTACCTCCGATGGAGTCACAATAGGGTGTTGGCAGCTGTATGAGAGAGGATCTTTGTAGCTGGGTATTAAGCGCAAGAACTTTTAGATAGGTTTTACTATTTTGGAAGCAGCAATGTTTCACGGAGTGCTGAAAAAGACTCTATGATCACTCAAGCTTTTTTGGAAAGAAACCTTTCATTTAGACGTCCAGTGAAAGTGCGTGGGGGTGGGTTGGAGTGGTAGAGAAATCAGTGAGTACCATGTCTATATTGAATGATCTGTTTTGTTTTAGAAAGTGGAAATCTTGGTTTTTGCATAGCCCCACAAAATTATAATTTACAAATGTGACACATGAAATGAATAGACGGCACAAATATCTCCTTATCCTTCTTTAAAAAATAAATGAGATTCTTAAGATCAGTACTGGGAAAAAAAACTACAGCTATAATTATTGGTGGTTCAGACTTGATAATTTTTAAGTGCCAGTTTTAATTTTTGTTGTTGATTTGTAAGGTGCCACAATGCTCCACTGCGGTGGACACTGGGGTCAACGAGGGACATACTGTGTAGACAAAATACATGCAGACTTGAAAACAAAGGGTAGTAGAACACTGCTCATGAGAGAGATTACAGACTAATTGAGGGCACCGTTGAAACAAGAGTAGTGAGTGTGGCTCATTGGAGATAGGGACAGTTGTGAGGGTGCTTTACTGTGTATAGTATAAATGGGAATAGGATTTGTTCTATTAAATTGATGGGTTTTCAGAGAACGCTTAAAGATTTGAAAGTTGTGACATGGTCTGATTTTGAAGTGGTAGGCATGTACAGAATGGGAGATGTACATTTGGGAATCAACAGTGTAAAGGTGGTACTGGTGGCCGTCTGAGCGAATTAGTTCAGCAAGAGATGAGTGCAATTAGGAAAGCAGATGGCCTAGAGAGGAGCCTTATTGGCACCCCAACAGATAGTGGGAGTGGAGGGGAGAGTATGTAGTAAAGACACTCCAGGGCACCTTTATGTGTCCCGGACTTGCTCTTCAAAGCAATGTTAACTGAAGAGGGTCTAGAACAGAGGTGTCCAAGTTCACTCCTCAAGGGCTACCAACAGGTCATGTTTTCAGTATTTTTGTCTGTAGAAACAGGTGGGATAACTACTGACCCAGCCAAATTAACTCACCTGTCTGATTAAAGAAATCCTGAAAACATGAACTGTTGGTAACCCTTGAGGACTGAACTTGGACATCTCTGGTCTAGAAGATATTGAGAGGACGGAAAGAGAGATAGGCGGTTGAACATGAGTCGCTCAAGTAGTTTGAGATAAGGGAGGAGAGATTTAGGGTGGTAGTTGGAGAGAGAGAGAGGCTGATTAAAGATATGGTTTCTTTAGGATTGATGAGATGAATGCTTTTGTGTAAAGAAAGATTTTAATTTACCAGTGAAGAGAGAGACTTTGAAGAGGTAAGCATGCAGCAGAGCAAGTTGGGGGAAATCTGGTTGGGAACGGTGGGTGGAAGGTTGTAGGATGAGTTGAGTGCAGAGACTTCATCCTTGGTTACTGGGGAGAATGTACTGAGGGTGGATTGGGGAGTCTAGGAAAAGTTGGGGTTCGTGTACGCAGGATCTGGCCTGAGGAGATATCTTGTTTGGAGTCAATCTTGTATTTGAAGTAGGAGACAAAGTAATGGACTGTGAGGGACGAAATATGAACGTATTTATTAGGTCTTTATTCCAGCAAATGGTTGAATAAACGTCTTCACTGAGGCGGAAAATGAGTGTGCATCTTCATATGTACACAGCAGTCAAATACATGCACAAGTATGTGCTGCGCACATTTTTCATTTTCATAATTTACCCGTTTTATATTCTAGCCAGGTAAGTGGGCAGTCCTGTTGTATAACTTCTCTAGACCATTGATCATTCAAGACAACTAGACTGTACAGTGAAAAGGATGGATGGTTATTTTTAAGGTCATGGCCCCTATAACCCCCAAAATCTACAATCATGCAACTTATGATATCTAGCAGGGTGGTGCAGACGTGTAAGGAACAGGCTAACTAGAACATCTTTTTTGCACTTGTGATGCAAATACATTTCATATTAAATTCCCCCATCTTGTTCTAGAAGCCGCAAGTTACGAGGTGACGTCTCAACACATGAAACAGAATGGAAAGCTGGAGGATGGAACTGGACCAACCAGCCCACCCAGGACCACACTGCTGGGGACCATTTTCTCTCCTGTATTCAACTTTTTCTCACCAGCAAATAAAAATGGTGGGTGCCAGTCAATTTACCCAAACAGCAATTTAGTTTGTCATCTCTTCTGTTTACCAAGAATTTCATAAAACGTTTTGAAGTACAGTGCAACACATCTGTCCATAGTAATCTGATTCCTAAAATAAAATCCCTTGTATTTTAGGGACGTCTGGATCAGACTCTCCAGGACAAGCAGTGGAGGCCGAAGAGATAGTAAAACAGCTAGAAATGGAGCAGGTGGATGAAATCAGCACCAGCACCGCCACCTCCACTAATGGAGCATCCTACCCCAATCAGGGGACAGCTGTCCGAACAGTGGCCAGTAGCTGGCTGGAGGCTGGTGAGGATGCATCGGAGAGGGATATTCCAACGCTCACAGGTGAGGAGTATTCATTGCATCCATTTGGGAAGTTGTCTTTGGAGGGCACTTATTTAAAAAAAGGCAGCAACCAATCATATACTAACATTTTTCTGGTACAGGTTAGCAAATGAAGGCAATCAGCTGATAGGTTTCTATGGGTTACAACCTCTTACCATATCTATCTATCTATCTATCTATCTCCACCTTTTGTGCAGGGCCAGTTCTACTGTCTAGTCTTGTCGCTCATCCTTGTAGATCCTGACTTGATTTTTTTTCTTTTGATTTATTTTTAGCCCCAGTATCCCCAGACAGTGGCTATTCCTCTGCACACGCCGAGGCAGCTTATGAAGAAGACTGGGAGGTGTTTGACCCGTGAGTAACTTTTTCTATTGACTTTAAAATTATATTGAAAAATGTATTCTGTGGTCATTGTTTTAATAAAATTAGATTATTTTGATGTTTATTGTGACGATCTTCAAAGAAGATTTCAGGCTATCCATTTTTGCCTTTTTCTGAAATGTGTGCGCAGACTTTTGTAATGTTATAGATGGTAGGTTTCCGTTTGATTCTGCTTATTAGAAGAGCTATCAGTCCAGTACATCACATCATTACCCGGCACCTGGAACCTCTTAAATCTGGGTGTTGTGTATAGCTGCTGATACAGCGCCCTCTTTGTTGGTGTCTGTGGCTGTTTCCACGTGACTACTTACTTTTGGATCAGAACTGCAGCAGAGTGTTGACTCTTGGTTTCAACACAGCCAGTGGATGGATTAGGGTTGGTAGCTCTTCTTTATAGGTGAAAGGATTTACGCAGATAATGGTGTTTTGGAGGAATAGAATTGAATCTTTAAGAAGAGTAGTTTTTATTGCTGAAAAGTAGCTCTGTAAAGAGCTCTTACATGCCACTAAAAGGTAAATACACACACACACTGAACACAGCAGCCTCATTATATAAACCAAACATTAGTTTCTACCAATGCCATACAATTAAATAAGCACTTGAAATACTTGACCAATCCTAGTGGATGATGTGACCTGGGTGGCCAAACTGGGATAGACTGCACTGAGCCAACCAATCAGGACTAGATCGGATGTGCCATTGGACAAAGAACTTTGTGCTCATGTAGTTCTTTTTTTCCCCTAGTTTGTCACAAGGACAGACCCTTCCTTTTGATATCTAGAAAGCGTTCAACAGAGCATTATTATATATTAATGGTTGGTATTTGGATGTAGCTCTGAGCACAGGGAACAATGGGGTATATACAACTGGGAGTTAAGTAAAATTTACAGTATTCTGTGATTCCCTGCATAAACCTATACAGGTTTTATTATAATTTGATTAGAAAGTGGCACAAGTGTCTGCTGCAGTGTACAATGGTGAGTAGAACATAACAACAAATAACTTAGTGCAGAGCAGGGGACAGGGAAAACTAGATACAGACCAGAGAGAGAGTAGCCTGAGCACAGGAACATAGGCACAAAGTCACAAAGAACAAAGCATGAGATGCAGAAGCTGATGGGTGCGCAAGTGGACAGGAAGTGGTAGGCATGAAGACCACAGGATCGATGGACCTCAAGCACATCCTCTTTACCCATCCTGAAGCCTAGCTGTGCTTGGTCCCTAATTCAGTCCGTCACTGAACTTTCTAGGGATGTCACTTGTCTTCTAGCGTTGCATGCTTGTACTGTGTTCTGGTCCTCTGTGATCTACATCCTGGGGTGGACAAGTGAGAGGCTAGTCCTGCTGACTAGGAGTGTTAATTACATTCTTCCCATTTATGGTGCCAGGAACACAATTCTGACACCCTGCCTGTTCCTTGGCCCCCCACTTCATGTACCCTGCCTGATACTCTGCGGATTCCGAGGATTCTAAAGAAGGTTGGGTTGGAAGTGGTTCAGGCACTCATCCACAATGCTGATAAGCTAATATGCCCTTGGTACACCAAGCTGGCCAACCTCTCCAAGCCGTCTTACCCTTTCATCAGTTCTCCTGTCTTAGAACCTCAAGCCCTGCAGGAGCTGGCTTTAATGGTGTGGCTCTTGATGCCCTGGTTCTGAAATGGATGGTCTGTCATGGGGTTTGGAGGGCCTCTTTTGGCTGGTGCTTGTCTTTTTTTGTATTCCACAGGCTCCTTTTTTTTTTTTTCCTCCATGGAGTTGAATGAATATAAGAGTTGGCCCTGACTTCACTTAAGATGTAGTTGTCTGCTCTCTCCATGTTCCGTCTACTTTCAAGTGTTAAAGGGTTGCTAGGTTTTTAGGCGTGTTCGGCTAAAGAGGAACTTTTTTTTCTCCTGCCTTTGCACCTCCTGCTAGTTGTAAAAGTCTTTACAGAGTGCTCTTTTTGAGCCCACTTTCATATAGACCAGAGTTGATAGTGGAGAGGGAAAGTTAGGGTGTGGCTAGGTACTAAAAAAACAAACAAACCCCTTTTCTCCACGCACTCTACCTCACAGCTGTCAGTCTTCAGTGCCTGACCCTCACATTGGTGAGGGTCATGCAGTATTCCAGTCATGGGTTCTTAAAGTATGTGGCCACTATTAAGAAGCCACTGAACTCCCATAACCTCCTGGAATCCCGCAGTGGTGATGCCTCTCCACTTCTGACTGAAGATCCTACAGCCAGAGAACTAGCGGGTAGGGGGAGCATTTTTAGGAAGGGCGGATATAAGTGAAAATAATTTGAGTGTGTGCTGGTTCCGTAAGTTTCAATTTCGGTATGTGTTTATGTTCACTAGCAACTCGTGTCAGATGATGACTGATTTTAGCCAGTAAATTTAATGCATGTAGAGAATACACTGATGGAACTCGCTCTGCTTATCTCTTCATTTAGATACTATTTCATCAAACATGTTCCACCCCTGACTGAAGAGCAACTAAACAGGAAGCCAGCCCTCCCTCTTAAAACCAGGAGTACACCCGAGTTCTCCCTTGTTCTGGACTTGGTAAGGTGTCTTTCTGTAGATGTTTAGAGTGTCTGTATCTGATTTAGTTTTTTAATAACTGTTTTTATGCTTTACAGGATGAAACATTGGTGCATTGCAGCCTCAATGAGCTGGAAGATGCTGCACTCACATTTCCTGTGCTGTTCCAAGATGTCATTTACCAGGTACAGACCCTTGTGCTGCTAACAGAGAATCTTAGAGTGCTAGCAGGTTGCATCAAAATATGTTTATAGCAACTCCAGACTAGTAGATTCTGCATTGTGATTAGACTTTTGGTGCTAGCAATTGGTTGTGCTTCATGTCTTGTTTGTTTTGAACTGTGAACCTGAATTCACATTGCTATACTGGGGGACCGTGGTTCAGATTTTGTTATTGGCTATTAATGACAGAAATTGTAGTTTGCAGAAGAGAGTTTCCTAACAGGGTCCAGAAAAACTCCAGCCTTCTCCAAAAAAGCAAGCAAAAACAAAACTTAAAAAAAAAAAGAAAAGATAATTTACCCTGGGATCAGCTGGGGATGGTTAGATCCAGTGAAATATATTTTCATGTTCATAGTTTAAACCTTTCATATAAAATGCAGGGGGGGGACATATCTGGTGGTGCCATATCACAGATTGACATGTAAAAATGGGTTTAAGCGACTTTCGATATTGAAGGAATTAAGGAGCTCATTAAAGTTCATTGAAAGTACTAGAGTTGGGAAAACGCTGTCTTGGAAGACAGAAATGTAATGTATCCACTGCATTGTCAAAAAAACAGACCTGTAAAAACAATTGTCATGTTTCTGCTACTTACCAGCTGTTTTCTTCATTTCTTCTAGGTTTATGTGCGGTTAAGGCCTTTTTTTCGTGAGTTCTTAGAACGTATGTCTCAGATATATGAGGTAAGTTGATAGGCAGAGTTTTTTTTTTTTTTTGAAGAGATGACCTATGTGTAGTGCAAGTAAAAGAAAACTAGTAGCAGCAAAGATTCTGTATGAAAGTATTTGTAGGACCAGGGTAATTGTAACCTGAGAAAATGAATTTAGTCTTTTGTCTGCACATTATTATTGGCATTATTTTTTTTAATCATATAATGTGCATGCATGTATGCGCAGGTACGTCAACTTTGTGGTGTCTTGTTCATTAACTTACTGCTTGAGGAAGTTCTGTGCCATAGTAATTTCAATGAAACAAAATAACCCCATTATTGTTTACTACCAGCTTTATTCTGTTTCCTCCTACAATCCAAAAACATACTAGTAGGTTAATTGTCTGCGATCAAATTGACCCTAAGCTGTCCGTGTGTGTTAAGGAATTTAGACTGTAAGCTCCTATGGGGCAGGGACTGATGTGAGTGAGTTCTCTGTACAGCGCTGCGGCATTGGTGGTGCTATGTAAATGATTATTTTCGGCACAACATATATTAAATAGTTTTTTATTGTGTCTCCCTTTTTATAATGTGCCTCTCACTAGAATACTAGTTTCAACTTGTGTATTAAGCTAGTGCCATATATTAGGGAGCACTGAATTTGAAGTCCTGTTTCAGAAAACTGTTCTGTTCATCCCTTGTCTTGTCCCTAAATTTTACAGATAATTCTTTTTACGGCATCAAAGAAAGTATATGCAGACAAATTACTGAATATATTGGATCCCAAAAAACGTCTGGTCAGGTATTCATGGCTCATATGTCTATTTCTGAAGCAGATTGTTGTTTTTCATCTTTTCCTTTCTCACCCATTTTCTTTTTTTGCTTTTCAGGCACAGACTGTTCCGGGAGCACTGTGTGTGTGTCCAAGGGAATTACATTAAAGATTTGAACATCCTGGGGAGGGATCTTTCTAAAACAATCATCATTGATAACTCACCACAAGCCTTCGCATACCAAGTGAGTCGTACCTGCCTCCTGCTCGAGACAGAGCTTTTCCTACTTTTATCAAGAATTACATTAAAATTACTGTATGCAATTATTATTTGCTTAATGAAGCATGCCAAAAACAAAATTTCTCTTTCATCCAGTCTGGGGGACACTGCTTACCATGGGTTGTGGTGGGGAGCTTGGGGAGTTGGCACCTAACCAGTTAACTTTTAGTACTGCCGACAGACCCACCCCTCCCCTCTACAATCCCCCTGCCCCCTCTTGTTCAGTTTTTTTAGGTGCCCAGGAGTTGGGTAGTGTTTTTTTAGTACTAGTGTAATTTTAAAAACTCTTATTTCCTTTTTTTTGTGTTTCATTTCTTTTTTAGGTGGCAGCGCTGGAGTGTGTTCTACTATAGAGAACACACTCACAGCTGGGCAGCACAGGCATTCCCCTGTCAGATGAGAGCCAGCGGCTCTCACTGACAGGGACATGGGGAAGAAAGTAGGGATGCCGGATTGAGGAGTGAACAAGCGGTCTCAACGGACCGCTGTCACTCCTCCAGCCTCCCCGATAACCGGCGCTGCCATGACAGGCATAGAGTGCCGGTTATCGGATGTTCAGGATGTCGGCGGCCATTTTATTTTTTATTATCGGGCTCTGCCGGCAGTGGAGGAGGAAGGGGGCTATACCAAGATTCCCCCCTCATACATAGGAGGGGGGCGTCGGGTATCTTTCGCTGCGGAGACCTCTGTCCTAGAGGTCTCCATTAATCTGCCACACTACAAGAAATTATTTTTCTATTTTTGGAGACATGCTACAGGGACAGCATTACAGAAGGGGGGGGAGCTAAAGCATAGAGTTCCCCCTTCCCTTCACAGAGAGAGAGATGGTCTATCCCAGACTTCTGGCGCCAAGAGAAGCCCGGGAAGAGTGGACAGAGCTGAGGGAGCAGGCACAGGAACTGCTGTGGACTTCTCCCCTTTGTGGCCCTTGGGCTAAGTATCTGTTTTATTTAAACACATTATCTGTTTTGCTGTACACAACTGGGCTAGTATGGGTTTACATTATAGTCTCCTTACTTGCCTATATATATATATATATATATTGTGTTTAAAAATTTTACAAGTACAACTTTTATTAACAAGATTAGTTGGTTACTTGTTATTTACTCTGTTCTCTCTGTGCATTACTCTCTCTCTCTATCTCTCTCTACTACAGCTAATTTAACAATTAATCTGTGTGTTTGGTGTGCCTTCCTTTATTAATATGTCAGATAAGGGAAAGGGCCCTATAGCAAAATATTTCACATGTTCAAAATGTCATGTAAAATTACCTTGTGGGCAGAAGGACCCGTTGGTGCTCTGCATGCGAAGCAGGGGTCCCCTCTGCGCAAACCCAGCAGATTTCAGCCCCACTGACGGAGGAGCCGGCCTGGGTGGCCTCCCTGACACAGTCGGTTTCCTCCCTAGCACAGATGGTTTTTCAATCTAATCATTTGCTATCTACTGTGGCTACTTCTGTGGCTAACAATTCTAGCACACATTTAGGCCTCAGGGTCTATGGGAACGTCTATATCAGGACCTTCCTCATCACTGTCTGACCCAGCTCCTGTCTTAACAGAACCGGCGTGGTCCACAGCTTTTGTAAGGGGTTTGGAGAAGCTTAACCAGTTGCTTAATTCTCCAAACATCCCGCTTTCCAAAAGAAAGAGGCCTAGGTCTGTAAATCCCCTCTTGGTCCTATCAGACTCTGAGGAGTGTTCTGAGGATGAAGGGGAAAATTATTCTGATCCTGACCAGGTTCAGTCCTTGGAACAGGAAGAAAATCCTAAAAGGCAATTTATTAACGATTTGGTTTTAGCGGTCAGACAGGCCTTGGACCTCCCAGAACCGGAGGACCCTACCCCCAGAGACAGAAGTCTCTTCCAAAAAAAAAAAAAGGAAGGCTAGCCGTTTTCCCCCTACTGTAGAACTTAGGGATATTGCAGAAGGAGCATGGAAGCAACCTGAAAAACGGTTCTCTGTTCCCAGAAGGTTCTCTTCCCTATATCCTTTGCAGGAGGAAGATGTGGTTCGCTGGGAAAGTATTTCCAAGGTGGATGTCCCTATAGCCCGTTTGGCAAAACACACCTTACTTCCAGATCCTGGTTCAGCGTCCCTTCAGGATGCCAATGACCGCAAAGTTGAATCCCAGTTGAAATCTATATTTGCGGCTGCGGGTTCTTCTTTTAGACCCACATTTGCTTCAGCTTGGGTTGCTAGAGCCATGGAAGCATGGGCAGACCAGCTGGCAGAGGCCTTACAGGACTCCGAATTGCTCCCCCTGGCTTTACATTTGAAAGAGGCATCAGGGTACCTTTATGAAGCGGCCCAGAACACAGCGGCCGTCTCTTCCTCTATTCAGGCTGCATCTATTTCAGCTAGAAGGACACTTTGGCTGAAATCCTGGGAAGGAGATGCGGAATCAAAAAAAGTCTGTTGAAACCATTCCTTTTTCAGCAGCAGGTTTGTTCGGTCCGGAATTAGATACCTTGATCTCTCAGGCAACGGGGGGGCAAAAGCACTTCCTTGCCGGAATTCTCTGGCAGGAGCCGGAACCCTCGGGTCAGTTCCTTTCGTCAGCCCTTTCGGGGGACCTCCGTGTCTAGAGGACAGCCCTTTAGAAGTAGACAGCCTAATTCCTGTGGCTCCTCTTCTAGGGGGAGAACCTCATTTTCGTGTAAGCGACAGGCCTCCAAGACCCAGGAAAAACCTGCGTCTTGACGACCACTCTGCTCTCCTGGAGGGGGCGCCAGTGGAGGGTCGTCTGTCCTTGTTTCAGGAACAGTGGGCAGCGTCCTCCCAAGACTCTTGGATTCGGGGCATTATATCAAGGGGGTACAGGATAGACCTGCTGGGCCCTGTTCCTCAGCGGTTCTTTGTTACCCCACTACCCCGAGATCCAACAAGAAGACAAGCCATACAGGATTGTGTCGCCTCTCTTCTTTCGCAAAGAGTTATATGCAGGGTCCCAGACTACCAAAAGGGACAGGGGTTTTATTCAAACCTGTTCCTTGTCAAGAAGCCGGACGGCTCCTTTCGACCCATCTTAAACCTAAAGGGCATCAATGTACACTTAAGGGTGGACAGATTTCGGATGGAATCCCTGAGGTCGGTAATAAACGGACTGGAGAAAGATCAGTTTATGGCGTCCATAGACATAAAAGACGCATACCTCCACGTTCCTATTTGGAGGGTCCATCAGTCTCTCCTCAGATTCACAGTGGGATCCTCCCACTATCAGTTTCGAGCCCTCCCCTTCGGCCTCTCAACAGCGCCGAGGGTTTTCACGAAAGTCATGTCTGTGATGGCAGCGCGCCTTCACCTTCTGGGAGTCCAGGTCGTACCTTATCTGGACGACCTGCTCATCAAGTCCTCCTCAGACAATTGCTTACGTCATCACTTGTCTCTCACCTTGGCGGTTCTCGAGGACCACGGATGGCTGATCAATTTAAAGAAATCTCGGATGGTCCCGTGTCAACGCATGGTTTTCCTAGGCCTCATCATGGACACCAGCCAGCAGAAAGTGTTCCTGCCGGTCGAGAAGATTGGTTCAATCCAAAGCATAACAGCCCAGGTCTTATCTTCCCCCAGCCCCTCTATACACTTGTGCATGCGGTTGCTGGGAAAGATGGTGGCCTCCTTCGAGACCATTCCCTTTGGTCGAGCTCATTCTCGATGTTTTCAGTGGGATCTGTTAAAGAAATGGTCAGGATCCCACCTACGCTTAGACCTTCAGAAGATCTCTCTATCCCAGAGGACGAGAGTCACTCCAGTGGTGGCTGATTCAGGATCACATGTCGCTGGGCAGGTCCTTCGCTCCATGGTCATGGATCATAGCCACGACAGACGCCAGCCTGAAGAGTTGGGGGGCGGTAATCCAACACCTCCGGCTCCAGGGCCTTTGGTCGGTTCAGGAATCAACCCTATCTGTAAACGTGCTGGAATTGAAAGTTGGGATACCGTTTCCCTCCGATTCCCATGCTCCCTGGGGTGCTCAAAAGAGTAAAACAAGGAGGTCTGCCAGTAATTCTGATTGTTCCCTCATAGCCTCGCCGAGTCTGGTACGTGGACATACTCTCTATGGCAGAAGGACCGGGGGTTCGTCTTCCATCCCGAGACGACCTCCTTATGCAGGGTCCCTTCCGTTATCAGAATTTACCTCAGCTCAGTTAACGGCATGGCTGTTGAAGCCTGCCTCTGGAGGGCTAGAGGTTTTTCCTTCAGCGTGGTGAACACCATGATGCGAGCCAGGAAGCCAGTCTCGGCTCGTATCTATCACCGTATTTGGAAAGCGTATATAAGATGGTGTGAGAATAGGTCATGTCACACATCCTCATTTCGCCTCCCTCGTTTATTGGCTTTTCTTCAAGAGGGCCTAGAAGCTGGGCACTTTCAGTCTTTTTTCACCTGAAATTAGCGGATTTGCCAGACATTAGGACCTTCCTCCAGGGAGTCTTACATATTCAGCCTCCCTATGTAGCGCCTACAGCACCGTGGGATCTTAACCTGGTGCTGAACATGCTTAAAGGGCCTCCCTTTGAGCCATTACTTGTGACTGATTTGAAGTGGTTTTAACCTGGAAGGTTATCTTTCTTCTGGCTGTTTGTTTTCAAAAACATTTTTTCTTAGAGAATTCAATCCAGGTCGCTACAGTCAGGAATAGTGTCCTTTTATTCCTCAAAATAAATGCAAGAGCTCATTTTGCTCCTTGGACTAAATAGTCATGAGATCAATCCTCAAGTCTCAGACTGCATCCTTTGAAATGGCATATCCCTTTAAAAAAAAAAAAAAAAATCCCCCAAAAAACCTTCTGGCATTCTGAAAGGGAGAATAGACCTCTGACAGTGGTAAGTCTTCCTGACTATAAACTAGAACCGGGGGAGGTTGATGTGATAGGGACTAAATGTCTCCTCTCCTGGTTGAAATGCATGTCCGACACTTAGAAACTCTGCATTAACACTCAGCAATATTGATAATCCTATACGGAGCTCCCCTGACCAAACTGTTTCTTCCTTTCAAGGATTCCCAGTAGGAGTGCTTTTCATAGACCACTAAAGGTCTTCTGGATGAACAAGTCATCTACCCTGGTTACTAATGTGGCTTGATTTTTACTCTAATATTCCTGGTGTCCATTTGGGGTGGTTCCTTGCAGCCTGATTTGAACCTGAAGACCTGTAACAGATTCCTACCATGGGAACAATTGAAGTTGGGATGGGGGGTTTCTGACATCCGTGGATATAAATGATGCTTTCCTTCATATCCCTTGTGAGGACCGTCATATTTTCCTTCATGTTGCTTTCCAGGGAGCTGAATTCCATTTCTAGCTCTTCTTTTTGGTCTGTTGTCAGCTAGGTAGGTCTTCACCAAGGTGGTGGCTTCTGTGGTGGTGCTTTTGTGTCGCCATGGAGTCATGATTGTCCCATAACTGGACATAATCTTGGTAACTCTTGATACAAGAAGCTAGCGATTCATCATCTACAGCCTACTATCCAGCTCTTAGAGTCACAAGGCTGTATTATAAACAGCCCAAATTGCAGCTTCCATGGTGTTCCTGGGGCTTTGTTTTTGACACAGTGCTTCAGAGAAACTTCCTTCTTCAGTCCAAAGTTTTCTCTTTACAGGAGCTAACCTCTTTGGTGACAAGTTCACTGGTACTGCATCTGTAAGCCTCTGACTGGTATGGACACTGGAAGTGCTGCCATAAGCGCAATGTTAAATGCACTTCATTCTAAATAGACTTCTGTGTTCATGAAACAATCATTTTATCTTCTGATTTGTAGGAATCTGGTTGGTGGTTTGATTTCTCTCTATTCTCTGGGATTGCTTGGGACATCCCCACAGTCTTTGTTCCCCCAGCAAAAAGACTTTCCCTTTAATCTTTTCGTCATGTAGATTTGGCCATAGGTCTTTCCCATTCTTTGTTGTGGAGCAGTCTATCCAGGTGCCCTCTTGGTTTTGGTGGATTACCTCTGGGTTCTGTTATAACTATCATTATCATTTTATTGTTCTTTCTTTTAAGTCTCTGCCTTGATGCAAAACACGTTTGCTAGGTATAATGCCTGAGTGTATGGCATTAGGAAGAGGAATTAACTCTTATGTGTCAAGCCACTTAGGGGTTATGAAATGGATTCAATTGCAAGAACATTTATTATGCCTTTACACTTGAAAATTGGGTGTATACATTTTCCTGCGAGAGATGCTTCTTGTCCGTTGCCCCTGTGGGTTGGAAGCTAGAATTGCTAATGCAGCCAGGGGTACAGGCATTAGCAGGTCTCTATTCAGCTCAATCCAACCCATTGCGAGGAACAGCTACTGACACCAACAGTATTGATTATGTTCCGAACCACAGGGGCTCCAGGCATCGGACAGTTGTAGTTTTACTGTTTATTGTGGGGTTCTTTCATGAAAACATATTTGCCTGCAGTTCTTCTTTTAAAAGCCCAATATATAAATATAAAGCCATTTTCTTAAATATTGTTGGTGTAGCCTGATTTAGTTTTAGATTGATTACATGGGTGAGATGCTTGTTAATGCCATATTGAGATTTCCTTTTTAGTCTTAAACTGCTATGTCTCTGTTACAGCTTTCGAATGGGATTCCCATTGAGAGTTGGTTCATGGATAAGAACGACAAGGAGCTGCTGAAGCTTGTCCCTTTTCTGGAGAAGCTTGTAGAACTGGTGAGTATGGTTGTGCCAGGTATTTGAGAAAATAGAGAGAAAAAAGATCTTTTGAAAAAATATTCAATTAACACCTACTCCCAATGCTAGGTATTCGGGGGGAGGGGTTCTACCTCTTGGATCCCATTCTCTACTCTGTGAAGAAATTGCTCCCCGCACAAAATAAATCCTGATTTGGAGTTTTTCCCAACAGATTGCTATATCATTTCCACCTCTGCCCTCATCATGATGCTGCTTTAGGCTACCAAACCAATGGTTACTACAGGCTACTGTCACTGAGTCCCACTGCCAACCCTAATTATACTGAGGCTCTGAACAACAAGTAACTAGTTGGGGAGGTTCCAAATGTTTTGAAGTTCCAAAATGAGGTTATCCAAGACCCGGCTGTCCCATATATCTAAGTAGCAGGTTTCTGCTGAATGCAAATGCTGTGGTTTCCAGGGTAGGGATTCTAAGGGAAAAGATGGTTTTAAGATTTATGTGACTACTTCCCAACAATAATGTGTGTATTTGGTTCATATTTCCTTGTAATTTGTCACAGATACATTAATAATAATAAAATAAAGCATACCTACAGATTTAATGTTTTTTGTTTCTTTTCTACCATTGCAGAATGAGGATGTGCGGCCCCACATCAGAGACAGATTTCGCTTGCATGACTGTTTACCGCCAGATTAGTAAGGACAGCAGTCACCTGCAGGATCCCCTGACTACAGGGGACAGCTTTCAAATGCCTGCAGGGAGTGAAGCTGCACAACCACAGGACTGAAGCATACATGTACACAAGCATTTGCCATAACTGCTGAAGGCATTTCTTTACTTTGCTGTCTGAAAAAAATATATATATGAAAAAAGGAACGGTTTCACCGTAACATGTTGTGACTGGTGTGGTGGCACATCATTGGGCAGCTTGGCCTCCTCCCAGGAATTGTTATGTCTCCGAGAGAAACTCCGCTGTCTGTGAGCTGCAGGTTGCATCATGTCTGCTGAGCAGCCTGTCCATGTCAGCAGGAACGGCCAGTGAGAGTTTTTCTCAAGTTTCGGATTTAACCTCCTACACGTTGATCCTTATTGGTGTAGATTATACATTATCCATTCCTTGTATTTCAGTCGCTTCAATCTGTTCTAGTAGCCAAATTTTACTTTTATTTTGTATGATATATTTGGCTGGTCCTTTCCTCTGCTTGCATAATGTGTTTTTTTGTTTTAGATAGAATTAAATTCTTAAGATTCAATCCATGTAAGCTCCATTTAGAAATATACATATATCTTTTATATTTTATCTGTAATAATCCATTCTAGTAACTTTTTTTTTTTTTTTAAAGACATAAAGCTTTTACAAGGCAAAGTAAAGAGCGTGGGAATATAGAGGTGTATACAGAAACTGTGGTGCCTGTGTGTAGTACAGAGAGGAGGAATGTATAATCTGTGAATGACCAGGATTATATGATCACATTCTTCCTTCTCTGCCTTTCAGTACATGCAGAACCACACACACGAACATATATATATATTTACGCGTGCACATGTATACAAACAGCCTCCCCTTTCCCTTTACCTATCCATCCACAGCTCTGGTACTGATGCAGCTAATTTGAATGGTGGATATTTTTGTATGAGGTGCTCTTCTGTTCCTGCTGGGAAGAAGTGCAGGAGGAGGTGTGTGCAAGGTCGCTTGCTTTTCCTAGTGGGTGTACTATGTAAATGTTTCAGCTGTGCACTCACTGCATTAAAACAGAAGAGATGGCACTTTTTTGTTTTTTCTTTTTTTTCCTTTTCTAAAGAGGTTTGTATTTTGTAAGCTTGTTCAGAGAGTACAGTATTGGAAATTAAAGCTCTACAGAGGAGGCTGTTCATTCTTTTGTTTCTATGTATATTACCTGTTTAACTGTATGCCATTTATTGTATAAATTTACACATGGATTCATTTTCCAGTCACTCCTTAAAGTAAGGAGTTTTTTTTAGTAAGTTTTTAGGAAAACATTTAATTTTTGTATTTTTGATTTTAAAGAAAAAGCATGAGTTCTGTCATATTTTCAGTGTATTAATGAAGATTTTAACCTTTTCTCTGGGTCGCTTCCTTATTCCATACTATGTGTGTTTTCTTGGTGCAATGTCATTCAACTAGTTACCACAACAGGCTTCTGATCAATGAATGAGTGTTCATTCTCTTCAGTAAAAACATCTCTTTTGGAGAAAGGACAATATAAAGGAACTAGTGCTGCACACAGTTTGCAGCACAATTATTTTATTGGGGACCCACTGAAATAATTGTACGATTGTGTAATCTATTGGGTTCAGATGAGACTCTTTGTAAAAGCACACAGATTAGTGGCTGTTAACAGTGTACATTTGGCTGTCTTGAATGGAATGTAATGATTAAGGACAGATTTCTATTTTTGGTTTATTCTTAATGCAGACTTTTGTAAATTGACACAAGATATTTTACACACAGGTTGTGCTTGGTCATCGTCAAATTGTCTGTTTCTGGAAATAAAGTGCATAATAAGTGCCATTTTTATAAATCTGCACTCTATTCTCTGGCCTATAATTTTTTTTTTTCTCCCGTGAGAGAGTAACCATTAAACAGCAGCCACTAGTGTCTCCTTTGGTATAGGACAGGATTTGGCGCTCGTCAACCACTAAAGATCAGTGATCAAAATAATGATGTTTTAGCACATGGTCAAATATACTGAATACCCTTTATTTGGTTATAATTATAGACATCTCTAACCTAATCAAAGCCACACAGTGAAAGCTGATTACTAAACCTAATTATTAAACAACCTGTTCTGCCAAAAGACATGCAGGTGACCAAATTGTACAGTTTTGGTTACCCAGACACACACATGTGACTGGATCATACGGTTTCTCTGCACTCCATCCACATTTGCTCAATTGTGGTCTGAATTGTTTGAATTTTCAAAAATAAATTCTCCATATGCATCAATGGCAGTGATGGGCAAAAGGCGGTCACACGAGCCTTCACTTGTGCCTGCTCGGATCTATACTCCAGGTCTGACTTATTTCTCTGCTTTGTCATCAAACAAATCATACGGACGCTGGCTTCTCCCACCTCATGTTATGTGACCTCATCTGCACAATGCAGGTAGGCCACGCAGCATTCTAATAGTAGGAAAAGGGGGAGTGCACTGTATTCTGCACCACATGCTCTCGATCACCTCCAGAGAAGGTCAGCAATTTTCAAACTGCCATTAACGCAATTAATGTAAATTAATAATTTAGTTACTAGCTTTATTAGTTTTTTGTGGTTACCGGATACTCTATGCAGTTGTGACTTGTGGTGGTGAGCTTTGGAATACATGGACTGGGGGCATTTAATGACATGGGGATGCCAAGCATTTTGTGGAGCTGCTTTCTTATTACTGAAAAGAGGATTTTATACTCACGATAAATCCGTTTCTCTGATTCCATCTGGGGACACTGCTACCATGGGTTGTTTGAGGGGGAAAAGGAGTTTGGCACTTAACTAGTTAACTCTGTTAATGTATGCTGCTGACAAACCCCTCCCCTCTGCAAATTCACCTGTAGCCTTCAGTTTAAGTATAAAGCCCTAAGGAAGGGAAGTCAACCAAACAGCAGAAGGGAAGGGAACGCAGTGTCCCCCAGATGGAATCAGAGAAACTGATTTATTGTGAGTATAAAAATCCTCTTTTCGCTTTCATCCTATCTGGGGGACACTGCTACAATGGGGACTTTCTAAAGCAACACTACGGCCAAAACTGGGGTCTGCCGACGCAAGGACATTGAATTGGTAAAATTTAGTAACGGTATGGACCAGGTGGCTGCTCTGCATAATTGGTCCGCTGAGGCCCCATTTCGCTCAGCCCAAGTCGCCTCCCACAGAACCAGTAGAATGGGCAACAATACGATCTGGCACAGGTCAATTAGCATTGATATAAGCCTGCTTAATAGTTGACGTAAGCCATCTAGCAATGGATTGCTTGGAGGCCGGACAACCACTTTTTGAGAAGTCAAATAAAATAAAGAAAGAATCTGTGCAACAAGTCTTTGATGTCCTATGTACATAGATTTGGAGAGCTCTGACTACATCCAGAAATTCCATAGATCCTGTTCCAGACACTTGTGGATCGTCTGAACACCGGAACCACTATTTCTTGGTTTACATGAAAACCGGAAACT
Organism: Mixophyes fleayi; assembly: GCF_038048845.1. Classification (NCBI taxonomy): domain Eukaryota; kingdom Metazoa; phylum Chordata; class Amphibia; order Anura; family Limnodynastidae; genus Mixophyes; species Mixophyes fleayi. The sequence continues at coordinate 78,864,612 of NC_134405.1, forward strand.
ACTTTTGGCTGGAGAGAAGGAACTGTTCTGAGAACTGCCCTATTGTCGTGAAACACCAGATAAGGTTCTCGACATCATAGCACCCCCAGCTCGGAAACTCTACGGGCTGAGGCAATTGCAAGTAGAAAAACCACTTTCCATGTTAAGAACCGTAACTCCACAGTCTGCAGCGGTTCAAAGGGAGGTTCTTGAAGCATATTAAGGACCAGATTAAGATCCCAGGGTGCCGGGCCGAACATATGGAGGCTGGATATGCAGGACTCCCTGTAGGCAGGTCCTGACATCCGGTATGTCTGCCAGGTGACAGTAAAAAAAACACTGAAAGCTGAAATCTGCACTTTTAAGGATCCTAGGCGAAGACCCCCATGCAGGCCATCCTGGAGGAAAGCAAGAAACCTAGAGAGGCGGAACGAATCGGAGAAGCAGGTCCAGTTCTCACACCATCTAATGTATGTAAGCCAGATATGGTGGTAGATCCGAGCAGAGACTGGTTTTCTAGCTTTCAGTAGGGTATCCACCACTCGTGAAGAGAACCCTCTGGATTTCCAAAGTTTGGCTTCAACAGCCCTGTCGTTAAATTCAGCCCCGGTAAGTCCTGATGTAACGGTCCCTGAAGTAGAAGGCTTCTCGAAGAGGTAACCGAAGACCTGGACCTACCGCCATCAACAGTTTTTCTGGATACCAGACCCTCCGCGGCCAAGCTGAAGCTACCAGTATGACTGTTAGTCCACCCTGCTTGACTCTCCGAAGGACGCGGGGAATCGTGGAAGTGGGAGGGAATAGGTATCCTAATCTGAAGTCTCAGGGCATTGTCATTACATCTACGGCCACTACCAAGGGATCCCTTGCCCTTTAGCAAAATTGTAGGACCTTTCTGTTTTGACGAGACGCCATTAGGTCTCTGTACGGGTCCCCCATCAGACGACCGGAGACTGAAAAACCTCCGGATGAAGAGACCATTCCCCGGCAGGATTGCATGCCGGCTTAGATAGTCTGCTTGCCAGTTCTGGATGCCTGGAATAAAGACTGCGGAAATGGCGGGGACCTGGTTTCCGGCCCAGGTGAAAATCTGAGTAGTCTCCTCCATTACTCTTGCACTCCTGGTGCCTCCCTGTCTGTCGACATACGACACTGCTGTGGTGTTTTTGGACTGCAGACTGACTGGTTGGCCCTGAAAGATGGACTGTGCGCCCTGTAAGGCCTTGAACATGGCTTTTAGTTCCAGTATGTTTGTGGGGAAAGAGGTCTCCTGAGCTGACCCAGAGCCCCTGAAGTTTCAAATGAAGGGCCACAGCCCCCCACCCCCCGAAGGCTGGCGTCTGTGGATACTAAGATCCAAAACCATGGGGCAAAGGACCTTCCGACTAGCAAGTTGTCCCGGGCTATCCACTATCTGAGGAGTTGTCCCACTTCCAGTGACAAGTGAATCAATTGATGTTCTAACTTCTGATGGGATCCTGACCATTTTTTTTAGGAGGTCCCATTGGAAGCAACAAGAGTGGATTCGACTATAAGGGAGAGTCTCGAAGGTCGACACCATCTTTCCTAGTAGGCGCATGCACAAGAGGACCGACAGTCTGCGGCAAGACAAAACTCGAATCGCCAAGTCCTGTAGGGATCGTATTTTGTCCTCTGGAAGGAATACTTTTTGATTGTTGGTATCTATTATCCGTCCCAGAAAAGTAATTCTCTGGCAAGAGGTTAACCGGGCTTTGGGACGATTTATGAGCCACCCATGCCTCTCTAGGATCCTGATGGTAAGCTGAATATGTTGCCCGAGCAGGTGAGCCGAAGCAGCCTTAATTAGTAAATCATCCAGGTAGGGCACTAATTGCATACCTCTGGAATGAAGATAAACCACCATTGCAGACATAATTTTTGTAAAAACCCTTGGTGCAGTTGCAAGGCCAAATGGGAGAGCTGTGAACTGGTAGTGAGAAGATCCTACCGTGAATCTGAGAAGAGACTGATGTGCCTTCCGGATAGGAATGTGGAGGTAGACGACTTTGATGTCTATCGACGCCATGAACTGGTTTTCTTCAAGTCCGTTGATCACTGACCTTAGGGATTCCATTCAAAATCTGACCACCTGCAGGTGAAGGTTCAACTGTTTTAGGTTTTAAGATGGGGCGGAAGGAGACATCCGGCTTTTGGACCAAAAAGAGGTTGGAGTAGAACCCTTGTCTCTTTTGGTCTTCCGGAACTTCTCGGATAACTCCTGCGGAAAGAGAGGCAACACAGAGAAGCATTGCCTGTCTTCTTTGTGGGTGGAGGGGCAAGCTGGTTGCAAAAAATGACGAGGGGCTGAGCCCACTAGGTCTATTGTCTAACCTCTTGTCATGATCCCGCGAATCCTCCGAGGACTCTGCCCACTGCTCTCTGAACAGAAGCAGACGTCCCGCACTCCCGCCGCTGCTAGAAGAGGGGGGCGCGTCACGCTGCTGGTTTATTCGGGAGCTTAGAAGAGGGATGACTTGTGGAGGAGGAGGAAGACCTACCTCGGTGCGAGTCTCCTTTGGTGCCAGATGGTCTGGACCTGTGTGTCTGGCCCCTGCCAGATGGGCTCCCTCGAAAGGGCTATCTAAATGAGCCAAACCTGGGTGTCCTAGGCTTTGGGACATTGACTGGTAAGAAGGTACTTTTGCCTCCTGTGGCCTGGGAAATTATGCTGTCCAATTCCAGGCCAAATAACACTTCACTGGAATAAGGGACTCCAAGGACTACTTAGATCCAGGGTCCGCATCCCAGGACCTCAACCATAGCACCCTCCTTGCCGCTACTGCTGTTGCTGAAACAGGAGGAAATGGAAGCTGCGTTCTGGGCAGCTTCATACACGCACACTGAAGCCTCATTGAGGTGTAGGGCCAGGGGAGTAAGTCAGAATTTTGCAAGGCTGTAGCCAACTGTTCAGCCCATGTTTCTATAGCTGTCAACCAGGCTGATGAAAACATGGGTCTGAATGAAGTACCTGCTGCCGTGTATATGGACTTTAAGAAAGCCTCTATCTTGTCAATGGAGTCCTGCAGGGATGCTGTCCCTGGAACAGGCAGCGTGGTGTGGGGAGCTAAGCGTGCCACTGGCGTATCCACCCTTGGGACCTGTTCCCAACGGATTAGATCATCTTCCTGTAGCGGGTATAAAGCATTATATATGAACAAATGTTCTTGAACGGGAGTGCCTTCCACTTATCTACTAAGGCCATACTCTGGTTTTTTTTTCCTGCGGATGAATACCAAGTCCCCCCTCCTTTTCTGAGGAGGAGACTTGGAACAGTCCATCATGTCAGCCTCCGATGGTGGGGGTTACCAGCGCTCTCTGCCTCCGTGGCAGTGCCGGGAGCCTGTAGCGATCAGTGTGACAGCGGCTTTATATAAGTCGCCTGTTGGCACTGTTTAGAAGCCAGCACAAAAGTAAAAATAGAAAAAAGTCCTATCGGTGAGAGCTGTCCGGCTCTCAACTGACACTCCTTTCCCCTCTCGGATCATCAACTTATTAGCTACTCACTTGCCACCAGTTCTTACCCTCCCCGGTGTCAAACTCATCCAAGCCTCCTCGCACCTGTAGGAATATTAAATATTGATTTCCAACAGTTTTCCACCTCTCTAACACCTTCTCTCCCCAATTTCTACATTTTTCTCCCCTGATAGGGCAGTACCTCATTTTCAGCAAACCCTAGCAACTGCCCTTGATCAAGTGGCTCCAGCGACTACATACTCCGAGTAGACTGCGTTGCCAACAGTAGCACACTATAGTAATACAAACTTTACAAAAACTTTCTCGTAAAGCAGAAAGTTCCCTGCGTAAATCTTGTACTGCTAATGATTTCATCACATATACTGCTATCTATCACTACTATAGAAATGCTCTGGACACTGCTAAACAAACATACTTTCAATCTCTCATCTATACTCAGCCTTCTAACCCCAAATGCCTTTTTAACACATTTAAATCTCTTTTCAATCCTCCCATCCCAAACCCTCTGACTACCATCTGTGCCCAGGATCTTGTTCTTATTTCAAGGACAAGATTGATAAGATCAGACTTGAAATGGTATCATCTCCCTCAGCTCAATTCCTTTGTCGCACCCTCTGACACTCGCTTCATTTGATTCCACAAGTGAAGAGGATGTTTCTACTCATCTTCCTACTCTACCTCCTGTCCTCTTAATCCCATACCCTCACAAATTGGTAGGTCCTTGTCTCCATCTAATTAAAATCAGCTGCTACAAGTCCAGTTGGACAATGCAACAGCGGTGGCATGCCAGGGCCATGAGGGGAAACATCCAGGATAATGTGAGCAGAATGTCACGTTCCAGTTTTCTTGGCCATCTTCATCCCAATGTTGTAAAACCGGGAGGCTGACTATCTCAGCCGCCAAAAGGTCCATCAAAGAGAATGGTACCCTCACGGGAAGGTGTTCAAACTTCTAGTTCAGCATTGGGGTCTGCCAGACATAGATCTCATGGCGTCCCATCTGAACTTCAAGGTTCCTCTGTTCTGCACAAAATCCCGGAATCCTGTATGGATGCCATGGTGACTTTGTGCCTGTTTCACCTATTTCCTCCTCTTCCTATGCTTCCAAGGGTGCTCAATAAGCTGGAGAGGGAACGGGTGGTGGCCATTCTGGTGGCTCCAGGTTGGCCTTGCCGAGCATGGTACTCGGATCTTCTCAGGATGGACATAGGTCCTCTGTTCAGATTGCCTCACATCCCAGACCTTCTTTTACAAGGCCCTCTTCAATGCCACTCATTAGGTTGACTGGTTTTGACTCTGGCTACAGAGACCATGATCAAGGCCAGGAAGCCTTCCTCTGCTGAAAACTATGATCAGGTTTGGAAGGCATATGTTCTCTGGTGCGAGGGGCTCCATTCCCATACCTCTCCCTTCAACCTGGCCAGGTTGCTCGCCTTTCTTCAGCAGGCCTTGATAATGGCTTGTGGTTTTCCACCTTGAAGCTGCAAATCTCAGCGCTGTCCATTTTCTTCCAGCGCAAGTTGTCCATTATGTCGAACGTTCACACCTTTCTACAGTAGGTGCTTTATTTTCTACACCCATTTGTGCACCCAGTTGAGGCGTGGGACCTGAATTTGGTTCTTCAGACTTTGGTTAAAGAACAATTGGAATCCATGGATCTTGGGTACCTCACCTGGGAGGTGGTTTTCTTACAGGCTGTTTCTTTAGCATGCCAGGTGTCTGTCTTATGGGGTATTGTTTTGTGACCCCCACTTTCTGTTTTTTCTCCCAGAAAGGGAGTGCATCACACAAAGTCCTCGTTTGTTTCAAAAGTTGTCTCCTGTTTTCATTTGAACCAGAAGATTGCGGTGCTATCATTCTCTGTCTTCAGGGCTGTCCTTGTTACTGCTGGACATGGTCCGGACTCTTAGGTGCTATGTAGACCATACAGCAGGACTTCACAAAACGAAGGACTTGTTTGTGCTGCGTGATGCGCAAAAGCAGATTTTTCCGGCCGCTAAGGTGTCATTGGCTAGCTGGATCACTTCCACTATAAAATTGACCTATGTGCAGTCGGATAGGATGGTGCCTGGGGACTTGATGGCGCATTCGACCAGGGTTGTTGGTGCTCCTTGAGTAGCCCGTCACAGAGCATCAGCCGTACATGGTCGTCTGTCCATACTTTTGTCAACTTCTACAGATTGCAGGATTTCGCATCTCGGCTTTGTGCAAGGCTTAGCGTGCAGCCATTTCAGAAAAGTCCTCCCCTTAGGGGCAGCTTTGGAATGTCCCCAATGTTTTGCAGTGTCCCCCAATTGGGCGAAAGAGAAAATAGGGTTATTGTACTCGCTATAAAATCCTTTTCTCTTAGTCTGTTGGGGGACACTGAGTGCCCACCCTTGCTCTGTGTTTTATGCTGGTTTGCCTATTGTTGTTCTGGTTGACCTTTTTAGGCCCTCTTTGGGCATTGTTATGCATAAACTGAGTACTCCTTCCTGTGGGACGGGTATAGTGAGGGTGGCGCTAAACTCAGTGTTAAAGTCCCTTGACTCCAGGACCATCTACTATAACCCAATTTTTTGCAGTGTCCCCCAATGGACTAAGACAGGGATTTTACGGTGAGTACAAAAATCCTATTTTCCAATGTTGGGAAGTATGCGAAAGGAGAATAGTGTTATGATATCATTCAGTGTCTCTTACAGGTTGTTAGCTAGCTATTGTGGTGGTGTCAATGTTTTTACTTGAAATTTAAATTGAGCCACAACCCCAATCAACCTAATGGCAGCCACTGATGCTAAGAAGAAGTGCTGCTGATATTTTTTGAAATCCAGACTCTTGCCTTCGTCTACCAATGAAACAAAGCCTATGTGCCTCTTATGTGAAAAGACTTTTAGTAATGATGCCATGAAACCTGCAAAGATGAAAAACCATATTGAAAGATTTGACATATATTAGGAACTGGGGCAAGAAGCCAAAAATGATATTTAATTGCAGAGGCTACTGATAGTGCACATGGATTTATTGCCCATAACAGTGGATTTGCCACCATTCTCAAGGAGATTACAGATGTATGTACTATTCATTGTGTGTTACATATACATCATCTTGTAGCTAAGAGACGGCAAATTGAATGATGCCCTTAAAGTGTGTTTCAGGTCATTTAAATTAAAGCACATCCACTTCATTGCAACTTTTTTATAATGCTATGTGACATAAATTAAATGTTTATCCAATTACTTTTACACACTGAGGTAAGGTGGCTGGCAAGAGATAATGGCTTGCAAAAAATTCATTCAATTGACTTGTATGACTCAACTGTGGAGCTTCTTATGAATATGGATCCATCGCTGTGTGATGTGAATCATGTGGTGGATTTTTTTGTAGACTTATATTCAAAATTTAACTAAGAACAGAACCGTCTCTAATAATTAGCTCAAGCCAGGACAACCTTATTAGTTTTCCAAGTCAAAATAGGCCTGTTTAAGCCTTCGCTGGCACGTGGAGATTTTGAGGATTTTTCGACCTTCAAGCAACTGGAAGAAGTAGAAAATCAAAACCTTTCAGATGGCAATCTGAAGATATACATAAAACACATAGATAAAAGGAAGACTTTCAAGATATTTCACACCAGTTACTTCCATCTTAAGAGATAATAACATTTGCTAAACATGGGGGTATCCCTTTTGTATTTTAGTGTGGCATCAGAGCTATAAGCTACAACAGTAGGCCAGAAAATGCTATATAAAATGGCTTCCTCTACAAGAGATATCGGCTAATTGTGCTTTCAACTTCATGTGTGTGCATGCTAATAAAATACACAGCGCAAACACTAAATAACAATATAAAGCAAAAAGAAAAGTGCGTGGTAAAACAGTGCCAACACTAAATTGTAAAATAGATTAGCCTCCGGAAAGATCTGGAGATTGAAACCCATTGGTTGGGATGCACACCCGATCCAGGATAGCTCCCTATGTTTTGTGTCAGTGGAGGTTGCCGGCTCTCCATCTGCATTATTCATACGCTGCATACCATCTGCACCAGGTGGAGAAAATTGAAAAGAAGGAGGTCAACATTACAGATGAAGTAAAGCACTTGATACTACATGCCAGTGATTGAATATAGTTCTTATAAGTGCATACCCTTAGGCAGTTCTTTTTCTTTTTTTTTTTTTTAGTTTATTTTTATTTGTTGTTTTTGTTGGGTCATAGAACTCACAGAACTGAGTTGCGGCACCTTTTTTCAACGGATGTTCCAAGTTTCAAAAGTAACTTTTGAACATTTCATGTTTGGTCCATGTGGACTTCGCCCTGTCGGGCATAGCAGGTCGGCGGCAAAAATCAGTAAAACGGTGCTTGTGGTGCTGCTCAGCTTGTGATTGGTCATATGGTCGCATGCTGAGAGCTCACTGCAGGCGGTGACGGTTATGTTTCATTACACAACTGATGTGTGTGTACAGTGATTGACTACGTGATGTGAGTTACGGCACCTTTTTTCTTACAAAAAAAGCACTGCCCTTAGGGCAGAATCAAGGAAGGATTCACCTGGTGATGTGGTGTTGCATGTTTAAACACATGAGGGATAAAATTTTTCAGTGGATACATTTTGTGAATATATCAGTCTGCACTATGTTGTCCTTTGTTTGAGCTCTTTTATATATCATTGGAGAAACATATGAGAAGGAAACCAGACTCGTCACCACTTACTATCTGGTCATCATTTGATCAGTGTCCTTATCATCATTTAATAACTGTTTTGGTGACTTGTCACAATACGCATTGGGTTGAAGAAATACATGATTGAGACTTTTTTCCTGTAGAGGAAGTCGGTATTTACTATTTGACTGTTACTCTTACACTTCACTGCATCTATCATTAGCGCCATTCCTATATTTTTTGTAATAAAATACAAAGTTGGGTGTATCACAACAATATATGTTTCAGATGGATGAAAGCATGAAGTGGTATTCGGGCTTCTAGAGCATCTGATCCTAACCCTTAATCCTGATTGTTATCTACATATGTCTTTCTTCCTGCCAATAAGGGGTGTGCCTGGACTGCTGACTGCAGAGTGGAGTGCAATAATAATAAATACAAAACTAAAATCCGTATGTAGGTTGTAACTACTATGGTTCCCTCTAAGGACTCAGCTGATTTCCAATGGGAAAAACAAAAGACTGTACTGTTTATAAATAGGTATTTCAATATCCCAAATGTTGTTAAAGATTTGATAAAATATTTTATAGGTATTTGAAAGTCCAGAAATACATAAATAGGTTTACCCAATTGGATGTTGTTTATTTTAAATAGTGTTGTTGATTGCAGTTAATTTAGCTACCTATATGTTTATACTTTATGTTTAACAAGTTGAAAGATGTTATCGTTGGGTAAATAGATCCTAGTTGTGCTTTTTTCATCTAGATTAAACTAGTGGAGCTAATTGTGTGGTTCCAGTACTTTGTTTATAACCACGCGTACAATTCAAAGAAAGACATAAATTTTCCTCTGTGGTTACAATTGCATTAAAGCAACATTGTGATGTAGAAATTCTTTGATTGAGTCAGGGCGCTAGGTCCATCTCCCCAAGTTTAAGGAGCATGTTTATGCTAAGGCCACAGGAACTACAGAGGTAGCAAAATTAAGATAATTATAGGGTTCAAGATGATTTGACACTTTAAAATTGCAGACAAATGGGTTTTGGTATTTTATAATGTTATAGATTGTCATTTATTATACTAGTAGAGTCTGCATTTTTAAGAACTGTTATTTCTCAACCGTGAATCGATAAAAGAGAATAAATATTAATCCTGAAAATCTTCTGGTGATTTACTGCATTATTCTGTTATTTGTACTATAAAAGTCATGATATGATTTTTAAAATATACATAGATTATCTCCTTCCCCTGTTATGCTCAGGGGAGTCCCCCAGTCAGTATTCGTACCGGCTTAGCAGGGTGCAGAGTCTAACAGCCAATCTGGTCTTCACCAAGAACTGCCGCAAGGCAGGATGGGCTTGGCTGCTGAGAAACTGCAGGTCGCGGCCCCCGGTAAGCCTGCAGACATGGGAGACATAGACAAGCGGCAAGATAATACTGAATTGGTACCTATAGCCAAACTCTGTCGTATATCGGAGATCCCAAAGGAGTAGTGAGGTACAGCCGGGTCTGGTATACAATAGCAGATGACAGCTGTGCCAAGGGCAGATCCAATAGAATAGTAAGGTCCAAGCCGAGTCTGGTACACAATAGCAGATGACAACTGTGCCAAGGGGAGATCCAATAGAATAGTGAGGTCCAAGCTGAGTCTGGTACACAATAGCAGATGACAACCGTGCCAAGGGGAGATCCAATAGAATAGTGAGGTCCAAGCTGGATCTGGTACACAATAGCAGTTCTCAGGAGGTGCAAGGAGCAACACAGCAGCAGACACAGGAAGCCAGGAGTCAGGTGAGTAACCTGTTGCTCTGACACAGGGCTTGTGTTAGAGCGCGATTTATATACAGAAGACAGGAGGAGTTTTGAATTCCCCGCCGGGAGTCACATGATCGGCACAGCTGCAACCCGGAAGTGACAGACCGGCGACCGTACAGAGGATCATGGAGCGGGTAAGTATTACAGTACCCCCCCCTTTTTAGGGGTGCACTCTGGACACCCTAAACGGCTTGCCGGGAAATCTTGTGTGAAAACGTTTTAGAAGTAGAGGTGTATGAATATCCCAAGCCGGGGTTCAAGAACAATCTTAAGGGCCGTGGCCTTTCCAATGAATCAAAAACTGCAGGGTTCCTTTGGAGATGCGAGAATGAATAATCTCTTTGAATTCTTGATTTTGTACAAAGATTGAAGAAGGTTTTTTTTTCTAAACAAGGTAAATTTATTAATGACCACAGGCTTAAGTAAGGAAACATGGAATACATTAGGAATACTCAAGGTATGTGGAAGTTCAAGTCTAAATGCTAGAGGGTTGATAACCTCCAAGATCTTGAATGGACCGATGAATCTAGAGGAGAATTTTTCTAGAAGGCACTCGAAGTCAGAGATTTCGTGTGGACAACCATACCATATCTCCCGTTGTAAGTAAAGGTGCAGGCCGTCTCCTCCTGTCAAATTTTTTTTTACTGAAAAGAGAGGCTTTGGTTAGATTTTATTCCTCCCAGCGGGACAAAAAGTCTTCAAGTAGCGAATCTACAGCTGGAACTCCGGATGGCAGAAGATTGGAGAATGGAGAGTGTTTCGGATGGAAGCCCTGGAGGACGAAGAAGGGTGAGATGGAAGTTGATTCGTGAGATAAATTGTTGTGGGCGAATTCGGCCCAGAGTAACAAGTCAACCCAATTATCGTGAGATGGTGAAACATAACATCCTAGGAATTTCTCCAATTCTTGGTTTGGTTTGTTTTTTCAGTTAGTCTGAGGGTGGTAAGCGGAGGAGAAATTTAACTTGATTCCACAGAGATGACAAAGGGCTCTCCAGAATTTAGCCACAAACGGAGTACCACGTTCTGAAATTTGGGCATCCTTGCAACCGGAAGATCTCTTTAATGAAGAGTTGAGCTAGAGAAGATGCTGAAGAGGTTTTAGGGGTACAAAGTGGGCTTCTCAGGAGAGATGGTCTATGACTACCCAGACCACAGAATACCCTTTGGATAGAGGAAGATCAGTAATAAAATCCATAGATAAGTGGTTCCAAGGACGATCAGGCACAGGAAGGGGGTGTAGGAACCCATACGGACCTTGTCTGGGAGTTTTATTCTGTGCACAGATGGTACAGGAGGAGACATATTGTCGTATATCTGAAGGTAAGCTTGGCCACCAATAGTTGCGGAGAATGAGTTCTTGTTTTTTTTTTTATGCCAGCGAAGCGAGAGGCATGAGCCCATTTAAGAAGACTGTCTCGAAGATGAAGAGGCACAAAGGTTTTTCCCCTGGGAATAGCTTGGCTGGTGTGTGTAGTCACCAGAATACACTTTGGATCAAGAATGTGTTTCAAAATGTTTGGTTCTTCTTGATCGGTGGAGTCAAAGGAACAAGAGAGGGCATCTGCTTTGATGTTCTTAGCTCTCGGTCTAAAAGTCTGAATATCGAAGCATGAGAAAAACAGGGACCACCTTGCTTGTCTTGGGTTTAAACAAGTAGCTGATTGGAGGTACAGCAGATTTTTGTGGTCGGTGAAGATAGTTATAGGGAAAGAAGCCCCTTCCAGTAGATGTCTCCACTCCTCTAAGGTTAGTTTAATAGCAAGTAGCTCACGGTCACCTATTCCATAATTATTTTCTGCAGGGGACAGTTTTCATGAGAAGAATCCACAGGGAAAGAGTCTTCCTGTAGAAGATCTTTGTGATAGGACAGTCCCGACACCAACTGAAGACGCATCAACCTCCAGAATAAAAGGCTGAGAAGTATCTGGTTGTTGTAGGACAGGAGCAGAGGTAAAAGCCAAACTTTGGAGTTAGCAGACCGTTTGTTCAAGGCAGTGATAGGCGCTACTAGAGAAGAGAAGCCTTGAATAAACTGACTATAATAATTGGTGAATCTTAAAAATCTTTGTGTTGCCTTTAGACCGAGAGGTTGGGGCCAGTCCAAGATAACCTTGAGTTTCTCTGGGTCCATTTGGAGTCCTGAACTGGAAACAATATAACTCAGGAATGGTAGCTGTTTGGATTCAAAAATACATTTCTCAAACTTGCAGAATATTGATTTTTCCGAAGTCGCCTCAGGACAGTAGAAAGGTTCACGGTGGGTTCTTAAGTCAGAAGAAAAGATAAGGATGTCCTCTAAATAGATTACTACAGAGTGATGAAGTAGATCTCTGAAGATCATCATCATCATCATCACCATTTATTTATATAGCGCCACTGATTCCGCAGCGCTGTACAGAGAACTCACTCACATCAGTCCCTGCCCCATTGGAGCTTACAGTCTAAATTCCCTAACACACACACAGACACACAGACTAGGGTCAATTTTTGATAGCATCCAATGTGTGGGAGGAAACCGGAGCACCCGGAGGAAACCCACGCAAACACGGGGAGAACATACAAACTCCACACAGATAAGGCCATGGTTGGGAATTGAACTCATGACCCCAGCGCTGTGAGGCAGAAGTTCTAACCACTTAGCCACCGTGCCGCCCCTAGAAGATCTTGTTCTTGAAGTGTTGGAACACCGCTGGGGCATTACATAGCCTGAAGGGCATTACATTGTATTCAAAGTGACCATTGTGTATATATAAGGCCGTCTTCCATTCGTCCCCTTTCTTGATTCAAATTAAATTATAGGCACCTCAAAGGTCTAGTTTCGTGAAAACGGTAGCTCCTTTAATTCTGTTGAAGAGCTCGGAGATGAGAGGTAAGGGGTACCTGTTTTTACAGTAATGGCATTCAAACCCCTATAATCGATGCAGCAGTGGAGACCCCCATCTTTTTTCTTAACAAAAAAGAACCCGCCACCCACAGGGGAAGTCGATTTTCGAATGAATCCTCTCTTCAGATTGTCGTCAATATAGGTTGACATAGCCTGTGATTCAGGCAAGGAAAGAGGATATATATAACCCGTGGAGAACATTTCTCAGGTAACCGTTCTATGGCACAATCCCAAGGACTGTGAGGAGGTAACTTGGAAGCTTCTTGTTCACAAAACACATCCGCAAAGATGGTATATTGGGCTGGGATAAACCCAAGTGGGAGAAATGGAACATAAGAAGTTCCTAACCGGGAGGACCTTCTGAAGGCAATGGGAGTGACAGGTTGAACCCCAGGATAGTACTTGAGCTTGTGTCCAGTCCAGGACAGGAGAGTGACATTTAAGCCAGGGGAGACCTAACACCAATGGATTGACGGCCTTGGGATCACCAGGAAGGAGATGGATTCGATATGAAGAGCCCCAATTTGCAGGGTCAGAAGTGCTGTGCGACTCTTAATAGAACCCCCACAATCTTGCTGCCGTCAATGGCAGTGATAGCAATGGGTTGGGGGAAGAGGAATCGTAGACATGGAGAGCTTAGAAACGGTAGCCGCAGAAATGAAATTCCCAGCGGCTCCGGAATCAATAAGTGCCGAGAAGGGAACTTGGCGATCAGAGAGACAGAGGATAACTTCAATAGAAAAATTAGTATCATGCGGAGAGATTTCAGATATACCTAACCTGGCTTCTCCAGAACTGGTTAGGCTCTCTTGTTTCCCGGGCGCTTGAGACAGAGATTGAGAACATGTCCAGGTTCACCACACTAAAGACATAAGTTATTTTTAAAACATCTCTCCCATTCTTCTGGCGTAATCTGAGTAGGGCCCAACTGCATAGTTTCCTCAATAGGTGTCATGGGAACTTGAAACCTGGGTGCCAAGCAAGGAATGGTACGCCAGGAGACCTCCCTCTCTAGATTTCTCTCTCTGAAGCGAATGTCAATTTGAATGCAGAGGGTGATCAGCACATCCAAGGTTGCAGGAAGTTCCCTCCCAGCTAGTTCGTCTTTTATCCGATCAGTTAACCCCTGCCAGAAGGTAGCTGTTAGTGCCTCCTCATTCCACCGTAGTTCCGAAGCTAAGGTACGGAATTGGATGGCATTTTGACCCAGGGTTAAAGTTCCTTGACATAGATGAAAAAGCCCAGAGGCTGCACTAGATACTCTAGCGGGCTTGTCAAATATTCTCATGAACGTTTTCAGGAATGCGCTATAGTTCTGGAGGAGGGGATCATTGCGCTCCCACAGTGGGGAGGCCCACGCCAGAGCTTGCCCAGACAAAAGGGAAATAATAAAAGCTACCTTTGTCTTCTCAGTGGGACAGTTGGCCGCTTGGAACTCAAACTGAATCGCACACTGGTTTAAGAAACCCCGGCAAGACTTAGTGTCACCATTAAACTTGGGTAGATTGGGCATGCAGAGTTGCGAAGAGATAGAGGGACTGACAGGAGCGCCAGCCAGCGGGAGAGAGAAAGGTGGAGGGTTAACTTGGGCTACCAGAGTGTTTTGCAGGGTATCCATCCGTGTGGAAAGGAATCTAAGCAATTGTAGGAGCTGAGCCTGATGTTTCTCCTGTTCATCAAGCCGTCCTACTATTTGACCCAGGAGTTCTCGTGGCAGGGGATTGCCCGCTTCATCCATCTTTAAATGGTGTCGTAGCAAACTGTTATGCTCAGGGGAGTCCCCCAGTCAGCATTAGTACCGGCTTAGCAGGGCGTAGAGTCTAGCCCTCCTTAGCCTTACAAAAACAAAGAGAATGATTACTCACCTTCATTATTCTCAGTGTTAAATCTAGTAATCTTTTTAGATATTGTTCTAAAATTCTGTATTTTATGTATGGATATTTAAAATATGTATACATATATACTTCACTTTATCTGGTTTATCCTTTTCTTAACCTGTAAATTATTCCAGCCATTCTTTCCCCCCTCAAATGATGTTACAGTTTCACTGTAATTCTTTTTGGATTAAAAAAAAAAAAAAAGGAAAGACAAAGAGAGAGAGAGAGCATTCACAGATGTCAAATTGTATTACTGGGCTTCTCACCCAAGTCAAGTGGCGGCTACTTCCCCCTGCACCTTATCTTCTTACATGCCCTTTCCTCCAGCCTCTCCCACCCCTAAATCCAGGTCTGGATACCTTTATTTTTTTTTAATCTTGGATCTCATCCAAAAATGGGAATTGGGCTTCCTTTACTTCTACACCAGATTTTCTACATCACATTCTAAATTTTAGATATAGACAAATTGGTTTCTCATATCCATTGGCTAAATGCTCAATAGCCCAAGCATGGATTCTCCCTTATGAACTTTAATTTGTTTTATTACAGACCAGGAGAAGATAACAATCCAACTGCACGATAAGGAGAATAATGTTACAATCGTCTGGGCTCCTTGGATATTTGCAAAATGACAACATTTGGCTTATTCTTTATATATTATTTAAAGGCCTGTGTCATCCTTCATAGCAATAATTCTCTTCTTTGTTTTTTTAAATTTTGCTAATTTCTTGAAGTGACGCCTACCTCTGCGTCTGGGGAGGGTTGGACCTACATCATCATCATCATCATCATCAATTTATATAGCGCCACTAATTCCGCAGCGCTGTACAGAGAACTCATTCACATCAGTCCCTGCCCCATTGGAGCTTACAGTCTAAATTCCCTACTATAGACACTCACACACAGACAGACAGACAGACAGGGAGAGACTAGGGTCAATTTGATTGCAGCCAATTAACCTACCAGTATGTTTTTGGAGTGTGGGAGGAAACCGGAGCACCCGGAGGAAACCCACGCAAACACAGGGAGAACATACAAACTCCACACAGATAAGGCCATGGTCGGGAATTGAACTCATGACCCCAGTGCTATGAGGCAGATGTGCTAACCACTACGCCACCGTGCTGCCTACATGATAAATATTGTTGTTATAAAGCTCAAATGTATGGAAAAGGTGACTGAATAAACCCCTTCCATCTACCATTTAATGTAACAATGTATCTGGAAATGTTATCCATGTTTAACTTACCCCATTGTTACAAAATTCTACAGACTCTACTAATTTATGTTAGTTGATTACTTTGTCCTACATCTGTGACTCTTCAAATAAAAAGCTGTAAAAAAAAAAAAGAATTCGGCTATTAAAAGTCACTTATCTTTCTTTGCTCCCTTTTTGAACAAATGGCTCATAATTTTATTGAGGGTAACATATTTTCTTTTGTACAAAGAATACACTGCCAAAACTCTGCCTAGTTTGGGTACATCTCATTAGTTGTCAAAGTGAAAGTGGTGCCTGTAAGATGAACAAGTACCACAGTTTGTTTGACATAAAAAAAAAAACTTTGTTTATTTCTCCTGAGCAATGCTAGATTATTTGAAAGCAAATGCCATCATTTAATAAAAATTGTGTATCTGCTATCATGGTCCTAGTACATGATGGATGAATCCAGAGTTGAAATGCTTATATCCCCAGAATGTAGACTACTGATAGACCAGAACAAAGGGCACTGGCGGAATTTCATTCTTCTATCAGTTAAAGTGTTAAGAACTCAACAAAAACACATGTCACCATGTACTGTTACATTCAAGAGAGAAAGGTATCGCATCTTTCTGATTAGTCTCTCTAGTACACGTGTCCATCTTTGTTATGCTCCATATTGTGAAATAAAGCCCCAAAGATTAAGCCAGAAAAATAATATTTTGATATGTTCAATACTGGTAAATCAATTTGAAACAGTGGTCCTCTATTTTTAATAACTGATAGCTACAATATACAGAGCAGCAGACTTCAAATTGTTTTGCCTGATTTTGTTATTTTATTTTTTTATATAAATATAATGTATAATCAATTTTCTTTAGTTCTAGTATTAAAGGAACAGCGCCAATCAGTTTGTGACAGCTCATCATTACATCTCCCAGAGAAGTGAGACAATATTGTGGGACTGATGTAAATAAGTATTAATTACATAGTTATCACTTTCAAATGTATGATTTCATAATTTATACACATAGTTTTATAACAAGTGTTTTCATTATTGAGTTTAATTTAAAAAAAAAATATTTTGACTTTCATGGCAGAACAACAAGGGCCAGTAAAAGCATGGAGGAGGAAGGGGGTGGTGAGATGGAGGTAGGTCTTGGGGAGGGAACAGAAGTTTGCATTACATATTATGTTAGATCCAGACATCATACCAACAGTGTAAAGTAGTGCAATCATGGCCAAAAGTTTTGAGAATGACACAAGTATTGGTTTTCACAAAGTTTGCTGCTTGAGTGTTTTTAGACCTTTTTGTCAGATGTTGCTATGGTATACTGGAGTAAAATTACAAGCATTTATTGACAATTACATTATGTTTATGCAAAGAGTCAATATTTGCAGTGTTGACCCTTCTTTTTGAAGACCTCTGCAATTCTCCCTGGCATGATGTCAATCATGCCTAATCAATGCTTGGAATTTGTCAGAATTTGTGGGTTTTTGTTTGTCCACCTGCCTCTTGAGGATTGACCACAAGTTCTCAATGGGGTTTCCTGGCTATGATCCAAGATTTCGATATTTTGATCCGCAAGCCACTTATTTATCACCTTTGCCTTTATAGCAAGGTGCTCCATCATGTTGGAAAAGGCATTGTTCATCACCGAACTGTTCTTGGATGGTTGGGAGAAGTTGCTCTTGGAGGATGTTCCATTATTTATTCATGGATGTGTTCTTAGGCAAAATTGTGAGTTAGCCCACTCCCTTGGCTGAGAAGAAACCCCACAAATAAATGGTCTGAGGATGCTTTACTGTTGACATGACACAGGACTGATGGTAGCGCTCACCTTTACTTCTCCGGACAAGTTTTACCAGATGCCCCAAACAATCTGAAAGGGGATTCATCAGAGAAAATGACTTTACCCCAGTCCTCAGCAGTCCAATCCCTGTACCTTTTGCAGACTATCAGTCTGTACCCTGATGTTTTTCCTGGAGATAAGTGGCTTTTTTACTGTCCTTCTTGACACCAGGACATCCTCCAAAAGTTTTTGCCTCACTGTGCATGCAGATGCACTCACACCTGCCTGCTGCCATTCCTGCGCAAGCTCTGCACTGGTGGTGCCCCGATCCCGCAGCTGAATCAACTTTGGGAAATGGTTCTGAAGCTTGCTGGATGTTCTAGGGCGCCCTGAAGCCTTCTTCCCTACTATTGAACCTCTCTCCTTGAAGTTTTTGATGATCCTATAAATATTTGATTGAGGTGCAATCTTACTAGCAGCAATATCCTTGCTTGTGAAGCCCTTTATGTGCAAAGCAATGATGACTGCACATATTTCCTTGCAGATCACCATGGTTAAAAGAGGAAGAACAATGATTTCAAGCACCAACCTCCTTTTAAAGCTTCCAGTTTGTTATTCTAACTCAATCAGCATGACAGAGTGATCTCCAGCCTTGTCCTCATCAACACTCTCACCTGTGTTTATAAGAGAATCACTGACCTGATGTCAGCTGGTCCTTTTGTGGCAAGGCTGAAATGCAGTGGAAATGTTGTTTACGGGATAAAGTTCATTGCCATGGCATAGAGGGACTTTGAAATTAATTGCAATTCATCTTATCTGGCTTCATGACATTCTGGAGTATACTCAAATTGCCATCATAAAAACTGAGGCAGCAGGCTTTGTGAAAAATAATATTTGTGTCATTCTCAAAACTTTTGGCCATGACTGTACTCCATGCTGAATGAAAATACAATTAAAGTGCAAGAGGTAGTTTATTATAGTTGAGATCAATTTCCCCATACTATAATTTTCCTATTGTGACTCTGTGCGTTTATGAATTTTAAATCATGCCATCAACATGGTGATGGTTTTGCGTGTGAAGAATAGATCTCCCTGGATGATCTATTAGAAACTGGGATTGAGGAGTTACCTACAATCCTAAAGATGCAGAGTAGATGGGAGGGGAATTTCTAGCATGACATTCATAAAACCTGTGGCCAGTATGAGTGAACATGATGGCATGCTAAGACCGCATAAAGAAAGGTTGTGGTCCTCTGAAGGTACACAGGGCATCTGGAGTCAGTACTTAGACCATAAGATTGCTTGTAGTTGGGGGAGATATATGCTCTATACAATAGTAACACTTGTATGAAAATATTTCTAGCCAGAACCTATCGTCTGTCTTCCTCATCAATTTCCCTAATATTATTCTGCCCTGCCAACTTAGGGTAGCTAGTTAGTTACCTAGCTAGTTGTATAACAACATACCCCTTAGATTGTACGCTCCTCTGAGCAGGGCCATCTCACCTCCTTTTTCCACCACTTCTAACTCTGCTCTCCAGCTACTTAGCCCTCCTCCTCAAGGACCCTCCACCCCACGTCCACTCTCGCTCCCACCTCCCCCCTCTGGGGGTTTCCCTGTCTTCCGCGCTCTACTTCTTGAGCTCCATCGTATGCAGGTCTTCCCTTCCCCTTCCCCCGCCCTCTCTAGCTGTGCATTGAGCTTACTGAGTTACTGTGCTTACTGTTTACTGTACTGTGCTGTCTCACCTTGTATTGTAATTCGTTTGTCCCTGTACGGCGCTACGGACACCTTGTGGCGCCCTATAAATAAAAATTATTAATAATAATAATGAACCATTTCACCAATGGTTTTTCAAGGAACATGATTTCTAGTTAAAATGACTGTGGTTATGTATACATATTTTAGACTGCAGTTGCTGGTATGACAGTAGTGCCCCATTATGAAATAAGTACTGAACTTGCATCACAGCCCATTTTGCCCAAAACTCCACCCTATCTAAACCATCTAGCTCTAGAATAGCATTGTTGAACCACCTGAGAGGGCCCACACCTGGTCTGGCGTTATTTTGGTAATGGACTTGTGTAGTCTCATAGGGTTTTGGGACATTCTCTTGGCATCTATGTTTATAAGGGCAGTAAGACACATTCTTTTGATCATAGCCTTTCTTAGGGATTACAATAATGCAAGCTTAAAACATTAAAGCAAGAAGTATTCCCAATTCCTGCTCTCTACTCTTATTATAAAATGGTAATATTGTATTTACAATCCCTCTAGTGCTTGTATTTCTAATATTACAAAAATAAACAATATAATCTCTTAAAATGAATAAACATATATACGAGTCAAATGATTTGGATTATACCACTCTTAATCTATAATGGTGGTCTGATACCACCATAGGTAAGATCATTCCTAACATTATCTTTTTCTGATTCTTATTCATACCTTTCTTCTTTTCTTGTCATAAAAAACTTTACAAGATATTCCCTTATATTGCAAAACAATCTAATCCCTATTAGATGAATAGACAATAGTAAAACTGAAGATTAACAGACTACAGATTATATAAAAGACCTCTAATACGAAGGATAGAACAATACGTACAGATATATTTTATGTATGTCCTGCTTTCTCTACTGTACAGCACTGCGAAGCACTGTGGTGCCTTACAAATCTACGATAATAATAATAATAATAATCAGAACCTAGTTTATGGTACTGAAAGCTATGTTGTGGCTGTCTTAAGGAACTGGTACTTGAAGCATAATGCTTGATAGTGTTACGAGCCGCGGCAGTTGTTAAGGCAACGGTCGGACGCTAAATAGTTCAGCTCTGCGTCCCGGCAATATGGGGCAGCCGGGCGTGTGCGCAGTTACTCAGCAAGCCTGTGGGCTAGTTAATATTATCAATTAGCAGAGTCTGAGGGCGATTACAGAGCTAGGCTCTGATTGGCTGATTCCTGTATTTAAGGCAGGGAGGGCTTAGCCTCCCTGCCGGTTATAGCTTCCAGTTTACTGCCTGCTACCTGCTCCTGTGCTGTTGGTGAATACCTTCTGGATTGTTTTTGCTGTGTATGACCTCTGCCTGTACCTTGGATTTTGCCTCTTTGCCTGTGACCCTCATTCGTTTTGCCTGTGCCTTGGACCATGCTATATTGCTCGTGACCCTGACCTTTGGCGTGTTTCCTGATTATCCTGCTTGCTAGTGACCCCTGACCTTGGCTTTCGTCTGACCATTCTCTGCCATCTACGCTGCCTCCTGGCCTGCCGCTACAGTTTGGTATCACAAATTCATACTACATCTAGAGATAAGTCCTGGGTGAATCTGAGTACCGGTGAGCGTATAAAGCTCTATGGGAAAGGCGGCTGCTAAAGGTGAAGACCTCCGCCAACTAGTTCTGTGAGTTTGTGTACTGACTGTCAACGTAACAGATAGTGGTTTTTATTGATGGCATCTCATTCACTACTTCTGGCACTGTCCGCCATGTTGTCAGGTCATGATCAAGCCAGCATTAGGTTTTAATTGAGACAGTGTTCATAGCTATGAGGAATAAGCCATTGCATAAACTATGCTCCTGCTCTGAAGTTGTCGTTTCACAGCTAGAAAATTGTTTCTGCAATGTGAAAAAGAAATCCCTTGTCTTGGAAACCATATAGCATTAAAAAAAAAATTAACCGTAAATTACCTTACCACAGTGCAGTGTCTTACATGCATATTTATAAAGTGGCAATAATGCATAATCAATTATATGAGTGATCAGGGGCAATATTGGAATCAATACTAATTTTAGACAGTAGATGGCAGTAGTATTACATCTAAATCAATTATATAAACGTATAGTATAGAAAAACAAACAGATATTTAATATCTACTAGCTAATAAGAAACATTCAACAGGCGTCTTGCCTAATCAAACTGTCTTTGACACTTCCACAAACTAGGATGTGACAAAAATAACGGAGTAGAACATGTGTCTAAAAGAAGATCTTTATGATAGGCAACATGTAATCATCTGATTTGCTTTACCCTGTCACCTGTGTTTGTATATATTTTGTTCTTTCTGTATCATGTTGTGTCTTGGTTCTCTGTTTTCTGTATATGTAATGTACGGCGCTGCGGACCCTTTGTGGCGCCTTATAAGTCAAAGATAATAATAATAATAATAATGGTTACACATTGGTCAGTATTGCTGCCTCACTGCAGCACTGGGGCCATGGGTTCAATTCCAACCAGGACACAGATTGAATGATCTCCCTATATTTGCCTAGATGTTCTCTCTAGTTTCCTCTTACACTAAAAAAAAATAATATTTTTTTTTGGCTTCTAGCAATATTTATGTATGTATGGCAGAAAAATATTGTTTGTAAACTCAATGGGATAAGGACTGATGTAAATGAGCATATATTCTCTGTAACCCACTGCATAAATGGTGGGACTACATAAATAAAGGTTAATAATAATGATAAATAATATGAGAATAATGTTCAGCACAAGAATATATTGTGCAATTATTTCTGCATCAATCAAATTACAATGATAAACATGATAAAAGCCTTGATTTACTTGTATAATTTCATTACAGCCTTACTGTACTTCTTAGAACAAAATTATGGTGGTGGGGATGTACCACGCTTCCTGTCTGTATAGTGTGTATGGTACGGCCTCTTGTGGAAATATTTTGTGTAAGGGGTCTTTGTGTATGGGGTGGGTCCCTTGCCCTAGAGTAGCCGTTTGTAATAAAGAGGCAGTATTTCCAGACGCAATAAATGTTATAAAGGAGAAATATTCCCTGGCGTAATAATAGTGTGGTAATCAAATTCTAATATAATAAGTACAATAATTATTTAAACAGAAGAAGAAAATAACACATATAGCATATATGGTCCGGACCAGCGGTTATCTGGTATACACACACATGCATGAGAACATAGTAAAATAAATGCAAATGACCATAAGTCCAAATATTAATAATAGTCCACCATATCAAGTTTTCGCAGATAAATCCTCTATGGGAGTAAAAAGGAATAGGTGGAAGTCCAACACCTCAATAATGTAACAGGAAAACCAAATTCCAATCTTTATATTAAGGCTCCAATATTAATAAATAGAGTCCACTGGTAATAAATCAAGGTAGTGTCACGATCCGCCTGGCAGCTCCTACCTTTTGGACTTTATTATTTGTATTTGTTCTTTTTATGTGGTTGCAGCAGTACCTCTGATGTCCAGAGGTGCTGCTATTGTGCATTTCTTGTGCTTTAAGGGTTAACCTTTCTGTTCTCCAATTATTCCATGCACCTGGGTGTGGTCTTTTTTCCCCTTTATATACCTGTTACTCCCAGCACACAGGGCTGGTTATTGTTGTCATTTCCTGTTGTCCCATCCTGTGATGCAATATCCTTGTTACAACCTGTGGATTCTTCCTCCTGCCTTGCTCCTCTGGTTCATGCCTGCTTGGAACCTGTTCATACTTCCTGCTTCCCTGCATTAGCTGCTTACCTGCTGGTTTCTGAACATTTGTATCATTTCCTGCATCAGCTTGCACCTGGTATTTACTACTGCTCTCAATTACCTGCTATTTATACTTTTCTCCAAATAAACAGAGTGTTTTCACCATATTCGTGACTCCTAGCTGTACTCCTGTTTGTGACCGTGACAGGTAGACAGCGAATGGTATACCTCAATAAGGGTTGTGCACAATTGTCACTCACTGTTTGCTGCCTGACATTGTAATCATCATCATCATTTATTTATATAGCGCCAGCAAATTCCGTAGCGCATTACAATTGGTATCTAATAGCTGACAGTGAACATAGTGAGAAAATCAATGAGATTGCTTGCATCTCCCAGCTTTGACCTTCATCTGACTGATAAACTGATTCTGAATTACTAAAAAAAAAAACCTAATCAATGCTTTCACATGTTCAAGCTGCATTGTCTAAAGTATCATACCAACAGTTTCTTTAGAACCACCTAGGCAATTGGGTATATAAATATCTGAAGGTGCCCAGAGAAAGTTCTCCTTGGAACCCAGATGGAAAGGCCCCTATCAAGTTCTTTTGACCACTCATACAGCTGTCAAGTGCAAAAGTTTGAACATTTGAGTATATGCATCACATTGGAAAAAGCCAGTTGCTGTTCACTCAAACAAGGGTCCTACACCAAAAGTATGAAGCACCATCATCCCAACTATCAGTTTGACCACTGGGGGGTTGCCTTCTTCTGATGGGTCTTCTCTTTTAAAGTGCACTGATAAAGAGGGAAAGATAGAGTTTTTGTACAATAAGCACATTTCACGATGGAACATCTAGAGCACCATACTTGTCTGCTCTTCTGGAATGTCCAGAAGACTTCTGAATTCCATGTAGGTCTCCCGGATGATCAGGCCATACTCCCTCATCCTGTCCACTTCCTAGTAAAGTGGGCAGGATGGGAGCCTCCATGACACGAATCACAACGACATGCATAATTTTGCCACGCCCCCACAGCAAGATGACGCTGCCTTCATGATGTGATTCACCGTACCCAACCCCCTTCTGTCCTCACATTTCAGCTCCCCTTGGGGATCTCCAGGTGGGAAAGAGTACAAAATTGGTAACTAAGCAACGTGTTTGCTTTCTTCTGATGTCACCAGGTATTATTATGCTATTTAACAGCTTTAGGTCCTGGACCAAAGCAAAAATAAAAAACCAGTATGGGCCTGATTCATTAAGGAAAGCAAATATGTGCCGTATTTTGAGCACCATATGCCAGAGAACCATATGCACCAAACCATATACCAGAGAATGCAGCAACGTCCAACTATATTATTAACAGGTGACATTAATTTAATTTTTTTTCTCTGCGTTATTTTGGGACTTTATATTTCATATATGTATTGGACGTATCCTGCAGTGTATTGTCTGCTAGAGCAGAGGGGACCTAGACCCATATTCATCCACAGACGTTTCTTTACTTTCGCTCCTTGCTGAAAAAAGACATGTATATGCCCGATTTATGTGCGTTTTTAAAAAAAAATGCATAATACGTTCATTTTGTGTGCCTTAATGATTCATGCCCTATATATTCAATTAGCTGCTAATGCTTTGATTTGCTATGATAATAATAAAACATCCTTATTGGAAAATAGTCAATGTAATATCTTGGGACCATTCTAAGTGCTGGCTAGTAGTGGAAAGAAATTGTGCCCTAAGTGGAAAGAAATAGTATGTCTATATTTTCTGAAAACTCACAAGAGAAATTTGTACATGCTGAATACATTAGAACAGATACGACATGGCGTTTTGGTTGGCTAGGAGCTCTAGTGTTAGGGCTGCAGCTATCTGATAAGTTTTTAGAACCAGACTTGTAGAGGTCTTCACCTTTAGCAGCTGCCTATCCCGTAAAACAAGATGCGCTCAGATGCCCCCAGCACTTAACTCTATGGTAGTAGAAACTTATCAGGATAACTGCAGCTCAGGGTAGAGAACCGGAATACTGGAGGCAGAAACCAGGGACAGACCTAAGTCGTAGGTCCATAGCAAGCAGGAAGGTCAAGAAACAAACTGAAGGTCAGGGCAGGTAGTAAACACGGAGAATCCAGGAAACAAGCAAAGATCAAAAAGCACAGGCAAACAAGCAGGGTCTAGAAAACAAGCCAAGGTCACAACAGGGAAATCAGGTGACAGTCAGCCAAGTATCTAGGAGGTGCAGGGTAGCTGGTCAGCAACTAGTGTCATAAGCGCCATAACCGGCAGGAAGGCTAAGCCCTCCTCATATACTAATGACAGTCAATGAGCAGGCCAGGGTGAGCACTCCTCCCATATCCTCAGGAGGTAGTAATTAATTCATGGTGCCTCCTACCTCAGGAGGTAGGCAATAATATATTAATTAATACACTGCGCATGCATCCGGCAGCCTATGCCAGGATGCGGCGCCTACTGACAGGGCATCCCAGCCGTTGCCATGGTGATGGCCGGGATGAGCAAAACAGGAAGCAACGTACCCGTAAAGTTAAATATAGTGTTTTATTACAATGTATGTATCAATGCCCCATGTTGACCACACCCTTGGCTGCAGCTGATTTTTAGTCCCAGTCAGGCCCTGTGTATGTATATATATATATATATATATATATATATATATATATACACAAAACAAAAAGACACTTGTCAGCGTTTATCCTTTCAAATGCATATCCGTGTGTATCTAGCAAACTGAAAATATGAGGCATTAGTTCATATTTTGATCAAAATAATTAAGCCTGCACCCCAGCGTCAAGGGCACCTCATTATATGCAGGTCCTACACTGACCTCTATATATATATATATATATATATATATATATATAATTTAATCACAGGATAAAACATTTTTTTAATGACATTAGTTATTGTCATCTTGCGTTTGCAATGCATTATGGATGCATTGACAAACTAATCCTTAATATTTAATTTATTTAAAAAACAATGTGGTGATCTGACAGTATGCTGTACACCAAGGGGTCCTCCGCCCTGTCAGGCCGAGTGTTGCGCTGACTCTGTACAGAGATGTAGATATAGACTAATAAAAGATAAATATAGACAGACAACATTCCATGAAATCTAACTTCTAGGCAAGCTCTAGCATTACAAAGTGTGTTACACTCTACTGATTTCCACTAAGCTCTAATCAATCAGTCTGTAATTAGAGATTTTCTTACACAATTGAGCTTGTTGCTACAACACTATTTTGTCTCCATGAGATGCTGCGTAGTATTTTCCTGACAATAGCAAGAGGTTCCCACCATACCTGGTAACTTTTGGAGCCTGTCGCATTAACTCGGTGGGCTAGATTTACTAAACTGCGGGTTTGAAAAAGTGGAGATGTTGCCTATAGCAACCAATCATATTCTAGCTGTCATTTTGCAGAATTTACTAAATAAATGATAACTAGAATCTGATTGGTTGCTATAGGCAACATCTCTACTTTTTCAAACCCGCAGTTTAGTAAATCTAACCCAGGGTTTTTAGTTGAATCCTTCAGGCCAGAGCCCATCACCACTATAGTTTCATTGACTTTTGTTCTGTTAGCATCACTTTATCTGTGTACAATTACTGGCTGCTGTTAAAACAACTAAAAACTTTCATTCATATATATAACTTTTTGTATACATTTCATTCGAGCATATGTGGCAGTAGACATACAGTTAAATAATTAAAGAATTAAAAATAGTATAGGACAATTGTGGACAATACTCCAAACTTGTAAACTCCCCAAAACCTCTGCCACCAAAAATAAAAACTACAATGGGTAGGTACTGTAGGTAAAACAATTGGTTCTTCTCTGCTGTGAGATTCTGTTTTTAAGTGTCCCATTTCTCATTGTAAAACCAAAAGTTCAGAAAAGCATTTAAGAGGAACATTATAGCTATATATTGCTGCTGAAGTCTTCATGTGAAAAAGTATCTTAGTGTACGAAAATATCCCATCTATTGTTCCCATTCCATACCCTATATAGTATAATTCTGACTATAAATATGTATAGTTAAGGGGTGACTGTAATATATGTTATACAATGTTTTAAATTGGGACAAGTTAATCCAAGTAAAACATATAATTAAAAACAACGGGCCTGAGTCATTAAGGCAAAAAAGTAGTAAATGTTCTCTGGGACAAACCATGTTTCACTGCAAGGGGTGAAAATTAGTTTATTATTTTGCAGATAAGTTAAATACTGTCTGTTTTTTCATCTAACACACAAATACTTAATAACTTTATTATTACACTAAAATTTAATGTTGATCTAATACATGCCCCATCCCAACTATAAATATGTCCCCACATTTTAAATTTACCTCCCCCTCCAATGCAACATGGTTTTGCCCAGGTGCAAATGATACTCCTTTTGTATGCTTTGCTCTCCTTAATGACTCAGGCCCAACATGTTAAGTAGAGCAAATAGAAAATTTTTCTCATATCTCATATTATATAGGGCCATTTTTGACCTTTGCAACCCAACTTATGGTGGGATATGTTAATATATTATATAAAATAAGAAATTGATGCTATTTTGCTTTTCGCTGTATACTTCCACAAGTGACGTGTTTACATCTTTGTATCTATCTACATTCTTCTTTACATTGTGTGAACCTGTACAGCTATGTTCCATGCAATACCACTCTGGTCTAATACTGACTCCATCTCTGGATGTGGAGGTATAAATAAACTGTTCTCCTCCCTTACATGGAGATATAGGCTGCTATCATCCAGCACTCATCTGAAATGGTGTGACGTGTGTATGATAAAGGGATAATAAAAAACAGCCACCTGATATGTTTAAAACCCTTTCTGCCGGTCCCACACACTAACTTTGCCTTATCAATTATGACACCTCCACGGTTTTTTGTGAAGAGTTGACACTCTTACTCTCCTCGTTTCAACTATGTAGTGTTCTAAAACCGAACTAAGTCTGACACGTGAATTCGCAAGATCACAGAAGCTTGAACTTATAAGTCTATTTCATTAAGGAAAGTAAGACAAAAAAAAGTTTATCCTGACAAAACCATGTTACAATGCAAAGGGCGTAAAATAGTTTATAATTTGAACCAATGGAGTATTCACTTTCTCAAGCTCATTCTCTCTTTCTAAGTTGCTGTCCTGGGAGTTTCACAACCAGTGGTTCACCTATAATGAAAGTGACTGTGTGGGAGAAGAACAAGCTTGTCCAGGCAGTCATGGACTCTGGAAGTGACCCTATAATGGTTTCCAAGGTGTCGTGGTTGACCAGTGTTAAAGAGCGCTGCACACATAGGGGCATATTCAATTAGCTTTCCGGTTCGCGGTAACGTGCGTTACCGCGAAACCTGCGCAGCATTGCCGGTAATGCGGTACCGCAATAACGCGGCTTTTCGTACGCAACCCTACGGGCTGCGAACAAAAATCCACGTTATTGCGGTACCGCGGATTGACTTTGCGGCCCGTTCCTGCGCAATCCCGCGAACCGGAAAGCTAATTGAATATGCCCCATAGGGTCACCAGGAGATTAAAAAGGACTCTTTTGGCCATTAGTCTGAAAGGACAAACCATGAAGGTAGTGGCTGCCATAACGCCTAAACTGCCGTATCCGATTGTTCTAGGGTGAGACTTTCCATTGATTAAAGATGTCCTCAGGGAACAAATCTGTCCGAAAACAGCGGTCAGAAGTCCGGTCTTAAAAGATCTGCCTTAGAAACCACAACATCTGGACCTCGATCTTGGGAGCAGAGAAACCAGAATGCGTTCCTAGGGGTCACGGAAGCCTAGACAGTCATAATCAATGTTGGCTGGTGACCTCGCAGAGGTGCCAGCCCCACCTGTTGGTTAGGGTATGGACTGGTCTGACTATCCCGAACTGTGTCATATGCCAAACTTTGCACATGATCAAAGAGATTATGTAACTTTAAAACATGGCTTTAAAGTAGCCAATAATGTTGTTGTTATGGTGAGAGCTGTCAACTTGGCAGACTGTATACCATTACATATTGTCAAAAATGATTTGTTGTTCCAAATGGCTACTGTGAAAGGAGGAAAGGTTGAACACCTAGTAGTTCCACAGGGTCATGTACCCTAAGTGTTGGGAGCAGCACACACTCATGTGGGTGACGGACACTTAGGAGAAGGGAGAACAAGGGAACAGGTTATACACAGGCCCAGAGTCTAAGTCTACCTAGCTGTGAAGAGGTTTTGTAGGGTTTGTGCGGTGTGCCAGATAACCTACCCCAATGTCACAGTACAGCCACAATTGGAAAGGACTCCCAGGCGTCCTTTTGTAAGGATGAGGCCATGTAAGAAAAGATGAGGTCCCCATTAGTGCAATGATAGTCGTGATTGTGAGGACATTTAAAAAGGCAATAGAACCTTCCTTATCTTGAGCCTTAAAAAGTCAGCTGGACAAAACGATCACAGGGGCTATCTTTTGCAGAGATGTGCTCCTCGCGAAGTCCGAGCCACCCTACTTGGTGACACTAGGGGGAGGGATATGTGACAAAGGGAATGTGTCTGCAATGGGGTGTGTCTGCTATGAAGAGTAATTAAGGCAAGATGGAAGTGTCGCCTTTCCATCAAGCTAAGGCTATGGGAGGTGACTCAAGGATAAAAACTATGTATTGTGCTATCATGCTTTGCAACCGATGCCAGCTAGTGGCCAGTGACCAGAGAGGGGAACTGGGACTATTCAGAGTTAGGTTGCCTGGTGTCATCCTGCCGAAAATATGCTGTGTTATTATGATGTACTAAAAAAAGAACTGTTGTCAACAAAATGTTGTCTGTGACCAGGTCAATTAAAGATTTTTTTTGTGTAAATGATGGTATCAGGACATGTTTACTCTCATGATAAGCGGCAATAAAGAAAAAATCATCCTTATTGCCGGCGTGTTCATGAATAGGCACTATAATCGTTAAAGAAGTTGTCCATTTCTGGACCACACCCCTCTTTAGTTAGTCCTCGTCCTGGTGCATTTCACACACTGGAAACCACAACTTAACCTAAACTAATACAATGAACCACTACATTTGACTTCAATCTGAGGAAACACCTAGCAGTGCTGGTAAACTAGGGGTATATTTATGAAACGGCAAAAAGCCCGATTGCCAGCAAAAATAGGAGTGTATACATCAAGGGGGTAATGGTGGTGATAGCACTTATATTGCTGTCAGTAAGATGGGTTTCGCTTGGGGAACTGAATTTAACAAGGATAGTGGCAGTACATGCCAAAATACTTGTTCTGTTATTGCCATCTGAGGATGACGGTAACAGAAGAAAATGTATGAAATATTGATTTGACAAATCATTTTTCCATTGGGGAATAGTTTTTTTGCTTAGAGTAGGAAAGTCTCTGAGGTCTTGGAGGTGGACCTGCAGGATAATCATAAGGAAAACTTTTGAGACTTGGAAGTCTTGCAGGAATGATATAAGTTGGACATTGAATGGGAATAGCATCCTGTCCCTCTTTCTTTACCGGGATACAGGAGGAAATAATAGCACTCATCCCACACTTGTGTTTATGGGTGTAGTGCATGGGCCTAGCAATGTGTAATATTAGGGCGGTTTGCATTGTGTGTGTGTAACATACATATTTCTAAAATTAAATAAGTGAAAAAGTTAATAATAAAATTAAAAAAAATGTACATGTACAAGTATATTATTTATGCTTTTTCAGCATGCCATTTTCTTTTTTTGTCACAGCCTGTGCTGGCAGTTTAAGGGAGGAGACCAGGTGGTTGTACCCTGCATACCTCAGGTCAGCAGTTCAAGTGGTTATTGGGGAAGATCTCCAGAATATGGCTTGATGACGGTCCTGAAGGCATTTCCTCCCGATGGAGTGTTAACTCTTTGTAGTGACCACTGGGATTTAACGTTGCATGGTAGGAGGTGGGGCACAGTATCCGTGAGCCTGTTTTATGTGGGTATCCGTGACCTTGTGGCATGTGATCTGGGCACAACATCTGTAACCCCTTTAGCATTAAGTTGCCTGGTAGGACCCTACCATTAAAATGTTATATAAAAGAGGTTGTGGCTATTTTATTCCCACAACACTGTGTCATGTTGTTATTGTTTGAGAGAGTGATGGTCTTCAGTAGGTTAGATTTAAATTAAAGGGACAAGGTGCACTATTATGATCTGTAGTCATGCCTGTTGAGTCCATCAAGAGACAGCCAGAATTATGTCAAGCAACTTAATTTCTGCGAAGCCATTGAAATGTAATTTAACATACCTATTAAAGTAATTTTATCGTTTTCAAATAAGCATTGCCCAAGCGATCGTATTGTGTTTCTAACGCACAAAGTGATTTATTTTAGCAGATGTAAATAGTCAACATTTCACAGATACATTGTCATAATATAAAGAACAGTACAGTACAGCCAATACCAAAAGATACATACATACCGCGCTCTTATCGCATGCGCTCGCTGCGCTAACCACGGGACCCAGTGGACAGTATATCTGTTAGAATACTGTGATCAGTGGAGACTGAGAGCCATGGGGAGTGCAGCGATGATTATATACAGTACAGTGTTACACAGTGAACAATAGAGATGACGTAGATTGTTTCTATAGGTCCAGACGTTGGGTGGGTCCAGGGTAAACAGGTCATAGGCTGATTCAATCTAAGGAATCCAAAGGTGGGGGTCATCTCTCCAGGGGGTCTGCTCCTTTCATAGTCAGCATCATACAAAGGTTTATTCCCTAATATCAATAACTAAAGTATGCAATGTGCGATCTCTTCGCCGACTGCACCGGACAGCTGCTGATGACTAGGGGATCAATATGATATCAGGCATGACACCTTTCCTATAACCTAAACCTTTAATAACACTAAAATGTACATATAATCATATTACATAAACTAATAATAAACCAAATACTATCTGCTCATAAATTACAGTGTAACGGAACCAATATGTTATGAATTATATAAATAACTAAATGTTGTAATGCGAGTGTGTGCGTGCGTATTTTACCGTGCGATCGCACCACGCCACGTGTTACGTGGCGTACGGATCGCAATCGCACGGCCAAACGATATTAAACCAATATACTTTCGTTCATCCAATTATACGACTTCGACATACCAGTGACCGGTATGGTTAGTAAACACTAGACAACTTTTTTTTACAGATGCTTCCTTCCTTACCTCCATCCTGCTATACACTCAGATGTGTTTTACCAGCAGGAGTCAAAGGGTCTGATTCATTAAGGAAAGTAAGAGTATAAAGTAAGTAAGTAAGGCAAATCATGTTGCGTTGAAGGGAGGGGTAAATTTAAAATGTGAATGGCAGATTTAAATTTGGGGTAGGGCATGTCCTAGATCAATTTTAAATTTCAGTGTACAAATAAGCTATAAAGTGTTTGCGTGCTACATGAAAAAAACAGACAGAATTTTCCCTTTGTGCAAAGTAATAAACTAATTTCCATCCCTTGCATTGCAACATGGTTTCGTCCAGAAAACCTGAGTAAGAAGACTTACTCAATTTTTTGCTTAACTTTCCTTAATGAATCAGGCCTAAAAGGTTTACTATAGCACTGTAAGAGAGCATTTCTGGAGTTACATAATATTACCCTAAGCCAGTAACCTGACCTGTTGTTTCTTCTGGTCAATATGAGCTGATGGGATAGCTGCATCCTTCAGGTATCATGTCTCCCAGTCACTTCAATGTCTATATTATTTATGATCCTATGGTGACGTGGATCTGTTACGACAGAGGAATATTTCCAGATGAATCGGAAACTCCAGGATCTACCACAAGATGTTTTGGCACAGAAGCATGTAACCAGGAAGGTTTAGGACCAAGCCATAAATCTTGGGAGTCTGTGAGTACCCAGCATGCAAAGTGATCAGTTATCATTGCACAACTAGTTTCAGTGGTTAGACTTCAAATGGTGATCGTAATACAAATAGAAAGAACTTAGTTACATTAATTAGAATGTTTACTTGGATTGCTGAATAGATGCCTCTCTGATGCTAAGCTGATGAGTTGATGAGCATGTACTCATTTCCATTTAGTTATTGTCATTGGTTTATTTAAGCTTTTAATGAGTAAATAATAGAAAAAAAACAACTGATACAGATGATCAGTGTTGAAACCAGTGTTTTCTGCTTTTTCTTCTTAGATACATTTTGTGTTTAAATAAACAGTACAGTATCTGATACTAGTTTGCAGATGTTTAAAGATGCTTGTAGTAGTAGTAGTAGTAGTAGTAGTAGTAGTAGTAGTAGTAGTAGCAGTAAGTGCTTTTTGTTGTTCAAATGTTTTGTGAGCTGGTATTAAAGAGACCCTTCTAGATCAGATAAAAAGATAAAACTAGAAGTTCTCAGACTCAGAGGTATTTGTGAATTCTAAGGACTGTTTATATGGTCCCCATTTAATTTCCAGGGACAGCCCTTATTTTGCTGGTTTACTAAGACTGACCAAATGCACCGCACCACTTCTGTGTTTTGTTTATGCAGCTTTGTCAATGACCCTTTATGTATACCTAAGCCAGAGATGAAACTGAACAATGTAACTGAATTTCCTTTATAGCTCCAGGTCTTAATGACTTGTTGCTGGAATTTTCTGTCCCCATTTTTCAGTAGTGGTCAACTGCACAGTAAAATTTCTAACATTTTATCTAATTGATACACTCCTAATGTTCTATTCTTAGTCTCTGGGCTTTATAAGTTATTATTTATAGAAGAGAAGTTTTTACTGCAAAATAACTAAATTACATCTCCGACCTCATCTCACTGCACACACCATCCCACCCTATCCACTCTGCCAACGACCAGCCCCTCAACTAACATACTGATAACCACATCACACTCCATCTCCAAGACTTCTACCGTACCGATTTACACTTATGGAACATACTCCAACGTTCAATCAGACTCTCCACCAGCCTCCAATCCTTCAAGCACTCCTTAAATATATGCCTGTTCATCAAACTCTACCCCGCTTCACCTTACCTCCAACCCCACTGGCCCAGCCTCCTTACACCCACATCCTCTCTCTGGCAAAACCATGTTGCACTCTAGGGAGGGCAAATTTAAAATGAGTGAACAGATTTATAGTTGGGAGGGGACATATACTAGATCAACTCTAAATTGCAGTATAAGACTGTAACTGATCAGTATTTGTGTGCTACATGACAGAGCAGACAGTAATTTCCCTGCAAGCAAAAAATACATTAATTTGCAACCCTTGCAGTGCTACATGACCATGAGCAAATATACACCTTTTTATTTTGTTGCTTTGCTCCCTCCCTCTTATCTCAGCTTGGCCCTTCTTACTGTTGTCTACTCTCACCTTGTCCACCTGTGCATCTTTGTCTCTTGCCTTCTGCATTGACGACACCTGCTATAATACTTGTCTATTACATCTTTTGCACAGTACTATGCTTCCTGTATGTCCATTACTTTGTCTGTTGCTATGTCTTAGTTATATTCTCTACTTCCCCACTGTACTGTGCTGCACATGTTTGTGACACCTTGTAAATAAGCAATAGTAATAATTATAGGTAGAGTCTCTGATTTTATGTGTTTTTTGAGGTGGGTGGATCACCTAGAAAAAACTTTGTTTTCATTGTCAATGAATAAATATGCTACAAAAGCTGCAAAACTCCATATAAGTTGGTCTTTATCTTATTATCTAAAAGAGATTAGGGTATGGTGTAATGGGTCAGGAAGAGAATCCCAGGGGGATGTTATGAGCGTCTAGTTGCTGTCCAATAACGATTGTCCACTTCCAGTGATGTGGTTCCAAAGCACAATTCGATTTATTAGCAAAAAATAGCAGAGTAACAAGTGAGAATAAAATAAGTACAGCCGTTACTTATCGCAGGCGCTCTGGATCCAGTGTACAGTCATTCAGGTCTGAAGGCTGTGGTCAAGTAGACTGACTACTGGATCCAGAGCTCCTGCTTATATTCCATCAGTGAATACAGTGAAACAATACAGATGATGTGGCTTGCTTCCATAAGTCCAGGCTTCAGGAGGGTCCAGTGTAATGCAGGTCATTGGCCAGTTCAAACGAAAATATCCAAGGGTGGGGGTCAGCTCTCCTGGAGATGCATTCCAATTTTCCCGCCAAGAATCCAGTTTAAACTAGTCTCTTTACATTACACAGACAATATCATTCTAAGCATGTATTCCCTACAATCTATAACTACCATACGCAATGTGCGTTCTGTTTGGCGATTGAACCGGACATCTGGGAATAAATTGGGGATTAGAATGATACCAGACATGATATGTTTCCTGTGACCTGAACCTTAGATTTCACTAATATGTATAAAACCTTATAATATCAACCATAAACTCTGCTACATTTATACACAAATATCTATGTGTTGCAACTACTTATAATATGAGCTATTTACAAATGTATGTGTCAGTGTAAATGTGTGTAAAAGTGTTTGCCACGTGTTGTGGTTAATTATGCTCCTCCACGCCGTAGTGTTCTATACGCATAATTTCCGACAAAGACAATTAACTTGTTAGATATTAATTGAAATGACTATATCTAATTTATCTGACTTTGATGGGAAGAGTGTCAGAGGACAGGAAATTAGTCCCAGGGTATAGGATTGTAATACTCACCCTTCCCCGTTGCATGTGCCGCCGGCCGCCGGACACTTCCGGGTCCCGGCAGCTCTGATCATGTGATCCCCTGGTGGGAAATTAAAACTCCTCCTGCCTGCATATATGCCGCGCTCTGACACAAGCCTGTGTCAGAGCAACAAGTTGTATTCCTGACTCCTGCTCCTTGCTCCTTATGTCTCCCTTGGTCCTGCTACTGTTCTCAGCTCTCCAGTGTACCAGACCTGGCTTTACTTTTACCACTCCTTTGGATACCCCCTCTGGCTTAACGGACATCGGATAAACATGTACCAGACCCAGCTTGACTTTCACCACTCCTTTGGATACCCCCTCTGGCTTATCGGACATCGGATAAAGATGTACCAGACCCAGCTTGACTTTCACTACTCCTTTGGATACCCCCCCCCGGCTTGACGGACATCGGATTAACGTGTACCAGATCCGGCCTGACCTCAATACCCCTTTGGACTCTTCCTTTGACGTGACAGATATCTGACATCGTGTACCAGACCCAGCAGTGCCACACCAACCTCTGATACCGTTTTCACATTACACACTGCTGTTTGTCTATCTATTCCTCACGTCTGTAAGCTAGGTAGGGTCCGCGACCTGCAGTTTCTCAGCAGCCAAGCCTATCCTGCCTTGCGGAAGTTCTTGGTGAAGACCTGAGAGACTGTTAGACTCCGCGCCCTACTGAGCTGGTGCCAATATAGACTGAGATATAAATATATAGACTCAATATAAAATGAGATTTCATGTTGCAGGATGAGATATAGTAATGAACTTCATGGGGTGGAGTCTGGGCATTTTCCGTTTTAGTTGATGCCCACAACGCCTTTTAGCTCTGGAAAAATGACTTGATCTTTACTTGTCCTCCGACATGACAGATCTGGAGGTGGCCTATCCACTACTTCCAATGTGGTCAGTCAGGTACATTTCATACAAAAGCCTGTATACGTAAAAGAACAATTAAAGTGTACATTAAAGTGTACAAAAGTGGCAGATGAAATAAATACAGCCTTCATGTCTCTTCAGTCATTCACTTCATTATTTAAGAAATTACAAGGTTTCAATGAGAGACCACAAATGAAAAGTGCACCTTGATGTGGAAAAATCTTCACTGTGCAAAAGTACAAACTTCACCAGTCCAACCTAACACATAACCTTTTCACCTACGCTGATTTGATCATTTATGGTTTATATTAATAATAACAGTGAGGGGACTTTGGAAAAGTCTTTATTACAGGTGTAAATTTTGTCTGTGTAAAGCATTTTAATACATTGTTCAGAGTATGCCTGGCCATGCACTTCTCCACCAAATTGTAGCATGGAGGTGTAAAACACCTCTCATTTAATTTATAGCTAGTGCAAATCCTTTTCTGGAATGGAAATGGCCATGCGCCCTCCACACGGCAAGGGACACCCCTGAAATAGACCCTTTCCACCACTTTATCTCATGTAAAAAGTCTTACTGTATAAACTGAACCCTTGTTTCTATACTGAACCGCAAACCTCCTTTGTGAACCAATGCGCCTTGGTGGAAATCTATGCTTACTCTTACAAGTCAAAGTGTGCAGTAAGTGCAAAGGTGCTTTTGTACTACTGAGCTGTCATTTTTAACTTCATAAATTACCTCCATGGAATAGCAGAGTGCACCCCTGTAGATTTCCTACATTCTAAATAAATTTTCCTGTGGTGAAGTCAACATAGGTGCTCTGCTTACCTAAACGTACTCTTGTGATAAGCAGATGCATCACTTCCACAGTCACTGAATACACTGCATATGAACCCCCAGGAAGAAGTAGTGGTGTCCTTAGATCACAGTCCAAGAGCTTGATTCTTAACTTGCTTTTGGTTCACCCATGCAATATGCAGCTGTTTGGATGTTCTAGAGTTCTCTATGTGAGGAACTTAAGGTCCTGAATTACGCCAGAATCCCAGACAGCATCTATCTCACATGGAGGTAACAGGAGGAAGTTCAGACATCACTCTGATATGCCAGACTCTACTTCCCTTTCTTAGCTGGTAAGGAGGGCTTCTTTAGAACGTGGCTGCCAATCAGAGATCCATGATTATTATAGTTACCGAGAGGGGGTTTTCTGTACAATGTTGCTACCAATAAATACCTATGTCACTGGCCCCAAAACTGATTAAGGCCATGTTTTCCTTAATCCAGTACTGAACCGTAGTTAGATTGCCACCAATCCCACTGCCCAAATGTTTTTTAACACTTTAAGGACAAGATTAAATGGTATCCACTTCCCTAAGCAGCAACCAGATCAATTGCTTTTCTGCCCCTTTGAGCACCTTCTCTTCTACGTACATTCCAGCCTTAACTAACTTCTGTAATCTCTCTCTCTCTCTCTCTTCACTGGCATCTTTCCCTCTTTATTCAAGCATGTGGTAATTACTCCTGTTCTGTAATAAAAACATTCTGACCCAAACTCTATAGCAGACTATTATTATTATTATACTTTATTTATAAGGCACTGCAATATTTCCGTGGCGCTGTACACAATACAAACAGTAGATCAAACAGGGTAAAACAGTACAGAACAATAAACGGATAATAC
The DNA here is from genome assembly GCF_038048845.1 of Mixophyes fleayi. NCBI lineage: Eukaryota > Metazoa > Chordata > Amphibia > Anura > Limnodynastidae > Mixophyes > Mixophyes fleayi. Next base: position 78,902,931 of record NC_134405.1, read on the forward strand.
CAAGACTTCAGAAACTCCAGGCATGGCTATTGTAGTGAAGTTGGAGCAGAAGAATAGGTATAGAGACAGGAGGGAATAGGGCCCTGCTTGTAAGAGCTTATATCCTAAAGGGAGGGTAAACAGACATCAGGCACAGAGGAGAGTCAGTAGAGGGGATATAGCGCAGAAGGAGTGAATAAAGGGGCACGGAAGAGAGAGAGTAGATGAGAACGAGCATGGAGAGAAGGTTAGATGGATGGCTGATAGGATTTGCGTAATAAGTGAGTTGTAAGTGCCCGTTTGAAGGAGCACAAGTTAGGGGACAGATGGATGGAGCGAGGGAGGTTGTTCCAGTGAAGGGGGGCAGCACGGGAGATTACCGGCCTATCTCTCAACTCCCATACCCCGCCATGCTTCCTTTCGTCACACAACCTATTAGACCAGTGATGGGCAAACTCAGTCCTCAAGGGCTACCAACAGTTCATGTTTTTAGGTTTTCTGTCTGTAGAAACAGCTGGGATAATTACTGACCCATCCAAATAGATTAACTCAGCTGTGCATGATTAAAGAAATCCTAAAAACATGAACTAGTGGTAGCCCTTGAGGACTGAGTTTGCCCACCACTGTATTAGACGATCTGTAGTCATTCACTGTCTTATAATTCTCCTGGACCTCTCTACTGTGTTTGACACTGTTGATCATTCTCAAGACACTGCTCTATCCTGCTTCTCATCCTACTTATCAAACCATTCCTTTAGTGTGTTTCCTTGTATCCACCACCTCTCCGATTTCTCTATCATTTGGAGTGCATTGGTGCCAGGCCCTCTCCTATTCTATATGTATACCACTTCTCTTGGAAGACTAATAAGCTCCTGTGACAGGATGGACTGCCTATGCCACCCTGTCTGTTGTTGTTGGGAACCGGCTGGGCTTACTTTGCCACCGTTCCCTTTCCTTATCCCAAATGCGCCCTCTTGCCGCAGTAGGAGGGGCTTACAATGCTGCCACCACTGAGCTCCTTTATGGCACTCAGAACCACGTTCCTTCTGGGTAACTGTCACTGCTAGTGTACTCCTGTGCTGGTACACTTGGGCTGGTAACTCCGGACCTCTTACTATGGATCCGGGTTGCTGTGGATGGATCCTCCCTGGGCTATCACACTGACCAGAGCTGCAGGTAGCAGGCAGAGCGGTGGTGCTGGAAAAGCTTGGGAACAAACCTCAGACAGCCGGAGAACAGATTAGATTATAGAGTCTAATCTGCAGGTCACAGGAATACAGCAATATTGAAGAAGTTGTCAAGCAGGTTTTTGAAGCAGAGTGATGTTTATTGCTCAAGTGTCCTGACAAGGACAGTTCCACTGATTAAAGGTATCAGTGGTCAGGTCAGATGGAACATCAGAATGATACATTACATGCTCACACAGCTCACCTTTTATACAGTTCTGACATAACTCCTAGCAGAGGTAAGCCAGCCCCTGGCTCCAACCCGTCTAGAATATTCCCTCAGATCTCAGGATGTAATCTAATTTTGCATCTAATAATTGAACTTCCATATCAACTATGATTTTCATCAGATCTCAGGATGTATTATAGTTTTGTATCTAACACAATTTAACTTCCACATCCCCCCTTCAGATGTTCTGTCTCCATTGTTTAGAGTTCCTGTCTGTCTAACAGGACCTGCACTCAGGTAACATCCCCCCTGTTGTGCATTCAAGTGTTGGTCACTCACATTGAATAAACTTACTTAACCTTAATGAGGACACATCCTCTACACTACACAACAGACTTACAAATGCTTATCAGAAATCAAACATATACCTTAGACATGAATGCATTTCCTCACACTAAGATATGCAAAAGGCTTTCAAAACAAAGACTTATTGTATCAGGTACATCAGAAATAAGGTATTCCCATTAGCAAGAGTAAACAGAAAAAACAACTTGTCTACCCTGGTCTCAGAGATAACGATTTCCTATCTCACAATATACACAATATCAAAAATAAGTGCACGTGCAATTACATAAATAAGTGCCCTGCGCTATTTCCTTTGAATACATTTTTACCAAAAGTTATTTAATAGTGACCCAGTCACAGCTCCTTTGGATTTCAGTATCACCTTTATGTAGATGATGCCCGAATCTATGCATCTTCTCCTGATCTCTCACCATCTGTGTTGATCTACATTACGGAATGTTTCGCTGCCGTAACATCTTGGATGTCCTCCTGCCACCTTAAATTCAGTCTTTCAAAAACTGAGTTAATGGTATTCCCACCAGTCAATTAAAGCTGTCTACCGGATATTTCTCTACCTGTAAGCAATAAAAAAATAAACCCTACCCCTCAAGCTTGTTCGCCTAGGTGTCATTCTTCCAATGCTGCTCAGCTCTGTCAGTCTTTACATTGGTTGCCTGTATTTTACTTTATCCAGTATAACATACTTCTAATGCACTATAGCTATAAATACATGTTGATAAATAATAAAATAAATTAACACTGTTAATTTACGGTTGGCCAATCCTTTTTGCAATCAATCGCTATTTTTATCCAGTTGCTGAGAATGAAGAGTCCGCCCTTAATTATCCTTTTGATCCCATTTCCTCATATAGTCGGCAATGCTATCACCGGCTTGATTTCTAGCTTTACCAAAAACTACTGCTCATTTGGCATTTTTCTACTGCTCATTTGGTATTGTTCCCATCTTCTTTCATTCATACATTGATTACTACTATCTTAAAGAAACTATCTCTTGATCCACCTTCTCTAAACGCTCCATCTAAAACTTCCCTTTTGCATTACTTAAATGACTGTTATATACCTCTACAAAGATTCCAAGTTCTACCTCCTCTCTACTATTACTTCCTTCTGTTCTCTCTTTATACTCTTCCACTTGTAAACATAATCAGCTTTATTCTGTTTTCAGTACCATCCCTATGCTAATGATACCTCAATATACAGTTGAGACTTATCCTTCACTCCTCCAGTGCAAGTCTTCTGCCCCCCAAAAAAACATCTTCCACATCTACCCTTAATTCACTAATGACCAGGGCTGTTGCAGGGATGTCCAGAGCCCCCCTGCCCACAATTGTCGCATGCACTATGAAGCCCCTTTGGAGCTTCACAACAAGTTGGGAAGCTCCAAAGGGGCTTCATAGTGCCCCCATGCTTGTTCCTATACCTGCTTTGTTCACAGCGGGGATACAGAACATAATGGGGTACGTCTCCTGCACCTAAAAATTATATATTTTTTCTGCACCTGCAGGTTGACATGGCGCCCTGCTTTCCATGTTCCGACAGCCCTGCTAATCACACTAATCAAACATTAATTCATGCACACATCATTCCCGTCTCAAATATTATAACCCTAAGACAACAGGTCTTCCAATATCCAAACTGTCCTAGATTTAATCCTTCTTGAATATACCTTCAGAATGCTTTTCCTCACAAACCATCTTACTAATAAACAGTTCTCTTACAGTCACGCACCACATCTGCTGTTTTCTCTAGAATACAATATAAAATGATGCTTCTTATTTACAAAGCTCTCCCCAATGGTGCACTTTCCTGCCTATTTCTATTACCTTTACACCGCTCCTAACACTCTCTGATGTCAAGGACATATGCCTATCATCTTCCTTTATCACCACCTCCTGCCTCCAAGACTTTCCGCTATACACTGCAATGCACTACCTTGTTTACTTAGACTAACTCCGACCATTAAAAATTGTACATGATTCCCGAACACATATGGATGCTTATAACATTCTCCAGTACCCATTTAATTATTTTCTGTTACAGGAATCTTCAAAACAGCAACTAAACCAAATGGAGCATGTTGTGTTCCTTCTTCTCCTGGGACTTTTGTCAGGTGAGTACATTTTCTTTCCACCCAAATATAGTTTCCAGACATAAGCAGACATGGGGGGAGGTAAAAATACAGAAAGTGAAAATAGATCTACTTTTAACACCATAGATGTTTAGCAGTGGTAATGTGAATTTCTAGATTTTGTATATACAGAATATGCCAACAAATATGGAAACCCTTAACCCTGTTGAAATTCTGAACTTGCCCTTAACTGATCGTGATTTTAAATTTGCCACTAGAAGTCTTTGTCCTTGACAATGGGGTTAATTTGTTCCAGATTATGAGTTGACCTGGCCACAATGGGGTATTATTATGTGCAAAATGTTGGCTCTTCAAATGAAGTTAGTCAATGCGTAAGTGCATAAATGGTAGACATATGGAAAACTCTCCTCAGTAATCAGTTCTATCAATGAAATGACATATGCTCTGTCAAATACTAATTTATTACCTATGTAATTGAGAAACTTAAATATAAAATTATAGGCCTGAAAATTAAGGCCCTAATATTCCCTTGATTTAAATAATTATTTCATACGTAAATGAATTTTATGAAAACAAATTAATGAGTCATAAAACACAATGATAAATTGTAACGGATGGGGTCCCAATAATAACAATCAATAAAACGAATGATTATTAGGGCACGTACCTGTAGATAGCAGCTCAAATGTGGGCATGCATAAGATACACAGAGAATGGGAGCTCTGCTCCTGAAACAATGTAAGCATATGGACAGGGATGTTAAATAGTGTCTCATGCTGGCTCTACACCCATGGTTACATGTGGAGACTGCATATAGGAATTTAACCAAGAACAATTCCGGCACTGAGCAGACACTACTGGGCTTACTCTATAGCTCCCCCCTCTTTACAGGGTGCCAGTACCATGGGGACAAACTTCTCACATAGTCAAATTTCTTGAACCAAAAGACAGGTTTGTATTCATAAACACAAAAAAGTGGCAATAATTCTGTTATGCATATATAACAATGTACTGCACAGTATAACACACACATGGAATACATTAATATCCTGATAGCTCCTGCTGCTGGTAAGGCAGTGGTTTGACTTGAATGTCATCCTGTTTTAGGCAGCTTACATAAAATCACTCACAGAACTAAAATGAGGTACAATAGTGCTGCGTGTGCTGCCTTCTCGTAGTTCAGATTCCTTCTTACAGACAGTCCAGCAGAAACCGGAATCAGCAGCCAGTCCTACCACCAAAGCTCTTTGTTTGCTCTCCAGCAACAGATTTTACGTTCTCTCCAGTTTCCACGCTGCTCTGTGCTGGGTAAGAAGGGGGAGCCACACTTTAGACAGTTAGATTGGGGTCCCTTATCTCCTAAGAGTGTGTTTAAGGGTTTGGTACTGCTCCTAGTTCCCCTTGAGCCCCCTTCTGTGCATGGCTACCTAAAGTTAGTAAATAAGGGACTATCACAAGGGCATTATCATTGTCCCAGAAACCAGCTTATTTAATCCCCGATAATGATGAATGGTGATGACACACTCCCTGATTTTAACCTGTTTTCGGCTTTTTGGGAAGCTCAGGACTCTGGACTGTCTGACACCTTCGGCTGGTAGTAGTAGCGGCCTATAAGCCATAATGTCCCTGTTTCTGTAATGGTAGTGGTCGGCAGTGGCCCTGTTAGAAGTAAATTACAATATCCATAGCTCACAGTCTTAGAGGTCATTTCAGGCGAAAATGACACTATATAATACAGTATGCACATAACAAATACATAACTAATTACAGATAACTGTTACATGGCAATGTTTAAGAAACTGCAGGAAAGTGCTATCAGCAATCTTCCCAACAAGAGGGCCTTCCCAACAGGCTTATCCTTAATGCTTCCATATTGTCACACACTGCACTAGATATTTAAATGATCTATTAAGAGCAGAGATTGTGCATATTTGAAGGCAGCCTTGATTTTGATGGGCACCCCTAGGAAATGTACACCAGCTCAGAGAGAGTGCAATTCAGTTCATTTTCTATTCATTTTAACTATGCCCTTGTTTTCCATGGAGGTAACTAAACCCTTGTTCTCCATGGAGGTAACTAAGCCCTTGTTCTCCATGGAGGTAACTAAGCCCTTGTTTTCCATGGAGGTAACTAAACCCTTGTTCTCCATGGAGGTAACTAAGCCCTTGTTCTCCATGGAGGTAACTAAGCCCTTGTTCTCCATGGAGGTAACTAAGCCCTTGTTTTCCATGGAGGTAACTAAACCCTTGTTCTCCATGGAGGTAACTAAGCCCTTGTTCTCCATGGAGGTAACTAAGCCCTTGTTCTCCATGGAGGTAACCAAGCCCTTGTTCTCCATGGAGGTAACTAAGCCCTTGTTCTCCATGGAGGAGCACATATCGCACAATGTGCATAAAAAAGTGCATCAAAACAAATGTATTTTAATTAATGTAAATATTAGTCAGCCCAATGTCCCCTTACTTTCAGGAACTATATGAAACATTAATGAGAGTGAAATGGGCAGTATATTGTGAGAAAAATAGAAAAGTTGAAATGAATGAGGTACAGACCACAAGTGATAGTAGTCTGTGCATTATGGCAACAGGTCCACTTATGCACAAATAACAGCTTCCTCTGTGTGGGCATGCACCTGTGTGTGCAGGGAGCTATTAAATCTGTGCAATTATTTTCAACTGTTAGCAACTATGCTCAAACTACCTCCTTGCTGTAGCGACTGAGAATTACCTTCAAATGTTGACAATTATGCCCAAAGTATTTACCTTTGTATAGTAGCTAAAAAACTTATCTATGTATTACATGTTTCTCTTTCAAGGCCTCGTCAGACATTCAGAGCCATCCTTTACAGTTTCCCCATATGTTTCTGTGGCCCCAGCGTGGCCCCCTCGTACTGCTAAGGACTTAGTGCTACTCTTGCAGGGGGTGGCTCCTCGTTGCTCTGGGACTGGCCAGACATCCACTCCCTCTGTTGCACTTGACAGGTGGCGACAACTTCTTGTGTTCTTGCCCCAGCTCATTGTAGGTGGAAGTTCCAGATACTGGCTTAATGGGGCTTTAAAAGCATTCATAAATGCCAGCACAACCCAAGGTAAGACGCTGAGGGCAATGGATGGAGGGGGGATTTATACCAGAAGCATAGGACATATAAGTGAAAAAGAGACATGGTCAGTTTTGAGGCTGGTAATGTTTACACAGTGGCACAATAGTTAGCATTGCTGCATCACAGAGTTCATGGGTTCGATTCCAACCAAGGCCCTATCTGTGTGGAGTTTGTAAGTTCTCCCTGTGTTTGTGTGGGTTTCTTCCCACAGTTCAAAAACCTAGAAGTTTAATAGCCTGCTGACAAAATGTGTAGTATGTGAGTATTTGTTTGTTTGGTTTAGAATTTAGACATAAGCTCCAAAGGGACAGGAACTGATGTGAATGATTAAATATTCTCTGTACAGTGCTGCCTAATATGGTGGCACCATATAAACAGTAATACATAAATGTCTACAATGTAATGAAACATTATTTTGTAAAATCAGAAAAGAGACATGTGAAGGCCTGGATTAACTTCCCACAACCTCCAGGGTGTTTTCTGCTCCCCATCGTCACAGAGTTCCATGACCCCAATTTATACAATATATATATATATATATACTGTGGCAAGAGCCCGCTACTGCAGAACCACACGCGTACAACTTCTTCCTTTTTATGGTTCTTTATTGTCAGGATGGTAATAGTGTTTTGACACCGTATACTTGCACAGCAATTATGGAGACCCTCAACGCTTACTATACATAGTCCAGCTCTCTGTCCAGATCAGCCAGCTAGCCCAGCGTTGATCTCCCTGAACAATGAAACAAGCAGGGTTTTATACCTGACACTCCTCCCACAGGCCTAGCTTGATGGACAGGTAACACACCCACCTTCTCTTTAAAAGGAAACGCCCATCCCTGGCTCTGTTTAGATTATCAGACCCACCCTGTCTGTTTGATGAGAGGAAGCAGCTTTTAAATCATGTAAGTAAACCAATTTTAAACTACACATATGTTTTACCTGGTTTAATCTCCACTTAGGTACATAACTGTGCCAATGTTTTACTCTACTTCCCTGCTTTCTCTGCATATTGCCAGCTAAATGCCTCCTATTGTTACATATCCCTCCCCCTAGCGTCTCCAAGTAGGGGGACGCGGACTTCGCGAGGAGCGCATATTTTCGTGACAACGCATCTACATTTTTGTGTAGAATCCCAGGCCTATGTTCTACTAACAACTTGAAAGGTTGTAGTGCCAAGAACCAGCGGGTTACCTTGGCATTTACCTCCCGGTTGTTCTGCATCCATCTTAATGGTGCATGGTCTGTTATCAGGGTGAACTCTCTGCCTAGGAGATAATAGCACAGAGCTTCTGTGGCCCATTTTATGGCGAGACATTCTTTCTCCACAGTGGCATATTTTTGTTCCCTTGGAAGCAACTTACGACTTAGGTACAGGTCAGGATTTTCTACTCCATTCTTTTCCTGTGACAAGACTGCACCTAAGCCAACACCAGAAGCATCAGTTTGGAGGAAGAACCTCCAGGTAAAATCTGGTGCTTGTAGAACTGGAGAGGAACAAAGAGCTAACCGAAGATCAGACCAGGCGGTTTCTGCAGAGTCAGACCAGGTTAATCTATCTGGACAACTTTTTTTTAACATGTCCGTAAGTGGAGCAGCTCTAGTGGCGAAGTGGCTTACAAACCACCTGTAGTAACCTACTAAGCCTAAAAAGGTTCTTAACTGTGACTTTTTCTCTGGTCTTGTCCAATTTTTGACTGCCTCCACTTTGTCTAGCTGGGGTTTTATATGCCCTCGACCAACAATGTACCCCAAATATTTGGCTTCTCTCATGGCTATGGCACATTTCTCTGGGTTAGCTGTTAACCCTGCGGACCGTAATGAAGCTAAGACCGCCTCAACTTTGGCTAAATGTGATCCCAAGTCTGGGGTATAAATCACTATATCATCCAAGTAAGCAGCTGCATAAGCTGTGTGAGGTCGTAGCAATTTATTCATAGCCCTTTGGAAGGTGGCAGGTGCCCCATGCAACCCAAAGGGACTTTATATTGATAGAGACCATCAGGGGTGGAAAATGCAGTCTTTGGCTTGGCCGTGGAAGTCAGGGGAACTTGCCAATAACCCTTTGTTAGATCAAAGGTTGTTAAATAATTGCTACCAGCAAGATTTTCCACTAGTTCATCAACACGTGGCATCGGATAGGCATCAAACTGCGACATACTGTTTAGGCGCCTAAAGTCATTGCAGAACCTAATTGTCCCATTGGGTTTCGGGACAAGCACAATGGGACTATTCCATTAACTAGTGGACTCTTCAATTACATCTAACTGGAGCATCTTCTCGACCTCCTTTCTCACGTCCACCCGTCTGGCTTCTGGAATACGATACGGCTTCTGCTTTACAATGACTCCTGGCGCAGTGACAATGTCGTGTTCGATTAAGGTAGTGCGCCCAGCAATGGAAGAGAAGACATCCCTGTTCCGGCGAATCATTTCTTCAGTCTGTTGTCTCTGCTGAATGGACAAGGCTGGCTCTATGGGCACTTCAGACTTTTTAATGGCAGTACTCACTACCTGAGGAGAGGTTTCCTCATCATGCCAGGGTTTAAGGAGGTTCACATTATATATTTGCTCCTCCCTTCTCCTACCTAACTGGTGGACTCTGTAACTGACAGGACCGACAGCCTCTAGAACTTCATATGGACCCTGCCAATGGGCGAAAAGTTTGCTTTCCTGGGTAGGAACCAGGACTAGGACCTTGTCCCCAGGCTTGAAAGATCGAACAACAGCACTTTTGTCATAACTTTTCTTCTGTCGTTCCTGAGCCTCTTTTACATGTTGTTGCACAATGGGCCCTATCTTTCCTAGCCTCTCATACATTTGGGACACAAATTGTACCAGATTTGGCTCCCTGGGACCTTGCTGCTCCCACCCTTCTTTTAACATATCCAAGATACCCCTGGGCTGTCTCCCAAACAATAACTCAAAGGGACTAAACCCTGTTGAAGCTTGAGGTACCTCACGGATGGCAAACATCAAATAGGGAATAAGAGTGTCCCAATCTTTTTTCTCTTGAGCCACTGCTTTCCTGAGCATGTGCTTTAATGTGCGGTTAAAGCGTTCCACCAAGCCATCTGTTTGTTGATGGTATACAGAGGTGTGAAGCACCGTAACCCCTAGCAACTGGCACATGTCCTTCATCAGTTTAGACATGAATGGAGTACCCTGATCTGTGAGAATTTCTTTGGGTATTCCCAAGCGTGTAAACATCAATACAAGTTCTCTAGCTATGGTGCTGGACTTTATGTTTCGTAGGGGAATTGCCTCTGGATACCTGGTTGCATAGTCAAGCACCACTAGTATATATTGGTGCCCATGTGCAGATTTTTCCAGGGGCCTCACAAGGTCCATAACTATCCGTTCAAAGGGAACTTGTACTATTGGTATTGGAATGAGAGGTGCCCTGTACATGGGTTTGGGACAGGTTCTCTGACAAATGGGACAGGACCGGCAATACTTTTTCACTGCCATGTGTACACCGGGCCAGTAAAACCTAAGCAGAACTCGTTCCCGTGTTTTATCCTCCCCTAGGTGTCCCCCACAGACATGTGTATGTGCTGCTTTTAACACTAGGGTTACATGGACCTGAGGAACCATTAATTGTTCTACTTTTTCCCCTTGTACATTAGCAACTCTATACAGGAATTTATTTTTAACAATAAAATATGGTATAACTTCTGCAGGCTTGGCGGCTTTCTCTACCCCATTTACCTCAGTCACAGTTTTAAAGGCATGTTCCAAAGTGGCATCATTAAGTTGGTCTCGAGCAAAGTCCTGCAAAGGAAACAAAATTGGTATTGCGGACCAGTCCGTATCCTCACTGACAGGCGGGGTGGGCTCATCTGCAACATCACCGACCAATGCTAGTTTGGACTGTCCATGTTTCCCCACAGTTGGATGCTTTTGTGGAACTCCTGCTGTGACTCCCAGGATGGCATTCCGGTTTGGCGGTTCCCAAAGATCGATGTCCAGATGTTGTGGATTCTTAGGCGGTTCCTTTAAGACCGGGCTTCCGACCGTTGCATCAGTTGCCGGCATGTCCGGCCGGATCCGCTCACCGAGGACATCATAAAACAGTGGGAAGTCTCGCCCCAAAATGAGTGGATATGGGAGTTTAGGTGCTATGGCAGCTACCACAATAACAGTTTTGTCTTTGAGTGTGACTGGTAGTATTGTACTCTCATACTCCTCTGTTGTGCCATGTACGCAAAGAACTTTCACTTTGGGCAACCGAGAAGTTATGGTTTCGGGTAAAGCAGAGCTGGAAACCAATGAGAGTTCACTCCCCGAGTCAACCAAGGCCAGAACAAGGTTTTGGTTGATTAGCACAGTCACCCGGAACAAACAAGGACTTCCTGATGTGGGACTCATGGTAAAACAGCTTGGAAATGCAGGTCCAATATGTGCTACAGAACAGTCCATGGGTTCCTGTAGTTTAGGACACTCTGCCTTAAAGTGGCCTGGCTCAACACATTCAAAACACTTCAGATTAGACAGCTTTGCACCTGGCCCTATGTCCGTAGCAGTTTTGCCATTGGGCCCTGTGGCAAGGATTGTCAAACCTGGCTTTTGGCGTGGCAGCGGCTTTGGCACAAATGCAGGTTCTTTAGTCATTTGCTGTAGCGCACAAAACCTTTCTACCACGGTGGCAAGCTCTTCATACGTTTGTGGGTCTGATTGCAGAACCCACCTTTGCAAATCGCGGTTCAGCCTCCAGATGCAGTGATCTATCGCCAGAACTTCAATAATCCGAGAAGGCGAATTATCCTCAGGCTGCAGCCACTTCTTTAAAATTTTAGAAAGCTCAGCCACTTGCGCTCTGACCGGTTTTTCTTTATCATAGCGCCATTGGTGATAGCGCTGGGCTCGGCCTGGCCCGGAAACTCCAATGCGAGCCAATATCTCAGACTTTAGACACAGATAATCAGAGGCCCGTTCCTCATCTAGATCCATATAAGCTCGCTGAGCTTCACCAGTCAGATATGGTGCCAGTCTCTCAGCCCAATCTTTAGGAGGCCATTTTGCCATTTTTGCAAGTCTCTCGAAAGACACCAGATATGCTTCTACGTCATCAGCTGGTGACATTTTCTGGAGAACAGGACCAGGTGGTTCATTTCTGTCATGCCTCATCTGGCTTAACTCTTCTCTTAAGAGCCTTGTGTTATCCACCTGTACCTCGGCGACTTGTAGCATCTGAGCTTGCTGCTGTTGCTGCGCAGCGGCCACATTCACGAGGGTTCTCAGTACTTCCTCCATGTTGACGTCTGCGCGGGTTGAGTAGCGGAAACTTGCTTCCCGGAGCATCCCACTCCTGACACCACTTGTGGCAAGAGCCCGCTACTGCAGAAGCACACGCGTACAACTTCTTTCTTTTTATGGTTCTTTATTGTCAGGATGGTAATAATGTTTTGACACCGTATCCTTGCACAGCAATTATGGAGACCCTCAACGCTTACTATACATAGTCCAGCTCTCTGTCCAGATCAGCCAGCTAGCCCAGCGTTGATCTCCCTGAACAATGAAACAAGCAGGGTTTTATACCTGACACTCCTCCCACAGGCCTAGCTTGATGGACAGTTGACACACCCACCTTCTCTTTAAAAGGAAACGCCCATCCCTGGCTCTGTTTAGATTATCAGACCAACCCTGTCTGTTTGCTGAGAGGAAGCAGCTTTTAAATCATGTAAGTAAACCAATTTTAAACTACACATATGTTTTTACCTGGTTTAATCTCCACCTAGGTACATAACTGTGCCAATGTTTTACTCTACTTCCCTGCTTTCTCTGCATATTGCCAGCTAAATGCCTCCTTTTGTTACAATACATACACACACATCGAGCAGCCACAACATTAAATCCACCTGCCTATTATTGTTTAGGGTCTCCCTCGTGCCGCCAAAACAGCTCTGACCCAAAGAGGCATGGGCTCCGCAAGACCTCTGAATATGTCCTTTAAGTCCTGTACATTGTGAGGTGGGGCCTCTATAGCTCGGACTTGTTTTTCCAGCACATCCTACAGATGCAGGATCGGATTGAGATTTGGGCAATTTGGAGGCCAGGTCAACATCTTGAACTCTTTGTCATGTTCATCAAACCATTCCTGAACAATTTTTGCAGTGTGGCAGGGTGCATTATCTTACTAAAAGAGGTCACTGCCATCAGGGAATACCGTTGGCATGAAGGGGTGTACTTGGTCTGTAACAATGTTTTGGTAGGTGGTATGTTTCAAAGTAATATCCAAGTGAATGCCATGACCCAAGCTTTCCCAGCAGAACATTGCCCAGAGCATCACACTGCCTCCTCTGGCTTGCCTTCTTCCCATAGTGCATCCTGGTGCAATCTCTTCCCAGGTAAATGACGCACGCGCACCCTGCCATCCCATTCTGCGGCAACACCAGGGCCATCTTTTCCATTGGGCACGACGGGCAAGGGGGCCCCATAGGCAAGGCTCTTAATTAGAATAAATAATCCTGCAAAAGAAAAACCTGCAAAAAAACCTTCAAGGGTCACTGAGCAAGTACATCTATCTATCTCTATCTCTATATATCTATATCTATATATCTATATCTATATATCTATATGTAGGGGCCCTGGTGCACTGCTTGGCCCGGGGACCCATAATGTTGTTAAGATGGCCCTGGGCAACACAACCCTATACGCAGGAAGTTGCTATACACTGTGCGTTTTGACACCTTTTTATGATAGCAAGCATTAGCTTTTTCAGCAATTTGTGCTACAGTAACTCTTCTGTGGGATTGGACCAGACGAGCTAGCCTTCATTCCTCATGCGGATCAATGAGCCTTGGGCGCCCATGACCCTGTCGCCGGTTCACCAGCTGTCCCTCCTTGAACTGATTTTGGCAGGTACTAACCACCGCATACCGGGAACACCTCACAAGACCTGCCGTTTTAGAGATGCTCTGGCCAAGTCATCTAGGCATCACAACTTGGCCCTTGTCAAAGTCGCTCAGATTAAATTTTTCCTGCGTTCAACACATCAACTTGAAGAACTGACTGTTCACTTGCTGCCTATTATATCTACCCTTTGACAGGTGCCATTGTAACAAGATGATAGATGCTATTCACTTTACTTGTCAGTGGCTTTAATGCTATGGCTAATCAGTGTTTAGATAGATAGATAGATGGATGGATGGATGGATGCATGGATGCATGGATAGATAGAATAAGAAAATGTTGTCCGGTGCTCTAATGCAAAAAATATTTAAAACACTGTGTGTCAGCATATACATAAATAGGAGAATTCTGTGCACAATATAGCTATATTGGGATAAACAAATTATTAAACAGGAGATTGCTGGTTATAGGGACATTTTATGTGTGTATAACTGACAGCATTCTCCTCTAGTGGTTGAGGTCTAAACAACGATCATCATCTCAAATATCTTGTGTTCCTCTTTTGCAGGGGATCTAAAGCATCTTCTGTTATGGTAAATAACTAATGTGTACAATGGTGTGCTTTATGTAACTTACTTTACCAGTCCTTATAATCTCTTCCTATAATGTCAAACCATATTTCACTTTCTTTTGGCTATTTAAATCATCCTAGCTTTGTACCTGTCATCATTTCTGTCTCTTTACAGGGGGATTTCTCAAAATGTGAGCTGGGGCTTTCTGGACTTGCCACTGGTCAGACCTCCATCTCTGAAAACCCAGATCCTTAGTGTGTCCCTCAAAGCTGACCTCCCAACATTCCTGCAGACCTGCTCTGACCGCTTGCTTCCTGCATTGAAGAACACATGCAAATCTGTGTATGACTCCATCAATGACAGTCTGCAGTCAGCATGCTTTCTGCTCACATCTGCTCCTCAGACAGCCCAAATGGACAATCAGTCGTGTAGACTTTTATTCTCGCTGCTGTCTGATCTTCTAACTGACCCATGCAATACCAAGACGGTCAGAGCTGTGAGATCTGTGGCAGTCAGCTGTACTTATGCAACATGGTATAATTCCAGCACAGTATCCTCTTCTGATGTGTCCACGTGCAGTGAGAGTGACAGACAAGAGTTCATTCAGTCAGTCTGTGGGGATCAGAAGCTTCTAAATCAGCTTGTCAGCGTGCCAGACAATAATTGGTTGCTAGGATTTTGTGCTTACAACACAAACCCTGAGAACATGTGTCACTACGTATCCTGGGAGGGTAGTACTGTTTCTGCTTTTTCAGTTGCATATTGCTGGTTATATGACCAGGATCAGTTTATACTATTTCTCTGCACAAATCCAAATGTATTGAATCAGCTAAAACAACACCAGGACAACCAATGGCTTGACCCAACTTGTGCAACTGTACCCCCTACAAATATACTCACCCCAACTATCATACAGGAACTCTGTAACTATGATCAGTGGCAAATAGAGACAACGAACCCTTCCTCTGTATCCTTCTGTGCAGGGACAGACCTGGGCGGGTTCACAAACTATGTTTGTACAACTACTGGGGTTCTGCAACAACTGCTTATCTATGACTTCAACTCTTGGATAGCTGAGCTTTGTGGTAACATTACATCATTGGGTTCAGAAACCACCTGTAACTACTCATTGTGGCAGGAGACAGACAACGGCAATCAGTCTGTATTAATTGTGGCTCCACCTGAAGTCGCACATTGCAGCCAGGTAGATGCTAAACAGTTTGTATTATCTGTGTGTTACAATCCTAGTCTGTTGCTTACTCTGACTAAAAGCACAAACAACAGTTGGGTTTTGCAGTTCTGTATTGACCACATATGTAACTATACCACATGGGACTCTATTGTATTGGAGCCGAATGGTGTGGAGTTCTGTGAGGTATTTGACCAAGAACAACTAGGATTTTATCTCTGTAGCCACCAAAATGTTCTCCAACAGATTAAACTGAATTTAACGTCAGATCTATCCTGTCCTGGGAATATCACAAATACAACAGTCTGCAGCTACAGTCTATGTACTTTGGCTGCGCTCAACTCATCCATGTTGGGTTACTGTGCAGTTCAGGATGCTCAGTACTTTCACCAATACATCTGTGGGAATTCCTCATTTCTAGAGCAGCTCAACAAGGATGAAGAAAATAGCTGGATACCAGTGTTTTGCAATGGTAATGTTAGCAGCAACATTTACAACTGCACCGATTCGCTCTTAAACTTTTTCTCTTCATCCTGCCCAAATTGTAACAAAACCGAGCTAGATAAAATGGCCCTTTCGGTTTGTGCCGGCCAGGATCTAAGCAAGGTTTTGGATCTCTTCTGGAATACATCAACATTTATCAACAAGTTTATTGTGTGGAATTTCTGTGATTATTCCTCATGGGGGTTAGTGAGTCCTCCATCTATTTTGGTGTCATATTGTTGGAAATTTGACAACATGAACTTCTCGGAATTTGTATGTAGTAATTTTGAGTTGTATTATAAGTTATCACAAGATACAGCCTTGGTTCAGGTATCTCCAATTTGTCTAGCAAACAAGACCGTCTGCCTTTCTGAGAATGATAAAGAACAGCTTCAATGGAATTGCAGTGCCGATCTAAGCTCAGTGTGCCCGGGATATGGGCTCACAGTGTTCAGCTTTCTGCCCATCGGTGTCTGCTACTTCCAGAATGCCGGACTCGCACTGCCCGTTCCTAGTATCACCTCACTATACACACAGGTTGTGGACACGACTGTGATTCTCCTACTTCTCCTGGAAGAGATGCAAATATTGTCTTTTTCCGGCACACATTTGATCCGAGCTCAGACTCTGCATTCTGCGCTCGACTTCATCACCAAAGAAACATTCTACAATGACCAGAAGAGAGAATTCCTACAGACATTCGGGGTCAGTTCCATTATTTCAAATAATGGTCATAATTGTCAGTTAGTTATTAGAGGGAGAGGAGTGGATAATAAAACAGAATAGGTAAGATTTTGTAATGATAGATTTGACAGAAGTAAAAAGCTAGTTGTAAATACTTTGTGTGAGGACACCAGGGTTATACCCAAAGCTCTCTAGATACCCAGTCCTCTAGGTTCACACAGGTAAGGAGACAGGAAAGAAATAATAATCCCTTTTATTAAACAAAGTGCACACACTTAGTAAAATACAACAGTGCTCCCCAAGGAGGAACTTGTTCCCCCACCAAATATATCAAGTGTCAGAAAATCACCAGTGCAAGTAAAAACCCCCCAACAAAGTCTCCAGCAGGTTACCTCCAAGCACAGAGTTCTAGCTGCCCCAAACTCCTGGTAATAAAATCCACAGTTGACAATCCAAGTGGGCCAGGGTTTCCGATCCTTAAGGTGGGTCTGTGTATCTTGCTGATCCCAGCCGCTCGGCCAACTCTCCACCAGCTTGGTGGGACCCTGGGTATTAGTCTCCCTACCGATGTAGGCTCACCAATTCCCCAGAATCTGCGAGTGTCTCCCGATGAAGTGGTAACAGAATCAGTCCTAGAGGTACACTGTCCGATCTCTGTCAAGCTCCTGCCTCAAGCATTCCTTTAAGGCCCTGCGAGAATACGGTTACTCTTAAATAGTCCAAGTCCTCGCTGTCTCAAGATTTTCCAGAAACAACCCCCCTCCCCCAGACAGCTCCTTTTTGTCACTTCTCACAAGACCTCTCATCCTGGCCACCTCCCTGGGTCAACCTCCCACTCATTGTCCTCTTGTGATTGGTGGTGTGAAGAGTTTGGGTGGTAACAGGTGTGGAAATAGTGCATGACATCAGTGGTCTCCCCCCTGCGGTGATGGTGCCATTCGGACTGTGTTGCAGAGTTACTAGAACAATAGTTAGCAAACAGGGAGAGACCCCCTCCTGATTTTAGATAAGGTCCTGATCCTCCTCTTTTTAACCCCTTCCACTACTTTTTGATGTCACAGGGTCCACAGCTGATTCACACTTCCTGTGAGCTGCCTGCCCCCTCCCTCTCTGGACACCACAACAATAACAGATCTGGCCACTGAGTGGCATTTAATAACAGAGTGGGCCATGGTTGTTCAATTGGCCCACTGAGGACAGACCGGGTTGGCACGATATTCTCAATATAAGGCCCGGGTCTGTCACACTTTGTCATTTTATTGTACCTTTCTTTTGCAACTAGAGCCTAAATGATGTCTCATAAGTTCAATTAAGAACAGACAGGAGCCCAGTATGGAGTATCATTGACATATACATTTACATTGGTGCTCTATAATATCAACTCAGGTGGGAGTCATGGTAAACTTAAGGTAGGGCTCCCATAATTTTGCAAATGAGAAACTGGTACACATCTGTGACTAGAAGGTTACTCAAACCATAAAATTCATGCTATACTTCCTTTTATGGCCCAAATGAGACAAAACAGTTATAGGAGCTCTTTATCTGGGTCCACGGCCAGGAAGGCTGTAGCACTGTCAGTGTCTTCAGAGGATAGGCCACGTGTACAAATAATAACTTACATAGCATATTTTGATGATCTCAGTTAATGTTTGGGCCACAGAAATTCCTCAGAAGGAGAGATCTGGCCACAAGATGCCAGTGAGAAAACTCTGATGTAATGAACACCATAGGTTAGTTAATTGAGAATTGGTATGTTCATAAGTATATTCACAGCTTATTCTTTTTTTGAGTAACATACTCTTCATTCACAGAATACCCTGATTCTACTGGCAGGAGAACACGCAACATCCCAGTCCTGGATCCTCATTGAGGTACATGTCAGACCTCTACATATTAATGACACATACAGCTAATCACTATCCATTCTAAGATGCACTGCTTCTTATTTCTCTCCTACAATAGCAATTATTCAATCTGACACTATCAGACCTGAAAGTTTTCATCAGTTCTCTCCACCTCGAGTCTGCTAAGATTTTTCTCAGTATACTGGCACAGAACTGGACCACCTTACAGGTATTGTTCTATGTCCCATGCAGACACCTTTTGAGTGTATATATATATATACTATATTTATTGTGACATGGGCACACTTCAGGTGATGCACACACAAACACCTTCTTGCTTTTACTCTGATTTTTATTGCCAGGACCAGCAGAGACCAGCTCCCTAGGCACCAGCCACTGTCTAGATTCGGTCACACACATAAAAGAAAAAGACAGGTTTCAATACTTCGCACTCCTCCCACAGCTCTGGCTTCATGGACAGATGACACTCCCACCTTGCCTTTAAAAAGTTCCCTGCAGGTGTTCTGTTTTGATTAGCCTCCGTGCAAAATCACTCTGTCAGCCTGCAGCTAGCTCTGGAAAGAGATACTCTTAAACCACTTCAACACATGTAAATTAACTCAGACTTTTTACTATTATTTTGTCACACATAGATCTTCCACATGTATCTCTTTAACTTAGGTGCATTACTGTACAAATATGTAACTCTGTTTGCAGCCTTTCTCTGCAGATTGCCGGCTAAATATTTAACTTCTTTTAGAAGCCTGTGACAAACCACTCCCTTTGTCACATATGCCACCCCCTAACTTTACCAAGTAGGGGTGCGCGGACTTCGTGAGGAGCACAAAAGTTTCATGATAGCGCATCATCATTTTTATGCAGAAACCCAGGTCTATGTTCTACTGAGAACCTGAAAGGTTGCAGTGTCAAGAACCAGCATTTACTTCCAGGTTGTTTTGCATCCACTGCAATGGTGCATGATCTGTTATTAATGAGAACTCTCTGCCTAGGAGATAATGGTGCAGAGCTTCTGTAGCCCATTTTATGGCAGTCATTCCTTCTCCGCTGAGGCATATTTTTGTTCCCTCAGAAGCAACTTCGACTCAGATACAGGACCTGATTTTCTATTCCATTCTTCTCTTATGGTAAAACTGCACTTAAGCCAACAATGGAGGCATCAGTTTAGTAGGAAGAACCTCCAGGTAAAGTCAGGTGCTTGTAGTACTGGAGAGGCACATAGGGCTAAGCGAAGATCTGACCTCTGCAGAGTCAGACCAGGCCAATCTGTCTGGACAACTTTTCTTTAACACGTCCATAAGTAGAGCAGTTCTAGTGGCAAAATCACTTATGAATCGCCTGTAGTAACCTACTTAACCTAGGAAGGTTCTTAACTGTGATCACTTTTCCAGTCTTGGACAATTTTTACTATCTCTGCCTTGTCTAGTTGGGGTTTTACTTGCCCTCGCCAAACAATGTACCCCAAATATTTGGCTTCTCTCATAGTTATGGCACACGTTTCTGGCTTATCTATTAATCCAGCACACCTCAATTAAGCTAAGACTTTGGCCAGATGTGACTTGCAGTCTGGGGTATAAATCACTATATCATTTAAATAAGCAGCTGCATAAGCTGTATGGGGTTGTAGCAATTTATTTATGGCCCTTTGGAAGGTGGCAGGTGCCCCATACAACCCAAAGGCTAGGACATTGGAAGAGACCATCAGGGGTGGAAAATACGGTCTTTGGCTTGGCTGAGGAAGTCAGGGGAACTTGTCAATACCCCTTTGTTAGGTCAACAGTAGTCAGATAGTTACTACCAGCTAGATTTTCAACTAGTTCGTCCACATATGGCATTGGGTAGGCATCGATCTGGAATACGCTGTTTATTCTCCTAAAGTCATTGCATCACCTAATACTCCTATTGGGTTTCAAGACAAACACAATGGGGCTGTTCCACTCACTAGTGGGTTCCTCAATCACGTCCAGCTGGACCATCTTCTCAATTTCCTTGCTCACGACAGTCCGTCTGGCTTCATGAATGTGGAATGACTTGTGTTTTATGACAATGTTGTGTTCAATTAAAGTAGTGCGCCTAGGAATGGGAGAGAAGACATCTCTGTTCCGGGCCTATCATTTCCTCAGTCTCTCGTTTCTGCCTAACAGCTAAATCTGACTCTATGGGCACTTCAGACTTTTCAATGACAGTACTCACTACCCAAGGAAAGGTGTCCTCATCATACCAAAGTTTAAGGAGATTGACATGATATATTTGTTCATCCCTTCTCATCCCCAGTTGTCAGACCCTGTAATTGACTGAACAACAGCCTCCAGAACTTCATATAGGGCATTGCCAGTGGGCAAAAAAATTTTGCTTTCCTGGATTGGGACCAGAACTAGGACCTTGTCCCAAGGCTTAAACGATCAAACTGCAGCACTTTTATCATAACTTCTCTTCTGTCGTTCCTGAGCCTCTTTTACATGTTGTACAATGGGCCCTATCGTTCCCAGCCTCTCATATGTTTGGGACACAAATTGTACCAGATTTGGCTCCTTGGGGGCTTGCAGCTCCCATCCTTCCTTTAACTTAGCCAAGATACCCCTGGGCTGTCTCCTGAACAATAACTGAAAGGAAATAAACTCTGTTGAAGCTTGAGGTACCTCATGGATGGCAAACATCAAATATGGGATAAGAGTGTCCCAATCTTTTTTCCTTAGCATGTGCTTTAATGTGCGGTTAAAGAGTTCCACCAAGCTGTCCATTTGTGGATGGTACACGAAGATGTGAAAAGCCATCTCACCTAACAACTAGCATGTGTCCTTCATCAGCTTGGGCATTAACGGGGTGCCCTGTTCCGTGAGAATTTCCTTGGGAATTCCCAAGCGTATAAACATCAATACAAGTTCTTAAACTATGGGGCTGGACTTTATGTTCTGTATGGGACCTGCCTTTGGATATTGGGTCACATTATCAATCACCACTAGTATATATTGGTGCCCACAAGCAGATTTTTCCAGTGGCCCCACAAGGTCCATAGCTATCCATTCAAAGGGGACTTGTACTATTGGCATTGGGATGAGAGGTGCCTTGTACATGGGTTATTTTTAACAACAAAATATGGTACACCTTCTGCAGGTTGGGTGGCTTTTGCTACACCATTCATCTCAGTCACATTTTTAAATGCATGTTCTAAAGTTGCATTGTTAAACTGGTCATGAGCAAAATCCTGCAAAGGAAACAAAATTGGTATTGCGGACCAGTCCGTATCCTCACCGATGGGCAGGGAGGGCTCAACTGCCACTTCACCAGCCAACACTGCTTTGGACTTCCCTATACATGGATACTTTTGCGGAACTCCTGCTGTGACCACCAGGATAGCTTTCTGGTTTGGCCATTCCCAAAGATCAAGGTCCAGATGTTGTGGTTTTTTAGGCAGATCCTTTAAGACTGGGCTTCCGACCATTGTTTCAGTTGCCAGCATGTCTGGCTGTACTCGCTCACCAAGGACCACTTTAAACATTGCAAAGTTTTGCCCCAGAATGATTGGATATGGGAGTTTAGGCGCTATGGCAGCCACCACCATAACTGTTTGGCTTTTAAGTGTGACTGGCAGAAGTGTTCTCTCATGCTCCTCAGTTGTCCCATGTATGCACAGGACCTTCACCTTGAGCAACTGAGTAGTTATGGTTTCGGGCAAGGCAAAGCTGGAAACCAACATAAGTTCACGCCCAGAGCCAACCAATGCCAAGACAAGGTTTTGAATGATAAGGACAGTCACCCGAAACAAGGACTTCCTGATGTGGGACTCATGGTACAACAACTTGGGAAGGAAAAAGGTTTTTTCCTTTTGTCTAATTTTGTCTATTTTTTTTTTAAATGAAGGATTATTTTGAGTTTACCAAATACCCTCAAGTATTGCAAAGCTCAAGGTTTCCAGACACCTCTGGAAGTCTCGATGGTGGTTTGGGGTTGGGTTAGGACCCAAATCCTCTTTGACTAGATCCAAGGAAATACTGGAAATGTAAAGTGTCTCTGGAAAATATTCTGACAGTGGCATCATGTTGTAGTCATGGCCAATTGTCAAGATAATTCAAGAGAAGAGCAGTATGAAGAATGACATACCTCCTCAATATTCCTGCAGTCAGGCCAGATTCCTAACTGCACGAGACAGTCCCAGCAGAATTGGCAAACAGTCTCTCTTCTACCTGTTGGAATGTCCTGTTTGAAAAAGGGATCGTTACTATTCATTCTTTACCACTACATTCTTGAAAAAAAATTAGACTTGTAGCAAAACAGTAGCTGTTCTAAATGCCATTTTCAAATATATCACAGCCACTATCCAGAAATGTATTACCCATTTTAGTCCAAACATAAAGTAATATACTCCTCTTACAGTTGGTACATACAACTTCTAAAAGTTTTAGGATGAAAACTCATTCATCAATTATGTATTTTTATCAGTCTTTCTATAAATAAGTGTAGAGAAACCTAAATTGGACCATGTGATACTGACATCAAAAAAATAAATAGAGCAGATAAACTATATGACAATGTACAACAAACTGTAGAATTCAGGGAAGTGCGCTTGTCAATTATTGTTCATCTCCTTTTCACACCATATATAGGTTATCAATTTACTAAAGTTAGAAATAAACTGCAAAATATATTGGCATATAATGGGACTATATATTGGCATATGATGGAACAAATATTATACCCATTGCAGTGCCCACTAACTGCAAATAAAAGTGTGTTCCAATAAAAAATATTATGTTTGTGTGGAATAACTTCAATCAGCAAGATTAAATATTTAACTGGTGGACTAGAATAGTGTGGACTAGGAATGACAGTCTGCCATCGCTGTGAGGGATAATGGTGTTTAAACTAGAAACATCAACAAACCCTGTGGCGTAACTACCACTGGAGCAACCCCAGCAATGAAGGTCTATGCG
Organism: Mixophyes fleayi; assembly: GCF_038048845.1. NCBI lineage: Eukaryota > Metazoa > Chordata > Amphibia > Anura > Limnodynastidae > Mixophyes > Mixophyes fleayi. The sequence goes on from NC_134405.1 coordinate 78,926,431, forward strand.
CACCAGGGGTATTCTCTGCTCTTCTGAGTGTTACAAACCTGGCACAAGCTATGTAATAATATCAGCGCAACAGCCTATTAGCAGATGAACAGAACTGATAAAACAACTTTGTTCAGGACTGCCCAGGCATTGCTTATAGCTGACTCTTCTTCACACTAGTCTCCAATCACAGTGGATAGCTTATGGATATCATCATGATCACCATATATCAAGCACTCTTTATTGGGTAGAACCCTGAGAAAGGTTGAAACTGATCTAAATGTCAGCCAAGATGCTTAGTCATTTAAGAAAATGTTTACAAGGTGAATTAACCTAACCTAGCATGTTTTCATTTCTTTCCTCAATGTCCTCTTATGTGGTCCCCAGGTGTCAGATGACTATTTCTCCGTGCTTGTGTCCACATTGCTGACAGTCCAAGTGACCTCTGACCCTGTTCTCTTCTGTGATGTTATGCCCTTTTTACGTTACCTGGAACCTGATGAAATGTTAAGACTTCTACCGCCACTACAAGACAACAAGGAGGTGTACGTTTATCTGTATGATTTATATACCCTTTATACACTATATCAACCTAGGTTGGGTTGAAGTTACAACTCCTTGTATTCTGGCAGGAATAGAACCCTGTGTAATTAAGGCCTGTCTGCTCCCGGATATTTAATGATTACGACTTAGAATTCGGGGGAGGATGGGCCCAAGCAACAAAGGCAATTTCCAAATATGCTGTTATAGAATATTGCCAGTCAGAAAATCATGCTGCAACATTCAGTTCTGTTTTCTAGATCAGGAATCCATTGACAATAATCTCCATTTTATTCAGGTTAGGCATCGCTTTTAATTAATATTACATTTTCTTGTTGTAATTTTCAAAAAATCACAATCACCAAAATAAAACAACAAGGGGGCCTATTCAGTGTAATTTAAAGTTTGTTATTTTAGACATTTAAGAAGGTAAATAGTTGATGCATCTGATATGCCTGTCTATAAAACAAATCACAAGCGGTAGCATTATAATTATTACATAAGCTGTTATTTAGTGTAAAAGATTTCATACAGCATGAATTGAGGTATTCCAAATGGCCCATCCATTTAGGTGGTATCACACAAGCTCTTTTATGGGTAATGTCACAAAAGTCTACAAAAAACTGTAATTTTGCCATTTTTAGCCAGATCAGCCCAGAAGCCAGACAGACAGGGTTCTGGGGTCTGGGAGACACTCACCAGACATCTCTATGATGTCTCCATGCATCACAACTGTGCAAATGGCTCCATGCATCACAAGCCACAATATGTAAAAAAAGTGACGTTTCAAAATTCTCAAGAGAATCCCGTTCCTAAATAGCAGGAATCTAGATCATTGGACCGTTGTGACATCTTGGTTTACTAGTGAAATACTTCTATTAATTGATATGAGTTTAACCTCCAATGGAGTTTAACCTCCATTTTGTTTTGCACATTGGTGTGTAAAACAAAATGTTATTGCTGGAAAAGAGGAACCTATTTGTAGTTATGCTACAGTTATGTCATGCCATACCTCTGAATATTGTAATAAAGAGCCTGAGTCATTAAGGAAAGTAAGGCAAAAAGGGGAGTAAATGTTCTCCAGGACAAACCATGTTAAAATGCAAGGGGTGCAAATTAGTTTATTATTTTGCACATAAGTTAAATACTGACTGTTTTTCATGTAGCACGCAAATACTTGATAGCTTTCATTTTACAATGAAATTTATAGTTGATCCAAGACATGCCCTACCCAAACTATAAATCTGTCCCCACATTTTAAATTTACCTCCGCCTCTAATGCAACATAGTTTTGCCCAGTTACTCCTTTTTTATGCTTTGCTCTTCTTAACGACTCAGGCCCAAAGTGCCTCCAGAATGGGTGTGGCCATTCATAGGAGGTGTCGTCCAGTCACAGAGAGCGAGCTTTGCCCCTTTCCTGTAACAATTTTGGCATGCCCTCACCTCTGTAACACATTCATTACCTCACCCCTTCCCTGTAAAAATCTGCTCCTTAGAGATTTAAATACTCGTAGTTCTTTAGAATGTGGAGTTTATACAGCTATATAAAACACACGCCCCTTTGAGGGTGAAAAAAAACCCTGGACTTTCCTGTCAAAATCAATACTATTGAGAGGTATGACATCTAACATAATCTTGTAGTTACTTTGCTATGAAATATCAAAAAAAAGGGACAGAAATAAGAAACTGAAGAAACTGCAAGGTAATCAAATTTATTTTTGGCTGCCCAATGCATCTAAGAATATTTCATGATATAACGTTTTTAGTAATTGTAATTTGTAACATTATCAACCACTGTATTTCCTGTACAGACTCCAGGCCCTGGGTTACTATGCTGGATATCTGTCTACTGGCCAAAGACTTGCCCTGGGGTTCTGGCTTCGCAGATCAACCCTGTTTGAAAACATAACCCAACTGAATGATTCTTTTATATGGCGGGTAGGAAGTCTCCTCCCTCTGCTCTCATTGGATATATTTCTGCAGCTGAACGTACAACAGGTAAGAGACAGTAACCAATGACGAAATGGACAATGGATAAACACATGCATTAAATAGGTCACTGGCACTCATGTTATATTTCTCTTATTGCATCTCTCTGCTGTTGTGTCAGGTTGTGAATATCCTCCCTTTTCTCCCAGTGGATTTATCTCCTCCATACCAGAGGATCATTGCATCTAGAGTGTTACAGGTGCCAAATATCACAGTGCAGGATGTTGAGCTGTGAGTAAAATTTTAAACAGGCCAGCGAGGGTCCATAGATCATACGTGTTCCCATGACAAGCACTGGAGCCTTTTTTTTGTTCACAGGATGGGGCTCTGTGTGTGTCAGGCCAGTGTGCAAGATTTGGAGCGCTATCGCCAGAATGTGGATATTTTCTTGGCGCTGAAAAGAAATCTATTTCAGTGTGTGAGAAGAGGAGATCTCTTCCCAGACTCCAAGGTACGGCTCATTAGATCAACTCCAGGCAGAAGTGTATACATACAATTACTGTGCTAGATAGAGAGAGGGTGTACACACAATCTATGCAAGATATTACCACTGTGTTGGGAGACAATGGGAGGGTACACCTACAATCACTGTGCTGGATAATACCACTGTGTTGGGGACAATGGGAGGGAACACCTACAATCACTGTGCTGGATAATACCACTGTGTTGGAGACAATGGGAGGGTACACCTACAATCACTGTGCTGGATAATACCACTGTGTTGGGGACAATGGGAGGGAACACCTACAATCACTGTGCTGGATAATACCACTGTGTTGGGGACAATGGGAGGGTACACCTACAATCACTGTGCTGGATAATACCACTGTGTTGGGGACAATGGGAGGGAACACCTACAATCACTGTGCTGGATAATACCACTGTGTTGGCGACAATGGGAGGGTACACCTACAATCACTGTGCTGGATAATACCACTGTGTTGGGGACAATGGGAGGGAACACCTACAATCACTGTGCTGGATAATACCACTGTGTTGGAGACAATGGGAGGGTACACCTACAATCACTGTGCTGGATAATACCACTGTGTTGGAGACAATGGGAGTGTACACCTACAATCACTGTGCTGGATAATACCACTGTGTTGGGGACAATGGGAGGGAACACCTACTATAACTGTGGTAGATATTGCCAGTGGATTGAAGATAATAGAAGGGTACAACTATAATCACTGTACTGGATAATATCACTGGGTTGGAGATAGAGGGAGGGACTTCTTGTCCTGTACACAAAACACCACAAACATTATTTACATAAGAAGGTAGCCCATGAAAACCCAATATTGTTACTTTAATCACCATCATATCTGCTGACAAGCTAGACACAGAGTCCCTGGCACTGACCTTTACTCTTCTTTGTAGATGTTGGATTTCCTGATTGGTGATCAGCGCTGGCAGGACCCTCAAACCCTCAGCTGGGAATCAATCTCCAATCTGTCCGTGGTGATACCAGCTCTTGGATACAATTTCTTGCAGACTTTGTGCCCAGAGCAACTGCTTCCTGCCTTGTCCGATGTGGGATTAGTGACAATGACATCTGCCCAGGCACTGCCAATATATTCTTATGAGGATTGTCTGCATATTACATTTTGTATATATGTAATAATGTTTATGATCTAGTACATTTCAAGTCCAACTACTGAAATAAGAAATGGTGGTGTTTGGTATTTTTTAAATAGAAATACACAGAGCCGTGACTTAAAATTTTAGCGCCTGGGGCAAGAAACAAAAATGCCGCCCCCTAGGCCTCAATTTTAACAAAATGAACCTAAAATATTAAAAATTGCCCTTCTGCTCCACTGGAGGTTTCTCTCCTCCCTGAGCTCACCCCCTACAGCCAGACTCTGAGACCCAAGGATAGAGGGTTTATGGCTAAAATCTCAGGAACACACAGCTGAGAGTCATTCACATATCTTTCACTGCCTTTCTGATGATATGATCTCTTATACCATTTTTTACAATTACCAGCCACAGTGGAATCCAATATGTTACTAGTGTTCATAATAGAAAATATCCATAAGTATTTATATGAAGAAACACTTTGGACACCTCCCCTTATTATACCTGGAATGGTCAGCAGTGATACCAGTATGTCAGTTCTGGTAGACAAATAGGCCAGGTACTCAGTCAGTGCATCCGCACAGGTAGTCAATGTTACTAGCTCAGTATACCTTGGGGTACTACTATCACCATCATGGCATGTTTCCTGGATGTGATAATAGTATACTGTTAGGAATTTTAAATATTCTTTGCCAATAAATGTTCATTTCTAAATCTTAGAATATAAGAAAATATTGTAAGAATTGCATCCAACATGCAGAAAAATTCTGCTTTCATTGTCCAATCAATCCTGAAAAGCTGGGTCATTCCCAGGAAAAAAAATGTGAAAACATGGATATATTTTTTAAATCTGGAGCTGCCCAGGCATATGAGGGACAGTTGGCAACTATGCACTAATGTTTGCTCATCTAACATGCTTTCCAACATTTCATATAGTCGGAGATACATTTAAGATTTGTAGAAGCTAACACACTGTTCATCATGACTGAAGACAGGCACATGCAGGCAGTCTTCCAAGCTCAGCTTACACAGCAAAGTGACATTTTAATTGCAGTATTTGGGCTTTATCAACGAAAGCTCTGTCTATATTACATAATAATAATAATATTCCAAAATGTCGCATGGATTTTACATGTAGGACAAAATTATTCTTTACTTCATGATGTGTATTGGCTCCCAAATACAAAATAGGTGTAGCGAAAGTATGTTTTTAAATTGCGCACTGGTATAAATGGTTGCAGTAAACACATAGAACAATTTGCAATATGGTTTTATACTAGTTTAAAACAAGATACAGTTAAAAATATCTAAAGATAATATATACTGGTTGGCTTATTGTGTTTGACAATTTAATGTAGCTGTCACCTACACATAATACAGGCAGCCATTTTGTGGACTGAACCAATAGCACTAGGCAATGAGGTACAAAGTGTATTATCATGAACAGTGGTCTAGCCCATACTTTTATACCTCCCCTCCAGGAAATGCCGGATGTGAGATCCAAGGAGCAAGTGCTATGGGGTGTGACAAAGCATTTTGTGTTATCATGGGCCAGCCCATAGCTGAGCAATGCTGAGTTTTGCATTATTGTGGAGGGGGGAGGACGATGGTTGTGATGATGCAATTTGCAGGAGATTTCATCATCACCCTCATGCCCGCTAATTTTCCAGGAGAGTAGTCAACTATGGTCCAGCCCAGAAAATGGCTGCCTCCATTGTTTGTATGTGACAGTTACACTTTTGTAAAGAGGCGATTGTAACGAATGTCCATTTAAAATTTTGCTCTGTGTCTGTTTCAGGCTCGGGTGCTTGTTCAGAAAATCTTATTTAATGGAAATGTAAGTTTAAACATATGTGTGTCTACACAAAGCGGGTAATTTATGAAACTTAAGAAATAGGGAGAATCAGCAGATATAAATTGTGCCTATTTGTTTGATTCATCCTCCTCTCTCTGTGCCACCCACTCCTGTTCTATCCTTCCCATCAGATTTCTAGTCCCTCTTACACTGACCCCTTCTATATGTCACCCTGTTTCTCTGCCCCTTCCCTTTAGAATGTGCAGTCTTGCGAGCAGGGCCCTCTTACCTCACGTCCTCCTCCTCTTGTTACCCTTGCCTCCTGCATGCCAGCATTTTGTGCACCTCCTCCCTGGGCTCTATGTCTTTGGTCTTCACATCTCCCGTGCCTTCGCACCTCGATCACTGGCTCTGATCCTGTAAGTTTGCGCCCACACTCCTGGGCACAGGTTCAGCTTGCTTGGGTTCATCCCCCCACCTTTCCTCTTTTGCTTTTCTGGTTGTTATTATTGTTCTGGGATACCCTCTTGACTTATTGCCCTGCATGGCTATTCATAACTGTGTTGTGTTTTGAACTGCTATGTGTTTATTCCATAAAAAGTAGTAAAATATTGTTCCCTGCAGTCAATTCCATCTTGACATTTTCTTGTTAAATAGGCTGCATGTTCATGAATATTGGTTAACAAATTGTCAATTTCTGTGAGTAGATGGCAGGTTCTCTTTCAGTCAGCTACTGCACTACTCCCATTTTTAAATATGATTCACCACATGCACACATGGCAGTTCTACCTATAACCCAGTCTTAATATACATATTTCACTTCTCTGAACAGGTGTCGGATGAGATACTGTCACATGTAGGTTCCCTGGTGTTGGGGTTCAGTCCCATGTTTATCCAGCAATTATCAGCCAATCAGCTTGCACACCTGCTGCCCGCCTTGACCAATCATGCAAGTTCGTTAAGTTATGCTCAAACACTGGCTGCCATCAGGACATTGTGGGTATGTGCTGATATTGGCATTAATGAATTGTTGTTTAGTTATAAAAGCTGATACATGTTATATACTCCTATTATAAAATGAATGTTCCTCTTGGTTATGCATTTCTTGTATCCAGGTTTCATGGGATGTAACACAGAAATTGAATGAGTTGGGTCCTTTGTTATACTCATTACCACTGATCCTGTTACGCACTCGAAGCAAGCAATTAGTGTCTGACCTCAGTATTGTGTCAGGTGTGAAATGGAACCAGCAACAGGTAGGACACAACTTCAGAATCACTTAATTCACACTGTCAATAGCCATGACTTTGGCAGACGTCGATTACAAGGTAGCCGCTTGTAGGGGGGAAATGATGTAATGGAGCTGGGGGCATTCGTGATACTTTGTTCAGTTTCAATAGATGTCATGTATATTATAAACAAACAAACGGCTTAAATGGAATAAACTACTTAAACGTATACCAGTTATGTGCCAGATATCTGGTTTGGTTAGGCTACTAATCCCTCCTATTAAAAACAACAATATCCATCCCGGGGTTCAGGTTTTATAAATTTAATTTAACGTTCAGTCATTTATTTGCACTGTTGGCTCAGCTTAGGAACTTTTAGCTGTGCCGGTGACAATTAGTGCACCAATACTGTTTTCAGATGTTCAGATTCCCATCTTTTAAAGCATAAATTAATGTTTGTGTGGCTTATTTATTTAAACAAGTAGAGCCTTTAAATCATGCTTACACTTGAATGAATTGATTTAGATGTTTATCTGCTGCATGTATGTAACAGGCACTACTGCTGTTGCGGGAGGTTACACAGATGATTCAAGTACAAGGTGGAGTCAGGTAAGTTTGTCACCCTCAGGCTCCTCCTCTCTTCACCCTCAGGCTCCTCCTCCCTGCACCCTCTGTCTATGGAACATTATTATGGTCCACGTATCCATGTAAAACCCCTCATTATAGGGACATGCCTAAGTCATGTTAAATGCAGCTTATTAGAAGCTAATCAGCCATACATGAGCAAATCTGGTTACTCAGTTTAATTACAGAATGAGACACTTGTAGAGCCAAAGTGCTCAGATCTGGTAATCCAGTATTTGGGCCAAATAACCAGATATCATTGTCATTGTCATCAAATGTCTGCCATTAATTCCTGCACCCTGATTTCTGATACCTACTGTTAATAGACCAGACTTTGCATTCTGACTGAAGACAGTTAATTTTTGATCATTCAATCCGACATACACATTCTATAATGTCAGTGCTCCCATTCCTATAAATCATCCAAACAATCCAAAGTCATAATGAATTTGTCCATTATGACTTTATGGTTCACACTAGTCACCAGACTTTCTCCACACAGTCCTAGATATTGCCAACACTTTTTAATCCGGATAATAATAAATTCAAATCCTTCATCTCAGTGTCGGTAAAACTCATCATTGTTACTTCTAGGTTATCAGAAAATTCAATTACCGGAACTAGCTGTGACTCCCTGAAAAATATTCTGCAAGATAACATCATACAAATGATGAAAGATTTCCGTGACATCATCTATTCATTGCCACCACAAGTGGTGAGAATTGTACAGTATTTGTTTGGAAAAGATATGTACTGTTTATGTCTGTTGTTCACCTACTTACATATTCATATATATTATCTTCCACCCAGAGGCAGAACTAGCCAGCTGTGGGCCTGGTGCAGGGAGATGGGGAGGAGGGAACTGGGGCCTCTGACCCTTTGCATCTGCCATGTAATGGGCCCCATTATCTCCATGGGCCCCGCTGCACAGCACCTGCCATACCAATGATAATTCCGCCACTGCTTCCTCCTGATTGCCCCCTACACCAAATTACTAGAAGCTGTATGGCCTGATATTCTACCACATCCCCTCTGTATAAAAGTGGGAGACTAGGCAATAACGCCAAACACACAGCTAGCCCAACACAAGTTACAGAACTACAGATACATACAAAATTGCAAAGAAAATAAAAAAATATATATTGAATTTCAATGGCAAGGTAGAGTTGTTATTTAAAGTTTACCTGTCATGCAGTTTTCAAAAACCTAAAGTTTAACTGCAGGGTAAATTTGGTTGATAAAATCAACTATAAACAGTGTTCCCCCCGTTCTATGTCCCTCTCTGAGATTCCTCCTCCTTTGCTTGTCCCAGGGAAGCTTTGGGGAGTGACCTGCGGCTGTTGCAGTCCTCACGGGGGCACAAGGAATCTTCAGGCTCAGAGTTTTCAGCCACTTCACCTTCCTCCTGGGAGGAAAATTCAGAGTCTGATTCCTCCCAGGACTGAAGAACTGCCAGAATCTGACACTTCTGTGGTCTAGAAGTGGTGGCAGTATCCATGGTCCTATCCAAAGTTCACCAAAACCTGTAGCGAATTTGCAATGCATTGACCTCACAAAGTAATAGTAATAGTTTAGTTTCTGCAATTAAATCTCATAAGATTAATCACTTGCCATACACATTGATAAATCACCACATACGAAACAAACAACTACAAAATAAGTCATTCGATCTTGTATAGTTTAGCTCTAAATTATGTTATTTTTCCAGTAAACCGCTATGATTGGTTTTTGTTTTTATAACTATTCTATGACGAATACATTATGAAGTATTCTATCCATTTTAGTGTATTTGGGAATAAGGCATCTTGCTGCATAAAAACATGAAAGGATTGGTTAAAATGCATCACAGATAACTCTAATAAAACACATTCTAGTGCTTGTCCCTGTGCCTAGGTCATAAGGGACTCTGATAATAGTAACTATGTAGTTATATTGCCACTGTCCATAGTACAAACAAGGTGCCTCATTTAGAGAGCGTGGGCGTGCCGGAGCGTGCAAGCATAGTCTGAGTACAGTAAGGGCTTGCTGTAATTGTGACATATTCAGACATCTGCAGATACGCCTATCAGGAACTGTATCACTTGCTTTGGCTGGTCGGCTTGTGCAACAAAAACCAATGATGACTATTAATAGCACTATCTAGCGCTTCTGATTGGCTGAATGCACATTGACCCCTCCAGCTGATATCACTTAAGTCATTAGTGTTCCGGTTATGTATTGTCAAGTTACAGCCATCTATTCTAATTACTTAATTGACATTTCCATTTGGGCTACTGAAGTAAAGAAGATTGCCATTTGATTGTTAAAGAGGAAAACACATATGTATTTTAATTTAATTTGTATTTTGTACTTGTGTTTGTTTATTGAAAATGCAACTTTTGCATTTATTAATAACTGTCAACATTATATTATATACAAATAGGATAAAGTGCCTTTTGCAATTACTACTAACACTATCAAGACACATCTCTATACTATGCTATGTTTGGTTCATATGTTACGGTTTTTGACTCAAATATGCTATTTTTGCATGCGTCTTTTCCTACTTATGGTTAGAGTACAAATGCTTCCACCTCTAAATGAGCCCCATGATTGCTGGTCTTACCCCTATCCAAGCCTCTTATGTGTTATGTTTCGTAACGTTCCTTATGACTGTTTTGATCATTCCCAACTTTTATTTTGTTTAGGTTCGCTGTGTGCTGGACAAAATAATGACTCTTCCTCCAACCCTACAGCTGTTGTATAGTTTAAGCTCACAACATATTGCTGAGATCCAGTAAGTCAAAGATAAGTACAGCTAATAAGAAATGTTATTTGATAGGCAAACGAACTCTTAAATTCTCAGTCACATCAGATACATAGTGAAAATGGACTAAAAATCTATGATAACAACAGTAAGTAATTAACAACCAATAAACACCAGATCCACTTTGTATTTTTGTCTGTGCTGCTTGTTCCAAAAGATCCAGCCTTGCATGTGTCTGAATTTCTTTTTAATCAGTAAATACTGTCTGCTCTAAAACGTATAAGCAAACCCAATATTATATCACTTGTGGCCAACAGATGTTCTGCAGAATGATTGTTTTTGCAAGGCAGTGTTTTATACATCTATTTGTGATATTTTGTGTCTGTCTGTCATTGGATGTCCTTGTGTATGTGTAATTAATTGTACAGTATAAATATATGGACAGTGTAATGTGATCTGTTTGTAATGTCGAATGTAGATTGTTTGTAGGAATGTGGAAGCCCTCTAACCATATATAAAAGCTGACTGCTTCTTAACACCCTTTATCCTTCCCTCCTTAGTTACACTTAAGTTCATACATAATTAATATGACATACAATGTTATTTTGTCTTGCTTTGTATAGTTATTATTGGATTAATGGTATATTGTTGAATATGTTTTGCTTATTTGTTCTGTTTGTACAAGTTGTCATTTCAAAATGAAAAGTTAGTTTAAAAAAAAAGGTGATTGTCAAACACCTTTTTGTTTTGCAATCTAACTAATATATATACCTGTTTTAGGCCCAGTGCAGTATCTATCCTCCCAGTGAAGAGCTGTAGATATGTACTGCACATAATAAAGTCAGAGGCTCAGTACGTGACTGACCTATCTCAGCAGCGTCGCTCAGCCTTGTTAGATGCAGTGATACATTGTTTGGTGAGTGGACAGTAATATCATCTATCTATCTATCTATCTATCTATCTATCTATCTATCTATCTATCTATCTATCTATCTTTCTCATATCTATCTCACAAAGTTTTGCATTTAGTGTTACTCCAAACCTTATTTTCTTTGCAGAGTTCAGCAGTGGCCACTTCCCCACTAGAACAATTTGTGGCCCTTGGGGTCCTAACTCCATTCCTCAGAGGCTCAGCCTACCTTTCAGTGTCCAATGGGCTGATAAGGCAAAGCGTAGAAGATGTGACTAATTACTGTTATCCTCAAAAGATACAACCACTGCTAGCACAGCTACTGGAAGAGCCAAGTGGCTTTGGGTAAGTGGCAGATGTGTGGAAAACAGAAAGGTACAAGAATTACCTTACTGATAGAGATAGAGAACAAATACACTGTGACTGTCATATATTCTGAAGGAATTTCCAAATAGTATTGCTTAGCATGGCTTTCTGGAGATAAATCTTAGCACTGGCTGTACCTCCATGTATCCTTAGGTACATGCTATTATTCACTTTTGTATTCAGGTCTCCCACACTCTGGACGTCTCATGTACTAGAGCGTTTGGACAGGCTGGTCCCTCTGCTGCCACTCCACTCTCTACAGACCCTAAACACAGTAAGTCCTGGCTTATTTGCGAGCTGACATGATATAGTCTCTATATAGGGCCTGATTCATTAAGGAGAGTAAAGCAAGAAAATAAATAAGTAACTTTGTACCTTGGCAAAACCATGTTGCATTGGAGGGGGAGGTAAATTTAAAATGTGATGGCAGAATTATAATTGGGGTAGGGCAGTGGTTCCCAAACTTTTGCAGTTTGCGGCACCCTTAGAGTCTCCAAATTTTTTCAAGGCACCCCTCCAAAATAATTATTGAGCAGTCCTGTTTTAGAAGTAGTTGGGTCAAAAAAATGTAATAAGTATTTAGGTCAGGACAGAAATACTTATTTAGTTGTATGCAAAAATGCCCCCTCTGCATCCATACACTCTGCCCTCAGGCACTCTGCCCCCTCTGCATCCAGACACACTGCCCCCTCTGCATCCAGACACACTGCCCTCTCTCACACTGCCCCCTCTGCCCTCTGTCCCCCCTCTTCTGCTCTCTGTCAGGCTGTCCCCCCTCCTCTCTCACGATGTCCCCCTCCTCTGCCCTCTCTCACGATGTCCCCCCTCCTCTGCCCTCTCTCACGATGTCCCCCCCTCCTCTGCCCTTTGTCACGCTGTCCCCTCCTCTGCCCTCTGTGTCCCCCTCCACTGCCCCTCTTACCCTGTGTCCCTCTCCACTGCCCCTCTCACGCTGTGTCCGCCTCCACTGCCCCTCTCATGCTGTGTCCCCCTCCACTGCCCCTCTCACGCTGTGTCCCCCTCCACTGCCCCTCTCACGATGTCCCCCCTCCACTGCCCTTCTCACGATGTCCCCCTCCTCTGCCCCGCTGTCACCCTCCTCTGCCCCTCTGTCTGCCCCGCTGTCTGCCCATCTATCACACTTCTCTGCCCCGCTGTCTGCCCCTCTGTCACACTCCTCTGCCCCTCTGTCACACTCCTCTGCCCCTCTGTCACACTCATCTGCCCCTGTCTGCCCCGCTGTCACACTTCTCTGCCCTGCTGTCTGCCCGTCACACTCATCTGCCCCGCTGTCACACTTCTCTGCCCCGCTGTGCCCCTTTGTCTGCCCCGCTGTGCCCCTCTGTCTGCCCGCTGTCTGCCCCGCTGTGCCCATCTGCCTGCCTCGCTGTCACGCTCCCTCTCAGTCCTCTGCCGCGAGCCAGCCATAGGAAAAAACAAAGAGCACATAAACTTACCAAACCGCGTGGCGCCGGGACCCAGCAGACTCCTCTCTCCCGCAGCAGTCACTGAATATCGACGTCAGTGACAGCTGCGGGAGAGAGGAGTTTGCTGGGTCCCGGCGCCGCGCGGATTGGTAAATTTATGTGCTCTTTGTTTTTTCCTATGGCTGGCTCGCGGCACCCCAGTGACAGCGCCGCGGCACCCCTGGGAGCCGCGGCGCACACTTTGGGAACCGCCGGGGTAGGGTATGTCCTAGATCAACATTCAATTTCAGTGTACAAATAAAGCTATTAAGTATTTGTGTTGCACATAAGATAAATACTGGCTACACAGCCAGTATTTATCTTATGTGCAAAATAGTATCCCTTGCATAGCAACATGGTTTTGTCCAGGAAAAAACGTACCCATTTTTTTGCCTTACTTTCCTTAATGAATCAGACCCATAGGGGCATATTTAATTACGTTTCCGATTCGCGGGATCGCACCGGAACAGGCCGCAAAGTTAATCCACGGTACCGCAATAAAGTGGATTTTCGATCGCACCCCATAGGGTTGCGTACGAAAATCCGTGTTATTGCGGTACGGTATTACTGGCAATACTGCGCAGGTTCCGCGGTAACGCGCATTACCACGGACCGGAATCCTAATTCAATATGCCCCATTGTGTTTACTAGTGCGCAATTTATATAATACAACTATTTGTTCACTTCATTAAATAAAGTTCCTTACTGGAAATGACCTGTCCAACCTTAAGACCTTTTCTCTTTATGTATCTCTGTTCTCTCTATATGGATGTATTTTTTAGTATCAGCCTTCATTACTCATATGTGTCTTTCATTGAGTCATCTTGTGTCCTGATATGTCTCTCAGATTCTGCATGTTGTTTCTTGTATGTATCTATTTAAGGCTTCACTCTCAAGCAGTTGGCTAATACAAATATTATCTGAGGAACGCAAATGGAGAAAATCGCCACTGGGCGCTGCCTGTAGACAGAATGAGAGCACTGTACAGCGTGCAGAGATCACACAGAGACAACGGGCATTGCTGCAGCGTTCATATCTGGCTCCTTCCTGGTCAAAGATTTCAGGTGAGAAACAAAATACAAAATCAATCCCCACTAAAGCCAACCACACACTCAGGCCATTTCTGGTGTCGGTTCAGGCCCTGAGCAACAAGATCAAAGATCAAGTAGATCCTGCAGAAATGGCCAAACTGGATAAGTGGTCATCTTCCACCAACATTATTACTCTTAAAATACCAAAATGCCACTTACCCATTTCTCTCTCCTATATCTCATCTAGCACTAGAGTGTGGCGTTCTCCGTGGTAGCATTGTTTCTGCCTGGGGTGTAGATGTACTTCTGCAAATGACAACGGTGGATTTTATGGACTGTCTTGAAGAAATTGGTCAGGATCCTGATATTCCAACCACTGAGCTGGCTCCTCTATTGGGCAGAGTGCTTGAGGTATGACTTGCTGGTTTTATACCAAAAAGTTGAGATAAATAGGAAATCACGTAGATGAACTGAGTTTTTAATTATTTTCTTTAACAGATAGCAGGTCCAATACCTGTGCTACCTGCCCATGTCCTTACTCGGCTCGGCCGCCTGGCCACTCAGTTTAGTGAAAAGCAGCTTCAGGAGGTTTCTCTGGCAGACCTGCAAGTCATGGAGGCTTTTGGAAAAGAGCAAGACTGGACTATGAGCCAGGTAACAGCATACAGAAAACAAGTGCACACCTGCTTGTCCCTTGTTTTTATGTCAAATACTACAACATCCATGGTTGTGAGGTTTCATTACTTCCTGTAGTGACTTCACCACCTCTGACCACACCTCAAACACATTTTATTATCTAACTTCCGCTAGACCTCTATAAGCTAGTTGGTTCTTGTGGTTCAGTGCAAAATTCAGTGTTAGTAAACTAACCCCTGTGTTTGTAGATGCCCTCCAACTACTTGTGTCCATCCTTTCCTCCCAAATCATACCCTATGTTCTTGGACAGTTTTGTATTCTTCGCCCATTACAAACCTGTGTTAATGTTCATCATAAGATCTTAATGAGGGATTATCTTCTCATTCATTCTGCTTCACGTTGTCCTCTATTTCAACAATGTTTGTATTATTCTCTGCAGTTAAAGACTCTGGTCAGTGGATTTATGCGCACTCATGGTATCACAGCGCAGGATCTAGATGCTTTGCACTTGGTGACTTTTGGGTATGTAATATGTGGCTTACCAGAGGGAGACATGAGACAAATCAAGCAACTTGAATTCTGGTGAGTGTTTTTTTCCCTTATTTGTAGGATGACTGTCTAGTGATTACAGTATTTAGCCTAAAATCACATTGGTCCCGTCTGCTTTGTTATAGCTTAGCCGTGATGTATTTGGGCCAACTTGCTCTACAGTGCACCGAGCAACAACTATATGTTCTTCTGCATCTCTGCACACACAGTGACATGTTTGGACTAGTCAGTGGATGGACAGAAGACATTTTTCGGGAGATTGGATCTGTGGCTGGTGATATAAGAATTTCTATTTATCTACTTTGTACATTTACTTTTATAGCTGACTTTACTACTCATATCTTACGGTCTCTTACTCTGTGTATGATTTACCTTTTTCGTCTCAATGCATGTGCTCACTTTCCATTCCGTACTGTCTTCTGTCCTGTTATCTCACATCCCCCTCTTCCTGTTTCTCACAGCTGGACTGCAAGATATGGAACTATCTGCCCTGGTCCTAGGGCAGATTCAGGGTCTTACACCTCTTGCTATATCTCTCATCCAATCTAAGACATTTGCAGTAAGTACCGCTTTGGAAAACTTAACAGTAACCCATCACAAAATTTGATACCTAGGAATTTGTTTCTCCAAATATACAAGAGCTCTATAAATTAACTTCACACCTGTTTTTCCAAGTATATATAAATCCTTAAATGTAGGTTCTTAAGTCTATCATATTTAAAAAATGTTATATCCAATACAAATACTAACTACCCGGCTAACAAAAGCAGACATGAGAGTACAATTAACTATTCCTGAACTTCCTATGAAGAGGGAAGAAAGCCAGAATTTCTCTTAATAATAATATGTAGGCAGATGTGTCGCAGGGAGGGATTGGTTCCTCAAACATATCTGCTTTCTCCCACTTGGTAATGTTTAAAATTATTATTTATTTACTTTACTGTAATATATTGTAGAGACACCCACCACACGTGGCTATTAATAAAGTTTAATAAAAACTATTGTTACACCAAATGCTCCCCTTATGGTGTAACTCAGATCTGCAGAAACATTTTTTCTATCATTGATATTTTAAAAAAGCATTGCAAATATGTGTGTGTATGTATTTACGTATGTACGGTGGCTTAGTGGTTAGCACTTCTGCCTCACAGCACTGAGGTCAATTCCCGACCATGGCCTTATCTGTGTGGAGTTTGTATGTTCTCCCCTTGTTTGTGTGGGTTTACTCCGGGGTGCTCTGCTTTCCTCCCACACTTACTTTCCTATTGGTTAAACAGCAGATAGATAAAGAAAACTGGAAGTGTGTTACCAAACATTTATCTTTATTTCAATGACATTGGAAAATATTATACATATTTCCTAAAGTGTTAGATACAAAGTGAATGGATCATTGCAAAGAAGTATAAACAGGAAAACGTCATTCTGCATTGTCATGGAGAACCTGCAGACAGACCTGGAAAAGTATCTGCAGCTTCCAATTTTGCACTTAAGGTTTATAAATAGGGTATTTATTTTGCATGCCCAAAGAAAAAACAAGGGAGCGGAAGAGGAAGGGGTAAATGCCCTAAATGTCCGCAAGCTTTTTATACTTTGTGAAAAATGGAAGGTTGCTCTTCAGACCTATATTATACCTGCTCTGTCACTCTTGACATGTCAAAAAAACAATATCTGGCCTAATTGAATTTAACCAAGACCTCCGTGTCTGAGTGAATTGAAAAATTAGGTCATCCAGGTTAGTTGATTGCCATGATAGGCATGGAGGAGTAATACAATTCTGTAAGCATTCATCATCATCATCTTCTATTTATATAGCGCCACTAATTCTGCAGCACTGTGCAGAGAACTCATTTGCATCAATCCCTTCCGCATTGGAGCTTACAATCTAAATCCTCTAACATACACACACACAGACCGAGAGAGACTAAGGGCAATTTAATAGCAGCCAATTAACCTATCAGTATGTTTTTGGAGTGTGGGAGGAAACCGGAGCACCCGGAGGAAACCCACAAAAACACAGGGATTGTTACTTTTAATTTAGCCTAATTTAATAGTATTTGATTGATTTACTATTTACACTGTGATGTGAAACATATGTTGAGTAATTACATATTCACATTTTCTTATTAGTGCCATTTTCCTCGTATTGTATGTTTCATTGGTTTTATATGCAATATTGTAAAACATTTAAAGAAAGTAGTTTGGCATAGATGAGTTTGTATGGTAGAAGATCATTTTTATGTATGATCTGTGTAATGTAAGAACAATCTACATGCAGAGGCAGTAGAAGGAAATATACAGTGAATGTTTTTTTTCTGCTCACTTCACCCTTCCAGGTATCATTCTCAGCACAGCAACTGCTAATGTTCTCATGGTCTCAGGCCATAGCTGTAACAACCCAACAGCAGAAGCTATTGGATAAGGAGCAGCTGAGAGCACTCACACAGGCTCTCACTGAAGATAATGGAAACAGAACATACAGAGGTATGGTGAGGATGGTGAGGGCATGAGCCATGTTATATATCAGTAACATTTGTCACATGCCTCTGACAATGACTTGTTTCTTTTTTCAGCAGGGAAATCACAAGCTAGTCCTTGCTTGTTCTGCAACCTGCTCCATCTCAGTGCTCTGCTCCCAGTTCTGCAGGTGCTGTACATTGTATGACCCATGGTTGTCCTCGGCCAGGCACATCCAAAGCAATCACACACCTTGTGTGTCCCTCCAACACAGTAACAATCAGATGGGTCTCCAGCCATATGTGACGATCTTACTCTCCACCTAAATGTCTGTCATAGCACGGTTCATGACTTCATTATATGTCATATACTGTATGTGATCAGCTTCAAAATTACTTGGAAAAAACACATCATATCATGTACTTTAAGCTGCCTATTTCAGCATCTGTATTTTCACTTATTCTATAATGTTCCCTTTTGTAACACTGGCATCTATTTATACTACACTAGCTTTCCTCAATCTCTGGACAAGCTTATATGCCCTATTGCTTCTGCCACTTTACTTTAACAGGACAGTTACCTTCGCTGACAACACAACAGTGTGCTGTATACGGTAATTGTGGAACAAAATTCCCACCACTGTAGAAAACCTAGTTATACTCATACTTGTCAACTCTCCCTGAATGTCATTGAGACTCCTTGAAATAGGGGTGATCTCCCTCACTCCCTGGCATTCTCCCTGATGCTGAGCCAGTACAAGACGTGGTTGGCTTCGCCATCTGTGAAATTACACAGTTCAGAAATTGTGTCCTATGTCCATGTATTGTTGCCTATGGAGGTGGCCATTTTCATGGAGACCAAGATTTAATCAAAGACTGACAGTTAAGACAACATGACTTCAGTAATGGAGACAGAAATGTAAAACACACTTCATTCTCTAGAGATTTATTAGCTATTTTTCTTTAACGCACAGTTGCCTACTCTCCCAGAATGTCCATGAGACTCTCGCATTTCTGGAAGACCTCCCGGGAGAGCAGGGCAACCTCCAGGTTCTCACCCTGGAAATAGATAAGTGGGGGGGGGGCAGGTTCTCACCCTGGAAATAGATAAGTGTGTGGGGGGGGGGGGGGGGCAAAAATGATGTGATTCGTCAAGCCCTGCCCTGCACGCCCACCTCCCCCGGGATCTCCCTGAAACCAACAAAGAAAAGTTGGCAAGTATGGTTATACCAATGCCTGCATTAATTAGCACAAAATCTTCCCTGGCATTATAATACACAACCAGCTAGTGGCTGTGGCCAGGATACACCCCAAGTCACTTACACAGAAGCATCTTAGGTACACTTGGATGGAACCTCGGATCACTATATTTGTCTGATGCACAGTCCATATGTGTATGTGTCCTTTATTTGCGTGTTAATTGGCAAGAAGAACTTAAAATGTCAGACATTGGTTGTTAAATAGCTGTATTTTTCATTCATACGTGGTTAGAACAAGCCATATTTAATTCATATAAAATTACTAATTTACACTTAGAATTTTAAATGTTTATAAATTGGTTCTCCCAAATAATGCCAGAAAATGATGCTCTGCACTGATTCATTAAGAAAAGTTAAGCAAAAGCAAGTAAGTAAGGCAAAACCATGTTGCATTAGAGGAGGAGGTAACTTTAAAATTTAATGGCAGATTTATACTTGGGGTAGGGCAGGTCCTAGATCAAGTTTAAATTTCAGTGGACAAATAAGCTATCAAGTATTTGTGTGCTACATGAAAAAATAGACAGTATTTTCCTTATGTGCAAAATAATAAACTAATTTGCAACCCTTAATAATAAACTAATTTGCACCCCTTGCATTGCAACATGGTTTTGTCCAGAAAACTTGAGTAAAAAAACGTACTCAATTTTTTGCTTAACTTTCCTTAATGAATCAGGCCCCGTAACACTTAACACCAGAGTGTCATACTGGGCATCAGAATGGACTCTATATTGTGCACTGGTTATAAGAGTATGGGGGTGTAAACTGTATACATGTCATCAGATAATAGGGCTCTGAGTGGTATACAGGTCAACAGATTATAGGGCACTATATGTATGCTGGTCATCATAATATAGGTGTGTCTGACTCCTGTGCGGTCTCTGCACATGTGTGTAGCTGGCACCAAGCCAACATATGCAGATGGGAGGACATATGGCGATGGAACAAAGGGAAAGAACAGATTAGCTGATATGCGGTACAGCACATACAATAAAAAGGCTGGTTCTGGAGGTACCACATGCATATTTTAGCACTGCGTGCTGTACAAAACGCTAAAGGAAGATGGACATCCCCTTTAAGAGGACTATCTATAAACTACCAGGTGCAACTATCATTTGACAACAACACTGCTCTGTTGAGCAGTACACCTGCAAGAAATAGCATGTGGATGGAACATGATGGTGTAGAAGAAAAGCTGAAACATCTGATCTGATTCAGTGGATACATGCAACATAATAAAGAAGAGGAAGGATTCTTCATGAAACAATATTCAGATTTATGGGGTCTATTTACTAAGCTGCAATGAGCCAAAAATCTGGCTATCACAGCTGTTATTTTAATTACCAAGGGGTTAAAGCAGGAGAAATCAGAACGTTTTCCTGCCTTAACCTGCCTAACTCTGGTCCATGCAGTGCCTATAGATTTCTATGGAGACTTTGGTGTGACCCAAATTTAAGTTTTTCACTGCCTGCCTTAAAAATTAACGCCATCTTGAGATGGCATTAGATTACCTTGTTAATGATAACATACTCAGTAGGCACTGGGGGCATCTGTTCCATTTGCCGGCAGCATTAGGCTGCCAGTGAAGGTTTTAGTTTGTTTAGATGAGCAGGGGGGGGGTTTGTCAGGGCTCACCAATGAGCCCTGGCATGGTAAATTCAGGCAGCAGGAAATTTTGTATCGCTGTGGTACCCAGCAAATGTTTTTTGTTGCAATTATTATAATGCTGATGATGCCTGTACAACTCCTATAGTATCTGTTCTGCTTTTTTGACTAACACCAGTTACTGTCACATCTGTTCTCTCTACCTTAAACTTAATCTCTCCAACACTGAGCCCTTGTGGTTTCTGCGCCACTAGCACCCCACAGTTGAATTTCTATTTGTGTGAGAAATACTACCAACATTCCCAAACCATAAGCCCCCTGTGTTTATCTGGTTCTGACCTGTCCTTTACTCCCCACAGTCACATCAGCTCACAAATATCTGCGGCATCCACTCTTATCTCACTAGTGACACCACTGACACTTAACTCATGCTTTAATGTCTTTAAATTCCCTAACACACACACACACACACACACGTCAATTTTGATAGCAGCCAATTAACCTACTAGAATATTTTTGGAGTGTGGGAGGAAACCGGAGCACCCGGAGGAAACCCACACAGACACAGGGAGAACATACAAACTCCACACAGATGGACCCCAGCGCTGTGAGGCAGAAGTGCTAACCACTTAGCCACCGTGCTGTTCCAATTCATTCCACCTTTAATACAGCTGACAGGCTGATTTCTCATGCTAATAATTTTACTAATGCTAGTAGATAACCCCAACTACACATGTATATGTATTTTTCCAGTAAAAATAAAGTTGAGTGCATGAATTTTCTTTCATTTAGTGGTCCATCTGACACCACAATATTCCTGCATGAGTTTACCACATAGCTACTCTGTGATGTTTTAATTATTTAATGATTAGGAATGCCATATGTTGGCCTACTCTCTTCAGATGTAAATTAATACTCAGGAGGAACTGTATAGCCAAATCACTATTTAATAAAGTTAAGAACAATTCCTGCTTTTTACTCCAAAAATCAATGACTAATATAGTTCCAGTTTAAGGGACTCTGACCTAAACTGGGTTTAGATTAACACACATTCTGGGAGGAAAGAAGAGGCAATATGGGGAAGAGATGACAAACAACGGCAGATCTCCCATTAGGTGATTTCTTCAAAAAGACTTATTAACATCATACCTCGTAACAACCCTTAGATGCTATATGGGGCATTGGCTTATATGGAAAATGTAGTGTATCCTCATTGGAAATTAAAGAACATGTGTAGATTAGGGCAGTGGTTCCCAAACTGTGCACCTAGGCTCCCTGGGGTGCCTCGGCTATCTCATAGGGGTGCCTCGGTCAGGGCTAGTGGTAAGCAAGGCAGGGGAGTTTTTGGTAATTATTTTGGCTTAGAGGTGCCTTGAAAAAATTATGGAGACCCTAAGGGTGCCTTGAACTGAGAAAGTTTGGGATCCACTGGATTAGGGCATTGTTTAGGTGGATAGGGAACTGGTCTTTGGGATGGATCATCATCTTAATTTATTTATACCATATATTCCACAGCACTGTACAATCAACAAAAAATAAAGATAAGAGACAGGAGAAACAATAGAATCAGTAAAAGTCAATACAAGAGAATATAGATAAGCAACTACATAAGAAGACACAACTAGAACAAAGGAAACATTGCAAAGAGGATGAGAAGATAAGAAGTAGAAAGGACCAAACTTGTGATAGTTAACATTAAGAGGATTATTGTAGTAAACAGACAATAGAGGTGAAATGAAAAGGGCAGGTGGAGCCTGAGGAGAGAATTGTTTTAGGATGGGGCTGGGTAGGCAAGTGTGAAAAAGTGAGTTTTGAGGGAGCATTTGAAAGAATCACGGTTGGGGGAGAGTACGATTGGGTGGGGTGGAAGTTTCAAATGTGGGGAGCAGCAAGGGCAAAGTCTTGAAGGCAGGAGTGTGAGGTGGTGATAGATGATGAGAAGCCAAGGTCATTGACTGAAAGTAATGGGGGGGTATTTCTTTCTTGCCAATGTTGGAAATGTAGGAGGTGGAGGCATTAAAGTGAGCCTTAAAGAGTGCTTTATAAGTGAGCGTAAACAACTTGAATTGTATTCTGGAAAGAACATGGAGCCAATGGAGGGTTTTGCAGAGTCAATGATGCCCCCAGACTGCATGCGTGGGGAACAAGGGAGAGGGCAAAAACATTAATCTTAAGGGAAATCAGAGGAAAGTATGTGATGCTAGGGGGTGGAAAGATGAAAATTAATTTTAGATATGTTCAGCTTCAGGCAGCCAGACACACGGCAGAGGAAGGAGGAATATAAAACACCTTCATAAAAAATAAGTGAAATATTTTTCATTTATATACACCGATCCCTTAATAATAGAACTGCACAGGGAAAGTAAGATTCCACTACAAACTTCTGTGTCACTGTGAGATAACTCTTACAGGTTGTGAAGGTGGGTCCTATAGCCGACATATGCTCAACTGTTACAAACATTACACCTTTGGCTCTAATCAGGGTGGCTGTGTCTAGTCATTCTTCTGTGTGAGGTTGCATATGAAATACTATTTTTTCATCCTATTCACAAATTGACAGACATTTGTATTGACAGAGTGCACGTTATTATGAATCATTATTAAAATAATGCTGCCTATTAAAGCTCACTGTTTGACTCATGCACACCCCTGGTTTTAACGTACAAATTGGTGTTGCTGTTTCGTACTCTATTACAGATGGAACACATTTGTTGAATACATGTGACGCGGTTGGTCATCCTTTGATGGGCAGATTATCCTCCCACTCTCACCGCATGGTGGTGCAAAGGGAAATGACATGACTGACGCACTTAGTAAACTCAATAACGCCATTTGCCTAAATGAAAAATGCTCCACCAATACAAACTTATTATTATAGTTACCATTTTAAAACTATAACTACTATTATCACGGTAATGCATTCAATGTATTCCATTGTGTGCAGAATGGGGTTAATGTGATGGGTTATAAGTTAATATTTGTGGAGCAGTACTTTGCAATTACACCTGTTTGCCCAGGACATATTTTTAATGTTGAGCAATTGTTTTATTTCTCTATTTTGCATAGCGGAAAAGGGGACAGTGGCCTGGTGGCAGAAGACACATTTGGTCCCACACACAGTCTTGCTTCATTATCCTCAGCTGGCTGGAAGGCCTGTGTAGGCAATAGTCACAGACTACAGCTGTCTCCACAACTGTGGGGTTGCTGCAAAGGAACCATCATTAATCGCTGTATAGTTTATTTAAAATAATCGTTAATACACACGTGTGCATTTTCCACAATCTAATATAGTGGGAATATTGCAGCTATTGCATACTTGCCAACGCTCCCTGAATGTCAGGGAGACTCCCTGAAATAGGAGTGATTTCCCTCACTCCCTGAAGAGTCTGGCATTCTCCCTGATGCTGAGCCAGTACAAGACGTGATTGGCTTCGCCATCTGTGGCATGGGTTCAGAAATTGTGTCCTATGTCCATATATTGATGCCTATGGAGGTGCCCATTTTCATTGAGAACAAGATTTAATCAAAGACTGACAGATAAGACATCATGACTTCAGTAATGGAGACCGAAATGTAAAAGAAACTTCAGTCTCAAGAGATTCATTAGCTGCTTTTCTTTAACGCATAATTGTCTACTCTCCGGGAGACTCTCTCATTTCTGGAAGACCTCACGGGCTCTCGGGGGAGCAGGGCAACCTCTCGGTTCTCACCCCTGCAATAGATAAGTGGCGGGGTCGGTGCTTAATGACGCAAATATCGCATCATCTTAGCCCCACCAAAATAATGCGATTTATGAAGCCCCGTCCCCGCACGCCCAACTCCTTCAAGATCTCCCTGAAGCAAACAAGGAAAAGTTGGCAAATATGAGCTATTGTTAATGGATAACTCCACCCAAAACAATGGTGTCAGATACAAAAAAAAATCTCACTGAGGACCCAATATGGCAGGGTCTAAAACGTAGTTCTGCTTGGGGTTTTGTCATTTAAAAATGATGCACAAATAAAATAATTTCGCACAAAGAAAAACAATGCTTGTGAACATTTGGAGACCGGCAGGACGGACGTATTATTGCCGGCTCTGTGCAAGCAGATACACAAGACGGGTATCCCGGGTGATCGGGAGAGCGGACATGTGCAGCACGTGGGTCTCACGTGTTACCGCAAAGATGGCGGCCGACATCAGGAACAGCTCCCCTGTATGGTAGCTTCACCTCCTGAGGCGACTGTGCGACATCTGAGAGTAGCAAGATGGCGGCGGCGCGGTCACTCGGTGCGGTGACGCATTTCCGGCAAGGGCCGCTCTAGTTCTCAGTGCGCTGCGCGCGCAGCTGGACGCGGTGAATCAGTCGGAGCCGGAGAGGCAGCGGGAAACAAAATGGCAGAGACCGACAATTGGGGTGAGAGGACATCGGATATACCCCCCTAATCGTGACTCCCTCGTACCCTCAACCAACACCCCGCACCGCCACGTGTCATCAGCCGTGACCCCTCCAAACCCTTCTGTGGACCCCAGTAGGGCCCCATGTCTTTGCTTCCATTATATCCAGGGTGGGGTGTCTGACCGGTGTGCTCGGCCCTGCCTCTTCCCACCCCGCTCTGGCTGCTGCCACATGTCCATCCCTGTGTAGCATCAGGGGGGTCTCCAGCTGCCTGGGGAGTCATTAGTCCCATATCCGCCGCCATGGCCCCCCTCCCCCGCCGGCCTGGCCTCCCCTCCCCCGTATACAGGGCCTCATCTCCGATCTGTCCCTGATCAGTCCTTATTCCCATCCTCAGAAAGTTCATTTACGTTCAACACTCTGTATATCGTCTCTTTGGCCGGTTAATTTTGTGACTTTCAGTATTTGGTAGCACGTTACCCCTGTCTCTCCAGCTATCACAGGACATATTCCAGTTGGCTGGCAGGGTGTTCTGGGATTTGTAGTTCTATAACAGCTGGACAGACACCGGTTGCATACCTCAGGTGGATAATAGCATTTTGCCAGCTGCTTACATGTAAGATGGTATTGCAAGTTTTCCAGATGAGCTTGAGTCACCATATTGCATGACTCTGGGTTATTTTAGTTTTTCTGACCTTACTCTCAAAACAACTTTTAGTGTACAAATTACCATAGACTGCTTCACCTTTAGTGTTCCTAATTCCCATATGTAAAAAATGTTTTCTTGAATTAAACTACTAAAAAGCTTGCATTTACAAAATAGTTGATAAAAATATTCCTCTGAATTGTACATTGTTGAATTGTTTTGCACATGCTAGATGTTGAACTAAATTAACTTTAAAATGTTTAATTTAAGTTTACATAGTATGTACTGCAACTTTTTTTGTTCTCACAAGCAAATCTTTTGTGGCCTTTTAGCTCAGTCTGAATAATTTATTTTTATTTGGAAACCTAGTGGGTTTCCTTACCCAGTAACACTGCTTAAATTTATTTTTATGTCTGTGTTCAATTCTTTCACATTTCTGCCCATTTGAAAAATTATTTGTGGCATTTCCTTTCCTTCATAGTTGGTCCATTTTATTTATTACTTTTTGTTCCCTAAAGTATTTAACTTTCTTGTATGCACAGAGGTAGATGACTTCGAGCCAGAGGAGCCAATTGCAAAGACCGGTGCATTGGCAGTAGTAAGGGACCGATGGGAGGGAGAAGACGAAGAGGATGAAGTAAAGGTGTGTTAAGATGCCAAGAGTTATGTCTTTGAGTTATTTTAAACATAAACTGTTAAAATGAATTAAATTGTAAAAATAAAAAAAATCTGCGCAAGGTGCCCCCGGAACTGCAGGACTATTGAGCTTTTTTTTTTTTTTTTTTTGAGCAGAAGTAACGGTGGCGCCCAATAGAGGTGTGAGCAAAAATAAGCGTTGCTTTTTCTGTAGTAACAGTAAAAATTAGCAACCGTGATGTTCCTCAGAACATAGCGGCCAATTGTATCTGCCCATTAATGCTTAATTTTAACATTTTTAAAATCCTGATAGGTTTTTAAATGTAAGCTTTGTGGATTTTTTAAATAGTAAGCTTTTTATTTGTGGGGCATTTCCCCAAGCTGGTCATTCATAATGTTTTTCATAGCTGATATGATAGACATTATTTTTTGCTTCTCAAAAAACAAAGATCTCTACCCCACAATGTTTATGGTTATCTTAGAAGTAAAGTCTGTGCTTCTTGAGATCATGGCTGCCTGCTCTATCATGCCTGTTACTGAACGCCTCATACATGTTCATAGCCATGCATGAAGCTCAAGGTGAAGACTTCACTTCAGGGAGCAGAATGGGGGAGTGTTTTAATTTATTTTATTAAGTGAAATGTTTAGATTGGTTACATCTATGCAAAACTGCTTTTAACTAGCTATGACCCCTTTTATTTACTGTCAAGGAACTTCTCACACTGCTGCAGGAGGAGATACACAATTACCACATGCCTCCTGCATCGATATGAGTACAGTGATGGTTGAAAGTAGTTAATTTCCTTCATTACTGGCCCTCTTTGTAAGTAGTGCCAGGAGAAGACATTACCCGCACACCACCTTCTGCATCAAGGTGATGGGCAGCTGAGGTTGTATATACATGCAGAGTGGGTGCAATGCTATAACAGGTCCTCCTTTGGGCCTTTTATTCACTCAGTGAATGTACACAACTGAGACTATTCAGACCTAAGAGTTGTAACGTAGGCAATGTATAGTAAGGGCGTGTTTGAGCAATTGTGTACAGATTCACACGGGGACATGGCCACGGACACGGTAGGAGAGTGGTTTTATTTGTTGGTGGTCAGGGACAGGTGTAAATAGCAGACGATGATGACGATGATGATGATGATGAACACCCGAACTAGCAAACTGCTTGCGATTAGGTTTGCATGTCATGTCGGGAAGCTGTCCCTGCTGTATTATCTAGATTATTCAAGGTTAAATTATGCTTAATAGTAATTGTGTTCCTAACATATGAAATAAAAGGGTTTTTGTACATTTTTGCAAATTGGAAATAAGTGTCTACGGGGTGTCTGTCAAACTGATGCCTCTTCTACTCATGTAGACCTGGATGCATCTCCAGCTCTGAATACAGCATACATACACTTGCGTGCAGCTTTTTCAATCGTAAGGTACGCTTGTGTCTGAATGGGGCCCATAGTGTTTTTAGTTCTGTCTTGAAATTGTGAGTTCTGTCATGGTTGACAACTAATAGAGCCTGCCTACAAACATCTTGACGCTTATATATTGTGTGGCACGGTCTGAGCATGTGCTATGGATTACTGAAGAAAGTTTGTTGTTTTTTTCTTTCTGTGACTGCTTACTATTTTTCCACATACGCATCCATTTTGTTTTTCTGAACGAATGACTGCAGTTACATTAATATATAATTGACATGTAATGATTGAATTGTTTTGTAGTCCTCTTGTTACACACACACACACACACACACACACACACACACACACACACACACACACACACACTCTCATTTCTTTACCAATGATAAGAAAGTTGACCTTCCTCCAAATAGCAGAATCACAGAATTTTGTATATTTCATCTATCTCCCATTCTTTGGTTGTCACTCCCACTTTCAGTTGTATTTCAGATGCATTGCTTGAATATGTTTACTAATCAAACTATCGCCTACAAAATAATGTCTACTACAGTTTGATAATTCGAGAAAGGCCATGTGAGAAGTTGGGGCAGTTTTGGTCATCAACTTTTGGCTCAGAGTATTAAGAAAAGAAAAATGTTATGTCCTACATCTCACTGGGTGATGGTTCAATGACTCCAGTTCAGCATTACTAGCCATGCCAAAAAATGTGACTTTTGTTGTATCTTGCAATTACACTAAATGATAACTGTCTCTGTTTAGGATAACTGGGATGATGAGGAGGAAGCAGAAAATAAACAAGATTCTCAGAAAACTGGTAAGGCACTGGGAATATTGTAGAATTGTACACTTATCAGCAGGCACCTGTTTGTAGCACCAGTGACATTGGAATAGAGCCAACTTATGGAGCGATACAAAGAAATGAACTGTATTAGAGAACTTCATATCCATGTTTAAGGCTAGACATCCGTATTATAATGGTTAGACATTACAATGGAGGGCAGCCAGTAACAGTGGACTTTAAGTTCATTCGCTGTATTTTGTAAAGGTGAAGCTTGCCTGCAGAGAGGATTGTTGGGGTAGATGATGGTTTTTGTTTTTAAATAGGCTATGAACAATTGAGCAGATTGTTTTGATTTTCTTTACCTTTTAGAACAGAAAGTTCCCGATAAGAAGAAATTGGTTGATAAAATAAAACAAAAAGAAATGCTTCAGAAGAAGAAACAAGAGGAACTAAAAAAAAGGGTGCGCTACCTGGCATGCTTGCTTACAGGAATACATTTGTTCGTACATGAAGGCATCTCATATGTCTGTTCTCTTTACAGTTAGAGGAGCCTGAAGAGCCAGTAGAGGTGTCATCAGAGGAACAGCTAGCGGAGAAGCTGCGCCTGAAGCAGTTGCAAGAAGAGTCTGACCTGGAGTTGGCAAAAGAAGCTTTTGGTAATTAATGTCACCTGAGGATGGACAGAGTAGATATCATTTTCTGATTAGATATAAAGATGTTACAGATAAAATACTTTCACCGTTGTTTTGTTTTTAGTTTTAAATCTTGCATGTGACTCGAAATAGACTGGTGGATTAGCACCTTTGAAAGTTACAACAATACTCCCTTCACAGGTGTAGTCAGTGTTACTGGAATTGATGCCATGAATCCATCCTCGCGAGAGGACTTTGCAGAATTTGGGAAGCTCTTGAAAGAGAAGATCACACAACATGAGAAGTCTGTTCATTACGCGGGCTTTCTAGAAGCTCTATTGCGTGATGTCTGTATTTCATGTGAGTATTGTGCTCATTAGTGTTCGCTGAAAACTCTAAACATCTTGTGTATCCATTTGTTTGCTTTGTATTTCCACATGTATTATCACATGTAATTTTGTCCTGGAACGTTTCTTTGCTGACTAGTTTAACGCTTCTGTCTTCCAGTGGAAGTTGAGGACCTGAAGAAGATCTCAAATTCACTAACAGTTCTTTGCAGTGAGAAGCAGAAGCAAGAGAAGGTGAGACTGAGAGCATCTGTGATCAGAGGGGTTAAATCATGCACAGTTAAACAGATTTACACTCTTTATGGGGGCATAGACATTAGTTTCCAGTTAAGGAGAAATGGCAAGTTTGTCTGACTCTTGTTTACATTGATTGTAACTGCAAATTTGTATGTAAGTGATGTATATCTGTAGAACTTTAGCTTTAGAGAAGGGACCATTAAACTGAAAAGGTTGGCTTTACATAAAGAGCTACTAGTAACATTTGCCTGGATAGCGGACTGAAAAGCAAAATTAAGATTACTAAAAAGAAATGGAGCAATGTCAAGTTAATGTGATGTCATTGACTAAAACGCTGTTAAATTACCATGCGGGTCAGGTAGAGGTGTACTGTAGCCATATTTCATTGAAAGTAAATTTGTCCTGTATGGTAGTATTAGGATATCTCCCATAACTACCCAAATTGCTACGCTTTTTTTAATGTAATGTCCATAAGATTTTTTTTCACCTTGATTTAATGTGTTTTTGGTTTCTATAAATTTTCTAATAGCAAAATAAATCCAAGAAAAAGAAGAAAGGAGGGGTTCCTGGCGGAGGCTTTAAAGCCAACATGAAGGACGATCTGGCAGATTATGGGGGCGTCGATGAGGGATATGGACGAGAGTTTGAGGATTTCATGTGACACTCAACGCTCATGGCTCTGAATGTGTGTGTCCTCTCCACCCTTGAGGACTCTGCCAAATGCTACAGTCAAAGAATTCATCCCCTTCACCTTGCCTGATAGTCAGGGTGGGTGAATCTGGATACAACAGGGTTAATAAGGCCCACCTCACACCCTACATAACTTGCTCGTGCACTATATCTCCTGGCCTGCGACCTCTTCCGCTCTGCTTGTGGCATGTCTGTAGCTGTGCCATGTTGCAAACAGAGTGGTCTGTGCTTCCCACCCACTGACCTACCCACATATGAGGGAATATTTTTAAGCAGCGCTGGTTTCATAGTATACGTCCTCTTTCCAGCCCTTCTGAATTTGTCCATATGATGCTGCTACACTCTCGCCACATTAGTCTTTTTCATGGCCGTTACAGAGCCATGTACTGGTGAAAGCTCTGGCTTGTGCAGGGACTCCCTCTTTATGCAGCTCAGTGCTATTTTTCATATGTTTAAAATAAAGACTTAAAACCACATGGGATTATCTTCATCCGTGCGACCATGAAACACACAAGATCACTGCAGAATTTGTGGTCATCTATTGGAGAGAGAGAGAGAGAGAGACTTAAACTGCCAATGGGAGGCCTGTATAATGTGAGATTCCCATGCTGAGATCACTAATTCATGGGTCTTGGTTTGTTTTGTTTTTTTGTTTCTCCCTTGGGTGGCTTGATATTTATTTAGTGGTCGAGTGTTGGTGTGGTTTTAAGGTTGGCTTAGGTGCTTTCTGACTCTTGCTCAGAGAGGTGCAGGGTCTTACCCTTTCTCTTAAACTTCAATTCTGCTCACTTAATGGATGATGCTTTGCAAGCAGGTCCTTCCATGGGAGAATTGTTATATTAACAATGAGACTGCAATGTTTGTTTTAGAAAACAACTAATTTAATAAACTCATCCTTGTGACAAGGTGGCTGCTGTGTTTTGGTCATGAAGTTTTACAGAGTGCTTTTTAGTATATAACATTATAAAGCTGTTTTACTACGTAGCACAACCTATTGGGTGAGTGAGGAATATGTGCCTCCACTGCAACTTGTCAAACATCTTTCTTCAATATCTACCACTTAAAGCAGCGGTATCCAACCACAATTCTCTGCTAACCACACATGCTGTGAAAAATATTAACATTCACCACATTACAAATAAAAGAATAAACGTATACTTAGGTTACTTAATTGGCTCTCCTGCAGTGCGATCGCTCTGAATCTAGGGAGATGTCCTTTTTCTGTGTAGAGCTACCAACAGGACATGGTATTTGCATCTTTGAACTTAAGCTGCAGTGGGTGACCTCAGTGACTGCGCACAGGAGCGCCAATTCGTTCGTGTAGACTGCATCTATTCTGTCGGCCGACAGGATATTTAGATAGCATATATTTATATAGTGCTAGCAAATGCCATAGTGCTTTATAATGATAAATGTAAGCTGCTCCTTTGAAGAGGAAGATCTGCCACTAGTGTCCTTAGAACTGGCTCCTTTCTCTAGTGATATATGCCAGCAGATGAGTCGAATGTAAAATGATGCACGAGACTGTTCTGAATTAGTGTGTTTGCAACAATAGTCCTTTTGCCACGTCTGTAAGAAATGTGTTGGAGACCGCTGCATTAAAGGAACTTAAAGTTAAATGCAATGCTTTTGTGGGGTTTTTAAATTAATGTTCCAAATAAATGCCCAAATAAAGTTATTTTGTACTTGCTTGAATCTGCAAACCCAGCTGCACCAGTGTGTTTCTTCAGGGTTACCTGCTCACATGACCACATTGTACCAGTACAAAACTGAGAAGAAATGTGTCCTAATCATTTTTATGCACCATAGTGGTTACCAGAATAAAGCAACAAAAAAATATGCAAGTGCGACACAGTGCAATATTTAAAGCAGTAGATTAAAGTATTTATTTTCTCACAAGGGTACATGGAAATGGCTGAAGTGCCTGGGATCTGATGCCGGTAGCTAGGTATTGAATTGTATCGGTGGTAGTCATGTTCCCAAATATGACTACCCCGCAACACTTACCCTGACGTCTTTTAGCGAATCTCAAAACCCCGACGTTCTCTTAATATCAATTGTTTAAAAAAACTGACCTGCAATCAGTGCGACTATTTAACATGCCGCCAGCACAGAATTGCATGACTTTGAATGCCGGCGGCGCCTGTACAATGTTATGAAAACTTCTATAATATACAGGTGCTGCCTCCTTCCATTAAACCTCAAGAGCAACAATGATACTGCTGGCGTTCAAAGTCACGTCATTCTGTGCTGGCAGCATGTTAAATAGTTGCACTGATTGCAAGTCCAGTTTTTTTTTTTACAATCGATATAAAAAGAATGTCGGGGTTCTGAGGTTTGCTGTGAAGATGTTGGGGTGAGTGTTGCCGCGGTAGTCATGTTTGCTGTTCAGTCCCCAACCCAGTTTTACATGGGGGTAGGAGTTTTTTTTTCTTTTCTTGCTGTGTAGGATGTGGAACATTCAATGCCTTTTATCTAGGAGCACCATGAAAATTTGTATTGCATATTTAAAGTATTCAATAATTAACATATCAGAATAAAATGCAATGAGCCATTAAGGTGTCAATTTTAAATCTGCTAAACAGATGCAAACATCAAAACATAAAATAAAAAAATCTAGCGATCTATTACAGCAGTGTTTCCTAACCCTAGTCCTCAAGTGCCCGTAACAGTGCAGGTTTTCCAGGTGACCAGTGATATTAGTACCACCTGTGGATCTTTCAAAATGTCAGTCAGTAAAGAATACACCTGTGCTCCCAGCAAAGAGATATGGAATACCTGCACTGTTAGGGGTACTTGAGGACTGGGGTTGGGAAACACGGCATTACAGCTATAACATGTAGAATAGAGGTCAATTTTTAATAGTGGCACATAAGCATTGCATTTGACTGCTAAACAGATTGATATTGTGCCCTTCAGCACAGTGTCTATAAGGTTTTATGTTTTGACACTATGTCTATGTTCCAAAACAATTAAATGAAAGATTGAAGTGTTGCAAAAGATAATTTCCTGGTTTTGGATATGTTGTGTTAATGCTGTTAAAAAAAATAAAAAAATATTGTGTATAACACACATTTTCTAATTCTTCTGGTGGAGAACACAGTGATATGGGGCTTGGGAACCTTTACATTTACTGGCACAAAACTCCTCCCCTTCCATACCCCTATTGGTTGCACAGCACTTCAGATATTTACAGTGTCAGCAGGAGCAATGCTTGTTTGGGCTAATAGCAGACTTTTTATTTATTTTTTTAATATTGGACAGGTATGTTTTTTTTGGGGTTTTATTTATTTTTTTGGTCATTGAGCACCTGCTTCGTAACAGCGGTGGGGGTTTACAGAGTGAGCAGCAGAGATACTGCGATCAGTGCATGCGTCTGTCTGCTCCCATCATGGGATTATCTAAGGAGGGGGATCCAGTCACTGTTGTCACAGGTAGTGAGTGGCTTTGATCATTGTACCTGTTGGCATGCCAGAGGTGCAGCTTCCAGGTAGATGGATCACCTCCTATAGAGGATTTGCCACTTTGGATAATATAGGTAAGGCCTAACTGTATCTGGGGAAGCCACCATTGACTGGTGTGGGCTAGGATTTCCACCTCAGCGCTGGCCACACCCCAAGCTCTCACTGCATTTGGCAATGTGTAAACAGACCAAAAAGATAGTCCCTTCCTTCAGTCAGGGGAAGTTTTTTGTCACAGAGCTAGATATAATCTACTCTGCCCATAGGGGGGGGGGGGTGAGTTCTTTTCTTGCAACTGCACATAGGCTTTGGGGCCCAGGTACGGCAAGATACTCTGCTGTCTGAGTTTAGACTTCCACGTGTCATGGGGGCCAGCAGAAAGGAAAGTAGGCCTGGGAAGCTAGGTGTTCAGCACTCAAGCCTGTTAAAGCATGACGGGTAGATAGCTTACCCAGGGGCCTGTTGTGGGAGCCTGCATGCCTAGATTCTGGGACAGTTGGTTAAATACCACGACAGACACCTGCATGAGCTGATGAGAATCATGTTAAGGGGGGTATATCATAGATCGTATCGGGGGGGGAAAACCAACCCCCAACAACACGTCTTTCCCACTGCTTCTAAAGAAGGTAGAGGGGGCCCGTGTGATTTTGGTGGTTCCTGACTAGCCGAGGAGGTTATGGTACTTTATCTTCTCGCCATGGCAGAGTCTCTCTCCAAGACCAGACATGCTAAGGTACTGTACCAGAATTTTCACCGGCTGGCTTTAATGGCGTGGCTGTTAAGGCCAAGGGGTTTATGAATATTGTGGTTCAGACCATGATGAGTTCTTACAATGTGGAACTATCATTGGGTCTGGTGTGAGTGCAGAGGGTAATCCTGGTTGGCGCAGTTGTTTTGTTTGTTTTTTTTGCAGGTGGGTCTGGATCAGTGTTTGAGGCATATTTCCCTGAAGGTCCAGGTGTCTTCAAAGAAAAATAGTGCTTTTCTCAGATGAGCAAACCTTACAGGGAGTGCAGCTTCCGTACTTGCCTCCGTTGGCTCACTGAAATATACACCTGGTGCTCAATGCTTTGCAGCATCCTCCCTTGAGCTATTTGATTTGGTGGATTTCAATTTCTTGATAAGGAAGACTACTTTTCTCCTGATTATCTCCACATCTAGGTGAGTTTCAGAGCTTGGGTCTTTGTCCTGTAAGTCTCCCTCATTTTCCATGATGACAGGTGTGACCTGATGGGCTTACTTTGCCACCCCGATCTGGGGGGGATCTTGCCGTTTATCTGGGTTGCTTTCTTGCCATCAGTAACTGACTATTACTGACCACTCAAACTGGTGACATTTTACCACCAGAACTTGCTGACTGCGCACTAGTTGTAGAAGGTTAGGGCTGTTACCACCAGGCTCCTTCACCAGCACCTGGAACTGCTTGCTTCTGTGTAGCTGGTATGGCTGCTGCAGCGCCTCTTTGCTGTGAGCAGGCTGGTATCTCCTGACCGCTTACCACATTATCTGTTCCTTATCCCACTAGCTTAAGGAGTTAGTCACCTGGATGTCCTGACTTGTAGAATTCAAGACCCATGGAGTATTTCTGAGCTGAAGATGTACCAGCAGGATACTCAGTCCAGCAGAAGCCTAGACCTCACCCATGGAGTTCTTCCTGGGATCAAATCCAAAACAGCTACAACCCTCGTGTCTCACTCTATCCTCTATACCCTGTAGCTTCCCCATGCATCAGGGGAGGCCTTAGATAGTGGAATTCGCTGAGATTGGCTGTCCCTTCTCATCCTACTACACCCCACTGCAGGGATGACTCTAATGAGTCTGGTGGAATACAATCTGAGAAAATGGGGACATATTCAGGTTAATTAAGGGTCAAATCTAAGATGGTTAAGTGACACTCCTAGTATTAACTCCTTACAAGCTTTTTAAGCCATAACAAGCTTCCAGCTGATCTGAACCTTCTGTAGAGAAAGGAGGTGGAAATGAATGATTGAAGCTACAGCCTCCTCACCTGTATCTTGGAATTGGACCCCACCTGATCCTTACCCATAAAAATGTATAACAGCACCACTGCAATATCTACAGTAAACAATATACATTTCCTCTTTCATCCGTCTGGGGGACACTGCTATCATGAGGATGTAGTTGGGGAGTGAGGGAGTTGGCACTTAACTAGTCAAGTTGTTGCTTTAGACCAGCTGACAGACGGCTCCCCTCTACAACCCCACTGTAGCTCCTCAGTGTAGATTAAGTACTCATCTGCTGGTGTAGATTACTAAGGTTTTTTTTTTCTTTTCCTTCATTTTCTGCTTGTTTTAAGATAGAATATATCACAGCCTGCTTAAAGGTAGCAGGCTCTGTAAGAGGACGAGAGCATACATGCCAACTTTCAAAACAGTCATGTGACGTGGTAGGAGGGGGCATGGTGATGTTGCGTCCCCATAGTCCTGTCCTCACTATAAAATGCTGAAATTCACGGCATTGAATAGTGGTGGCGAGGCTTAATGACACAATCAAACCATTCAATGCTGTGAAGTTCGATGAATCCGGGAGGTTTGCCTACTCTTCGGGAGTCCGAGAGGACTCCCCGAAATTCGGTAGCCTTCCGGGAGAGTAGGCAAGCTCTCCTCCCCGTGTGGATATGGAAAGTGTGAAAGTCGGCTTCATTAGCCGTGGTCACACTTGGTGGTACCTGATGACTGGCGCTACCTTTGGGTATAGAGTGCAGCGATTCAGAGCGATAGCTGCCGCCATCTTATGGTCACTACCAAGTTCCCCCTTCAGAGGGGGTGGGGGTATTTAGGTAAATTATTTACATCAAGTATTTGATATATGGCAGCAAGACCTGGTGATGCACTTACATTATAGAAGGGGTGCACATTGGGGGGCTAAGAGAGAGACTGTTGAAGCACAGAGGAGTGGAGTTGTATTTTAGAGTACCCCCCCCCCCCCACCACCACCACCACCACCACCACCGCCGCAGAGGGTGCAATGGTATCTCGTAAGGTGCCAAGATCAGCACGGACAAGTACACAGTACACGCCCAGCTTCTGCTTCACTGCTGACTGATACTCTTCTCCTGCTGCAAATTTGTATTAGTCTTTGAAGGCTAAGTAACTAATATATATATATATATATATATATTTCTGACTAATATACATTCTGTTATACAGTATTGATATGATAGTGTTTGTTGAATAGCACCATATTCAAGAGGAAATCGCATCACAGAATTGGCTGAGACCCAATACAATAGCATACAACATATAGCAAGATACATATTTTGACTGTTCAGAGATTAGGTAGTGTCTTTTATAACCTTTGTTTCTTGTGTTGTATAATTGCTAACTGTCTCTGTATATTCTATATCTGTGTTTGTTTTTCCCTTTTATAATGTCTGATAAAGGGAAAGCACCAAAAGCAAAATACTTTGCTTGCCCAAAATGCTATGTAAAATTGTCAAATGTACAGCAGGCCCAGGGTAATATTTCGTTGCTACCGAAAGAAACAGTGTTGGC
Organism: Mixophyes fleayi; assembly: GCF_038048845.1. NCBI lineage: Eukaryota > Metazoa > Chordata > Amphibia > Anura > Limnodynastidae > Mixophyes > Mixophyes fleayi. Next base: position 78,963,930 of record NC_134405.1, read on the forward strand.
TGTATCCCTGGCACAGTCAATGGGCACTCTGGTACAGCTTCTCACCTGTCTGGTGGAGACTACATCGCTGTCTCTGAGTTCTCCTTCTACCTAGACAGGAAGGGGGGAGGCTACAGTTTCAGCAGTGCTCCAGCAACAGGTCAATGACGGGGCACACGTAGGAACCGCTGGCCTTTCATCCTCTATTGCTTTCCAAAGGGCCCCTGTAGGGGAGCCCGCTTGGTCCACTTCTTTGGGTTAGGGGAATTGATAGAGTGAACAAGTTTTCAGACTTTAGGGGAATTGATAGAGTGAACAAGTTTTCAGACTCTCCAAGTTCATCTCAGTCCAGAACCAACTGTAAAAGGACCAATCACCCTCTTCTTTCGGTATCAGATTGAGAGATATCATTTGAAGAGGATGGAGAAATCCCTTACGAGACAGACGGTCCTCAGGTGACGGATATTGATATTTCCCACAGAAATCAGGGCATTGAGGATCTGATCCTGGCAGTTAAAGAAGGACCTTAGACCTAGATGAGCCTACCCTACAGCTCGCAGCAACACTCCAGGGTGCCAACCTTCTTCCCCTTGCTTTGCACCTTAAGGAGGCATCAGGCTATTTATATGAGGCAGCTCAAAATGGCAGCCTCAATCATCATCAACATTTATTTATATAGCGCCAGCAAATTTCATAGCACTTTACAATTGGGAACAAACATTAATAAAACAATACTGGGTAATACATACAGACAGAGAGAGGTAAGAGAACCCTGCTCGCAAGCTTACAACCTATGGGATGTCTTCCGCTGCGTCTGACTCAGCGGTGGCAGCGAGATGGACCCTCTGGCTTAGATCCTGGGAAGCCAATGCAGAGTCAAAATGTTGTCTTGAGGCCCTTCCATATAGGGATCGGTATTCTTTGGGCTGAGCTAGATAGGCGACTGGGGGGGGAAAAAGCACAGTCCTTCCAGTAAATTTACCAAAAGTCTCTGGTACCCAGGTTCAGTTAGTTTCGCCAGCCCTTTTGGGGGAACTCATCCAATAGAGGTCAGGCGAGCAGGGGCAGATCCTTTGACTCCAGAGGACATTCTCAAAAGAAGGTCCTCTTCCTCAGCAAGGTGGGCTGCTCCCAAGCTGCAGGATAAACCTGCAGCCTGACTGACTCGCATTCTCCTCTTCCCACGGCTGTGGGAGTAGTGAGGGGCATCTACAGTTATTCAGGGAACAGTGGATAGCGTCCTCCCCAGATCGATGGATTCAGGAAATTATGACAAGGGGCTACATGATCAGTCTAGTGGGTCAGGCCCCATGTTGGTTCTTTCCCAGCTCCTTACCGTTAGATCCCATAAGGAGACAAGCGATGTTGAGATTGCGTCGCTTCTCTGCTGTCCGCAGGGGTCATTTTGTGCAGTTCCGGAAGTGCAGGGACGACAGGGATTCTACTGAAACCTGTTCTTGGTCACAAAACCGGATGTTTTTCCTTCCGCCCAATTCTAAATCTAAAATCCTTAAAGTTTACATCTGCTGAAAGATTTTGCATCGAATCTCTTTGGACAGTAATAAATGGCCTGGAACCGCTACAATTCCTGGCGTCCATAGATATTCAAGATGCCTACTTGCACACCCTAATATGGGAGGGACATCAGTCCCTACTTCGCTTTACAAAAGGAGTCTCCCACTACCAGTTCAGGGCACTTCCATTTGGTCTTTCGTCAGCGCCAAGAGTTTTCACAAAGGTCATGTTGGTGATGGCCAGCTGTCTTCGTTCCAGGGGGGTCAGAATAGTGCCCTACCTGAACGATCTTCTCATCAAGGCGGCATCTGCTCATCTGTTGACGCATTATCTGCATCTTGCAATCAGGGTGTTAGATTCTCATGGCTGGATCTTAAATCTAAACAAGTCTCAGTTAATCACTTTGCCAAAGGATGAAATTCTTGGGTCTCATCATGGACTCCAGGGAACAGAAGATGTTCCTTCCGAGGACAAAGCCTGATCCATTCAAATCTTGACAACATGCGTCTTGTCCCAACGCAGTCCCTCCATACTCCTCTGCATGAAGCTCCTAAAGAAGATGGTCTCAACATTCAAGACTATACCTTACGGAAGATTTCACTCCAGATGGTTTCAGTGGGATCTTCTAACGAAGTGGTCAGGGTCTCAGACAGACAGCCTGGGAGTCCAATCTGAGGTATCTCAGGAGACCCGGTCTTCCCTTCACTGGTGGAGGGTTTGGGGACCATTTGATAGTAGGCAGGTTGTTTGCTCTAGTTCTGAATAATTGTCACGACGGACGCCAGTGTTCAGGACAGGGGGGCAGTGACCCTTCATCTTCACCTCCAGGGCCTTTGGTCACAATCAGATGCTTCATTTCCGATAAACATTCTGGCGTTGAAGGCTATGTTAATGGTGCTGAGGGGGACTCAGGCCCTTCAGGTATTTCCAGTTCGCCTCCAATCTGACAATGACACGGAAGTGGCAGACGTCAACAAACAGGGGTGAACTAAGAGTGCCAGGGCAATGCACGTGGCAACTCAGATTCTGGAATGGGCGGAACTATTTTGTTCCATTGCTTTCGGCAGTATTCATCCCAGGTGTGCTAAACTGGGAAGCAGACTTTATAAGTCGACGCACAACGCCAGGAGTATGGTCTCTCCATCCGAAAGTCTTCCAGATGCTTGTTCGCAGGTGGGGTCTTCTGGACCTGGCTCTCATGGCGTCAAGACACAACCGTCAGGTTCCCAGGTTCTGCTCAAGGGCCAGGGATCCCCTGGCGGTGGATGTAGACGTTATGACAATGCGCTGGAAGTTCAGGTTGGGATATTTATTTCCCCCAATCCCAGTTCTTCCACGCGTTGTCAGGAAGGTCAGACAGGGAGGTCGGCCATTTCTTCAGTGGGTGTTGCACATTCAGCCTCCCTATGTACCACCCACTGCTCCATGGGACCTTAATTTGGTACTTTCAATGCTTAAGTCTCCTCCTTCTGAGCCTTTACAGTCAACGGAGCTGAAGTTCTTAACATGGAAGGTGGTTTTTCTGTTAGAAATTGCCTCAGCTCGTACAGTGTCAGAACTTGGAGCTCTGTCATGCAGGGAACCATATCTTATTTGCCATGATAATAGGGCTCATCCGTACTGTTCTGTCTTTTCAACCTACGGTTGTATCAGGGTTCCACTTAAACCAAAAGATTGTACTTTGTTGAAGAACCTTCTTCTTCTTCTGGAGCTAACAAGACGGAGGTTTTGGATGTGATCAGGGCATTACGCATATATATATATATATATATTCATCGAACTGCACACATTAGACCAGGCCTGTCCAACCTGCGGCCCTCCAGGTGTTGTGAAACTACAAGCCCCAGCATGCTTTGCCAGTAGACAACCTGTTGATAGCTGGAAGGGCATGCTGGGACTTGTAGTTTACCAACATCTGGAGGGCCGCAGGTTGGACAGGCCTGCATTAGACGTTCAGATTCTCTTTTTCTACTATGTGATCCCCATAAACGGGGATGGCCTACTTCTAAGCAGAGCATTTCTAGATGGCTCATATCAACTATTAAGTATGCTTAAATCAGTGTGAACCGATCTGTGTCCAGTCGCATTACTGCCCATTCCAGCCAGTCAGTGGGTGCTTCTTGGGCAGCGCAGAATGGGGTCTCAGCGGAACAGCTAAGCCGAGCGGTTACCTGGTCCTCGGTATACACATTTACCAAATTTTACCAGTTCAATGTGTTTGCGTCTTCTGGCACTAGCTTTGGCCGTAGTGTTTTACAGGCCGGGCATTCAGAGCGTTCCCTCCCTGAGTGGGGCTGCTTTTGTAAGTCCCCATGGTACCAGTGTCCCCCATAAGGATGAAAGAGAAAACATAATTTTTATACTCACAATAAATCCTTTTCTCTGAGTCCATCTGAGGGACACTGCGTTCCCTCCCTTCTGCTCTTCTGCTGTGTGGTTTTTGGTTGGTTGACTCCCCTTACTTGGGGCTTTAGAATTACACTGAGGAGCTACAGGGGGGTTGCAGAGGGGAGGGGTCTGTCAGCATGTCACAAGTAACATCTTAACTAGTTAAGTGCTAACTCCCTCACTCCCCAACTACAACCCCATGGTAGCAGTGTCCCCCAGATGGAATCAGAGAAAAGGATTTATCGTGAGTATAAAAATCCTGTTTTTTTACAATGGTTAACAGAATTAAAAAGTCTATATAGGCATGGCTACAATGTCCTCTTATCCACATGTAATTAGAGACTGAATTTGTACTCTGGTGAGCTGGGGAATATTATCAGGGCTATAAAAAGTACATTTTGTTATGCTCCATATTTTGTGAGAAACGAGGGACAGGCTCATTGTGATATCAAACTTGTTTTGTCACAATTATATATTACATTGGGTAAGTTCCCTACTAGTTTAGGTAGAGAACAGGATAAATAAAAATGTCCCTATACAATATATAAAGTAGCTTCTCTTCCTCTGCATCTTTTCCTGTCTCTAGTTGGGTAGGTCAAATAGTGTTTGTTGTTTTCTGTAGAGCAGGGGCTTACCTACTTTGTGGTCCCGGCAATGCACCATCCATGGTGTAAGCTGAGGTCTGGCATGGCTACCTAGGGGAACACCAATCTGCTACCTTCAGAAGCAAATCTGGTGTGTTATTCAAAGCATGAGCCAGTTCACTGGCGTTTGTGCAGGAGCGTAACCACATTATGGGTCGCAGGGCGCCAAATCAGAGGAGCAGACAAGGATAGGACTTGGAACTGCTTTTAGCGTCACCTATTCCTGGAGGAAAGAGGGACTATACAGCAGCCAGATATCAGGAGCAGTATGGTGCCTGGGCCCAACCCCAAGCAGCTGATGAGAAACTATTCTAGGTAAGCCCCTAAGTTATGGGTGCTTTATTGTTTCCTGCATTGCTGTTAGCAGCATCCTTTGTACGCTTGTGTAAGAAAGAAGGAGAACAAAATACAACAGCATAGACTTTGTGGAAGTTGTGTTAAAACTTTAAATGAAATATTGCTCAAACACATATACAAATCTATGGGTATGGATGAGGAACTGCCACAGAGGCTCATAAATCCCTTTTTGAAGATTGCAGTAAAAAGGTAATAGTTTTTCTGGTAAATCAAGTGAAAGAACTTACCCATAAGGAATGGGCACAGTTCAAAAAGAATCAGTCTAATTGAGAGACAAGAAAGCATGTATCGATTTAGCGATGAAGAGGCATAGAAGTGGAGCTTGGTTCCAAAAGTGGAGGCACCTGTTGCTTGTATGTCATCAATAACAACTATGCCTCTTGAAGATTGTGGTCCTCTAAGAGACCCCATGGATAGGAAGATGGAGAGTTGTTTTAAAAAGCTTCAATATTTCATCTGGAACCACACTGAAGTGGCCAAGACTTCTAGGCTATGGGGAGAGACACTTCAAACAGTGTCCAAGAGAAAGGGAGCAGACAATAGCTGTTGAAAAATATTGGAGTTATGCAGAAAGGCATAGAATTTTTGTGTGAAGCATCTTTGGACACCATTGCATTTTCAGCAAGGTCGATGGCAGCAGCAGCTGGGGTAAGCAGAGCCCTCTGGTTGCGCGATCGGGCAGAAACCACAGAGTCCAAAAATAGTGTAGCCAATCTCCCAGATGAAGGGTCGCAACTCTTTGGAGACTAATTCGAGTTTGAGACCATGATATACAAGTCTGGGGTAAATCTAACCACTTGCCACAGTTTCAAAGGTCAAGATACCTTTACTCAACCTCGTCTTGTCAACACATCAAGAAAGTGCGATGTTATAGGCATGAAAGAATGTACACCAGACAGACTATTCTTACTACATCCAAATAGTTCTTTTGTGCATTTAATCTTAAAGAAGGGAGGACAAATCAGAGAATTCCTCAATGACTCTTGGCAGGATCAGTTCCCATTAACACCTGTAGGGGACAGAATCACCAAGTCCAGTTTCCCAACCATGCTTGTTATGTCTATATTTTTCGAGAGACAGCTTGGGAAGTTAATCAAAGACACAGAGGAAGAGGAGGAGCTGCCTTGTATCCTGTCTGGGGGTGTTTTCACTTATCCTCTACCTATACTAGAAGGGAACTTACCCATTGTAATGGCTGCCGTGGAGTATCTCAAGGAAAAGAAATTAACTAGCTATAATTCGCAATTTTTCAAGAGTGATCAAAGAAATTTAGTCTGTGAGCTATTAATCTTTATACCATCTGTAAAGTCCATGTCCCTACTGCCCTCCATCATAGTAAAATAATTGTTGAGGTTGAAATAAAGACAAATCAAGTTCAACCTATTTTGGACCTCCTGTGATCCCTCTCTTATATTTGAAATTGATCCAGATAAAGCAACTTACATTCTGTTTAAATCGGGAAATCCCTCCTGACCCAATATTTCAGTCCTATTTCTCCCTGGATCCACTACTGTCCTTTATTTTAATTAATGGTCATAACCCTGGATACCCTTTTCCGCTAAAAATTTGTCTAACCCTCTCTTAAATATATCAATTGAATCTGCCATCCTAAGCTTTCCGCCCCAGTGAATTCTATATCTTGATTGCTCTTATTGTAAAGAACTGCTTTTATTGCTGTTTGTGAAAATTCCTCTCCTCTAACCTTAGAGGGTGACTGCGTGTCCTGAGTACAGTCCTTGGGGTACAAGTTTCCATGAAAGTTCTCTTTATTGACCCTTAATGTACACTATATGGACAAAAGTATTTGGCCACACCTGTTAATTATTGAATTTAGATGTTTCAATCAGACCCGTTGCCACAGGTGTATAAAATCAAGCACCTAGCCGTGTAATCTCCATTTGCAAACATTGGTGATACAAAATGGGTTGTTCTGAAGAGGTCAGTGACTTCAAGCGTGGTACTGTGATAGGATGCCACCTTTGCAATAAGACGGTTTGTGAAATTTCACCCCTGCTGGATATTCCACGGTCAACTGTAAGTGATATTATTAGAAAGTGGAAGCGTTTAGGAACAACTTGCACTCAGCCACAAAGATGAAAACCATGTAAAATCACAGAGCAGGGTCAACATCACAGAGCAGGGTCAACAACTGCTAAGGCGCATGGTGTGTAAAAGTCGCCAATGCCCTGCTGATTCCATAGCTGAAGAGTTAAGAACTTAATGTAAGCACAGAAGCTGTGCGGCGGGAGCTTAATGAAATGGGTTTCCATGTCCGAGCAGTTGCATGCAAGCCTCACATCACCAAGACCAATGCCAAGCGTCGGGTGGAGTGGTGTAAAGCACACCAACACTGGCCTGTGGAGCAGTGGAAACGTGTTCTGTGGATTGATGAATCGCACTTCTATGTTTAGCAGTCAGGTGGGCGAGTCTGGGGTTGGTGGATGCTGGCAGAAGGTTACCTGCCTGCCTACATTATGCCAACTGTAAAGTTTGGTGGAGGAAGGGCTGTTTTTAACAGTTTGGGCCAGGCTCCTTATCTCCAGTGAAGTGCAATCTTAATACTTCCGCATACAAAGTCATTTTGGACAATGCTATGCTTCCAACTTTGTGGCAACAGTTTGCGGAAGGTCTTTTTCTATTCCAACATGACTGTGCCCCAGTGCACAAAGCATGGACTACAAAGACATGGTTTGATGAGTTAATTGTGAAAGAACTTGACTGGCCCGCACAGAGCCCTGACCTCAACCCCATCGTACACCTTTGGGATGAACTGGAATGGAGATTGTGAGCCAGGCCTTCTCATCCAACATCAGTGCCTGACCTCATAAATGCTCTACAGAATGAATGGGCACAAATTCCCACAAAAACACTCCAACATCTTGTGGAAAGCGTCCAAGAAGAGTGGAAGCTGTTATCGCTGCAAAATGTGGACAAACTCCATATTAAAGCATATGTATTTGAATACAATGTCATTACAGTCCATGTTATTGTAATGGTCAAGCGTCCGAATACGTTTGTCCATATAGTGCATTTGTACATAGTAATCATATCCTCTCTTAGATACTTCTTTTGTAAAGTAAACATGCCTTAACTGGTTAACCTTTTTTCATAACTTAATGACTTCATACCCTATCAATTTTGTCGCCCTTCTCTGAACCCTTTCTAGGTCCAAAATGTCTTTTTTTTTTTTTTTTTACAAAGTGGGGACCAGAACTGGACTCTGTATTCAAGAAGAGGTCTTACCAATGATTTATATAGTGGCAAAATTACACTATCTTCCCCTGCATCTATGCCCCTTTTATGCATGCCAATACTTTACTGGGCTTTGCAGCTCTACTGCTAAGTCTACAGTCTACGAACACTTCCAACTCCTTTTCTATTTTAGATTCCCCTAAATTTATATAATTTCATTTATAGATTGTGTGCTTGTTTTTGATCCCGAAGTGCATAACCTTACATTTATCTATGTTAAACATCATCTTCATTTTGGCCGACCATTCCTCCAGTTTATTCAAGTCCCTCTGCAAAGAAACTACATCTTGCTTTGATTTTATTATCTTACAAAGCTTGGTGTCATCTGCAAAAATTGAACTTTGCTCTCTAAACCATCACCAAGGTCAATAAATATATTAAAAAGTAATGGTCCCCTTGACGACTCCCTTTTGTTGGCCCAATCGACTCGTCAAGAAATTAAGGACGCAATCAAAGAATATTTTGAATTAAATACTTCAGAGGAAATTGCCCCAGGCATTGTATGGGAAGACCATAAGGCTACCATTCGAGGTAGATTGATAAGTAAAAGTTCGGCAGCTAAAAAACTAGCATCTCAAGAAATTAATTCCCTTGAGACCGAACTAACATAAACTCCACCCATCCACGACATTACTCACACAAATTTCTGCAGTAAGAGGCCAGCTAAATGCAATTCTTTCTCGCAGAGCAGCGAATACTCTCAAAAAATTAAATCAGCAATATTATGAAAAGGCTGACAAAGCCGACTCTATGCTCGCTAACAAACTGCGGCAGAAAAAATCTCGAGGACAGATTATACACTCAAAAAATCTTCTAACTCGCAGCCTATATATGACCCGATGCGAATCGCTCAAGAATTCCACGATTATTACAAAGCTTTATACAATCTCCCTGAGACCTCAGCCTCTGTCGAATCTCTTGATACAGAAATTACATCTTTTCTGTCATCTCTCTCACTACCACATCTCTCAGACACTGATATCACTTTCTTGAACGCGGATATCACCCAGACAGAAACAATCTCGGCTATAAAAATGATGAAATCATCATCGGCTCCAGGCCCAGATGGATTCACGGCACAATATTATAAGAAATTTGCCAGGGACCTTGCCCCACATATGACAGATTTATTTAACAATATCTTAATGGGTTCACTTTTTAACGAGGCGACGACCTTGGCCACTATCATTGTTATACCAAAACCAGATAAAGATCCTACCTCCTGTCCCAGTTATAGGCCTATATCCTTACTAAACGTGGATCTCAAAATCTATGCCAAAATTTTAGCTAACCGCTTGAATACTCTTCTCCCCTCTCTGATCCACCCAGATCAGGTTGGATTTATACCAAGCCGCCAAGCTATAGACAACACCAGACGGGCTATTGACCTCATACATTCTATTCACTCTGGTAAATTACCGTCATTGATCATGGCACTTGATGCCGAAAAAGCGTTTGATCGCATCTCTTGGACCTTTATGTCTAGAGTTTTGGGGTCAATGGGTTTCTCTGGTAAGTTTCTAGATGGCCTGTTAGCTTTATATCAATCTCCTAGAGCAACGGTGGTGGCCAACGGAGTCGCCTCTTCCCCCTTCTCAATTTCCAATGGGACGCGGCAGGGATGCCCACTATCCCCTTTAATCTTTGCCCTGTTAATAGAACCATTAGTGGCAAAAATCCGATCTAACGGGGCAATACGCGGAGTTAAAACAGGGAAATCCGAACATAAAATATCATTATATGCGGACGATGTTCTTTTGACTCTCTCGGACCCCGCTGTTTCTCTTCCTCCCCTTCTTGCAGACATCAAAACCTAGTTACATCTCGGGATACAAAATCAATCCACAAAAAACAAACTCTTGATTTCTATCTTACAGAAAGTATGAGATCTTCTCTCACTCAACAATTCCCCTTCAAATGGCACCATAAAGAGAGAAAATATTTAGGTATCTACATAACTAAACAATATAGTCAGCTTTTCCAAGCTAACTATCCTAAATTACTATCCCAAATTAAATCTGATTTAGAAACCTGGAGTAAAAACCTTATCTCCTGGATAGGACGAATCAATTCAGTTAAAATGAATATTTTGCCCAGGTTATTATATCTCTTTCAAGCCCTTCCCATACGCATCCCCCCTTATGTATTCAAATTTTTGCAACACTACACTTCACAATTCATATGGGGTAGAAAACGTCCAAGAGTTCGGCTCCTTGTCCTACAAAGGTCGACGCAGGAGGGCGGTCTGGGAGTCCCCAATTTTAAAAACTATTTCTTGGCAGCGCAACTTGCCCAATGTATTTTATGGAACTCCCCGGGCTCCTCCAGAGTTTGGGTCTCGATCGAAACCGAAAGCTTGGGTATCTACTCCGCCTCCTCTCTCCTGTGGCTCCCTCGCACTAAACGTCCTCGGTCCGCTCTTAATCACCCAATTGTATCGCATTCGCTCTCTATCTGGGACCGGGCAAACACTAAGTTTAATCTTGCCCCGGCTCCTAGTCCAATTGTTCCTCTTTTTGATAACCCAGATTTTCTGCCAGGTCGAATAGTCTCGTCCTTTGAATTTTGGAAAAGGAACGATGTTTACTATCTTAATAATATCACTACAGACGCTTCTTTTCCCTCATTCGGAAACATAAAAACCAAATTCAATATTCCCAACACTTTTTTTTTTCAATACCTACAACTAAGAAACTTTCATTCCACCACTAAATTATCTTTAAGAATCAGGCCGTTGACCTCATTCAAGTCACTTTTCCTCCGGCGATCTTCTACCAATGGCCTTATATCTCGGCTATATGGAGAGCTGAGAGTCCCTGACTCAGACACCCAGGATTCCCATGAGCGAGCCTGGGAGGAGGATCTGGGGGGTCCCTTGGATGGGGAAGATTGGGATGAAATAAAAGCCAACACGGCCTTTAGTTCAATCTGTGTGAAGCTGAAAGAAAATGCTTATAAGCTTCTTTATCAATGGTATTTGGTCCCGACCAGATTACAAAAAATCTTTCCGGACTCATCCAGCTCATGTTGGAGAGGATGCTCGTCAGAAGGGTCCTTCCTCCATATTTGGTGGCAGTGCCCCAAGATTGCCCCATTCTGGTCGGAACTACGGAACTTCGCATCTCAGATTCTGCAGATTGACATCCCGGTCTCTCCCAGATTTTTCCTTCTCCCACTTGGAATTCCATCCGCAACTAAACACAAAACAAAAATGTTCCGCCACATAGTTTCTGCAGCACTATGTCAAATTGCCACTAATTGGAAACAACCCACCGCGCCTACTATGCAGACAATTATTAATAGAGATTGGCACTCATACAAAATGGAGTTTATGACATGCATATTGCGCAACACCTCTAAATCATTTAATAAAGTCTGGGAACCTTGGATGTCATTTTTTCAAATCCAAATTCCTTTTGCCCTATGACTCCTCTAAAACACTCCACTTGATATCCCTCCTCAACCCGCTACCTCCCCCCCCCCCCACTTCTCTATTTCTTGCTCTGCTTTCTTTCTCTTCTATTGGCGGTCTGCCACACCGCCTCCTAATCTATTTTGCCCACTTTTCTCTGACTGGCCTCCTTTCTGTTTCTTTCTTCCTCTATCCCTATAGCTAAAATTTGGTCAATCTCAATATTCTCATTATGATACACAATGTTTGTATTAGTCCCTGAATGTGTATAACCTGATTGTAACAGATTTTGTCTTGGACTGATGCTCATTATTGACCTTCTCAAAAATAAAACTTAAAAAAAAAAAAAAAGTAATGGTCCCAGCACAGAACCTTGAGGTACACATAAAACTTTTGACAAATTCGAAAATGTTCCATTTATCACAACTCTGTTTCCTATTCTACAACCAGTTTTCGACCCCAGTACAAGTGTTTCCCAGACCTAGTTCCCTTATTTTTGTAAACCAACCTCTTGTGTGGAACTGTATCAGAGGCCTTTGCAAAATCCAAGTAGACGACATCTACTGTACCACCATGGGCTAAGTTCCCACTAACTTCCTCGTAGAAACTAATTAGATTAGTTTGATATGACCTATCCCTCACAAACCCATGCTGCTTCCAACTAAATCTTATTGTGCACCAAGTAATCCTGAATACTATTCCTTAATATACCTCCCAGTAGTTTCCCCACTATTGATATCAGGCTTACTGGTCTTTAATTCCCTGGTTGTGATCTCATTCCCTTTTTAAACAACGGCACCACATCTGCTATTCGCCAATCCCTTGGCCTGATGAAATTGAATGAAAATTAAGAATAGTGTTCTAGCTATTTCTGAGTTGAGCTCCTTAAGAACCCTTGGGTGCATGCTATCTGGACCTGGAGCTTTATTTGTCCTAATTTTATTCAGTCGCCTTTAGACTTCTTCCTTTGTCAGCCAAGTATTAATTAATGGAACGGTTGCATTTCCATTTTTATGTATTATTCTTACCATTTGTTCCTCGCTAGTAAATACTGAAGAAAAGATAGTGTTTAATACATCTGTTTTTTCCTTATTATCATTAATCAATCCATCCATCTCATTTCTTGGGGGTCATATATTACCTTTTTATCCTTTTGCCATTTATATACTTAAAAAACTTTTTAGGGTTTCTCTTACTTTCTTTTGCCACTTGTTTTCATTGTCTAATTTAGCCAATCTAATTTCCTTTTGCATGTTTTATTACATTCCTTGTAGATACGGAAGGACTCCTTAATCCTTACACACTTAAATGCACGCTTCTTCATTCTCATTTCTTTCCTTACCTTTTTATTTATCCACATTGGTTTAGACTTGATTCTTTTACATTTGTTTCCCACAGGAATGAACGTATACGTGTATTTTTCCAACAACATTTTAAAGACAGCCCAAGTTTCATCTGTATTTTTTTTCCTTCAAAAACTGCGTCCCAGTCTATGCACTTAATAGACTCCTTTAGCATATTAAAATTTGCTTTTCTAAAGTTTAAAGTCCTAATTGATCCCTTGCACTGTTGCTTCTGGAAACTAATTTCATTTTATGATCACTGTTTCCCAAGTGCTCCTTTACTTGAATGTTTTATATTACGTCTACATTATTTGTTATAATTAAGTCCGGTTTCTAGTTGGCTCCTTTACTGTTTGGGACATGTAATGGTCTTTTAGCTGCTCAGAAACCTGTTGCCCCTACTTTACCTCAAGTCTCAATACTCCAATCAATGTCTGGATAATTAAAACCCCCCATAATTATAACGTGACCTAGTTGTGTAGCCTTTTCAATTTGCTGTAGAAGTTGGGCTTCCTCAACCATACTAATATCTGGCAGTTTATAGCATGTCCCTATCAGCAACTTCCCTGAACTTTTTCCTCCACTGGATATTTTTACCCACAATACCTCTATATTTTCAATAATACTCTTGTAAATCCTGTATACTTGGTTTTAACACTGGCTTAATAAAAAGACATACACCTCCTTGCTTTTATTTACCCTAGCCCTCCTGTTATGTGTATCATCCCACCATGTCTCAGTAATACCTATAATATCATATTGCTCGTCATTGCTACTAGTTCTAACTCCATTTTACCTGTCAGGCTTCTGCAATTGCAAGCATATACTTAAGTCCATTGCTTCCCTTCGGTATATCTTTTTACTTTGATATTACTGGTTTTCTTATTGGCATTAATATGGACCTCTCCTTAGCGATTAAGCTTCCCTTTCCCCCCTCTCAACCCCCTTACTACTCTCAATGTCTATCCTGTAAATACTTGCCCCTCCCCCCGAAGCCTAGTTTAAAATCTCCTCTAACCTTCTAAGCATCCACTCCCCTAGCACATGAGAACCCCTCCTCATTCAAGTGCAATCCGTCTCGACAATAAAAATAGCAACTAACCGAGAAATCATCATCATTTATTTTTATAGCGCCAGTAAAATCAGACCAGTGCTCTAAGAATCAAAAACCCTCCTTTCTACACCAATCTCTTAGCCACGCATTAACCTCCCTAATCTCCCACTATTCTCCCTGGACTAGCGTGTGACACAGGTAGTATTTGTGAAAATTACTACCGTGGATGTCCATGCCTTAAGTTTGTGACCCAGGCCCCCGAAATCATTCTTTAGGACACCCCATCTTCCTCTAACTCGGTCATTGGCGCCAACATCCACCAAAACCATAGAGTGATTCCCAGCCCCCCTTCAACAATCTGTCCACCCGATCCACAATATTATCACCAATACTCATCTGGATCTTTCCCGACATAAAACATCAGTTCATTCATGTATCCTTCACTAAGCTCCCGATCAATTGTTTTATTCCAATTAATCTCTAACTCATGTTATTGTTTATAGCTTACCTGAAAATGAGATTGATTGATTCCTGTATCTCCAGTGCAAAATAGCAATATATCATTTATTGAAAAAAGAAGATTTTTACTCACCCTAAAATTGATTTCTCTGACTCCATTGAGGGACACTGCGAAACAGCCCCAGTGTCTCACAGTGTCCCCCAATGGTAGGAAAGAGAAAAGAGGATTTATGTACTTATGTTAAATCCGTTTCTCTGATTCCGTCTGGGGGACACTGCTTACCATGGGGTTGTGGAGGGGAGCACGGGAGTTGGCACCTAGCTAGTTAATGTTTAGCACTGCTGACAGACCCCTCCCCTCTACAATCCCCCCACCTCTTCCTCCTCAGTTAATTCAAAAAGCCCCAAGGAGATAGGACAATCAACCAAGAGCATACAGAGGAAAGGCAGAAGGGAGGGATCGCAGTGTCCCCCAGACGGAATCAGAGAAACGGATTTAACGTAAGTACATAAATCCTCTTTTCTCTTTCATCCAGTATGGGGGACACCGATTTACATGGGGACTTTCTAAAGCAGCCCCCTTAGGGTGGGACCGCTGTGAAAGCGGATGCGAATACATTAAATTGATAGAATTTGGTAAATGTGTGGACAGAAGATCAGATGGCTGCCCTGCAAAGCTGGTCAGCAGAAGCCCCATTTCTTGCTGCCCATGACGCCCCTACCGATCTGGTGGAATGGGTCGTAAGTCTCTCTGGCACAGGCAGGTTAGCTCTCATGTAAGCCTGCTTAATAGTTGTCGTAATCCTTCTTGCAATGGACTGTTTAGAGGCTGGCCAGCCTCTTTTATTAGAATCATGGAGAACAAACAGGGAATCAGTTCGTCTAATATGAGATGTTCTTTTGACATAAATGCGGAGAGCCCTAACCACATCTAACTTTTCCATAGACTGCAGATCAGACTGAGAAGTAGATGAAAAAAACCGGAATAACAATTTCCTGGTTCAAATGGAAGGAGGACACTACTTTTGGAACAAAATAGGGGAGTGTTCTCAAAACCGCTCTGTCCTCGTGAAAAAACAGATATGGTTTCCGGCAAGACAGAGCTCCCAATTCCGACACCCTACGTGCCGATGCAATTGCCAAAAGAAAAACAACCTTCCAGGTCAAACACCTAAAATCTGCCTCAAGTAAAGGCTCAAAAGGAGGCCCTTTAAGCATGTCCAGTACCAGGTTAAGATCCCATGGTGCTGTAGGTGGAACGTAGGGAGGTTGAATATGTAAGACTCCCTGAAGAAAAGTCTTGATATCTGGCAAATACGCTAATTTTAGGTGAAAAAAAGACTGATAGTGCCGATACCTGAACTTTTAGGGAACCTAAACGAAGCCCTGCTTCCAGCCCATCCTGAAGAAAAGCCAATAAGCGAGGGAGACGAAAGGAAGACCGGTGACATGTCCTATTTTCACACCATCTGATATAGGCTTTCCAAATCCGATGATAGATGCGAGCCGAAACTGGCTTTCAAGCTTGCATCATAGTGTTCACTACACTGGAGGAAAAACCCCTAGCCCTCCAGAGGCTGGCTTCAACAGCCATGCCGTTAAACTGAGCTGAGGTAAATTCTGGTGACGGAATGGACCCTGAAGGAGAAGGTCGTCTCGTGACGGAAGACGAAATCCTTGTCCTACCGCCATCGAGACCATATCTGCGTACCACACTCGGCGTGGCCATGAGGGAGCTATTAAAATTACCGGAAGACCTCCTTGCCTTACTCGTCTGAGCATGCGAGAAAGCATGGGAATCGGAGGAAACAGGTATCCTAACCTGAATTCCCATGACATCCTCATTACGTCCACTGCCACCGCTAAGGGGTCTCTTGCCCTTGCGCAAAACCTGTAAACTTTCTTATTGTGTCTGGAGGCCATGAGATCTATATCCGGAAGACCCCACCTCTGAACTAGAGACTGAAATACTTTCGGATGGAGTGACCACTCCCCCGGCATCATTTGATTTTGACTTAGTCGGCCTCCCAATTCTTTATTCCTGGAATGAATACTGCCGCAATTGCTGGAACATACTGTTCTGCCCAAACAAAAATATGAGCTGCAATCTTCATTGCGGCTGCACTCCTGGTTCCTCCCTGCCTGTTGACATATGCCACAGCCGTGGCATTGTCGGACTGAACTCTGATAGGGTGGCCCTGAAGGAGGAACTGGGCCCCCCAAAGGGCTAAAAGAATCGCCTTCAACTCCAACACGTTTATTGATAAGGCTGATTGCTGAACCGACCAAAGTCCCTGGAGCCGGAGGTGCAAGACTACCGCCCCCCAACCTCTCAGGCTGGCATCTGTCGTGACTATGATCCATGACCATGGAGCGAAAGACCTGCCCACCGACATGTGATCCTGATTCAGCCACCACTGGAGCGATTTTCTCACCCCCGGGGACAGCGAGATCCTCTGGAGATCCAAGTGTATGTGGGATCCTGACCATTTCTGTAACAGGTCGCACTGGAAACATCGAGAATGAGCCCGACCGAAGGGGATTGTTTCGAAGGAGACCACCATCTTCCCAAGCAGCCGCATGCACAAATTAATTGAGGGATTGGGAGAGGACAAGACCCGAGTTGTTACAGCCCGGATTGAACTGATCTTCTCCGTAGGCAGGAACACCTTCTGTCGACCGGTATCCATGATAAGCCCCAGGAAGACCATGCGTTGACACGGAACCATCTGGGATTTCTTTAAGTTTATCAGCCACCCATGGCTCTCGAGGACCGCTATGGTGAGTGATAAGTGTTGACGTAAACAAATCTCTGAGGGGGATTTGATGAGCAGATCGCCCAAATAAGGCACGAACTGAACTCCCTTTAAGTGAAGACACGCTGCCATGACCAACATGATCTTCATGAAGACCCTTGGAGCTGTGGAGAGGCCAAAGGGAAGGGCCCGAAACGGATAGTGGGAGGACCCCACTGTGAACCTTAGGAGAGACTGATGGTCGCTCCAAATGGGAACGTGGAGGTATGCGTCCTTTATATCTATGGAAGCCATAAACTGATCCTTCTCTAAGCCGTTTATTACCGACCTCAGGGATTCCATCCGAAATCTGTCCACCCGTAAAGTGCACATTGAGGTTCTTTAGGTTTAAAATAGGTTGAAAGGACCCGTCCGGCTTCTTGACCAGAAACAGATTTAAATAAAACCCCTGTCCCTTCTGGTTGTCTGGGACCCTGGAGATGACTCTTTGCGAAAGAAGAGAGGCGACACAGGCCTGTATCACCTGTCTTCTTGTTGGATCGCGGGGTAGTGGGGTTACAAAGAAACAATGTGGTACCGGACCCAGCAGGTCTATCATGTACCCCAGTGGTTCCCAAACTTTTGCAGTTCGCGACACCCTTAGAGTCTCCAAATTTTTTCAAGGCACCCCTCCAAAATAATTATTGAGCAGTCCTGTTTAAGAAGTAGTTGGGTCAAAAAAATTTAATAAGTATTTAGGTCAGGACAGAAATACTTATTTAGTTGTATGCAAAAATGCCCCCTCTGCATCCAGACACTCTGCCCTCAGGCACTCTGCCCCCTCTGCATCCAGACACACTGCCCTGTCACGCTGTCCCCCCTCCTCTGCCCTCTCTCACAATGTCCCCCCCTCCTCTGCACTGTCACGCTGTCCCCCCTCCTCTGCTCTGTCACACTGTCCCCCTCCTCTGCCCTCTGTCACGCTGTGTCCCCCTCCACTGCCCCTCTCATGCTTTATCCCCCTCCACTGCCCCTCTCACGCTGTGTCCCCCTCCACTGCCCCACTCACGCTGTCCCCCTCCTCTGCCCTGTCACGCTGTCCCCCTCCTCTGTCCCGCTGTCACCCTCCTCTGCCCCGCTGTCACCCTCCTGCTCCACTGTCTGCCCGCTGTCACACTCCTGCCCCTCTGTCTGCCCGCTGTCACACTCTTGCCCCTATGTCTGCTCCGCTGTCACACTCCTGCCCCTCTGTCTGCTCCGTTGTCTGCCTGCTGTCACACTCCTGCCCCTCTGTCTGCCCACTGTCACACTCCTGCCCCTCTGTCTGCTCCGCTGTCTGCCCCCTGTCACACTCCTGCCCCTCTGTCTGCCCCGCTGTCTGCCCGCTGTTACACTCCTGCCCCTCTGTCTGCACGCTGTCTGCCTGCTGTCACACTCCTGCCCCTCTGTCTGCCCACTGTCACACTCCTGCCCCTCTGTCTGCTCCGCTGTCTGCCCGCTGTCACACTCCTGCCCCTGTCTGCCCGCTGTCACACTCCTGCCCCTCTGTCTGCTCCGCTGTCTCCCCGCTGTCACACTCCTGCCCCTGTCTGCCCCAGTCTGCCCGCTGTCACACTCCTGCCCCTCTGTCTGCCTGCCCGCTGTCGCACTCCCTCACTCCTCTGCCGCGAGCCAGCCATAGAAAAAAAACAAAGAGCACATAAACTTACCAATCAGCGCGGCGCCGGGACCCAACAGACTCCTCTCTCCCGCAGCTGTCACTGACGTCGATGTTCAGTGACAGCTGCGGGAGAGAGGACTGTAGAGAGAATAGTGTGAGAAACAAGTAATCAACTAATCTTACATAAAAGTTGTACTTGTAATATGTTAAAACACAATATAATATCTTGGCAAGTAGAAGAACTACAATATAACCTCTACTAGCCCACTTTGTATTCAGCAAAAAACAGTAAAAATTGTGTTTAAAAGGGTCAGATACTTAGCCCATAGGCCAAACAGGGGAGAAGTTCATCAGCAGTGTTCTGGTGCCTGCTCCCTCTTATCTATGTCCTTTTCCCGGGCTTCTGCTTGGCGCCAGACCGGGCTAGTCCACTTCTCTCTGGAGAGCGGGGGAGCTCTATATGCTTTAGCTCCCCCCCTCTGATATGCTGTCTCTCTGTTTTACAGCTCCGATGCCTTTGTAAATAAAAAAAAATGGTATGCAGCGGTTTGCACCCTGATGCCCCGTTCTATAATGAGGGGGGATCTTGGTTTTGCCTCCTTCGTGTCCTCGGTCCTCCGCGGATCCAAGATGGCCGCCCGCATTTGTAATCTCCGATAACCGGCGCTCTATGCCTGCAGTGGCAGCGCAGGTTATCGGGGAGGCTCCAGGAGTGACAGCGGTCCGTGAGACCGCTTGTCACTCGCTATTCAGGCACCCCATGCTTCTTTCTCTGTCAGTGAGAGCCTCTGGCTCTCATCTGACAGGGTAGTGCCTGCGCTGCTACGCTGGGAGTGTGTTCTCTATAATAGAACACACTCCCAGGTCTGCCACCAAAAAGAGAAAAAATAATAAAATAAAAGTAAAATAAAAAGTAAAATAACAGCAGTTAGATAAAAACTTGCCCAACTCCATGGGCACCTAAAAAAAACCTGAGAGGAAGAGGCAGGGGGATTGTAGAGGGGAGGGGTCTGTCAGCAGTGCTAAACATTGACTAGCTAGGTGCCAACTCCCGTGCTCCCCTCCACAACCCCATGGTACGCAGTGTCCACCAGACTGGATGAAAGAGAAAAGGATTTATGTACTTACGTTAAATCTGTTTCTCTGATTCCGTCTGGGGGACACTGCTTACCATGGGTTGTGGAGGGAGCTGGTGGAGTTGGCACTTAACTAGTTAACTTTTAGTACTGCCGACAGACCCCTCCCCTCTAAAATCCCCCTGGACTCTTCAGTTTATTAAAAAGCCCTAGGAGTAAGGGCAGTCAAACAAGAGCACACAGAAGAACAGAAGAAGGGAGGTATCGCAGTGTCCCCCAGACGGAATCAGAGAAACGGATTTAACGTAAGTACATAAATCCTCTTTTCTCTTTCATCCAGTCTGGGGGACACTGCTTACCATGGGGACGTTCTAAAGCAGCCCCCTAAGGGTGGGACTACTCTGAAAATCCCACTCGCAAAGCATTACGAGCGAAATTTGCATCCGCAGATGCAAATATATTAAATTGATAAAACTTTGTAAACGTGTGGACAGAGGACCAGGTGGCTGCTCTGCAAAGCTGTTCCGCAGAAGCCCCATTTCTTGCTGCCCACGACGCCCCTACCGATCTGGTGGAATGGGCCGTAAGTCTCTCCGGCACAGGACGGTTAGCCTTTATGTAAGCATGTCTAATGGTTGCCGTAATCCATCTAGCGATGGACTGTTTTGAGGCTGGCCAGCCTCTCTTATTAGCATCATAAAGAACAAACAAAGAATCCGTACGTCTAATTTGCGAAGTTCTTTTGACATAGATGCGGAGAGCCCTAACCACATCTAACTTTTCCATAGACTGGTGATCAGACTGGGAGGTAGATGAAAAAGCCGGAACTACGATTTCCTGGTTAAGGTGAAAAGCCGAAACTACCTTCGGAACGAAGGAAGGAAGGGTTCTTAACACCGCTCTGTCCTCGTGGAAAACCAAATATGGTTCCCGACAAGACAAGGCTCCTAATTCCGAAAGCAGAAGCGATAGCTAAAAGAAAGAGGACCTTCCAGGTCAACCACTTTAATTCTGCCACACGCAAGGGCTCAAAGGGGGGCCCTTTAAGCATTTCCAGTACCAGGTTGAGGTCCCATGGTGCTGTCGGCGGAACATAGGGAGGCTGAATATGCAGTACTCCCTGGAGAAAAGTCCTGATATCTGGTAAATCGGCTAATTTCATATGAAAAAATACCGAAAGTGCCGATACCTGGACTTTTAGGGAACCTAACCTGAGACCTGCCTCCAGGCCATCCTGAAGGAAAGCTAACAAGCGAGTGAGGCGAAAAGAGGATGTGTGGCAAGTCCTACCTTCGCACCATCTAATGTAAGCTCTCCAAATCCGGTGATAGATGCGAGCTGAAACTGGCTTCCTAGCTTGCATCAGGGTGTTCACCACGCTGGGGGAGAAACCTCTAGCCCTCCAAAGGCTGGCTTCAACAGCCATGCCGTTAAACCGAGCTGAGGTAAATTTTGGTGACGGAATGGACCCTGAAGGAGAAGGTCGTCTCGAGATGGTAGATTATGTCCGCGTACCAGACTCGGCGCGGCCATGAGGGAGCTACTAGTATTACTGGCAGACCCCCCTGCCTGACCCGTCTGAGAACGCGAGGAAGCATGGAGATAGGAGGAAATAGGTATCCCATCCTGAACTCCCATGGCATGGTCATGACGTCTGCTGCCACCGCTAAGGGGTCTCTTGACCATGCGCAAAACCTGAAGACCTTCCTGTTGTGTCTGGAGGCCATGAGATCTATGTCCGGAAGACCCCACCTCTGTACTAAGGACTGAAAGACTTTCGGATGGAGAGACCACTCCCCCGGCATCATCTGGTTGCAACTGAGATAGTCGGCTTCCCAATTGTGTATTCCTGGGATGAATACTGCCGATATTGCCGGAACATGAAGTTCTGCCCAAGACAAAATCTGGGCTACAATTTTCATTGCCGCTGCACTCTTGGTTCCTCCCTGTCTGTTGACATATGCCACAGCCGTGGCATTGTCGGACTGAATTCTGACAGGGTGGCCCTGGAGGAGGGATTGTCCTCCTTTGAGGGCCAAGAGAATAGCCTTCAGTTCCAACACATTTATGGATAGGGATGATTCCTGAACCGACCAAAGGCCCTGAAGCCGGAGGTGTAGGATTACCGCCCCCCAACCTTTCAGGCTGGCGTCTGTCGTGGCTATGACCCACGCCCACGGGGAGAAGGATCTGCCCACTGTCATGTGATCCTGAATCAGCCACCACTGGAGTGATTCTCTGGACCTCGGGGATAGAGAGATCTTCTGGAGGTCCAGGCGTAGATGGGATCCTGACCACTTCGTCAACAGATCCCACTGAAAACAGCGAGAGTGGGCTCGTCCAAAGGGAATGGTCTCGAAGGAGGCCACCATCTTTCCCAGCAGCCGCATGCACAAGTGGATTGAGGGGCTGGGAGAGGACAAGACCTGGGATGTTATGCTCTGAATTAAAGTAGCCTTTTCGACAGGCAGGAACACCTTTTGCTGGCTGGTGTCCATGATGAGGCCCAGGAAAACCATGCATTGACACGGAACCATCTGAGATTTCTTCAAGTTGATGAGCCATCCGTGGCCCTTGAGAACCGCCAAGGCAAGGGACAAGTGATAACGCAAACAACTCTCTGAGGAGGATTTGAAGAGCAGGTCGTCCAGATAAGGCATGACCTGAATGCCCAGAAGGTGAAGACGAGCTGCCATAACCGAAATGACTTTTGTGAAAACCCTCGGCGCCGTGGAGAGGCCGAAGGGGAGGGCCCGAAACTGATAATGGGAGGGTCCTACAGTGAATCTGAGGAGGGACTGATGGCCCTTCCAAATGGGAATGTGGAGGTATGCATCTTTTATGTCTATGGAAGCCATAAATTGATCTTTCTCCAAACCGTTTATTACCGACCTCAGCAATTCCATCCGAAATCTGTCGACTCTTAGGTGCACATTGAGGCTCTTTAGGTTTAAAATGGGTCGGAAGGAGCCGTCCGGCTTCTTCACAAGGAACAGGTTTGAATAAAACCCTTGTCCCTTTTGGAATTCTGGAACCCTGCAGATAACTTTTTGAGAGAGAAGAGAGGCGACACAGTCCTGTATAGCCTGTCTTCTGGATGGATCTCGGGGTAGAGGGGTTACGAAGAAACAATGAGGCATGGGGCCCAGCAGGTCTATCCTGTATCCCCTTGATATAATGCCCCGAATCCAAGAGTCTTGGGAGGACGCTGTCCACTGTTGAAGAAAAAAAGACAGACGACCTCCCACTGGGGTTTCCCCTGGGGAAACGAGTGGTCGTCAGGACGCAGGCTTCTCCTGGGTCTTGGAGGCCTGGCGCCTGGCCGAAAACGAGGATCTTCCTCTAGAAGAAGAGCCTCGGGCATTGGGCTGTTTTCCCCTATATGACTGTCCTCTGGACAAGGAGGATCCTCGAAAGGGCTGACGAAAGGAGCTGAACCTGGGTTTCCGGCTTCTAGCCGGGAAGACCGGCAAGGAAGTACTCTTGCCCCCAGTTGCCTGGGATATCAAGGTATCTAATTCCGGACCAAACAAACCTGCTGCTGAAAAAGGAATGATTTCAACAGACTTTTTTGATTCCGCATCTTCTTCCCAGGATTTCAGCCATAGAGTTCTTCTGGCTGAAATGGATGCAGCCTGTATAGAGGAGGAGACGGCCGCTGAATTTTGGGCCGCCTCATAAATGTACCCCGATGCCTCCTTCAAATGTAAGGCCAGGGGGAGTAATTCAGAGCCCTGTAAGGCCCTCTGCCAGTTGGTCTGCCCATACTTCCATGGCTCTAGCAACCCAAGCTGAAGCAAATGTGGGTCTAAAGGAAGAACCTGCAGCCGCAAAAAATAGATTTCAGCTGGGATTCAACTTTCCGGTCATTGGCATCCGGAAGGGACGCTGAACCCGGAGCTGGAAGTAAGGTGTGTTTAGCCAAACGGGCTATGGGAACATCTACTTTTGGAATATTTTCCCAACTAATTACCTCCTCCTCCTGTAAGGGATACAAGGAGGAGAATCTTCTGGGAACCGAGAATCTCTTCTCAGGTTGTTTCCATGCTCCTTCTGCAATGTCTTTTAGTTCCTTAGAAGGGGGAAAACGGCTAGCCTTTCTTTTGGCCTTCTTAAAAAGAATTCTGTCTCTAGGCGTAGGGTCCTCCGGTTCTGGGAGGTCCAACGCCTGTCTAACTGCAAAGACCAAATCATTAACAAATTGGCTTTTAGAACTATCCTCCTGTTCCGAAGACTGAACTTGGTCAGAGTCGGAATAATCTGCCCCTTCATCCTCAGAAGATTCCTCAGAATCTGAAAGGACCCTGATAGGATTATCCAATCTAGGTCTCTTTCTTTTAGTGGGCGGGATGTTTGGGGACTCAAGCAACAAGTTAAGCTTATTTAAACCTTTAAGGAAAGCTGTAGACCATGCCGCTTCTGTGGGGATAGGGGTTTGGTCTGAAATGGAAGAGGAAGGTCCTGGTAAAGACGTTCCAATGGACCCTGTGGTAACAGGGAGGCCCAGCTGAGTGCTATTATTATCATTACTAGCCACCGAAGTAGCCACATTAGATAGCAATTGGTTAGATTGTAAAACCATCTGAGCTAAGGAGGAAACCGACTGTGTCAGGGAGGCCACCCAGGCCGGCTCCTCCGTCAGTGGGGCTGAGGACTGATGGGTTTGCAAAGTGGAAGCCCCTGCTTCACAGGCAGAACAGAGCGCCAAAGGGTCCCCCTGCCCACACAGTAATTTTACTTGACACTTTGAACAAGTGAAATATTTTGCAATAGGGCCCTTTCCCTTATCTGTCATTCTTATAAAGGAAGGCACACCAAGCACACAGACTAAATAGTTAATCTAGCTGTGTAAACAGAGAGAATAGAGAGGTATGTATGCAGAAAAAAACAGATTGCATAACAAGTAACAACTAATCCATATAATAAAAGTTGAACTTGTAATAGTTAACACCAAATGTTTGTAGGCAAGTAGGAGACTATAATGTAAACCTTACTAGCCTACTATTTTACACAGAAATAACAATATGTGTGTTAAATAAGCAGATACTTAGCCCAGGGGTCACAAAGGGGAGCAGTCCACGGCAGTTTGTCCTGTGTCTGCTCCCTCAGCTCTGCTCTCTCTTCCCGGGCTTCCTTTGGCGCCAGAAGACTGGGATAGACCATCTCTCTGTGGAAGGAGGGGGGAACTCTATGCATTAGCTCCCCCCCTTCAGTAATTGCTGCGGTGCAGCTATAGCTCCAAAAACGAAATAAAAATAAAAATGGAGCGTGGCAGATGGTGGAGACCTCTAATACAGAGGTCTCCGCAGCGACATACCCGGCGCCCTCCTCCTATGTATGAGGGGGGAATCGTGGTATAGCCCCCTTCCTCCTATCTCCTCAGCGCCGAGTCAGGCAAAAAAACAAAATGGCCGCCGGCATTTTCTGTGTCCGATAACCGGCACTCTATGCCTGTAACGGCAGCACCGGTTATCGGGGAGGCTGGAGGAGTGCAGCGGTCCCTGAGACCGCTTGTCACTCCTCGATTTAGGCACCCTTCTTTTTAGTCCTCCAGTCCCTGTCAGTGAGAGCCGCTGGCTCTCATCTGACAGGGGAATGCCTGTGCTGCTAAGCTGTGAGTGTGTTCTCTATTATAGAACACACTCCATCGCTGCCACCTGTAGAAAAAATAAAAATCAAATAAAAGAAATAAAATTTTGTTAAAAATTACACTAAGTAATAAAAAAACACTGCCCAACTCCAGGGCACCTGAAAAAAACTGAAGAGTCCAGGGGGATTGTAGAGGGGAGGGGTCTGTCGGCAGTACTAAAACTTAACTAGTTAGGTGCCAACTCCACCAGCTCCCTCCACAACCCATGGTAAGCAGTGTCCCCCAGACTGGAAGAAAGAGAAATACTGTATATCTTGCCAGGAGAGAACTTGCTTATAATGTTCACATTCCCTGTCTGCTCCATAAGAAGTTTCTGGCCTGAGCCAGATATAGGGCTTTGGTGTTCCCCATGAGGAGGAAGTGTAACACAATTCGGCGCATGGGTCAATTCAAGCCAAGGAAACACATTAATTTAAGACTTTTTAGTGAAGGACCATTTTGTGTGTAATATTCCTGCCTTCCTGACCAATTTTAGTATTGCAGTACTAGGTGTTTTTGTTATCTTAATACTGTACCATCTCTGAGCCTTTTTCTCACTTTGTTGACTGTTTTATCTAGCTGCACTCATGTGGGTTGCAGCAATAACTTGGTGGCTGCTGGTAGTGCTTCAAGTTACCTATGCCATCACTTATTGAAAGGTTGGAACACAGTTATTTGTGATGTTATTAGTGACTTTTTCATCATATTACTGTGTGTTTGTTTCCCCATCTACCAAAGAATCTCCTATACATTATTCATAACCTAGTAGTTTGCAAACGCTGACTAAAATTGCTGTGCCCAGAAGCCATATGATAAGAGCTGCTGGACCTCCCACACCAGTGACACCACTAAGTATAGGCATCCAGGACACCACAGTCAGTAAAATAAATTGACCCCTTCAAAGAGTCTTCTACAATGATGAGCAGTTAAGCCTCCAAGTACAGTATCTAGGTTTTGCAGTGGGTCAATAAAAAGATACAGCAATCCTGATGTAGTCAAACCAGATTCAATTGATTCAGTTTAGGTGGTTAACAATAGGAGTAATAATGTAGGACTAAAAAGGCCAGTTGTGCATGTCAGGACTGCCCAATTACAGGTCATACAAGTAATGTTTCAAAAACACCCACACTCTTTATGGAAGATAATGTAAGAATACTACTAAGAATACTTAGAATACTACATAAAGGCCACCTGGCCTGTATTTGGAGCTTACACTTAGGGAATTCACGTATTCCTCATTGCCAATTAGACAACCTCTTTGGGTGCACACTCAAGTGGAACTAGGCAAATGCCAGTGAGAGCACTGTGAGAGATGGTGTAGCTCATCAACTAGTGAGCCACAATGTACCTGTAATAACTGTAACATTGCAAATTCCAAATATTCATTCAATGACAAAAACATACATTTAGCACACAATCTGCTAATGCTTTTAATCAGCTGTGGAGTTGCCAAACTCAATATTAGTGCAAAATCTGGTAATAAAAGGTGCATTCAGTATCACTCCAGTAACAGACTGTGTGTCTGTCTAGTATCACAATGATGGTGTGTACAGTTGGTCCCACTAGTGATTTCACTTGCATAGTTTGGTAAAAGAAAAGGATACATTTGATTGTTAGTGCATTGCTGATTGTTGGGAAAAGGTCTATTTGCTGGTTACGTCAGTGGAGGTAGCTGTAAATATCTACAAGATTCTGGGCGATAGACTGCTCTGATAAAGAAGCTTGGTAGAAATCTGCTAATATAGATTTCTAGAAAATACTGTCTTTTTTGTAAAGTCGTCTTGTGTAGCAGTTTGTTCCTGAGGCTCAATGAGTTTCTATTATGAATTTGCAGGTCATAGCAGCTTCCAGTTTATCGCAGCAGCATATCTGTCAGACAGCAGCGTGTCTGGGTGTCTCTCATCAAGACATCAGTGATGTCATAGAACTTGTTTTCAAAGGCCAGCTTGTAACGCGTGTTAATGTCCTCACAATAAGAGATCACACGTTTCAAATTATGTAGTCCAGTGACTCCTGGAGGGTTCACCTTACACCTGAAAACACAAAATAATAATCCTTTACAAATCAAGCCTTGTTTCTTCAGAGCACTTTGCTTGCAAATCTAATGTGGATGTTCAGATTTGCTGAATCTAAGGAACTCATCAGTACCATAGAATGTCACTCTATATAATGTTCCACATTTCTTACATTCCTCTTCTATCAACAAAAACACTGTTACTTTCACCCAAATGCATCTTATCTGAGCTCCACTTCTTACTTGTTGGATAATTGCTCAAACACTCCAGTACCGAGCAGTTGGCGTTGCTTGAATTCTTCCAGATACTGAAAATCACCTCCAACAATCACCTTTGTATACAGGATCTCTGCCCAGTCTGGTTGCAAGTCATATGCTTCAGTAACAATAACTGCCTAAGAAAGACGATAACACAGAGATGAGCTAAATACAGTGACGCAAACACACACAACGTGACTGCTGTTCGTGAGATGGTACAACACTGGACCCTCTGGCTCTCCCAGTGAAATAGGAGGTCTCCATATAGTATACATTTTCAAGCACTTTCAAGAGGCAAGTTGGATATATGTACCGCACTTACAAATGCCAATTAAAATAGAAAATACCTATTAATACTAAGTAATTAGGTCCTGAAAATGTACCTACAGAAAATGTCAGACCTGTGACGTATGTAAAATAAAACTATCAATACACATATAGATATTTGCACACACCTGATAAAATCGTGGTAGTGCCATTATGGGTTCCATCAAGCACTCTCTATCCAAATTAATAAGCTTGGTTTGGTGGCCATTGTTCATTAGATGAAGTTGCAGAGTCAAAAGGCGGGTGAGACGTGCACATCGCAGTGACTGACGTACACAAGAATCCTGCATAAATATAAGATAGAAGATCAGGATGAAGTAGATAAATTACCAATAAACATTTAGGGGTATATTTACTAAACTGCGGGTTTAAAAAAGTGGAGATGTTGCCTATAGCAACCAATCAGATTGTAGTTATCATTTGTTTAGTTAATTCTACAAAATGACAGCTAGAATCTGATTGGTTGCTATAGGCAACATCTCCAGTTTAGTAAATAAACCCCTTAGCCTTTTCTTCCAACTATCTACTTCACAGCATGGGAATTTGCTGCATCATTGGTATTTCTGCTACTTCTAAATATTATCTGCACCACAATATCATAAGCATATATTATGTACAAGTTTACGGACTTCATTCAGATAATTTGCACTAGTTCTTCTCCGCCGACCGACAAAAACAAAGTACATAGTAATCACAGACATACAAGGGATAAGCAAGGTAACGGAACTGCAAATAGAAACTGACTCACAGGGCTACTATGTAAAGTCACGTGTATAACCAGCAACATACTTCTCCAAATACTAATTCACTCATGGATACATCAAAAACTCATGTCCTGTGCTGGAGGGTCAAATCAGGAGATCACTTATTTACCTTTGAGTAGCTCTCGGCAGCATCAATCAATAGCGTGAGGGCTTTCATAATGGATGATCTCAGTTCTCTCAGATCAGACATCCAAAATTCTGCAAGACACAGCACATTGAAAATGTCAAGTAACAGTTTCTTAGCAGTTCACAGCGTGTCTATGGCTTTATGTATAATTTGTTAATGAAAAACAGCCTTTAAGAACAGCTTCTACTGTCACATTATCCAGAAACTTAAATACGGTCAGCAGGAAGTGCTCATATTTCACTTTTGTTATCCACATGGTCTTAGCTCAGACACTGCTTATTATAGACAACTGTGGTCCAGTCCTTCTCTCACACCAAGCTTTAGAATCCCTAGCACACAAATCTCTAGGACACTTACCCCAAGGACGGGACTGAATTAACCGGAGCTGGATTTTTGCTGCATGCTCATGGTTGTGGCCGATATCACGGTGCAGACTGAAACAGAGCGCAGTCATGTTGTGCTTCTCGCTGTCACCCGGATGGCAGCGCTTAATATACTCCAGGAGTGCCGTCTGCAAGCCACCCTTCTATAAGTGCATCACAGGCAAGTTAGATACTATACTATAATAATTAGCATAGACTGCAAAACTGTCACAATGCAGCCTTATACAACCCATCTCAACACTCACCGTGTCAAGCTGTTTCCGCAGCAGAACTTCAAAGTGCTGGCTCTTGTGTAAAATATCAAAGACGTAAACCATGTCATTATACCGACCAATCCCAGACAGCAGTCTAACCTGAGGAACAGAGAGACAGAGGCACCGATAATAACTAGAGATGTTAGAAATTGTTTCAAAGTGGTTCTAAAGTCTAAAAATGTGTGATAAGTTCTCAAATTTTAAAATATTTGAGCTGAATTAGATCAAAGTGAACAGACTGGACTATGTTCGAGCAAGTTTGAACTTGTTTAAGCTTTAAATCTGTATAGCATATTTATTATGTTCCACAGAAACACAAACTAAATGAACTGTAATATTCAATGATCAAATTAAAATAAAAAGTTAAATATATATTAAAATTTAGTAACAAACTCAAACATGCGGAAAAGGCAAAATTTCATAGTAAATTTTAACTACAAACTTTGAACTCAGACTTTGAGTTTAAATGTCGAATTAGCACCATGATGTTTGAACCAAAAAAAGGTTTCGATACTTTTAAAATTGATTCACCCAATCGGGCAGGTTTGATTGAATTTCGAACTGGCTTAAACCGTTCAAGCATCTCTAATAATAACACATTTAGTCAATGATACAGGAGGACATAGTGGGAGTTGACGCACCATGAGGCTATATTCCTGGTTGGGTGCCAAATGCATCTCTGTAAGGTGGCGACAAGCTTGTAGGACACGCCGTATCCCCTCTAAGTGACATGTCAGACTGAAGCATTCATGAGCAGAGATAAGGAGTTCAATAACTAAAAAAGTATAAACAGCTATTATTGAGTGTCAGGCCAAGACAGTACAGCTTACAAGACAAACGTTGTGAAGCATGTAGGAAGGGGAGGCTGAGAGGAAGAGGGGACATGGCAAGAAACAATGGTGATAACTAGCAAGATGGAAGTCAGTTGTAAGAAGACAAAATATAAAATAATCAGAGTATACTGACTGCAATTTAGCTCGGTAAGGGGAACAGTCTCCAAATGGTCCAGCAAGTTTAACCCCACCAAAGTTGGATCAGGACACAGCTTTGCAAGTTGAAGAAAGTTGGATCTCTTCTCAGAAACATTATACAAATGAGACTGACCTGCACACATTGATAGAGACACACAATGACCAAGACGTGACAAAAGCTGAGAACGACGTGTGTTTAATTCATTGTAAAACAACTTGGTAGTATCTTTTATATTTTACTTATTAAACATGATAATTTTAAAAATGGTGTCAGGTCAGTAACCCTGCAAGAACCCCAACCTTCCCACCACAACTCCTGAATAACCACCAGTGGTTGGCACAATGTTACAGTCACACTCCTGACACCAACCTCCGTCCTTGTCTAGTGTCCTCCAGATTTTTAGACTCTCCTCAGCCACTATCTGTGCTACAGTGTCAGGGGAGAGCCCATGTGAGCTGATGACTGCCTGTGCTCTGTCGCTGAGCTCAAGGCGGCGGCTGGACAGCAGGGTACGCAGAACTTCACTTGGATCTCGGGAGGAGATTTCGGAGAAGGAACATCCTAGATCCTAAAGCATTGTGAAGGCAAGTAAGATTGAAAGACAGTTACAGCAACAATAAAACTAAATACACCAGAAGCACCTTCTCTCACACATATTACTAGTTATTTAATTATGCATTCGCAATCCCCTTCCTCACTTACACTTACCTGACTAAGCTCAAACATACACAACAGCTGTCTGCAAAATGTCTTTCCATGAGTACAGGCATCTTTCAAGACCTCCAGATATGTGACTACAGGATTGATGGGTGTCTGAGAAGATGTAGACTCCACACTGGAGGCTGGGGAAAAAGAGCTTCAAGTCAGGGGTTGAAAAAATAAATCAACATAGTGTTTGTCACAGTAATGTTGGGGGCAAGTACTTCCCAAAGTACTGGAGTCCCAATCTAGGATCCAGCAGTTTAACCAGTACGAGGGAGGAATGATCAGGAAAAAATTGTGTTTGGTGGAGTTTCCCATAAAAAAAAATTATTATATTTACCATGAAATCCTTTTTTGGAGACAGTAGTTGGGACACAGATGATATGTTATGTTCCACCATAGGAGTCAGAGCACTAGAAGAAACCAGACAACCCCTCTACACAATAACTCTTCTGCTTCTCCTCAGTTTCCCAACATCCCAGCAAAGTGACAAGAACAATAAGAGAGCAGTGTACACCAAGCACTGAGTATTGTTGTGTGGGCTGGCCCACCATTTATCTCCCCCTACAGCATCAGAGAAAATTATTTACCGGTAAGTAAAAACAAGAGTGTCATTTCTTCTTCTATGGTAGACAGAACACAAACACTGGGGGGGTCCCAAAACCTCTCTCTGAGGTTGAAAGTTTTACTTTGTAAAATTTAGAAAAGGAATGCGGAGATGGCAAAGTGACCACTCTATAGACTTAGTCTGTATAAAAATCCTCTTTTCTCTTTCATCCAATCCGAGGAACACTGCTACCATGGGGACGTTCTAAAGCACCCCCCTAACGCTCCGATAGCTCAGAACGCAAAACACTGCGAAAACTGGCAAGGGGAAGCAAAACATTAAATTGATAGAACTTAGTGAAGGTTTGGACAGAGAACAAGGTGGCCCCTAGTCAGAACTGATCTGCGGAAGCCCCGTTATGAGCAGCCTAAAAAGTCCCCACAGAGCGGGTGGAATGGACGGCACAGGTCAATCTGAACTCACATAATCCTACTTGATAGTGGACGTAATCCACCTGGCGATGGTCTGCATAGTAACCGGCCAGCCCTGTTTATGGGCATCGAACAACACAAACTGAGAATCAGGGTGAAGAAAGGCCGATGTCCAGGCCACATAAATCCGTAGAGCATGAATCACATTCAGGGAAGCCGAGGAGTTGAAGCCCAAAGAGGTAGCTGCATCCTGGAAGACCGGAACCACAATCTCCTGATTCAGATGAAAACCCGATACCACCTTTGGCTGAAAAAAAAGGAACTGTACATAACAAAGCCCTGTCATTGTGGAAGACGAGAAAGGGTGGGAAAGGGACCCAGAGCTCCGACACCAGGCACGTGGAAGCTATGGCCAGTGGAAACACTAACTTCCATATACAGAACCCCTTAAACCCCTTAAAGGAAAGTCTGCACCTCAGGCATAGTGGCGATTCACTGCTGGAAAAATAGAGATCGAGTGATACCTTCACGGGACTAAGACAAAGACCCGGCTTCCAGCCATCCCGTAGAAAGGCAAAGAAGCCGAAAGGAAGCCGTGTGGCAGACCCACTTGATGAAGGTATGCCACACCCAGTGGTAAATGTGGGCAGAAGCTGGTTTCTTGGCCCGCAACATAGTGTCCACTAGAGGCAGGTCCTGGTGCCAAAACGTACCCTGCAGGAGGAGGTCGACTCGAAGAAGCAGAGCCCCTGAAGGAGTGACTGTAATCCGCCAAAGGGCCAGCAGTATAGCATTCAATTCCAGAACATTTATCGGTAGAGAGGCCTATCTGACCAACCAGAGCCCCTGAAGGTGGTGGTGAAGCCCCAACGGCTCCCAGGCCGTTGGAGCAGGCACCTGTGGTTACTATGGTCCAAGACCACAAGGCAAATGACCTGCCCATCACCAAGTGATCCCGTACCAGCCACCAACGAAGGGCGAAACATGACTCCTGGATCATCTGGGCATCCAAGTGCAAAGGAGAACAAAACCATTTGCTCAAGAGGTCCCACTGGAAGGTGGGGAGGTCCTTGAATGTGGAAACCACCCAGAAGTCGCATGGAAGGGAGATGGCCGGTTACAACCTTCCTCACGGTGTGGGGAATGTGCATTGTTCTCCGGGAGAAAGACCTTTTGAACTTTGGTATCCATGAGGAGACCCAGGAATATTATGCTCTGGCAGGGAACCAATCGAAATTTGGAAAGATTAATTATCCACTCATGTTGTTCCAGTACCCCGAGGGTAAGATGCTGTTGTAGAAGCTGATTTGAGTCTGCCTTTATCAAGAGGTCATCCAGGTAAGGGACATTGCTCACCTTAGGGAATACAACTGAGTGACCTTAAACGCCATTATCTTTGTGAAGACTCTTGGCGCTGTGGAGAGAATTGATATCGTGCACTCCCCACCAGGAATGCACATTATTATTTCTGGGCCCTGAGAAGGGACTGATGGCCCTCCCAGATTGCTACATGGAGGTAGGCATTGCGAATCTTGATGGACACCAGGAACTCTCGTGGCTCCAACCCGTTTATCATCAACCGGAACGATTTCATGCAGAATTTGAACACCCTTGAGAGAGGAGGATGAGAGCCTTGAGATCGAGGACGGGACGGACCGAAACCAGAAAGAGGTTAGACTAGAATACTCGGTCCCTTTGCCCCACGGGAGCCCGTCAGATGTCTCCTGTGGATAGAAGGGAAACAACAAATTGATCGTTGATATGGGATTGCGTAAAAGATTGGTGGCAAAGAAACCATGGGGGGTCTGACCCCTGAAGATCGATCATATAACCTCCTTGCATGATCCCCAATATTTACCGATCCTGGGAGGACGCCGTCCTCGGGTCTCTGAACAGCAGCAGGTATCCCCCTACCCCACAGTCGTGAAGAGGGGCCCCATGAGGCTGCAGGTCCTCATCCTCAGAAGCAACCGGTGCCTGGACCACTGCCGAAGGGACCACTGGAATGGGAGTAGGAGGAAACACGAGAGCTGGGATCTCCGCCTATTGGGTTACCAGCTGCACAAGTGCCAATACAGACTCTGCTAGTGTAGATGCCCACACAGGATCTTCCATCTGGGGTGGCGCTCTATTCTGGCTCTGCTCAGCCCAGGCACACACCTCACAGTCTGCATAAACCGCAAGTTCTGCTGTCCAATGGGCAGTTTTGCTTTATCTTCCATGATAACTTTCCTTCTACATATCAGTTACTACTAGTTAGTGTACTGTAGTGTACAGTAACACATTGCATACACACCTTTGTATGTATATATATATATATATATATATATATATATATATATATACACACATATACACACACACACACACAAACACTCAGATTAAATATATACACTATAATACATATGGCAGACTGTAAAGAGTGAAATTAAAGGGTACTTAGCCCTCCTTGCTGGTATAGTGAGGAGGCAGGGAGGAGAGAAAACTGTCAGTAGTTCTGGGAACATTAGCGTGGGCTTCTAGTCAGGCAACTAGACAACTGGAGTATACTGGCTTCTGTAGTTCCAGCAGATTTCTTGTTTGGCTTCCAAACCAAGTCCCCCCCCCACCTCTAACGAACAGGGGACTTGGTACAATCCACTCAAAATGGCGGCTGCCACAGGTGGACTGCAGCGTTCTCTGCCCAACTACAGCGCTGGTTCTGGAGTGCAGGGGGAGTGCGACTGCTGCTCACTCAGATCGGACCTAACTGGACTTGAGAGCTATGTCTGACTATGTAGCATCCGTGTATGGGACCACAGCCACATGTGTGCCGACAGGTAGCACACACACATCCGTTTTGATTAAACAGAAAAAAAGTTAGAAAAAAGGGCAAAAAGATATAACAATATTAGCTGCAGAGCAGCCCTAGACCAAGGCCAACTCCTTGGGCATTTAAATGACACTGAGCTACAGGGGGTTGCAGAGTAGAGAAGTTCTGTCAGTAAGTTCCATTAAAGAATTAACTAGTTAAGTGCCAACTCCAATGGTGCCCTCATATAACCCCATGGTAGCCATGTCCCCCAGATTGTATGAAAGATAAACACTGTTTACACTTACAGCTCTGCAATCTCTTTCTTCTGCTCCAGACATTCTCTTGTGCATCTATGCCCTCGGTAAGGATATTCTGGATATCAGGGTGCAGCTGATGTACTGTTATTTCTCCAGAAGCAAGTGCCCTACAGCTTAACACAAGCCATAAATCACGATGAGACAGCTGGAAGTATCTGCATACACGGCTGGCTTCATGCACCTTACTGTCATCAAGTAGTTGGTCTATCAAACAGCGCAGCACTCGGGAATCTGTACTGTCATTTCTTCCCTGGATTACCTCATGCAATGGGGGCAGACTGGAGATATCAAGAAGATTAGGTGTGTTGAAGGCAGGCAGGAGGGAGAAGGAGAACTCTACAGTGAGACTAGTGAAGGCAGATGGCATTAACAGTCGTGATCCACAAGTCCTATTTAATACTCCTCGCTCAATGCGACATTTCCAGATCTGCTGCTCTAGTTCCTCTAACGTTACCAAAGGAACACATTCACTGAGAGACAGCCAGTGTCCAGCGAGAGTGTGCAAAAGTTCCTGTTCTGCCAATGCTTCCATCTGTTCTGTTACAATTGCTATAGGAACAGTATGACGGGAAGACTGAGATTGAAAGAAGTTGAATGCTACTTGTGGGGACAGCTGGTTGGTGCTGAAAGTCTTATGACACTTCTGCCAGTACTGCGCACGACTCTTTGGGCACTCCCATTGTCCAATCTCTTGAAGGAGACTTTGGTCCTGTAACACCTATTCAGAAAATAAGAAATGCATAAGTTATGTGTTTCAATTCAATCCAAAACTAAAATGTAAGTATGTTCATGCCTAAGTATAACATATTCAAGAACTATCGTTTGAGGTATGATGTGGATCATGGGGAAGCTTAATTTATTTGCACACAATTGGAAAAAAAAAAACTTTCAGAGCCTAAAACGGATCAAAGCAGTGGACAATATTGTGCACTCAACTAGAACGGAAAGGCAGATGCATCCAAACAAACAATATAACATCTTTATTGGCACAGGAGAACATTTACATATACTACTGTCTCTCACTACACCTCCGTCTAGAATGTAAGCTCTCATGGACAGGGTACCTATTGTCCCCTGTCTATTGTCTGACTCCCTCGTACATCCTGTCATGTCTGTTGCTGCTCTCTGTGTAAGTTCCCATAGCATTACTCACACTCATCTGTGCTATTTATGTGTATTACCACATCTATTTGTGACTTGCTTCTATATCTGGCTACGGAGTCTTATAAAAAAATAAATAATTGTGAATGTTACAAGATGTATCAGCTCGTGTCTTAGGTTTAGAAGCCCTACAAAAACACACAATCTATATCACTCTTAAATATGGGAGAAGGCAGCATAGAAGTGCATCAGAGATGACCTGGGGGTCAGAGAAATCAGAAGAGAAATGCATGGAATGGCAAACAGAATATTAAGATATATTTTCTCTTGAATTTACCTCTTCTATAACCAAGTTGTCAGTGGGCAAATCTGCCAGTTCAGCTATTCGATGAGCCAGAGAGAAGTGTCCCCCATCTAGCAGTATTTTCAGTAGTCTCTGGCATTCTACCTGTAGTGCCGCAGGGCTATAACTACTTAGAAGCTCCTTGCTAATGATAACAGACTGGTCTTCTAGGATGCGAGTGAGTGTATTCAGCTTGTGAATATCCACACCTACAAGATTAGGCAGAAATATAATAATAGCAATAATAACAGCATGGTGTTTAAATATATTAAGACAAGAGTACTGGATATCTATTTTACCCCCACACAAATGCTGGCTGTCGCTGTCACACAAAAGTTGCAATACTTTCTGTAACTCGTACGGAGTCCGGCTCTGAAGGAGGAGAAGCTGCAGAAGCCGAGAGGCTCGTGTCTGAATCCACAGGACAGGAATTGGATGAGGGGAGGAGCTGTCCAGAGACTGGAGCTATGGAAAAATAAACATTTTACATAATATCCTCTATGCAAATATGCAACAGGATAGGGGAGATAGATATTGAACGTAATATGACAACTATAGTTAAATCTCACTCACACTCATCAAACAGCGGTGGAAATCCAGTATTCGTTCTTTAGCCTCCAGATAATTCTTGTGCTGCAGACATAGCTCGTATGTATCAAGCAAGAGCAGAAGAGGACAATCCTACAAGACATATTACAGCAGGAGTCTTACTGAATCATACAGAGGTATAGGTCCATCTATAATTCTCTGCCTTAGAGTGATATAAGGGTCTTATCTTTTACCATTATGTTTTACTACCCACAGTTATTGGTCATTGTGTCTAGCTCTCCCATTCAATGTCCCTTCCCCTCCAGCACCCTTTTTTCGTCTCTTCCTATGCCCACATTTCCCAGATACGCTTATCCCACCTAGTCCCTTGGATACCTCCATAAATATGGTGAATGCTTTGTGCAGGGTTCCACTGTCCTTTTTTGCCAGTAAAATATCCCAAATCTGCGTGAGATCTTCCATGTTCCATGTATGATCGACAGAGCCAGAAACAGTGCATGTGATCTCCGAGTACGTGGCAGCATCCACAGAAGTGACAATCCATGCACACAGACAGGAGATACAGTCGGTATCCTAATTGGTAGAGCAGAAAACAAAGAAAAGCTTGAAAAAGGCCTATAAATGGAAGAAGTAAAGCGGATGAAAACAGCAGTCATGTTAGAACACGATCGTGCACCTACCTTCATTCCAGCATTAACATCACTGTTATAGTAAGTCTTATATTCATATATGTTATGCTTGTATGTTAGTGGAATCAAAGCATAACAATTGATACACAGCAGCTGCAATAAACAGAAGCCCAGTACCCAGTAGACCACCTGTATGGCTCTTTGGATCAGAAAGGTGTTGTCAGAAGGGAGCATTAGTTGCTAGCGCTTTTCCGGTTAGAAAAGCACTAGTGTTCATAGCAAACAATTGCTCTCACAATGACTTAAGTTACAGGGGGGGTGGGCTCTTCCCGTCCAATAGGAGGGAGTAGCTCTGAAGATACATGCAATGTTTTCTGAGCATGACTGTCCCCGTGTGACATGAGAAGGGCATTCCGCTTTCACTTCAATGGGTGATCATGGGAGCTATTGAGCACTATGAACATGAGTTCAAATAACCAAACTAGTATCATCCTTACCTGGTAGTCAGGGTGAGGGCGTTATTGACCTGTCAGTTGACATTAGTTTTATTTTCTTCCAGATTTTGTGTGCTGTAGTGTGCTGACTTTTAAAATGCTATCTGGGACCATTGCAGTTGCTAGGCATGGACAAGCGCTTTTCTTCTGCACTCACCTGTACGCAAGCAGCTAGCACACTGAACAGAGGCACTCTGCACCTCATACACTCCTTCAGAAGCATCTTTCCTGATTCTGCCATGCTCAGGCATTTCAGCAACACATGATGGACACTGTCTGGTTTTGTTTCACTGCCTATTCCTTGTAGAGTGCAATCAGTGGAGTCTATATCTTGCAATGCCAGGGCAATGTGACTACCCAGGACTGGATTCAGATCATTTAGGACCATAAACACCTGCAAGACAAAGAAACTGTTGTGAACACGGAGTGTGACGTCAGGTTGGATGAGAGATAGTGACAGTGTGCACGGACCTGCTCGGGGCTGTTTGCATGTATCAGGAGTTGCAGCCAGTCTTGTTTCTGTGCATAGTTCCTCAAATAAGTGGCGCTCATAGGAATAGAGTGTAGGAGACAGAACTGCACCATAGTGATCCATAAGCCATTGCACGGACGTGGACTGGGGGAGAACAGGGATATATTTCATAATTAAACCCTCACCAACATTTTCAGCCAATGTATTTTAGCTTGTTTTCCTCTCCCTGGCCATAAGGGAGTTGTCTTCTTCTATTTCAGTTTCCACTGACCAGTCTTGCCACTCTTTTCCTTGATTGTTGAGATAAAGATTTCCAGAAATGGCAGATCCCATGGCATTATTACACTAGCAGAAAGCAAGTGAGCCCAGTAGTCATGTAAGGAGCATAAGGGTGGTCACCAGAAGCTCTGAACGCCAACGCTTTTCCAGCTAGGAAAGCATTTATAGCACTCAGCTGCTCTTGTGCTGACAGGCTGACCCATTACTGTCACATAAGAGCCATTAAGCGCTGAAGATGCTGCATGCAATGTTTTTTGCGTGTAACCGCTCCAGAGTGACGGGAGGAATGTCCCCCCTACACCTCAATGTGGCAGCACTGGAGTGACTGAGCGCTACAAATACAGAGCTCTTCTATCTGCAAAAGTACCAACTAGTCTGATATCATCCAAACTTGTTAGTTTGGGTCAGTGAGTTAATGAATATTTCAATAGTCAGTTCACACTAATTGTATTTGCCTTCTTTTAGAATTAGTGTGCCATTGTTTAGCTATGTATGGACATTTTTCTGATTCTAACCATATCTGCCACATAAACAAGAACAGAATATAGTAACATTTACAAATTGGGGTAAATTAAATCTATATACCTGCCAATGCTCCAGAAGTCTCATGTGACTACTATCCCGCACAAGGTGCTTTGCACACTTGTTATCACATTCTCACTCACTGTACAGTTGTATTGTTCCTTTACATACCACCTGACATGTGCATGCTATCAAGTGTAGGTAACCGCTTACACTAGCTCACTCTGCGTCTGGTGGATTTTGCTTTCTAAGAAAAGTGCCAGTGTTTGGATATATCATACCTCTCCTCCTGATCTAAATCTGCAGCCACAACTTCATCCAAGCTTTGTAAAAGGTCCTTTGCGGTCTCTCTCTCGCTCTCCACTAGTTTTGTCAATCTCTGGGCTGCAGTGAACGAAAAAAAAAAGGTGAACCATTTCAGGAAATAATCTGGTTAGACACACTTGCCATATCTGCACATACCAGGCCCATGCAGTATATCCGCTATAGGCCTACTATATGTATATGATCCAGATGGCTATACATGTCGAACACATATCTGACACAAGAATATACAACTACATAAAGCAAATGCATCCGCTATAGCTCAAAACACATTGTATGTGGGTGGAATGTAAAACAATTTAATGTTGGCCACATTGGAAAGTGCCTCTTCTGTTTTAAGTTATCCAGTGCTAACTTGTGCAAGCGTGAGAAATAAATTCAGGATACAGGTCCCATCTCACTACTTTTCTTTATTATATGAACTTAACAATATGAAGATAAGTACACAAATGTAGTGATCAGCAATTATACCGAATGCCTGCATGTGAGATTTGTGTCCTGGGTCCTCCTGGAGAGATGCGGTGTGTGTCCAGATTAGATTTGCTACCTTCACATCCACGCGCAGTTTGTGGCTACTAATTCCAAGTAGCTCAAGAAAGCAAACACAGGAAGCAATAACAGATGGGATACTGAAAGAGGACAAGGCTAGAGAATACACGGCCTCTGCAGCCTGCTGAATTCTGCAAGAGAAAACGGTGAAATTATCAACCAAGCGGGATGTGGTAAATAGTGAGAGATCCAGGGGAGTAGATCATGTTAAAAAACAAATAAAAAAAACTTTAGACTTACAACTGCTGAGGAGTTTTGCTTTTCAGGAGTTGATGCACAACGAAAGTGGAGAAAGCCACTGCCGGCCGGCCACTACGTAAGTAGAAAAAGACGTCCAGCTGCTCTGCTGCTGACAGTTTATGGACCAGCTCTGGGCAGGAGCAGTGTGGGAGCACCGTGCTGGTGTCTGAAATAGAGAGTGTGTCACCAGTACTTGCTGGTCACGGTTAAATGTACTGCTGCTATGTAACAGATCACTTACCTCCTGCTGCCAGAGAATTTGTTGGCTGCCATGTGAAGAAGTGTGCCGGGTGGAAAGGGGACAAGGCCTATAAGGAACAGAGACAACATCACCACATTAGGCCCTTCAGAAAAGAAACCGTGTGATGTACAATGCATGTGTTAGCAGTGTCTCCTGTTCTACAAAGCAGAATGTATCCTACAAAGCTTTGGCTTTAACAGAGTACTGAACCTGCAGGAGATGATAGAGAGAAATGTCAGGAGGTGATCCACAGCCAGCTGGGTGCTGAGGGAAAAGAGCCGATTTCAGTTTGGGGTACGGGGCCAGCGCCATCTTCAATAGTGGCAGGTCCACGTTCCATTGACAGGGGCTTGGCTCTTCACGTTGCTCCAAAACCTGGTGGTGAAGGAAGAGAAATGTAGAAGACAGCACATATAGCAATGTAGAGAGGAAAACCGAAATAGAGAGAAAGAATTACTGAACATTGTATATTACCCCATCAATTCCACCAGGTGCATACATAATAGTTGCAAGGGCAAGTAGAGTATGCCCCTCCAGGAGCATGCTGTTCACACTAGGCTGGTAGCCAGGCATTAGCATATGAGCATTGGACAGGCTGGCATGGAACATTCGACTGGCATCTAATAGTGAGGAGATGTAAACATTAGGAAGCAGCATAGTAATGTAATGGAGGTTAAATATGGTCACAGTATCCAGAAGGAAACACACTGACACAACCTCGTTAGTGCCATTAGTATAAAAATGTCAACTGAAGAACCCAACTTTTTGGATTTTTCTTACCCTCCGTACTGGAACTGACTTGTCGGATATGCACCAAAAGCCCGAACCAGGGGTAAGTCTCATGTAAAGATGCATTGGTGAGGGCAGAACAAACTTCAGGGTATAATCTGTCAACAATCAGACCACAGTGTCAGTTACATAAAAGATCACATGTATGGCCTAAATAATTGCGCCCCTAAAACTTCTACCACCCAGCAAAAGGCATCTGTGGGTGCTGTGTAAAAGTAACACTCCACCAACACTTTACAAATATGATAGACTTATTAAAAGAAATCATATTTTATAGCCATTAGAACTGGCTTTTTTTGCCCTCCAAGATACAATGTAGAATTCTGTCCCTTATCTATAGAACCATCCACGATGCTACATATTCCTAGATATCTTCCGTAGGCTCTATATATCTCCCCAATTATACTATATCATCTGTCAGGGACCCGTGCATATTACACCTCTCACTCCTCCTTCCAAGAGGTCTTATGTCTGTAAGTTCCAATGGGGCAGAGACTGATGTGAGTGAGTTCTCTGTACAGCGCTGCGGAATTAATGGCGCTATATAAATAGATGATGATGTCACATAATTCAGTAGGTAACTCCCTCTCCCTAACTTTGCTGTCCAAAGACTCAAAATAAAATAAAAAAAATGATGTGGCTGACTCATACAGCAATCCAGAGCACTTCACAATCTTCATTTTTAAGGATATACATGTTGCTGGTTAATTGAACAAAAACAAAAGCTGGACGTATGAACTTATTTTCATATAGAAATGCATCCGACACCACGAGCTGCCTACACCAGTTTCACAGGAGCCTCCCATCACAACTCTGTGCTGATAACAATAAGATGCTTGGACTTATAGGCCTATGCTCCGCCCACTTCAAAAATGTAATTTACCCATACAGGAGGTGGCCGAGCT
Source organism: Mixophyes fleayi (assembly GCF_038048845.1). Classification (NCBI taxonomy): domain Eukaryota; kingdom Metazoa; phylum Chordata; class Amphibia; order Anura; family Limnodynastidae; genus Mixophyes; species Mixophyes fleayi. The sequence continues at coordinate 79,006,760 of NC_134405.1, forward strand.
GAAATAATCTGTAGCCAATCTGAGCATTAGAATGACGAAGAGATAATAATAAATTATGGTCAATACCTGTGGTGATCCAGATAAGTGTACAGCAAGTACTGGAGACCGCGCTCAGCGCACAGCACCACAAAGCGATTATGGATCTCTGGATGTTCTGCAGAGCTACTTCCCTGCGCAGAGGTGGCTGGGGGCATCAATTTCCTACTAACTGCTAGACGCTCCACAAGAGACTCAAAATTATCCATGTCCGAGGGAATAAAAATGCTCATCCTGAGAAACAAAATAATGATTAATTTGCTATAAAGGCACTGGTGAATGGGCTGCAAACAGTGAGCCTCTCCTATTCAGAAGTGCTGAATACATACACAGTCCCAATTTGTGAAGAAGCACAGCTTTACAGAGACTCAAGCTGGGTATACACTACAGGTTTTTCACCTGATTATCGTGCCAATCACACGATAAACAACCGTTATGTCGGATATTGCATTAGTGTGCACATCGCATTGTTTCATTTGATTTTATAACCAAACTAAAAATCTTTACAAATGATGGAACGATGTCGGGCAAATTCTGAACTATGCATGCACTCATGACCACCAGTGTAGGCAGATATCGCGATCCTTTCAGCAGATGGAGAGCACAGATCTGAAGGTAAGTGTGTACGCGTGAATCGAAGTGCTGGTCGGGACTTTCAGCCATAGGTAAAATTGTTAAAGATATCGCATTGGGAGATATGTGTACCCAGTTTTACTAGGATAACAAACCAAATAATGGACATGACGAAAAAGAACCGTGTTCGCAATCTAAGAGGAGAAAATATAAAAGCAGGTGAAAGAATTGGAGGACATGTGAAAGGGACTATTAGCAACAAAGTGGAATAGGTAAATTGGATAAAAATTCTGAAGAGAACAAAAGGTGAGTAAATCCCATCTCTTTGTTTTACTATACAGTAAAAAGTGGGTGTATTATGCTCACTGCAAATATTTGTATAAAACAAGCATACAATACAGGTGTGGCTACATATTACAAACAAAACTCCATCTGGAAATATACTAAAACACCCAAAAACATTTATCACCACAGAGTGAAGTTTAAACTGGGTTTGGTATTTCCATATACTACAATATATGTTATGCTGATCAACTTGTGTCTACGTCTTCCTTATCTAACTAGTCTATACGTACAACTACATTTGATACGTGATAACCTGTACTAAGTAAGGTGTGGCTCAGACTGTCACTACCTGCTGTCACAAAGGGAAAAATATATTGTCTTGTAAAAAGCTAACCAAGCCCTCCTGAAACATGTCCCCTCTGTGGTTTGGCTTCCTCCCTAATATTGCTCCGACCAAGATATGGGTGGAGGGGCAAGTGCTTTCTCTTGCCCAGGGCACGGAAATGTCTAGATATGGCACTGCATCTTATCACCAACACATAAAAACAGATCAAATTCCCAGTCAATACAGGAAAACTTCCATCCTCACCTTGATAGTTTGTCCAGGATTTTCTGCCTTGTGTAGCTACAGCATAAAGTATTCTCATCAATAACTTCTGGGCTGAGAGGAGGCCAGAGTGAGTGCTCCCTGTCTCCTGTCTCTTCATAGTGTCTATTGCTTTCAATCCAAGAGACAATCCTTGGCCAATCATGCCACAAAGTCAGATGGCGCCAAAGGATTCTGGGCGTGAAAGCAGACATATCTGCAGATATAGAAGGTAAATCATTGTCATATCCCTGCTGAAGACTGACGGTCAATGACATGCAGAAAAAGCATTGCATGGAGAGAATCTATTCCAATTGGCTAAGTGTGCATAATTAAACAAAATACACTGTTAGCATCCCAACAACATTAGATTTATAAATAAATACAAACACAAATATATAGATATCAAAAGCATCAATGCCATTCAAATGCAGTTGAAATTCATCTACAAAAAATATATGTATATATTATTGCTACATAATAAGTTATGTGCAAACATAACTTATTATGTGCTTGTGATTTGATTTATAAAGAGCTAACTTGTAACCGGAACTGCACACATGAATAGCACAATCTATGTGGACAGGCATTTATTGACTCTCTCTCACACCTGTGCTATTCCTCCAAGATAATAAGACAGATTCTTGTGTCTCTGAGTCCCAGCCCTGGCCCCAGTGTAGAATCAGAATCCTTGGCTCATCGCCTAGAGAGCTCAGTGCATCTTGCAGTGCCTCCACCTCCTGAGACATGGTACAGATCTTCCACGCAGGCCTGGAATAGATATCACAGATAACATTTTATATTATGTTCTACTGGCAGTATTCTGCAATACAGATAGTGAATGCAGCACAAAGGATATCACCTGGAGTAAGCCACTATTTCTTTCTCTCCAGCAGATTTGCACATATCACTGTACAGCTCTTCAAACTGGCACACTGTATGGATCTCCTCTAGCTCGCTTTCTAAAAAACAACCCTCTTTCTGCAGCAGGTCAATCTAAAAAATAACACACAATGGGGTCAGCAAGTGGGAAACATGATAAAAGGTGAACATGACAGTATACTATACCCACCAGCAGTGTCCGGATACCAAGATCTGATGTGTGCAAACAGATACGTCGCAGCTCATCCCATACGGAGTAGCCCTGGAATAGAAATTAGTCTCTAAGAATAAATGAAAGACTTAGCTGTGCTTAAGGCCTGTCAATTGCAGCCTAGTGTGTAGGTCACATCTTTAATGCACTACCATTTAGAGTTACTCCGGGATAATCTATACTGAGTGAAGAATGTCTCAGAGCTGCTCCAATTGGCACTACTCACTGTCACATTAGGGATAAATCGATTGCACTACATAGGCTAGGCACGTCCCCATTGTTGGTTGGCTACCCCTCCCTTCCCACTCTTATGGGTGTCCAGCTTTGTGGCAGGGCCTATTGAAACCTGTAGTTCCACAACTAACTGCCTACTTCTGTTTTAAAGCAAAATTTTCAGTAACCTCAAGCAAATAGCACATACAATACACTTTTCTTTTGTATATCCTAAAAAAAAAAAGCATCTACCAAAGCAGTTATGGAATGAACGTTCAGTCACCAACATCCATGTGGAAAGAAGCAAATATTTATGAATGAGAGCCAGCTTTTGCACACATTAATGCAAAAACGGGCAATATCCTCAAGTGTGGATTCAGACAGAGATTAAAGACCACTGGATAAATGGGTCAAGCTGCAAGTTTCCAGCAGGTTAGAAAAGTGGAGATGTTGCCCTTAGCAACCAACCGGATTCTAGTTATCATGTATTTAGTACATTCTAAAAATTGATAGCTAGAAACTGATTGGTTGCTATAGGCAACCTCCACTTTTCTAACCTGCTGGAAACTCACAGCTTGATACATTTACCCCTAGGAAAACTGCCCATCCATGAGAATGTTCAGCACCCTGGCTATATATATTAGAGAATGAGAGAATAAAGTAATTTTATATACCCATGAAAAACTCTGCTATCCCCCACCTTGGATAAGCAGCAGATAAAGCTCTTGATGCATTGCAAAGATAACAATTGTATGTTTGACTGCGACATACATGTACTTTTACTGACCAGATTCTGGAGAAGCTGGCAGGCCTCAGTTACACGGGTCTCCAGCAGGCATCTGTAGACCAGTTTTAGGCCTTCTCGTTTCAACCAAGTTAGGCTTGAAGGGTGATGACCCTGCGCACGTAGGAACATTTGAGCCTCAGGAATACAATTTGTGAGGATGGCATCAGAGATTATATTCTGATCAAAAGGAAGAATAATGAAATAAAATCAGTTACATAAATCCTAATAGGAAACATACAGGAGGGTGTATAGATAATTTATGATTCTCTGACACTAACTGTACCTCAACAGACATGTTCTCCCACGCTCCATGACCTCTCTTAACATGTGGGGTCTGCACAGGAAGTTGCTGCTGATGAAACTTCTTCATTAAAGGCCGAAGCTTGGTGATATAAACAGTCAAGATTCCCACACACTGTTCCAGGCTAGGATCTGGTTCTAAGTAAAGATGCAAAATCCATACCTAAATATGGTAAACATTTGTGACATGGGACATGTCAGGTTTTCAGATCCTGAAGCCACTAGATTAGTATTTCACAAACCTTTCTGTGGCTGTGTGATGTAGATGCTGTATAATTACTTTTTTCATGACACACTAGTGTAATATGTTGTAGTAAAGAGAGATACACAAATTGATTTTGCATATTCAACTTATTTTCAGTATTTTCTCCATTACTTCTAAGATACTGTTTGGGAATCAGTACACTACATTCTATAGTGTACTACAGTCTACTATAGAATGTAGTGTAAAATATGGTAGGCTACAGAATGTAGTGTAGAATGTGGTAGACTATAGAATGTACTGTAAAATGTGGTAGACTACAGAATGTAGTGTAGAATGTGGTAGACTACAGAATGTAGTGTAGAATGTGGTAGACTATAGAATGTGGTAGACTACAGAATGTAGTGTAGAATGTGGTAGACTATAGAATGTGGTAGACTATAGAATGTGGTAGACTATAGAATGTGGTAGACTACAGAATGTAGTGTAGAATGTGGTAGACTATAGAATGTAGTCTAGCATACATTGGACTTATGACTGGTAGAATGAAAAAAATTCTCTCATACACAGTACATCATACAACTGAGAAGGAAACTGGAATGGTCTCTGGGGATATCCTTTAAGCATATCATATGGATAATCCAGTTATAGAAGTTAACTTTTAAGTACACATTAGCGGCACAGCTAAGCATATGTAATGTCACGCAATGCTGCTTTCATGTATAGTCATGCAATGCCGCATATGTCCCAAGCATAGAATGTAACAGGCCAGTAATGCAATATCAACAGTAACAGATAATAGGAAGGACTTTCCGGATGGCCCCATACAAACTCAGTGATGCAAGTATGATCTTAATAACATGAATGTAAATGACTTGTTGCATATTCCAATGAACTAGAGAAAATGATAATACTGTCTACTGCAAAACACTTGCATATGATCTTGTTGTGTGCAATACTACATTTGGAGTGATGGGCATGATTGAGCACGGAACAGTGTAAATAAAAGTCTAATTCCACCAATGCACTGCACTTCATAAATAAACATTATTAATATCAGAGTTGATTGGTCTATTGAGCATTTTGGTAAACTGCTACCACCTTGTCAATCTTGCATGACCTCCTTGAAAATAATCTCTGATCATGATTTAGGCGTAAGGGCAAAACACCCTTTAATTTGTCTGTGTTACACTGCAGAAATGCCCTGACTACTGGAACAGACATTTGTCCTGTTACATACCAGCTAGGAGATTGCAGAGTGTCAGCAGCTGTCCATTGAGGAAGTGAAGTGTGAGTTGCAGCAGTTGCTCTGAAAAGTGTTTACTCTGAGCTTCCATGTCTGTTCCATGGATGCAGGAGAAGAGAAGGTCTAGAGCTGGGACCAGATCCTGCACATCTGGGGGGGAAAGTGAGAGAAAGCCTGAGATATAGACAAAGCATGAATGACTTGTTATATACCGAGCTGCCGCTAATCATGCTCACTGTGCAGGTAGTGCTCTGACTGGATGCCACCATCTTCAGATGTCAGAGGGCTCAGGATACTTTCTTTACTCTTCAGGAAAAAATCAACTGTATCCAACTGCCTGTTCTCTAAGCCAGCCTAAAAGAGAGACAATGAGACAGACCTGCAGGTATATCCAAAGGATGGAAAGGAAGGAGGCGGGGGGTGGGAGGTAGCAGAGAGAGTTAGCAGAGAATTTGTGAGTTTTTCTTTTTACCTCCAGTGTGTGAAGAGGGACAGAGCAGCGCCCCCAGTTATTTAGGTGGCATAGGATGTCTGCAGTACTTGCGCTACCATGAATCATTAAGCGGGTCAGGAACTCATTTTGTGACACAGCAAACAGGACAAGAAAAAGGCCCCGATCTGATGAGAAAGGGATGGGGAGATGAAAACAAATCACAAGCTACTTCACTTTTAGCAGTCAGGTACACACTGGGTTTCATGGAGTAACATCTGCATCTGAAACTTTTATACAAGTCCCTTTCCAGACCTGGCTTACCTGTGATCACAAGACAGGCCTCATCCTCTGTACAGTCCACACACAAAGCTTTCCCCACAGCATGATAACCAATGCCTTGGGTTTCCATGTCCCAGTGTACCAAGGTGGTATACCCATTAATACTCCGCAGACTGAGCAAAGCACCAAACGAAGATACAGACCAGATGTGAAGACTTAAATCATCCTTCATATTATCCGTCATGACTCTAACCCAGCCTCCACCTACAGCAGACCAGCTGAGAGGGGCTCCAGAGGAGATGCTCCTGGGCAATATACCTGGAGCCTGGGGGTGAACAGGAAGGGCTGAGATACTCCTTGTCTCATGGAAGATGGAAGATAGAGTGGCATCCCATGACCTTTATAGAGGAGACAGCAATAGTGAGGGGAATGAGAAGAAGATATGTGACAATGCAATCGTAAAATGGCCTGCAGCATAGCAAGGCAACAAAACATGTATAGAGATTACAGGACTCTATTGTGCAAGGACTGGTTTACCAGAGTACATAATTAGAGAAAAAAACAGAGTACAATGCAGAAAACAGAGGTCTTAACATGCAAGGATGAGTTAAAAACTCACTTTCTGAATCATATATCCATTTACCTGTCCATTCGAAAAGCATGTCCAAGTGCATGCTCATGTATGTCACAGCTGCTCATTCCAATGTCACTTTCATCTGCTACAGACTGCTTAGAGCGCCGTTTATTACGCCAAACGCGTAGTGACAGTATGACGTCTTCACTGTATGAGAGAGAGAGAGACCATTCATTCTATACTTATCTCAAACACCTAGGGGAGATTCATTTGCTGGCGATATGCAGTGCGGATATCACAACAATGTCCAGCTGCGCACATTGCCGGCCATTACTGTAGGACTCTCCACTCATTTATCTGCAAACCTCTATGGGTTGTGAGGAAAAATGAGCAGATTCCTGCCATAACATTGACGAGATGTGCCTCTGTGGAAGTTCCAGAAACACATCATGCTGAATTTAATCCCCGATTGTTAATATTTTACAAAACAATGATTTTGAAACAAACAAAGATTTACCTGAAATTGTCACTCAACCTCAAGGGAAGAAAGCAGGAAGAGCCAGAGGAGACCACAATTAGATCTAGGTTTGGAGAGACACGAATGCTGTTCAGTGGCTCAATTGCTTCAAGGTCTGGTTTTATTGGTAGTTCTATCTCAGCTACTGGAGACCCATCGAGAGTGTCAAAAACATCTGCAGCATTTTGTTAAGGGATCCAAAACACTAAAGAACTTCATATTATACATACAATCCAGATATATACCATTTAGCTACAGCACAAATGATCCAGGTTTGCAGGAAGGATACGTATGAACCCCAAACTGTCCAGAAGAAACAAGAGTCTGTGGTTCAAACATACATCTGAGATGCGCTCTGCACTATCTGGATCCAGCTCCAGACAGAAGCAAGCCACAAGTTTTGGCTTCTGCTCCTTGCCATTACAGGAAAGATGCATAAGGACTCTACTGCTGAACAGAATGAGAATGTCATCACCATGCAGGAAGAGAAGACGGACAGAGGGTAAGGAAGGGACACCTGAGAATAAGCAATAAAAAAAAGAGATTATACAGACTGCACGCAGCTATCCTGCCACTTCATGACACAATTAGCTTACTATTGCAGCACAAATGAAATAACATGACTTTGTACTAAACTGAATTGCTGACAGTGTCATAAAATGATTCACTGTGCCTTTTTATAAACATCAGGGATTTGGCCAAATATAAACAATTTTATATAAAAATAAAAAAATTAGAAATTAGTTAAAAACAAACAAACAAGACAGCGCATTTTATTTTTCACATTCTCTGTTGTGTTAGCCCCATCCTGGTAACTGCAAACTGGGAGTACTGTAGCTCGTTCCTCTAGGGCAGAGTGTTTGGGTCTCTTACACCTGGTTTCTTGGTTTGTGATTGGCTGTTCTCTGTATTCATGCATGAAGAATTTTACCAAGAAAAAGCACAATTTATCTTCACTCCTTTAATGTTATTACTGTTAACGGCTCCTTAAAGTGATATTACTAACTTACTTAGTTATGTCTGTTCTGCACATCTGAAAGCAAATTCACACAAGAACTCATACTTACAAACATGATTATCTACACAGAGTTGTCTCAAAGAGTTCTCATCAAAAAGGCAGAGAGTGGTCAGATTCACCTGTCCCTTTACAGTACACAATTCATGGACACACAACTCTTTATTCTGACTAAGAGTGAGGAGACGTGGATTCCGTGGGGGGCCGGCATCTTCCAACAGAAACCTAAGTCATGAAGAAACACAGGTTATTACCAAACAAATCTAGATCCTGGTTCATGGAAGCTTGAACACGGACCACTGATGCTACAAATGTTATTACCTTTTAAACTATTACACAGACATAAAAAGCACCACACATACTGATATAATGATGACTATTGAGACCTGAACTGTGATTTACACCGAGTAAAATGCTATAAAAAGTAATAGTGAACTGAAACATTAAGGGCTCATTCACAGTAGTTACAATGAATGGCTGTTACCTGGGGTGCAGCCATCTGTGTCCACTGCACGGTTTCTGCTGCTAGAACAAGTATTATTCTATAAATCCTTATTATCTGTGGTAAATGCATATCCAATGCTCACTTAGATAGTTCTTACATTTCTAGTCACAACAGCGCATACTGTATCTCAGGCATATCTTGCATTAAAGTACAAGGGATGCATTTACTCTAGAATCAGAAATTATTATTATCCTTTATTTGTTAGGTGCCACAAGGGTTCCGCAGCACCTTATACTTTACAAACAGTAGACTATACAGGGTAAGACATTACTGAACAATAAATACCAAAACTTCAGAGGCTCCAGGCAGGCTAATGCAGTAAGGACGGAGCAGAAAAACAGGTATGGATACAGGAGGGAAGAGGGCCTTGCTCAAATGATCTTACATCCTAAGGGAGGGTGAACAAGACTCACACAAAGGGAGTCAGTTGACGTATATAGGAGAGAGAAGGGACCAGGAGGAGAGAGGGGATAACGGATTAGGTGGAAGGATGGTAGGCTTTAAGGAGCAGGTGAGTTTTAAGTGCCCGTTTGAAGGAGCTTAGATTGGGAGAGAGACGGATGGAGCAAGGGAGGTTGTTCCAGTGAAGGGGGGCTGCATGGGAGAAGTCCTGGATTCTGGAGTAGGAAGAGGTGACCAGGGTGGAGGAGAGGCGACGGTCATTGGCCGGAAAGCAATGATCTCCATAATAACACACGTTCTAGCTGCGGCAACCTTGCAGTGTTTGCAGCTGGCTTCACTGCAGGTGAAACACATTCTATCTAGTGCAGTGTAGGCTAACCTGTGACAATCCAGGTGTTGTGAAACTACAAGTCCCAGCATGCTTTGCCAATATATAGCAGCTTATTGCTGGAAGGGTATGCTGGGACTTGTAGTTTCACAACACCTGGAGTGTCACAGGTTAGCCAACACTGATCTAGTGTATATGACTTTGAAGGAAAGACATAGCAAAAATAAGATATTTAATTTAATAAACTATGACTACAATATTTCCCATTATACAGTACATAAACACATATTAGTCACAGGTCTGGCCAAATCTGGTTCACTGGGTCTAAAGAAAATTGGCCCTAACGATTGGATAAAGTCCCCCTCCTTTTACGCACGTTACCTCTTTTCTGCACTGGAGATGGACTCTGGATGGCAGCCCTATCTCTACTGTACATGTCAGCATTTAGCTTGTATACACAGGCTGGTATGTTGTAATTTGTGTGAGGCTTGTGTGTATGAATTTTGTGGGGATACATTGTGTGATGTAATCAGGACACAAGCTGGTGTGTAAGACATCTGTGTGAGGGCCCTGTCTTATGTCTATTTATTTTTTCAAATCTGTATTAACTTTGCAGGCACAAATCCCAAAATAATCAAGTCACAGGTTGGTGTTATTGATTTGGGGTGGCACAGGATGGTGTAATCAATTTCCATTATTGCTGCTGGTCATTGTTAGATATCAAGTTGATATCTCCCAATATGGCGATACCTGCCCAACCCTAAAATTGCTGGCTCCTAACTGGTTCCAGGCCTGGTTATTTACATGTATAAAACAGACAAAGCCTAGAGAAAGCTCTTACTGTGTGAACGGTCCGTTCAGATTCATATGAGCACCCCGGAGGGTTCCGGAGGTGAAGGTGGTGAGACGAAGATTTCCTTGTGGCAGAAGGCTGCATAGGGTCAAGTTTTTTTGCCTGATCAAGGATACTCTCACTGGTAGATCAGTCCAGTCTTGAAGATTTATGCCAGGATCCAGAAGGATGCTTAGCCCCATTTTACAGCTGAAAAATAAATCTAAACATTGTAAAAGTGACATTTTAGAAGTTGTGTATTTAAAAGACTATATCTGGGAATAACCTGCATGCACAGTATAGATGAGGGATACTAATAATTTTTTTCATTTATGTATTTTTTGTTTGATTAAAAACAATTGTAAGCATGGAGAAAGTGTTTGAGAGGTGCCCCTTTAATACAGTAACATTTCTTCACAACATTCCTACACTAACTACTCTGACCACCACCATTACCCTAGGATCTTCCTTCCTACTTATAAGATGTGAAATGGACCCTCTGGCATCTATATATTCTATAACCAAATTTGTAGAACTTCTGGAATGTGTTGTTAACTATCAAAATACGCGTAGAGTCGGCTATAACCATTCTGCTGACCAGTTGCTTTTAGCACTGTGTACATGTATGCTGTAAAAGACAAATATTGTCACTGCCATTTTTCATTATTCACTTTGCCACAAAAGTAGAAAAAACTATTCTGGTCTACGGTAGAAATTGTATTTATTTATTTTTAATGATGGTCAACATTTTACTTCTTTCATCCACCTGCCAAAGAGATCTTATTATAGGACCGGCCCTGTACTGAATAATATATACTGGAAAGTAACATTAGAGGTCAAGGAAATGCATTATTCAGCAAATGACTTCTATTACATGGTATGATAGTGTAGTAACACGCAGGTATTGCGTGCAAGGTTGTTTTGTGGTATCTGAGCATTACAACATGCTAGACTTCACGCTTGGGCAATCTGCAGCTATTACTCAATGGAAGCCTTAGCATGTCCTGTAGGCAGAGCTAGAAACTTGTACTTCCCACATCTCCCACCACCCCATGTCTTGTGATGTTTCTCCACCACTGTATCAGTATAAGAAACTGTGTCTCAGTTACCTATCCCCCTACAGAGAGTCCTCTCAGAGATCTCCGCTGCACACTGTGGACAGTCCGTGGCCTCTGTTTATTTACATGTCTCTCTGAGCTCCACTGGACGCCGCCATCTTTCCATGGAGTCACATGACCGAGCTTTTCCTGGCTGGGTCACGCCGGGCTGTGTGGTGACGTCATCACAAAGTATTAGCAGGCCGGGTGATTGGGCAATGGGCTGCCGTGACGTCACTGGGTGGGTGGGGAGAGTATGGAGCTGCTGTCCGGGCTGCTAGCTACACTACGCGGGGGACCGAGAGGACGAGGCCGGGTCATGGAGGAGCGAGCCCTGGAAGTGTATGGTAACCAGGAGTGTCTGTCTGTTGTGCTGTCTGTCTGTCTGTGGGTGACACTGGTGGAGTGTCTGACACTTCCGGGTTCTGGGGGACATGTCAGAATATGGTCTAGTCCCCTGTCATATCCGGGTGTGTTATATAGGTTCCTTTATATACACTGTGCACTTGTACATTATGTGTATATAACTTATATAACTTATAATCTGCAAGTGTGAAACCAGATCCACCCCTGCCGACCTCAGCCATAATATTGTCCAACTTTTTTCCTCACTAATTGTTGAAAGAACTTCATAACACTCAACCTATACTATCTCAGGTTAGCAGAATTATGTGTATGGTATGTTAGAGGTGTATTGGCTATAACAGGAATAAATGCATACTTTCCTACTTTTCATACAATCTTTCTTGGGGAGTAGGGAACTATGAATTACTGACACAGCTGTTGTATTGCAATATGTTACACAATCTGTTCTTTGACCTAGATGAAGACAATTTAAAGACTAAAAATGCTTAAACTGAGGCATCCATTTTGTGGGCTGAAGCTCTACTAAATTGTAAGCAGGATTAGCAGACGAAGATACAGGTCTAGTATACCCAAGCAGTGTGCAATGTATCTTTTCACCCCAAGTTTACACTAAGTTTATGTCCACTACGTTATGTACCAGAAAACGCAATACATGTATATAGTCTGACTTCTCTATATTTTCTTTTGTTCTGCGTTGCCAAGCAACAATGTTACATCGATAACTGTGTTATTTCCACAGATATAATCCGAAGTATAAGGGATCCGGAAAAGCCTAGTACACTAGAAGATCTCGAGGTTGTGTCAGAGAGTTGTGTGACTGTGGAAGACTTGGATAATGAATGTTTCCTGGTCATCATAAAGTTCACACCTACCGTTCCACATTGCTCCCTGGCCACACTAATTGGTAGGAAATGACATATAACACCATAGATCCTCTATGTATACAGCTAAGTGATCATTTTATATCATTCATTTTTTTATTATTAGTTATCTCCTTATTTTTCCAAGACTAAACTAATCATGCCCCGCCTCCTTCACCAGGGCTCCCTCACCTCCTGTCATCTCTCTGTTACTAACACCTAACACTCCCCTCCTTTCTGTCGCTCAAGTCTGCTGCCTCGGGGTCATATTTAGAAAAAACAAAACAAAAAAAAGCAACTTGTATTCACTTTTGTTTCTGCTATTCAGCTATTGCATTCTCCAGCTTAGCTGTTGAACATTGTAATGTGTCAGGACGACAGTGTTTCCCTTAGAAATGAGAGCTTGCATTAGTGATGTGATTTATTTTAGTGATTATAATGACGGATATTTACCCAGTTAGTTGTCAACTCCCTTCTCTTTAAGAGGACCATTAAAATTACAAAAGCTGGTTAGAGAATAATGCAAAATAGAATTCTGTTTCAATATACTTACAAAAAGTGTCAATTTGTCACTAAATTAAGTCTGTTAGATTCTCTGATCTGACCACCGGGGCAACGATTCCAATTGTCAGGGCTGAAAGATTGAGGCCTTTAGCCTCCATTCACTCCAAAAGTAATGGTTTCTCTCTGCCTGATGTCTGTTATCACAAGGCAACTGTAAACACGGAAACCAGTCGTGCATCACTTGTTATGTTAGTATTGTAAACAGCAAGGTTCTTATGGACCTTTTAAAGTCTTCAAAAGGAGTGAGATATGGAAATATTTTTTTTTAGTAAAAGACCACTAAACCTATCTTGTATTACAATATTTTCAAAAAACCAATTACAACCATGCTCAGTCCTGAGTATATCAATTCTGGGAATTTGTGTAGTGATGAGTGAGATCTCAAATACGTGGTGTATATAGAATCAGGGGGAGTTTTGTATCCAGGTACATTGTAAGTTTATATCTCATGACTAATATCCTATGGAATGCAAGTCCGTTCTTGTTTCCGATACTATATTGCTGAACGGGAGGCACTACCTGTTACGTGTAATTGTCATTCACTTTCCTTTATCTCTGCTCAGGTCTGTGTTTGAGGGTGAAGCTGCAGCGATGTTTATCATTCAAGCACAAGGTAAAGAATGATTCTGTTGTCTACGGCAGTAGTCATAATTCCGATGACTAAAATGCTGACACCAATAGGAGTGACAGTAAAATGCTGACACATAAAACCGAGACGTGTAGGAAATTACTGACGTTCTTAAAAGCAACATGCCAGAAATCCCGACACCAGAAATGACTACATTTAAGAAAGTGCCGACAGTGTGATTGCCAACACTGAAAATGGCGACAGTCACACTATCGACTTTAAGGGGGCAATGTGAGCGGGTCCAGTGTCTATACAGCTGGATTTCCTATGGAGTGGGATCCGCAAAATAATTGTGCGTTGCCCCCGCTCCAGTAACACCCAGCCTGAAATCTCCGGTCAGGTCTAGCCCATGCCTCGCTAAGCAGGTTCTCCAAATGAGCGGGTGATGGAAAGGAAGCAATCTGTTTCTTTTTCTCCTTAAACTGCGAACTGTAGGGAATATCCGATTTCTTGTTTCCCTTAATCTCTACTGTCTGCCTGACTGCACGCACAAATCATCCACTAACTGTCCAGGGACTGAGATGGCAAATGGGGAGGAGAAGGAGCGGCAGCTCCCAAGAGAGCCACGGTGTCTCTTCTAGAGGGCTTATCTGACTGGGAAGCCACACCAGGGTGGAGGTGCTGAAGGGATATTGCCTCCTCTCAGGACAGCTTTATTAGCCTCCCTATGCCTAGTGTGGGGCTTCGATGAAGGGCAACCCCTTTCAATGACACTGAGACCCTAGGCCCACTTCCCGTATGTAGTTCCTGGAGGCACGGGGAGCATGGTTACTGCCAACACAGGTCCCCCAGCTTAAGCAATCCAATGTTTGCAGTGGGCTGTCTGCAACGAGGAGGAGCCCATAAAATAGAAACCTAACACCTGCGACCCGCTCCGAGGACAGTGGCAGGTGCAGAGTTTGACTCAGTCGGTACACCTGTCAAACCGTATCGCTGGTGTCCTAAGGCGAGCTCAGGGAGGCCAGAAACCTCCTGTGGATAAATTAAAAAAAAAAAATAATTAGTGAGCCGCTGCATAGGCAGCCATAGAAAACGTGCCCAACTCCAACGGGTACTGAAAGACTGAAGTTCTTGGTAACCAATAGGGTAAAGAGGGGGGGTAGCTTGAGATTTTGCGGGTAAATTTACAGTGCCCAAGCTCCTGTAACTGCACTTTATAACTCAGTGTTCGTGTCCCCCATTAGGATGAATGTGAAAGTAATGAAGGATGCTGTACAAACTATATGGATTGGTTTAAAAACCAAGAACAAAACCTAGGGGTTTATTTAAGTGAATTGATTGTTCAGTCACTGCATACTGAGGACGGTGATCTTATTTGTGCCCCTCATTTAAAAACAAGAAAAAAAAATGAATGCATGTGAGGTCAGTCATTAATTTTTCTTCTAGGAGTAGCAGAATATCCATGTTCAGCAGATGTGCTTAACTGGCTTAGTTGTTTAGATACACCATTTAGCAAAGTATCTAACAGCACCTTGATCTGAAGACTCTCCTTTTCTGTGGGAGGGAAATTGTATGTGGTCCTCTGTAGAGCTATGGACTGTATATCTGCCTGCTGTCAGGTTTTGAAACACCCGCTATGAAAAGCTTTTATTCCAGGGGATTTCAAAATCACTGGTGATAGATGCAGAGGTGATGGCTGGACTGTGTACAGTTACTTTCCCGCTAAAGAGAAGAATCTTCAGCTCTAAGTATCCTAGATACTATTTTGCAGAGTGCATCTAATCAATAAAACATGTTAAGCAAGGAGTTCTATTTAATTTATTTTGATTATAAGTATTATAGATTTGTCATTTTTAAAAATCCTCCTTTGTATTGTATAAAACTAGTGACTGATAATGTGCGTGTGCAGTTCTACAAGTTCTCTTTTAGTTAAAGTAAGATTATATTGTGTCTGCTGTTGCCTATAGGCAGTTCAGATGAGTAACTTTGTTACAACTTTGTATCTGGGGCACAGCAGTAGAGAAATATAATGTTGTGTAAAGTCTATTACATCTGATGCACCAGTGACTAACCCTGCAGTATATCATCAACGTAGGATGTATTGAATATATTGTCACCCATAGCAACCACTCAGATAACGTTCATCAGTCTCACTGAACTAGCTCTGGTTACAGCATAATATCTTTAATTTTTATTTTGTTCATTAAATGTAAAAAAAAACAAAAAAAAAAAAACCTCTCCTCCCCGGGACTTCCCCTTCAGCTGGCTGATGTAATGACATGAATGTTCCAGCATTCACATGTTATTGCATTGACCTGCTGAGCAGTATAATGAGGTGGGAGTTCTAATATGATATAGATGTCATTGGCTGTGCCCACAGCGCAGGGGAAGGGGTTCCCAGGGGGGTAGTCCATAAAAAAAGTGTAATAAATTATTATAATAAATGAATTGGGGACGTCAAAAACCAAACACATGTTACATCAACTGATCTGCCACTAAATGAGAGGACATGACTATACATATATTTATTTGACTGTTATATGATACTGACACTGTAATGGCCTAATTATACATACCTGTTGTCAAGTAGTGGCACAGGAAACTGTCACAATGGCACTTTCTTATTAGTTGTTCAACAACCTTTATTATGACCCTTTCACTCAATCTGAAATGCTTTGCTCTTGCACACTCTGCTTTCATAGTAAAACAATGTATTCCATGTAATGTATCACTATGCAGGATACTGAATTTTTATTTATTTATTTTTTTCACTGAAAAAACATGTTGTTGAGTAGTGTACTGCAAGACAGAATCTTTAGTGTATTTCCCACTTGTGTTTCATAAAATAAAACTAAATCTTGCACAGCAACCACTGCAACATTGCTGTCTCTCCACCAGATGGCAGTGTATTCACTAATTTTGCAATAGAAATCCTAGTGCCTGTGCGGTTGTTTTAACCTCTTAGCTGCTGATGGATTAAGCACATTGCAAAGCAGAGGAATAAATTACAAATCCTGATTTTACACACCCACAGTTCTGGCAATAAAGTTTGGACCGCAGGGATATCTGGCAGGATTTCTGCATTCCTGGCTCTTCCAGACAATCTAGTAAAGTCCTGACCTGTAGTTTTTGCAGTGGTTTCCTTGGAAAAGCTAGTGTCATACAATCCTTTCACAAACAATGTAATACAATGATCTAGACCTGTACCTGCCATGATATTTTGCTGCTTTGATCCCACGATCTCCTGCAGTGGGTGAGTTCATGTTGTTCTGCTTTTCCAGCTGGAGATCTATATTTCTGAAGGGACTCATTCAACGGAGGAGGATAGTAAGTTACTGCTTCTTTTCCTATCCGGGCAGTGGGTATAGGGAACAGCTTCCTACAGTTGGAATACTGGCTTATAATGTACATAACAGGGGAGGGGGCAGCTCCGTTTATTAAATAATAGATTTTGTAACAACCACACAGGCTACAACGTGTCCCTAAGTACAGATAATCTATTGTTTTGGTGTGAGGTCTTTGAGAACCACTGTTCTAGGTTCGTTACCATAGCTCCCAACCTCAATTACCCCAACAGGTCACGTTTTAAGAATATCCTTAAGTACAGGTAAATACATGTTATTGATTGGTTCAGTACTTTTTCTACTGATTCCCAGCTAGAGATACTTAAGGACCAGGGTGTTCTTTATGACACCGACTCAGCATGTTTTCCTTAATAACAGCAGAGGGAATAACTTTATTTTTTATGCAGTCTATGAGCAGCACCACTAACTATGACTGGTCTTTTATTTATAAGTTAACAAACAGATAAATGATAAGGAACGAGTGTCTGCAGCCATGGAGAACCCAAGTCTGCGAGAGATAGTGGAGCAGTGTGTCACTGAACCAGATTAGATTGAAGTGCATGAAGAAGTCCACGCTGAGGTGTAGAAGAACATTGGGCACAGAACAGTGTCATCTCTCCAAAGAGGCAAAGCCACTGGCCATGCATTACTTTGGACGTACACATTTTTAAAATTAATTCTGGGCAGTAGCCTCTACTGGTCACCTATGGTGGTTGAAACTCTCTGTGGTGGAACGTTCTCGACAAGATAAAGGACCAGACACTAGCTAACTGGAGACACCACAATGGAACAATTAAATAGTCTATGTGCCTAATCAAGAGGTGATACTTCTGGTACTCCGAACACGTAGTATGAATGTTTGTGAGCCAGGAGTCTTCCCAGCGTTATTGCACGTACAGACAGGAATCCTAAATAAAACTGTTTTTTTTATGACACTTTCTTATTGGTGGAACCTAATGATCAAATATATGAACATCTGTGCAGGGTTGTGTATATATTTGTTTCTACAGAGGTTTACGACTACAGTACCAGTTCAGGAATATTTACTCTTTTAGACAACAGGACCTGTGTATTTAGCAAGTGACCTGTTAAATGACCCATAAAGAACTCTGACACTGGTCGATAAGGGTGCTGACCTCATGTTTCAGGAACTTAATATTGTTTTAGGTTGGTGGGGGTCAGATGGGCTTTATCCAGGCTGAGAAAACATGTCATCCAAAGCCTAAAGGACCTCTAAGGGATTAGGGCTTCAGGCCCCTGCAGCTTTTCAGTCTCTTTTTAACTATTGTTTAAATGTAAATACTACTGGGCTTTTTTTTTGGTTGCTGACAACCATTTGTAATCAACTTGTCACCCACTTATTTGAAGGAAAAAAAAAAAGTTCTGCTTTAGAGTCCCCGTCAGCTATTTTATGTTCTTCACCAATATTCAGCTGGGAACTGGTAACATCAATGAGGCACTGTGATGTCACTAGTAACTAGTGAAGGGATAAGCTGCATTCTGATTGGTCCATAAACTGGCTGCCTTCACTGCGTGTTGGTGATGTCTAGCGATACGCTTATTGTTGTAACATTCCTTTTTATCTGCACTCCAGAGAAAACGAATAGATTAAACATATTCCAAACAGTCAGGCTTTTGTAAGGTGAAGTCCTTGGGATAACTGTTTAAGTCATAAGGAGGATGAAAAGGGCCACTGTTTATGAGATTGCGGAGGAAGTGGGGAAGGCCTGTCAGCTCATGTGGGACTCTGTCCTTTGTTTCTTCTCATTTATTTCCATATATTTTTGCACATCCGACTAATCCGGAGATGTGTGTGGCTATAAATACACCTATTGTGTTTATGTGTGGAGTGCTGAGCAGGGCTTCTCTGGGAATTGGAGTGATCAGCGTGTGCTCCAGCTGCGTGTAAATGAAGCCTCATTTCACCTGGCTTCCCCCCATCCCACACCTCAGACATAAGCTGAACACAGATTTATAATAATAAAAACATGTAGTTCCAGTCTCTGGATTGTGTGAGAACTGTCTAAAAAGACAACATCCTGTCATAACAGTGGGCTTTGCAATATCTTAATTTTGAGGAAATAAATGTAAATCTAAAGAAACACAATTGTCAGCAGACAGCTGTGCAGAGAAGGTCATGTTCCACATAGCAACCTATCAGAGCTTTGTTATAATGGACTGTACTGTGATAGAGAAATGGCAGCACCAATCTGGTTATGGCTACAGGCAATACCACCATTTCTGTCCTGTAACCGTTGGAACAGGTTTCATGACTTCTCTCAATTAAGAGGTAATTGGGAAAACACTGTTATGTAATACAGTACGCGAGATATTTATATGATGTAAACCTCAATATATGAATTACTCATTAGTTTTACCTTCTCTCTGTCAGGTGACACTTCCTAAGCAGAGGCAGCCATTGCGTTGGCTTAACCAACACTAATGAGATTACAGCCCATCAATTAAATATGAAATATCACTGAAGCCTCACCAATTACGTTACTGGTTTGTAGGGCCTTAATAGGCTACATTCTCTTGAAAATGGCTGCCTCCATTTAGTGGTAACACATTCAAAGATGTAAAATAATTGTGTTTATCATATCGGGCAGTGCTGGAACTACCATTGGTGCAGTGCACAGGGGCCCATGGAGGTAATAGGGCCCGCTGCATGGCAGATGTAGAGTGTCAGAGGCCCCGGTTTCCTCCTATCCCTCTACCTGCGCTGGGGCTAACAGCTCACTAGTTCCATCTCTGATATCGGGTTCACTATATGTACACAAAAAGATCAGCAGGCAGTAAGTAAAGTCGTAAGGCAGTGATGGCTAACCTGTGACACTCCAGATGTTTTGAAACTACAAGTCCCAGCATGCTCTGCCAGCTATCGGCTAGTTATCTGCTGGCAAAGCATGCTGGGGCTTGTAGTTTCACAACACCTGGAGTGTCACAGGTTAGCCATCACTGGTCTAAGGGGTATATTTACTATGATTTACTGTGCTTTGAAGTCATTTTCTGCAAACGGCAATTTTATTAAATACAAAACCAAATGGGCTTTGTCTTTAATAAAGTGCCATTTTAAAGAAAAAATGATTTCAAAGCACTGGGAATGAATTGCCGGTTCTACGGAACCACTGCATAGTAAATGTACCTCTTATCGATTCTCAGACAGGGCAGTCAAGAGCAAAAGGCCATACACATGTAAAGGTGTAAAATAATGTACATACCCTTTCAGCATGAAATTGGTAAATAGTATATGTAAATATGAGAAACAGAAGTGACAATTACACAATTCATGTTTAATTAAAATACAAAAGAGTGAATTGAGAACAAGATACCCCACTTTTTAGGTAATGGCACATCCATCTATACAAAACTTTCATCCCACTAAGGGTATGGGAACCTCTTTATCACCAGGCAGGACTGTGCAATAAAGGATGTGGACAGTAATTACTCAATTATTATAGCACCAACAACCAAAGGGGTTCCTACAGCTATAGACATGACTGATTTATGATATTAGTATTGTGTGTTAATTGGTGGTCTTAGTGTACTACCAGTAGTGATAGTCACTCGGTTGTTGTGTGTTTCCATTGCTTTGCTACATCTCTCAGGCACATGCGTTCTTCAGTGACAATCTATATAGCATATATTCTGCATAATGCCCTTAACTATTTAGCACCATACAGCCTAGAAACACCTGGCTTTCAGTGGCTTAAAACACCTGGGGGTAAATGTATGAACATGCGGGTTCTTAAACACCCGCGTGTTCGGCGACTAAATTTCAAGCGGCGCTGCATTGTAAAGGGAAGTTTCCCTTTACAATGCAGCGCCGCTTGAAACTTAATCACTGAACACGCGGGTGTTGAAGAACCCGCATGTTCATACATTTACCCCCTGGTATCTCAGTATTTATACAACCACAAATCCCAGCAGATCGTAATGCAAACTAAGATTTTATAATGCAAATATGAGACCAATCCCAGACGCATTCAGAACAACATTCTGTGAGGATACGGCTAAGGTCGGCCTAGTATTTCAGAGGCAGTCAAGTGGTCCAGTGACACGGACTATGGTGTGCATTGCATGTAACATTTCATTTTCTAAAGACACAAGTCACTTTCAAGATCTTCACCATTGAAAGTCCGTTTTATCCACACTTTTTGTTCTGCTCATTCCAGGTCTTTTCAGCGGTGTGAGGTCTTGTTTTAAGGTGGGAAATTTGGACAGGCTGGAATGTGAATATACCATATATGTCCCTGACCCATAAGTAACCTAGAGCACCAGAAAGCAGATTGTTATAAAGAGCATGAGATTCCTCCACTGGCCAGCCAGTGAATCTTAAAGAGTTTGAGTACAGGTCACTTGCTGACCATTAGCACCAAAGGTCCCAAGACTGTGCATTCTTGGACGGGTTTCCTGGACATTGGGAGTATAAGTGGGCTCATTCCATACAGGAACATGGCTCTCTTTTTCCCCTTTCATTTATCTTTCTATCTGAATAATTCATAATCCCACCTATGAGTGAAAAAAATACACAAGGACGGATCTGTGGAGCTTTTTCAACAGAGATGAAGATAACCGACTATAGCAGACATGTCTTCTTGCACAGTCTCTTCGTCCCTGAGACTAGAGCCATGGCTATGATCCTCACCTCCGGGAGAGCCGCTCGTTACTGACCTCACGAGAGCTTGGAGCATGAGACTGGCAGGTCTGACAACATTGAGCTTGGACTGTAGCCAGGGAACAACGACCTAGGAGTCTCAAAGTTCGGCAGAAGCTGAAGGTGAGGCGGTCACGAGTGCAAGAGACACCTGAAAAGGGAATAGCATGTTTAGCAAAGGAAGAGATAGGAAATGGCTATATGGCTTATCAGGAATGGTCTGAGTAGTAGTTATGGCAGAGAAAGTTGTGCAACTGAAGAAAATCAACGTATATCAATATTTCAAGTATGGAAACGGGGACACTTTAGACTGTATCCATCATCTTCACACAGTGGAGACAGTCATTTATTTAGAACTAATACTACTAGTAAGAATGCAGCTCATTAGTTCACTAGACCCGAATAAGATCAGCCCCCCTCTGCTGTTCAAATAAGCAGTTGTGTAAACAACGGGTGAAAACCAAGTGCCAAATAATGAGGCATGCACAATTATCTGAGGTTTGGAGTGTACCACAAGTTTTAACCGCTGTGCGTCTACCCACCAATAATTGCCTATTGGTATTCAAGCAGTCTGCTCACGTTGTGTTCCACATGAGCAAATTCTGACTCTGTGCAGATTACATGATCATCTGAACAAGCCCTTAGAGATATACTTAAGTATTTAAAACCACAAGGAATACAATGTTGCTATTAATTCATTTTTAGCAGAGCTAATGTTCTCTAGGAAAAGCTATTATTATGCTCAATCAGCATGTCATGGAAGTGAATGGGGAGTGCTGTTTCACTGTCACATCATAGAGATTCTGCTATAAACACTGTATGACTGTATCATTGATGTAGAACACGGCGGTTTCCTGGTCAGAGAATTATTGCATTCTAAAATGCCCATCTGTTAGCGCCAAAACAATAGTTATTCCTATTATAAAAATTTGAGCAAAGGCTTCTGTGGTGGACAAAACAGAAACACTTGGGTAAATGAGGGGCAATATTGGTTCTTGGACCTAAGAATCTGCTTTTCATGAAAACTGCAGGTAATTGATGTAGTTTATTGATTACCTATTTTCTCACTAATCAATAGACAAATATCACGTTCTTGGGTTATGGCTACTCATCAGGGGTCTTTCTTGAACCATGAAAAATGCGGACCCACAGTGCTTCTTTATGGGCACAAGTGTACCAACTAGTCCTTGCTACTTCAACCTTACCAACACTTTGGAACACCCCCTTATTCATTTAAATGTTACAGTTCTTATCCCAAGGTATTACTCTTTTTAACTTTATGTATTTATTAAATTAACCATGAGAGTGACAGAATTCCCACCTTTTATGTATGATGTGTTAATGCCCTTGCTGTAATAGTTGAGTTTTCTTAATGTACACAACATTTTCCATGTATTTGTCTGTATATATGCATATGGATAAATAAAAAAAACAACTGTTATCTAATATGCTAAGAATTCTGATATATATCAGGTAACATGGATTATATATTTTCTTATTTCAAGTATGTAGTTCTTTTGCTGATATACTAGGTCTAAATCTATCCCATAGATTTATATCCCAGATTATTGTAAACTATATATGAGCAGAAGAAAGAGACCAGCCCTTGACCTCCAAATAGGTGTGTGCTCTAAACAAGGCAATGAGCCACTCTTGGCAGCTGTTTAGTTGTAATGAATACACTTCTAGTTATCCACACATCCCCTGATAACCAGCAGATTCCACGGAACTCTTTAATAAGAAAAATATTCAGGAAACTGGAGGTTCCGTGCCCTGAATATATGTAAAGGAGCGGATATATTTCCTGTGTTCAGAAACTGAGGTTTACGTGGAAAGACTCTTCAAAGGATTGTGTTTCTTTGTATTATTTTTGTTCAGTGAGTAAACATTCACAAGACTGGGTATCGAACCAGAGAGTACATTACATTTTTATTTGGGAGTAATCATCGGGGCAAATTTCATTCTAAGCAAACATTGAGGACTAGATAAGGAATACGATTTCCCCCCTTTTTATTTATTTTCAAATTAGTCCATATATACATGTTGCTAATGTGTTTTACATTGGGATTACTTAAAACAGCTAATTGATTAGTTACTAATGTAAATTATTAACACCTCACTTTATTATAAATCCGACGACACTCCTACATCTTTAGGACAATGTCCTAATGGGATATGACAGGTCTAAAAACTGAGACTGCAGTCATTTAGGCTATTGTGACATCACTGGCCCTGAGAATGAATCAATTAATCTACTCAGTGCATTTCTGTAATGCAAGTCTGTCATTTACTCCCTGCCTACTCAGAGAAGCACATACCTCCTAACATAACAACTTTATGCAGAGGGGTGAGAGATAGAGCATGACAGACATATTGGGCCTGATGCATTAAGGAAAGTAAGGTAAAAAAAAAAATGAGTAAGTTTTCTCCTGCACTATAAATCTGCCATCACATTTTAAATGTACATCCCCCTCCAATGCAACATGTTTTTGCCCAGGTGAAAAGTTACTAATTTTTTTGCTTTACTTTCCTTAATGATTCAGGCCCATTAAGTATAAACCCTTCAGTTATTTAAAATATATTATTAAGCTCAGTATTACACAGACTTAGATATATGCTAATGATAGTGGCTTTACTTGCTCACCAACACTGAGTTGGGGAGGAGCTCAGGTGCTCGCTCTGCAAAGCAGCCAAGTGGTTTGAGTCTACATTTTTTAGAGCCCCAAGTGTGATGCAGAATGGGCAGGCTGAGAAGTAGGATAGAGTGACAATCCTAATAACAAGAGTGTCAGCTCTACTGCCAAGTAACTGTGAACTGCGCTGTGAGTAAAGCTGAAAGATATAAATAGAGATCTACCTCTTTTATTTTCATTAAGTGAGATGGCCTGGCACCCATTCATTTCATCATTGTTAGTTGTACACCACTATACCTGCTGTGTCTGTACTTTATACAAGTAGCTGTAATTACACTGGCAGAGCCTGAGGGGAGAGAGGCTGATCTGGCAGGCTGACCTGAGGGTACTATAGAGGTAGATGTATTGGAGAAATACAGGCAAATGGGCACTAAATTATATATAAATGTTTAACAGGTTTTAGCAACTTCTAACAAATATTTGTAAAGGTTTCCAACATTTAATTCATTTTAATGGGAAATAGAGCTTAGCAGAGAGAACTGTTACTAATCCACATTGGCTTATGAAAACCCCCTTTAATCTTTTGAATTGTTGTCAGAGACTCACGTCAGCCCTTTGATTCCTCTGTCTTTTTAGGAACTAGAGGGGAGTGTGACCCCTTTACTGACCATGTCATCGGTAACCTCAGTCATAGTTAATGTGTTAACAATTTAGGTCTAAACATTAACTCTGTACCAAGTACTGGGGGAGGGGGGCAGAGGGTTTTGTGCCAGCACCAGGTACAGACATCTCCATTTTCTCCTGATTTGGTGCCTGATACTCAGATTTGCAAATAATGTCAATCTGTAAGCGCTATAAAGTCTAGACAGCAGAGCAGGCACACAGTGTAGGCTGCACGGCTCCTAGCATTAGTATGCCTAATCCCACACACTCCACAATGTATCCTCAGTTCACCCTCTGCCTACATTGTGGCCCAATCACAACAAGATGTACAATGTGCTGTGCACCATTTATATCAATATATAATATGTAACCCTCTTTGTTATAGTCTTATTTCCTGCTTAAAGGGGAATGATCATGAAGAACAGACATTTTATATAGATCCTTTTATAGACAATACCTACAATAAACTCATTCTCAGCACACTCATATCTGTCCTGGGAATTCTGATGAGGCAGCTGCTGGTGTCAGATATTATAACAGAGATCAGTAACAAAGGGAAAATCTGACATTAGCAGCTGACTTGTCAAGATCCTACAGCCAGGGATGTTGTGCATGTATATTATGTACATATGGTATTTAAAGGTCTGAATTGTGACCAACTAAGAGCTCACACCCACTGTTTTCACATGTGTTTTACATGCATTTTAACGCATGAAAGCTGTACTGACACTGGAAAACAATTCTAGTTATTATTATTACTGCTTATTTATAAGGGAAGTTAGACCATATGACAATGACGCAGAGGACCAACAGGCAAAATACTTGATGTTCAAGAAGCATACTACTGCCATAAGATGTAATAAGCTAAGATGTAATAAGCAGGTTATAGAACAGCTGTCATAAAGAACATGCAAGGACACACAGGTGGATGAGGTGGGAACAGACAGGAGGAGGGAAGCTGCTTATGACAGCTTCAGTCTATGTATACACTCACATTAAGCCTGATTCATGTCCAAATGAAACTGGAACGGAAGTTCCATAATTAAAAGAGCATAAAACTTGTGCGTAGCTCCTCCCCGTATTCAAATCAAAGTGTATCTCAAGATATGTTTTAATTTGAAGCTGGGTGTAAGTACACACAGCCTAGACATTACTTGCTGTATGTAGACACACAGAACAGACTGCCATATACCCTTGTGTAAGTGCAAAAACAGTTCACATCAGAACCCATCATTTTTATTTTATAAAAATGTCAAACAACAACTGTTAACAGTATAATAATTTCTATAAATATTCTTTTAATTCAAAGACTATGCCACGTCAGTCATCACTAGCAGTCGGCGTTTACACGTGACCTGTAGTGGGTGCACAAGAGATGCCTAAAAACAGGCATACTTATGGCAAACACAGGACTTGACTCTGCCACCAGGGCCGTAACTAGGGCTGTGCAACAGGGGCGACCACCCAGGGCGCAACGATGAAGACGGGCGCAATTTAGGAATATTTTAGGTTCATTTGGTTAAAATTGAGGGCTAGGGGGGGCGGCATTTGTCTTTCTCGCCCCAGGTGTTAGAATTCTAAGTTACGGCTCTGGCTGCCGCACATGCATCAGAACGCCTTTACTGTACATTGACTATGTTAGTCCTCCCCTTTCCCCCCCCTGGCGTGATGGCCAGTATGGTAAAAATCAGCAATTTACAGCTAATTGATATGAATTTTAATTAAAATATATGTCACATATAATCCCTTTGCATGATTTCTGTTTATTCTAAGTGTTGCCCTCTTACCCAAAAATTCTTGTGACACATCAAGCTCAGTGTGGCAACATACAAATATGTCCATAGACATTGGCTAGCTGTAGGGGGACGGTTAGAAAAGTGACTTTGATGCTAGTTGGCCAACATAAAATATATTACAATAAGTGGAGCGAACCATCTCTGTTTGAAATAAATGCCTTATAAAGCCTGAAACTTTTAAGGTGGAAAATTTGTAAGAACAACCACTCCTCTCCCCTTTCTCCCCCTTACCTGAACTGTGGGGGCATCTTCTGAGACCCCATACACCACACTTTTAGGATCCCTCAAAAAAATGTAATCCACAAAGAAGGGCTAGATTTGGAGAAACTATATAGTTATGTTAGCCTTGCCATCCTGAGCAATGTTATGACAGTGGCATGTGGGGCTATTGTTTAAAAAGTTCCACCTAAAAATGTGGAAAAATCATGTAAAGTCTCTTTAACATCCTTGCTAATGATGAGTCTACATGCAGTTGTCTGGAACTGCCCCATTCCTGGATGTAGGACTATGAGATTCCAAACTAACCTCCTTAACCACACACAACTATACATTCTATAAATGTGTATGAGGATATTGTCACCTGCAGCATTATACTACCTGATCCTTTAAATATTAATGTTATCTGTTCCCAACTTTGAGCAACATGTAGACTGACTTACTCTTGGTTTGTTTTGTCTCTTGCCAGTTATTCTGTGCCACTCATCCCCCCCCCCCCCTCATTGGTTAAATCATCTCTCCCTAATTTAAGCCTGGACTGCTCTGACCCCTACATCCCATTTTCCCATATACCTCTTAACATCCTCTTCTTATATATAGCACCATGAACAATTAACACTGTGTGAAGGACTCTCCTGATATGGACAAGATTGCTCTTGCTACAAGGAATGTGTTAGGTGAAACGTGAGTGAATGAAATGAGTGTGTGTATTGCTGGGCGTGTTATCTCATTGAGGACAGGCACTTACTGGTGTTGTTTTGCTGGCAGTCCTGTGGGTTACATTTTTGGAGGTTTTCAGGCCATGGCTCGTGGTCACACAGATTATTATCTTCCTCAGCCACGCCGGTTCTTTTGTTCACGCATTTCACCTGTCGACGCTGGATGCCCCCTCCGCAGGAAGCGGTGCACTACATGCAGCCAAAGCGTGAGGAAATTCCAAAGAGGAAAAGACAGAGAGAAAGGAGTAATTTGTGCTGCAAAAAGCCAGTTAGTGTAGCAGCCATTTCTATAGATGGTTAATATGGTAAATTCAGGTAACCAGTGTTCTAACTATTTCCCTAAAGGAAGGCATGAACATGAAAGTGCGTGCAACTTTCCATACTCACCTGACCCCAGGGTCCTACGGCCCATGTGGTGCAAGGATGATCATTACAAGAACGGCTGTTGTTGGGTTTCAGGCTTTCATCACAGCGACCAGTCTGAGGACAGGTGACCAGTCTCTGTTGCATCCCCCCGCCACACTCCTCGGAACACTGCAGGGGCATTAAAGTGTGACATAAGGCTACATCACTGGAAACAAGGGGCTGTTGCCAGATGAATACACTACTGACACAAACAGTTCTCATGTGACGGATGTCTAGTGCACATAGCATAAGAAGCAAGCAGAAGAAAGCTAACCTACACAATTTCACTGGAAGACAGATAGATCTTACAGTAATAATGTATCAGCAGTGTGTGCCACAAGACATTCAAGGGGCCAGGTAGCTGTGGATGACATAATAAAACTATTGCATAGTGATAACACAAGGAAACTGATTTATCTTATAACGCAGTTGTAGGCTGGCCTTTTAGTTCATATTGACAGTGCAATTCTATATTTCTTTTTTGTTTACTTTATTGTTTTATATGTATCTAAATCTCTATTAGTGGTCAGGGTCAAGTTGGGTATAGCATGCCTGTAAGCATAAAAAAAAATTGTAATGAGTTCTAATTACTAGTAAAATGTTTAACACAAATGGAATATGTGGTGGACGTTGAGCTATTGAGTTCTGAGACAGTGCAGGTGGGAGACGTGTACAACTCAATCTAGTAATGTGCCAGCACTCAATTTGCTCTTCTCTCATGCTGGCAGCACAAGCATAGTGAGACTTGCAGCCAGGGGCATAATAATCAAATACCGGGCCCCATAACAAAATTTCAGGGGGGGGGGCGCGGTGATCCGCTTTGGAGGCCACTGCTCTGCTCTTCTGAGCGTGGGTGGGTTGCGGGTGCTTGGTCAATAATGCCCAGTTTGGTTTCAGAAGAATTGAGCTAAAGCCTAAGTAGCAGATGGACCAGCAACACATCTCACCACCGGGCCCAATAGCAGCCACATGGGTAGTGCTCTTGCTCACCTCTCTCCAGGATGAAATGTACCACTCCATACACTTCTGATCAAGACAAACCATCTGAACACGTGGTTTGTAGACTGTACTCTGGCAGTGAAAAGGTCTCAGTAGCCTCTTGTCCCGAACGTCTACACACTGGACATCTCTCAACCGGACTCCTGTCCCACAACTCTGGGAGCACTGGAGAAGGAAACGTTGAATTTTAAATCAAAGCTTCTCATGATTGAATGAGGGAGAAGAAAATCAAAGGAGCCGTCCTAGTTGCTTTTTATTATATATCATAATGATACAATATTAACATCTCACAAAGATACAAGATGACACTGTAATAACATTTAGGCTTAAACAGACTAGTATAACCCTATATTTTTGTTTTTTCCTCTACTTGGCTAATGTAAATATTACATTTTTTACTTAGTTTTAAAGATGGCACTAGTAAGTCTCTAAAGCTCACCATACCATTCCTCTGTTAGTAAACTTCCCAGACTTAAAGGGATTCTGGGAAGTGAAAGCAGAGTCAAGTGATGATGATTAATTACAGGACTCAAGAGTGTCAAACAAGACTGGGGGGGTGAGGTTTGACTGAGCAGCAAAGAGGAAGGGTAGATTGTTGTGACTAACTAAACTACTTCAGTGACTGGGTAGCAATGTACGGGTCTATGTACTAAGGCATATGTGAAGGAGAAAGTGGCGCATTTTCACTCTTTCCACCACATTTGCCTCCTCCCTGTAGCTTTGTGCAGCCATATGCTGGGAAGAGTATCCAGAGGAGCTGTCGGTGTGCAGCTACATTGTAACAAGATTTATCATTACCATGCTGCGCATAAGTCGCTCCCTCCCCTCCTCTGTGTATCAAAATCAGAGACTGCGGAGGTCTGCTTTTCTCTTTTAATTTTTTCCATGCTCTGTATGTAAGAAAACACTTCTTACACTGAATCCTTTGTTTTCTGTCTACAGAGTAATATTTATTTTTAATTTACAAGTTTAGAACAATGTAGAATTTCAGAATCTAGAATGTAAGATCTCATGTGCTCGTTCTACCCTAAATCTCATATCTTTCTAACTACCTCGCTTGCCCTATGATGTGCTACCCAGAATTCTTTGTGTGACCGCTACGTTGATTGTTTTACTTAAACAAGGAATTCATACTTGTGTTTTTGTGCTACCTATAATTGCTCGAGCATTACTCATACTTTGGGTTTTTTACCACACGTCTGCTATTATGCTTAATTGTATTTGCTATTACATTTATGTGTACTCATGTATTTGTTATGTTGTATTCATGTTTCTATATGCTCACTGTCCGGCGCTGCGGAATCTGTGGCGACGACGATGATAATGATAAAAGGACAGTATCACTTGAAGCCTATAGCAATCTGATCAATAACAATTGCGTGCTGTTTTTTATCTGCATAAATATTAACCTGCTTCAGTTTTCACTGATTACCTTACTCCAGTTCCCCACAGTCCAGGATGCACAAGGCCGTAGGTAGCAGCGACGAGCAGGAGCTGGTTTGGTATTAGTGTCACATGTCCCATTCTTGTCTGCTCTGCACGAAACTGAACGCCACATTGCACCAAGACCACAAGACGTGGAGCACTAGAACCCAGAAATATAGCACAAGCTACAACAAATCATGCTCAATACATACTATAAACAACACATTGATGCTCATTTAAGAAATATGAACCCACAAATGTCATTAAGTAATGTGAGACGCCTAAATGTCCTCAAATTTGCCTGTTTGTATATGTAAGCACATGAATCAGCATGGTGGCTTCAACTGCGCAGATGGAAAACTTGGTGTCTTCTAAAGGTAAGAGCCGAGTATATTGGGGCACTTGTTCTTGAGTGCGGTTTAGGCAGGCGGACGTACCTTGTATTGGTACTACATGGAAATACGAGAATTAACAATTTTGCAGGACAAAATAGTTAAATGAGAATTAAGGGGTGCACCGATTGGAGAGTGATCTGTTTAACTGGAGGTCTCAGACACTTGAGGGTATATTTACTAAACTGCGGGTTTGAAAAAGTGGAGATGTTGCCTATAGCAACCAATCAGATTCTAGCTGTCATTTTGAAGAATGTACTAAATAAATGATAACTAGAACCTGATTGGTTGCTACAGGCACTTTTACACGTACTTAGAATTGTGGTCGGGTATCGGTCTATGCTTTCAGTGGGATGTTTTTTGCACCTTGTAGGCACACTTCATATGGAAAACTGCATTTCTAGACACCAATATAGTAAAAACAGCACACGGTATGATGGTGCCACATGTAATGGACAGAGGCAATTTCCCCTCACTCTCAAGATTTATTACATACTTCCCAATTTTGCAGACCTCCCCTCCGTGATATGCAACGTGACGGTCTATAAATTCAAGGTGGGGATGACACAAATCAGATCATCATGCACCACACACCAATGCATTTTGGTGACATACAATGATGTGACGTGGAGTCATCACAGGTCTCCACTATTCCGCGGTGCGTGTTTTGCATCATCACGCAGTGGTGGGCTGGCCATGATGGCTTGAATCACATCACCTGGCACTCACCCCTAACCGCTTCTCTTGCTGTCCAGCAGAATTGTAGACTTTCGCAGGAGTTAGGGAGAACTCCCAGAGATTTGGGAGCCTGTTGAACATTTTGAGTTACTGTGCATAATTTATTGGAGAAACAAGTGAAGTTTAAATGAGCAGTATTTTAGGTGAACATAAGGAAAATATTGAATTAAGGAAGGAGCTGATCCTAAGGTGCTAGTAGAAGGGCTCTGAAATAATATTTTTAAACTGTCCACAATGCACATATCCATATGGGCCTGCAAATCCCAGAAAATTAGGCAAGCAATTTCCTTGGAGCAGTTCCTATGCACCTACGGATGCACTAGGCAGACAAGTGCATTTGCAAAACATCATATTATTCCAATTCCGTAAATGACTCCAATTTCCCAATCTAAAACCCAGAAAAGTTTAGCTACAGGACCACAAACCATAAAATACACAACATAATTTATCAATGTGCTGCTACTAGTGTGTGTTTTGCATTTTTATTTCTTCCTAAAGACCATGAATACAATGAGAAAAAAACATTTCATGTGCATTGCTGAAATAGTCATCATAAACATGCAACCCATTAACAAAATATAATAACTTATCCAGACACAGACTCCACACAAACTTCTTAAGCCCACCCACATAAAAAACATCCAAAAAATTGGAAGCCCAAGTTTGAACTGCCATTGAACTGCCATTCTTTACTTATTACGAGTGCAGGCTACTAACAATGGAGAGTGGCTTCTTCTCAAAATCGGATGGGTTTAAAAATAAGGTTGGCTCATAACTGGCCCCTAATGTGCATTACATTGTGATAAAGCAAAGTAAAGGTAATTTGAATACCACACAATATGTTGAACTCTATGCATACCTGCCCATCAGCCTCATTCTGCTTTGTCGAAGTGCCCCTTGCAGGTGCTTTTCATGATAGGTCTGCACATGTCAGTCTAAGTAATAACATCACTTCTAAGTGCTGCCTACTACAACTTCTGGGCCCGTCCCTTAATTAATTACAACTTTAACATGTTTCTTATACAACTGCTTGTTGATGCTTACCTTAGGTCTCCAAAAAGTCATGAGAACAACGGGTATATCAGGACTGTCCTCATTTCATGTGTCACATTTGTACATATCAATGTGCTTTCCTGTGTAAAATGCAAAGTAAAACTATTGCCTAACCCCTGATCATGGCATCCTCATAGGACATGTAATATTCAAGCCGTGTTCTAGGTAGGCTGAGCAGACCCTAAAAATGAAGCTCATTTGGATATTCTGTCCCTCAAAACTAAATCTCATTGTAGTATCTGAGCACAATAGTGGGCGCACTACTGCAGCTAACACACATTCAAGGTTCATCCTAATCTACCCAGCTCCTCCCTTTGTAAGCCGCTACATTATGCAGCCCCACAGTGGTGGCCATCTTGTCACTTGATGCTTTTCCATAAAAACAGGATTAATTACGCAAAAATAAGGATAGGACTAAAAGAATAAAGAAGGACATTTACATGTATGTTCTAAATGGTACATGTTTATAAATGACCCATACAGCTGCTTTCCTCCAATACCAAAACAGAAATAACTGGCCTCAAGGCTGACCTAGCTAATGGATAGACAGACACCAATCACAGACCTGACAACACTGGTTATGGTAAAACCACATGAGATTAATTCATCTCTATAGCTTGCATACATATTCATAGTAATGCTGCATACAGTGTCAAATAGACATATTCTGGGTTTATAAAAAATTGGCTTGAAAATTAAGCAATGGCCACAGAATACAAACCCCAATACACCTAGGAGCTATGCAAGACATATAGAACAAACTACAACTTACCTATTGGAAATTTATATTTTGAGAATTACATTTTGATATTTACTCAAACTGCTCCTTTATTACTTTACTCTCCCAAGCTGTGACCTGTGCTCACTCCAGCCCTATAACTCTCACCTCGCTCCAGTTTCCGACCTCCCAATGACTTTTCTGCAGATCTTCTTCTGATACAGAATGATTGGTAGGAGATGTAATAGTAGCTCTTGTTGTCCCTTTTTCATTGAGATGAGGGTAAGCACTGTCTCCAATATAATGGTTTGGAGTATGCAACATGACCGATGTTAGGATATCTGTCAGGAATGGGATGGTCATTGTAGGTGAGGATGGGGTAACTCGTGGACCAGTAGAGGTTATGTCATCATGGCTTGCCTGCAAGGTAGATTTCTTAGTATGTATGGGATCTATAGAAGCTGGTGTTGGGGAATTCCATGAAATAATATCAGCAGAGTCTTTAACTAGCTGAGGAGTACTTAATAAGATATCAACTGAGGAGTTATCTAGTAAAATGTTTTTTTCTTGATGTGGTGGTAACTTTGTGTGGTCTAACAAAGCATCATTTGGTGTTTGATCTGTCAATGGATTCCAATGTGGTTCTGGCAATGGATCCTGTCCCATATCTGGTGAGGGATCAGGCATTGGATGTTGTGAAGCTCCATTGACTGGGTCTAGCGAAGCCGTAGATGAAGAATAGTAGGCAGAACCTAGTGCTGATTCTGACATTAAATAAGGGGGAGAGGAATGTGTTGAGGGGAATAAGGTGACAATTTTGGGGATATATGTAGGCTGTTGTGTAACAGGTAAAGTTCTCTGTACAATAATTTCTGGAAGGCTTATGTCCATGGTGTTTGTTGTAGCAGATAACAGTACTGATGTGTCTTCTGGCTTGTCAACAGTTGGTATTAAGTGATCTTTGTGTTCAAAACTATTATCATCATGTCCTTCTTCCTCACTTGAAGCAGGGGTAAGTTGGTCCCCAGAGAAGGACTTTTTTATAGCTGGAGTTGTTCCTTTGGGTGGTCCAGTTACATCTTCCACTGATGTACTAGGATTGATGGATGTCTTCCAGTAGTCACTAGATACTAAAACATTCAATGTATTTGTGGTCAAATACTTATTTGGGCTCTCTGTGGACAGGATATTTTCAATATTTTGGCCTTCATTCCCCTTTTCCACACTAGGTGCTTGTGTAGGAAGGTACTCGTGATCTACCTCCCCTCCTCCCTTAATATCATTTTCTTCTAGTGGGTCATAGGTCAAATCCTCATGAAAATTAATAAAGTTGTAATCGTAATAGAAGTCATCAACAAATGCTCTCCCTGCTTTTCCTTGACCCCCACTTCCAACATTAGAAAAGTCTCCTTCAGAGATGGAATTGTCTTCCTGGGAATTGTGATTTCTGCTAGAAGCCCTCGGATGGCCTGGAAAGATTTCATTGACAATTTCTTTGCTGGACGCTCCACTTCCTGTCCAGTCAAATGGGGTCACGCCTGATGTACAGGACAGCAAGGCACATATTTGCTTTGTGATAGGACGTTCTGAAGGTTTACAGGCACCATCTTCTAGTTCATTATCACAAAAGACATCTCGATACTGGATGCCCTCTCCACATGATACAGAGCACTATGGGGAAAACAAGAAATAAGTGAAGACATATTTCACACAAGAAAAGCATATGTGGGATATAAATTAGTTGAATAGATGGTGTCATAAATTAACAATTAGAGAACATCTGTAGCTACACGTCAGCCCATGCGGTAGGATGTAAAACAATGACTCTTTTGTGTGGACATTTCCGTTCTCTCCCTGACTTAACTCACCTGGCTCCAGTTACCATGGTGCCAGATAGCCGGGCAGGGTTCACGGTGGTTGCAGGCAACACTGGATTCAGGTCTGGGAAGGTGTTGACAGTCTGAGGGTTGCAATGCTCGTTGCTCATCCAATCCCACTCTTTGAATACAGAGGACGGTTCGCTTCTGCACACCACCTGTCCCACATGTGACGGAGCACTGCTGCCACTCTCCCACCCACCATCTGTGAAAAACATGTGGCCAGTAAGCAACTGGGGAGATTCCATTTTAGAATGTAGTTGCAAGGAATAAAAGGAACAGGCAACTGTAAAGAGATGAGTATTTCACAATATGAATTATAGGGAAAGTCAGGAGGTGAAGCAGACAGGAAATTAACCCACTCTGGACTTGAAATGTATCAGAATCAGTACAACGTTCACCTGTAGAAAAAAGAAAGGAATAACTAAAGTGCAGCTCACCTTGGAGGGCAGGGCTCCTCATTGCAGTTCCGCTGTCTGTCGTCAGGTCGGGTCAAGGAGTCACAGTATCGTTCTTCCACAAGACCGGCCATTTTTTCCACACAGTGTACCAGTTGCCTCTGCACCCCTGACAGAGATGATATGAGCGGTACAGAGTATAGATCTGCAGCCTCATAGGATCACCTGTCATACTCTATAATCTCTTATGGACTTTACACTCTATACATCAGCTTTTTATTTTACTATTTTACGTTATTTATTTTCTAAGTTTGTGTGTTTTCAGTTATATAATTGTAACATTTCAGAATTTTCCAATCCTTTCTTACTATTAACCGTGTCATTTAAAAGGCTACTAATACTAGAACACATGCTGATACAAGTGTTTCCTACCCCTTTCCACCATCTTTCGGCCCTTTAAGTTGTGGGCAGTCGGAAGTGTAATTTGCGTGCAGACATGAATTGCATGTAATTGTGTTCACTAGTGAAAGTCCTGTTCTGGCGCATGTTTAGAGCAATTTCACGCAAGATACGGCATGCAAATGGACTTACGTTCAAAGATGTTTCAGGCCATGTATTTATACTTTTGATGTAAATTGGTGTCCGTTAGTAGGATCACAGTCAGCAAATCTGCTGTGCATTGCGAAAAAAATATTTCCTCAATATTACATTAATTAATTTGAACATCTTCAGTTCTGATACATTTCTGAAAGTCTTACATATATATTTGTGAATGTTACTAGAAGTAATTTCATAACCTGATTTTTAGGCTTAATAGTCTTATGAATAATTTTCTTTTATTTTTGCTGGTCCTCTTTCATAGAGATATTTGTCCTAAAACTATTGACTTTCATTTGCTAATGGACTATTTTCTCCTGTCCCCTTTGAATTGTAGACTCATAGTGGAGAATCCATTTGGAAGTAATGTGCTGCGGAGTGTCTCCGGAACGTTTCTCGCAGACACTCCGTGGCAATATATCTCCGCTCTTTCTTCCTTGCACCCCATAGAGGTGTAAGGAAACTGAACGGAGTTAACTTACCATAAGAGGCAGTAATGTGCGCAGAAGGACGTTGCAGTGATGTACAGCAGCAAATCACTTCCAACTGAATTCTCCCCATACAGGAAAATCAATAACTATTGTTTGTATTGTATTTAGCATAATGCATTGTTTAGGATTATATAATTTCATTATAACTAAATGATAATAAAAGAAAAACTGAGTATCTATCCTTGACCAATGGACACAGATGTCTACATACAATCACTGACTCTCTCATTAGCACAGATACGCATATTGGGCCTGATTCAATAAGGAAAGTAAAGCAAAAAATTAGTAACTTTCTGACTTGGCAAAATCATGTTGCATTGGAGGGGGGTGTAAATTTAAAATGTGATGGCAGATTTTTATTTGGGATAGGACATGTCCTGATTTAACTTTAAATTTCATTGTTTAAATAAGTTACAAAGTATTTGTGTGCTACATAAAAAAACAGACAGTATTTAACTTATGTGCAAAATAAAAAACTAATTAGCACCCCTTGCATTGTAACATGGTTTTGTCCAGGAGAAAACCTACTCATTTTTTTGCCTTTCTTTCCCTAATGAATCAGGCCCATTGTATTTATTGCTATACATGACCTTCTGTGATAAGTTCTGGAAACCATGCACTGGTTATAAAGTTTAGGATCAAAACTGTGGCAGCATGAAAGCAGTCTTCTTGAAGCACATTTATGAAAAGAGCTGCGCAGATAATTAAAAAAAGAATAAATGGTGTAACCTGTAGCAACCAATCAGATGTTTGCTTTCATTGTTTTCTAGAAATAAGACAGAATATGATTGGTTGTTATGGATTACAACACATTTCTTGCAGTTGGTTGTGCAACAGTGTTTGTAAACGTCCCCCCAGTGTTGTAGTACATGAGGAAGTAGATAATTGTAGTGTAGTACTGTTCGTCTCTCACCAGTGCCGCATGTGGCAGAGCACTCAGACCATGCTCCATATCGCCATGAGAAATCTGGTGGTTGGATCTCATTGCTGCCATCGAGGTCCCTCCTGATGGTGTACTGGTAACGGACCCCAGGATTCTTCTCCTGGAACAGCAGCTAAAACAACAATGGTAGAACAGTTTTGTTTATCTGTAAATTGGATTGTTGCTTTTGTATTTATTCTCCCTTGGGATTAGTGCATAGCCTTGTTTACGTTTACTGAGTTGCTTTGTAGTTTTGTATGAGCGGTAGTAAGTGTGAATTTACATATATGTGTTCAGCTTGAAGTGTATAAGCATGAAGCTGTGAGTACAGCGTGCAAGCTGATGTGGAGAGGCATCTATATCTGCACTAAAACATATACTAAGGCAAATGGACTTACATTGCACATCTTATACTACTCTTAAAATTATTAGATACGATTCTTAGGAGGGTAATTGGATACTAGTATAGAATAAGGAGTATTAGCATACATGCTGTGTTGTTTATATAACATATTACTTGTATCCACACAGGCTCATAGGTTGGTCCAGGGGCAGTCAGGTTCTCCAGATTCCCAGTGCGTGTGTAGGTGAAAGTTGTGCCCGCAGCTTGGTAATCCCCATTCCACTGAATAGTCCATCTGCCATTTAGGAAGTATTTCTCTGGGTCTTCACTGCGTAAGGCTAAGAAGTTTCCAGCCTCAGCCACCTCCTCAATCCGGATCTCACGGGCACCC
The DNA here is from genome assembly GCF_038048845.1 of Mixophyes fleayi. Lineage (NCBI taxonomy): Eukaryota > Metazoa > Chordata > Amphibia > Anura > Limnodynastidae > Mixophyes > Mixophyes fleayi. The sequence goes on from NC_134405.1 coordinate 79,045,198, forward strand.
GGTGGAATCAGACCAATGTCAACATACCCTGGGAAGGACAAAACATACATGTGAGAGTAAAATACAGTGTTCAGGGCAATACTTCAGATGACGCTTGTAATGTAGCGTTTCTCCCCGTTCACTTTTTACTGCCTCAAAACCTGTCTCTTGCAGTCCTCCGAAAGCCTGTTGGACCTGAGTGGAAAGGACCTTGGAACATCGTACCACTGAGATCTGTATGTCTGAAATACCCACTGGTGGAATCCTCGCCTGCCTGTTGCCTAACTAAGGTGACACTTTACCATGGCAACCAAGGTAATCTAATGTACCAGCCTACAATTGTATAACTCAGGAGGGAGTCTGTATCTGGACAGCTGTTGCATTAACGTAGGGAAAATAAAATCAGCTATGTTGAATTGTATGAAAATGGATTTAATCTTTAAACTATCCTCCCAGGCAGTGAAAAAATGTCACAACTTCTGTCCATATAAACAAGAACTCACCAAGCCCATCACTATCCTCAAATGTTTTGTGCACAGTGTGACATGAAGACGAGTCCCCAAGACAAACGCCACATCGATCCTCCAGTGCATTAGAGTCAATCTCATAGTCACAGCCAATGTTCTGTATTGAAAGATTCAAAACGTGGATTAGGGTCTTTCTCTTAAGTGGACAGACATCTGCAGCATGTAACCCCACCCACCCATGTGATGCTACACTTGTGATTGTGAGGTCCCATTAGGTTTTGGACACTAATGTGACAGAGCCCTTGTGAGTGGGGTGTTGCAGTGTTTATATTTAGACTAATTAATAGAATTTGCTAGTGAAATTGGTGTCTATAACTAGTAAATAGAAATACTGTATATAGCCAAACTACGGTAATAGCACTACCATGTGATATAATACAAAATGTTAATCAGCCATCATACCTTACAAATGCCATTGATGCACATATCCCGGCTGGTGTTTCCCTCATAACATGGAGTCCCATCAATCACTGCATCCCGCAGCTTCTCAGCAAAGTAATCTGTATGTGACTGGCAGTGAAGCTCACACGGGTTAACTAGTAAAAACCAGGAGGTGAGAGTAAATATTAGGACAGGAGAGTGGTCTGAGAGAAGCAGGGCATTCTGGGTGCACTGTGGTTGGGATGCCCTGCAACAGTACTAAGGGCTAGCAGACACCTCAACTCTGTAGATAAGAGGCACCAGGCTCTGCTGCCCTAATACAGTTGTTCCAAGGGTGGCTTGACAGACGTTAGAATAAACTACTGTTGCCAACAGGTGTATGTTTCCCCAGATTATACGTAGAGTAATATTCAAATTAACAATACCTGTTATTAAAGACTAAGGCACATTTACAGAGGTTTTTGGCAGTACATGGTTCTTATCTCTTATTATACAAGTATACAGCACATTTAGAGTCCAGTATATCTGGCTGTCCTCAGACATCTACTACATCTCTGTGTTTCTGACATCATTAAAGAACTACACACAAATGTCACTGATTTCCAGCATGAGAAGTATTATTATCTTTACGTCAAAAGCTTAGATCCAAGGTGTTTTGAGACAAATCGCAACCGCTGTCTATAAATCTGCCTAATGGTATCTAGAGAATATGGTTCTACATACAAACCAAATTATAGCAAGATAAACCAAAATGAATCAATGCATCCAGCTTGTCCCAAGAGACAGATGACCACACTCTTGTTAGAATTTCCATAAGTACCCAGTAACAGCTAAACGAGTGGCAGAGTACAAAGCCATAACGTTCCAGCCATATACGCAGCTTTGCATGTTTCTTAAGACTAATGTTGGGATTTCTGTAGAATCAGCATAAAGGACAAATTTGTCCACTCTGGGTAGATAGCCATAAGTCATACATGGCACACTCATTAACATTACTCACAAACACCTTTATATAAAGGATTCAGGCATATCACAAAGTTAAGAATGTTAGAAAATGATATTTGTGTCTTTTTAAATGTAAGCGCTAGTAACACTTACTAGGTGACTTGTTTAGATACATTTGCTTTTGATTAATCCTCATCCATGTACTTACTGCTCATTAATACTGGACTCCAGCGATGCATTTTCCCTTTGTAAGGAATGGAATCAAACTGAGAGCACTGCATGTGTCGGAATGATGGAACTCCTTTTGGACAGGGCAGAATGTTGCATACACGGTATCTCTTCCTCTCTCCTAAACAGTACCGGCCTCCGTATCTAGGGCTTCAGGAACAAAAAGATAAATTACAAAACAATACAGGGAGACACAAAATGCTATATCCGTTACAAATATGACACTAACTGTACACCGGAGTGGTGGGGGATAAACCCTGCTTCCCTTCTATGTCATATGTATAATGCTGCCTAGTGTGGGAATACTAAGTGTAAGGGGTGGGTCCCTTCCACTAATGGTCATATAGTAAAGAAGCATTATTCTCTGGCGCAATGGATGTGTAATGGGTGCAAAAATGTATTCAAACAAAAGTTTAATAAAACATATATAGCATATATAGCATATATGGTCCGGATCAAAAGGAACTCGGTATACATAAATATGCAATATACATCCTCTGAGAGGATGTGTATGTTGAGTATTGAACTTGTTGAACTAATATTGGAATTTGGTCATTCTGAATATTACTTTATTGCATATTTATGTATACCGAGTTCCTTTTGGTCTGAACCATATACACTATATATGCTATATACGCTATATATGTTTTATTAATCTTTTGTTTGAAAACATTTTTGCACCCATTACACATCCATTGTGCCAGGGAATACGGCTTCTTTACTATATGATAATAACTGTAGCTGATACCTTAACGTTCTAACAGATATTATTACTGGTCCACAAACGTTCCGCTCTATACAGGCCTTTACTCATTGCAAAACTAAGTTATAGGCCTGATGGAGGAACACAGACTGTGGCAGGTAGGGGGCTCCGTGATGAGGGCAAAGAGCATAATTGTCTGGCAGCTGGTTGGTCATTCCAATCAGTACTCCTAAGTAGATATGGCTGATGCTCTAGGGCTAGGGAGCAGTTCCAAGACCAAGAGCCAAAGTGTAGCCATGAGTTTTTTTAACAATGATCCAAAGTCAGAGCAGTGCTGGCATGCTGGAGCTGGAGCAGACCTCAGGATACTTGGAACAGGAGCTTGTGTAGCAGATCCTCTTTCTGCTATCTTAACATTTTGATTTTTAATAAAAAGTAAAATTAGACTAATATTTATGTTCAGTCATCACTGGTTAGACAATGCCATAATTTTATATAAATAGCTCTGAAACTAGAGCTTGAACAGTGGTGTGGTGGAGATGAAACAGCAATGTGGTGGAGATGGAACAGCGGTGTGGTGGAGATGGAACAGCAATGTGGTGGAGATGGAATAACAATGTGGTGGTGATGGAACAGCAATGTGGTGGTGATGGAACAGCAATGTGGTGGAGATGGAACAGCAATGTGGTGGTGATGGAACAGCAATGTGGTGGAGATGGAACAGCAATGTGGTGGAGATGGAACAGCAATGTCGTGGAGATGGAACAGCAATGTCGTGGAGATGGAACAGCAATGTGGTGGTGATGGAACAGCAATGTGGTGGTGATGGAACAGCAATGTGGTGGTGATGGAACAGCAATGTGATGGAGATGGAACAGCAATGTGGTGGTGATGGAACAGCAATGTGGTGATGATGGAACAGCAATGTGGTGGAGATGGAACAGCAATGTAGTGGTGATGGAACAGCAATGTGGTGGTGATGGAACAGCAATGTGGTGGTGATGGAACAGCAATGTGGTGGTGATGGAACAGCAATGTGGTGGTGATGGAACAGCAATGTAGTGGAGATGGAACAGCAATGTAGTGGAGATGGAACAGCAATGTAGTGGAGATGGAACAGCAATGTAGTGGTGATGGAACAGCAATGTGGTGGTGATGGAACAGCAATGTAGTGGAGATGGAACAGCAATGTAGTGGAGATGGAACAGCAATGTAGTGGAGATGGAACAGCAATGTAGTGGAGATGGAACAGCAATGTAGTGGTGATGGAACAGCAATGGTGTGGTGATGGAACAGCAATGTGTTGGAGATAGAACAGCAGTAGTGCAGCTCTAGAGCTGAAACATGGGTTAAACACATAAGAAATACATGTGCAGAAGGACAGGATTAAATTTAGGTCAATTACATTTTTGTAGCTTTTATTTGTATCCATTTTTGTTACATTTAAAATACAATTACAGTACTTTTATCCTATGTACTATTGGGCTAATTAAAACACTACATTAAAGTAATATTGCAGTAACACATACCGTATATCCACATTCAAGCATACATTAAGCAAGGTTTACATTTTCTTATTTCTGAGTTTTTCTATCTGTAATTGGCTTGCTACATGTAACACTAACACTATCTGACACTTGCTCTTTTCTTTAGTGCATAGCTAAACAATGTCCCAGATTTTATAATAGAGATCTACTGAATCACTTGCAATGACTTCTCATTGTTCTGAAGTGCAACAATTGTTTTTTCTTGTGATCCTATCGCCCCATGCCATAGCCACACGTGTCAATTACGTCACAATACACATTCTGGATGCCTTACATTCATTCCTTATCAAGCTTTTCCTGGCTTTATCAAACTGTGACATGGCAAATTTAGCAAGGCAAGTCCTAAGGAGGTCTTCAGAGATCACCATGGGTTCATAAATATACTAATTTCTATGTAACCTCGTAAACAGTATTAAACAGTATGATCTAGTTTTAATGTAATAAATGCAGTGTAACATTTCAAAGTTTTGCTAGTTCAGATGCTGGTTAAACAAACAATTTTTTAAATGGTTTATGTTCCATTTTCTTCTAAAAGCCCATATTTGTGGGATATTTTTATAAGGAATATATTTACACAGTTTGAAGTTTGAAGTGCATGATCACAGTATTTGTTGGTCCATAAATATAGTTACTGATGCCATAGGTGTATAAACCGCATAGTTCACAATACAGGAAAGACCATATATTCTGAAAGGCTGCAAATAAGAATATTGCTGCATTCTCCACAAAGATCAATGATATCTTGGAAAGATCCTGTGATGCTACATTCACTATGTAATGCCCCTGTGTGTGGATGTGTATGAGTGACACCCCTGAGTGATTGAGAGAACCACCCCTGTGACATCACTAATGTGTAGTGGCAGAATGTTAGCATTTAAATGTATAGAATGTTACTATGTTAGTATTTAAATATCCATTATCCAACCTCAAAACAAAAATCCTCTGAGGTTAGTAAACACTCCGGGAGAGACAAATGAGAAACCCCTTCTACCATCATCATCGTTTATTTATAAGGAGCCATGGATTCCGCAGCATCGGACCGTCGGCATACAGATACATAAATACAACATAACAAATACAAGAACACACATAAATATAATAACAAACACAATTTAGCATAATAGCTGATGAGTGGCACAACACCCAAGTACGAGTAATGCAGGAACAATTACAAGTAGCACAATAATAGATACAAATTCCATGTGTATAAATAAACATTCAACGTAACTTTCACACAAATAATTCAGTGTAGGACATCACAGGGGCATATGGTTAGCCATACAAGAGACATATGGTAGAGAAGTCCCTGGCTTTGAGAGCTTACATAATAATAATGTACCAGTTAGAGGGTCCTTCGAAGCTCCTTGACATTGGGACAAGACATAGTGCTGGCAAAGCAACAAAACCGTGTCCCTGCTGTTGCCAGATCAACCCATTAATTGTCAGGCAACACAGAAGTGCAGGACACCTTGAAAAACAAAGTCAGCCTGGCTAGTATCATTGAAGCGTTGAGAGAGTGTTGTCCAAGACTGAGTAGGACCAGATGTTTCACAGAGGTATCCCAGTGAAATGCTATCCTGAGCGGGATTATCCAACACAAAACCCTAAGGGGGGATATAGACCACCAAGCACTCTGGATTCCACCATGGATGCCAATTGTAAACAAGGTGTTGACCATCAATAGAGTGAGTGATCAGAGACATTTTGCTGAGAAGACAGCGCTTTCAATATCACAGTGCCCCACGATGCATAAGTCTGGAAGGTGATAGTGGACTATTAGTTGGAGATTGGGAAGATTCCCCCAAACTGAAGCACTGAAGTGTGAACTATGGCTACATCAAGGAGAAACTGTGGAAGAGGTTCAAAGGCCAGGGTGCACATGGGCAGAATTGCATGTTGCCACTTGTAGTGCCACAAGTATGTACTTTAAATGGTGTCCCCATTTGGAAATAGTATGCCACTATAATATAATAAAAAATGTAAAAAATTCCCTTACATATAATCATGCATACCATGTGGCCCACTAACTTATTCATAAAATAATTTTACACCCGTTATTTAGTTAATAATAAAGAAGAAATCATGAATACCCTCATAACTAAAACTTGTTTTGTTCCTCTTGTTAACATTGGCCAGCAGTGGAAAGCTGATGTGCTTGCTAATCTTGCCTATCCAAAGCAGTGTGTTATATCTGGCGATTTTCACAGCAATCTCTGGCGAGTTTGCAAAATAGCAGCTTCATACACATGGCGACTTGTTTTGTTAAAGTGGCCAAATGTCGGGACGGGGATTTGTAGTAATTTTTAGCATGGCGATTTTGGTAAAAATCACTTAACTGGCAATTTACTATCAACTCGCACTTTCGTTCATTGGCAAGTTTAAACTCACCCAAGAAAATCGCTGAAAATCTCAAATCAGTGCATTTGCGATTCCCTTTCTAAGAGATTCACTTACAAAATGATGGAAATTCACAGTTAAACAAGACAATTACCATCTCACTGCTCTGGATAATGTAACTTGCTGATTTTATTTCTCACTACTTCCTTTAGTTTATTTACATTGGTCCTTTGCCACTCAAATCTCTATCAAATCCAACAATGTTCAACAAGCTGTCTTCCTTACTATCCCTCTACAGCATAACCGTTATAATTACAATATCCTCTTAATCACACCCCTTTATCCATATTGCCCCCTCGCTACTAACCTCCCTACTAATTATGACTCATGGGTCCTGATTCGTTAAGGTATACGCACGTCTGTATTACAAGCGGATCTGAAGAAACGTCTCTTGTGGAATACGGGTCTAGGGACACTTTGCATATATACGTAATTTACTGTATTGAGACAAACACACTGCAGGATACATACAATACATAGGTACAATATAAAGTCCCAGGAGAATGCACAGCAAAAAAAAATAAATACAATTATTGTCACCTGTTACTAATATAGTCATTAGTGTAAAACATTTTTAAGATTGTGATTTTTTTTCTTCAATGAAATACACTCATCAGGATGTTACTAATATCTACTGTATATAAAATGGATTTTTTTCGAGTTGCTCTATTTGCAAACACATGTTCTAGCATGACGCAAGTGATACGACTGAAAAACACATACCTCAGAGGTGCCCAGAGCTTGAATCGGACACAGCTGCATGCGCTCGAGTTTGGCACACCCTTACTTTACATTGACCACATGCATAGACCTCATCCCCACCCCTGAAATCGTAGGCTGTCAGAAGTGTCTTTTGCGCACGAAGATGAACTGCATACACTTGCGTTCACAGGCTTATAGTCAGTTTCTGGGCATGCACAGAGCAGTTTAATGCAATATACGGCACGTTTCGCAATTTACGTTACCTGATTAATCAAGCCCATGAATTTCATTCTGGTCTTCATTCCTTAAACTTCATTCCTTAAACTGCACTCCACCTCCCAGCACAAAATAGAACCTTTAGAACCTTTTACATCTTACAATCTTCTCTATGTCTCAATCCTTATGCTTCTTGCAGTCAGTAATATATCATCATATCCAGGTCCCCACTTATCTCCCACACCCTTCATAGGATTCTGTATACTATAGAAATCCAGCAAAGCCAAACATTTCACCTATCTCCCATCTTTCCCAAGATCCTTTAAATGTGCAATGTCAAATGCATGCTCTGGAGTTGGACACATTTTACGTAAACAAGGCAGATGCAAAAAGCACCCCAATAAAGACGCAATTAAATATGTATGCTGAGTCAGACGCATTTCAAGATGCGTTCAGGTCTGCGATAGTAGCATATGCGCCAGCTGTACACCAGGAAAAACAGTAGCATATGCGCCAGCTATACATGGCCGATGGCCGACACTTCATGTGATATAGCAGCCACACTAATGATTATATACTATCAGTGGGAGGGGTCCAGACCCAATCAGCCATTTGCAACCATCATTAGCTTCCACATCATCAGTGCGTGTTTTGCACCAGGGGTGGAGCATCCGCAAGAGATATGGTTCGTGACAAGTGTATATGTGTCTGCAATCTGTAGCCCTCACTTGGCCTACGATTGCCCATCCTTTCCCTCCCCCATTCTGCCTCTTAAAGCATTGAGAGTCATAAGTGCAAGATGCAATCGAACTTGCATATGGGCACAAATGTAATACTGTTTGTGTGTGTGCATGGTCTAAAAATGCCTATTTTTCATGGGGAATGGCGGAACTACGATTGATGCAGAAGATGCCATGTACCGGGGTCCATGGAGATAATAGGGCCCACTGCATGGCAGATGCAGATGGTCAGGGGCCCAGCTTCCATCCTCCCTGCACCGGGGCCCACAGCTCGTTAGTTCCACCTCTGTGCAGGGGGAAACTGCACATACATCCAACTCTACATGCGTCCTTCTGTATGTAACAATCTAACCTTTGTCCATGACCTTTGCCTCTTAAACAACCTCAGCCTTCTGGCAATTACAGAAACATGACTCACACAATCAAACACTCTTGTAGCCTTTTCACACAATGGTTTCCACCTCCAGGCCTGTTAGCAGACAAGGAGGTGGGGTTTGACTTTTATTTCTCACACTGCACATTCAAAGGTCTCCCACCTGCCCCTTCACTCACATTTCCATATTTTGAAGTACATACTATCCATATTTTGAAGCTGTTCTCTCTGTGTGAGGCTGTGATCAATAGTCCCCTGAATAAACCTGTCAACTTGAATATTCCTCAGCCTGACTACCTCATTTCTTATCCTCTATCATCCCCAAAAATATATTGTTTGATTTTAAAATAATTCCAAAATACTTCCTCTAACCTCTGTTGGCCTCTCTCAGTGTGACAACAGTCCTACTCATTGTGATGGCCACTACCTTGATCTTTGTTTCTCACAACTTTTTTTTAGTTTTTGATTTTGTATAATACTCCCTTTCCTCTCCCAGACCATCACCTGATCACCTGTAATCTCTCCTCCACTATTTTAACCTCTTTGCACTGTAACTCAAGCAATCCTCCTCATACCCGCAGAAATTTCAGTTATATTCATTTTCAACAACATTCCATCTCTCTGCAACAATTTTTTTCCCTCCCTAATTTCTACGTTCTCCTTTCCTGATCTGACCGTCCCACATTTTAAACACACCCTAGCAGTAGACATTGAAACAAGGGGTTCCAGGTGCTCTTTCTTTACAGCGTTGACCACAACTTCAGCCGTGGCACACAAAGGAAACACTCTGGGCCTGATTCAAAAAGGCACGTATACTGAGCACAATGTGTGTTTGGTTAAAACATACGTAAGTTGGCTCTGCGTGCTCCCGAATTCAACAAGGAGCGGATCTGAAGAAACAAGCGTTGATGAATTCGGGTTTAGGTCTACTCTGCTCTATTACAAAAGACACTGCAGGATATGTTCAATATCTATGTGGAATATATATTCACAAAAGAACGTACAGAAAAAAAAATACTGAATTAATGTCACCTGTTAAATATATAAGTATTACAGGCAAAACAGTTAAAAACAAATGAATTTTTTTAAAATATTTTTTATTTTTCCACGAAAAACATTTATTAAGCTGATCTTAATGTCCATTGAACATTTATTACATTTTTACAGTTGCTCCTGATTGCAAACACATGTTATAGCATGCATACGGGACTGATGTCACTAATACTTAGGACTAGAATAGTCCTGTAGCTGGAGCAAGAGATACAGCAGAAAAACAAGTAGCTTTTAGCTTGATTCGGACGTGGCTGCGCGAGTTTGGCACGCCCATAATGTACATTGACTATGGGTGAACACCTCTTTCTCGCCCAGTTCCCTCCCAGAAATCGCAGACTGAATTAACGGTGCTTTGCGTACCTGGATGCATTGAACGTTGCTGCATTTAGTTGCATATGGCCTGGTTCTGGGTATCCACAGAGACATTTTGCGTGCGAGATACACAAAATTTGCAGATACGTGCCTTGATGAATGAGGCCCTCTGCCTTTAAAAACTCTCCCACAAAGTGGAAAGTCATTGGTTAAAGTCTTGTACCACTCCTACCTAAATGTTGTGGACATTGCCAAACAAATATACATTCAATCTCATCTTCACTTAGATATTCTAGTCTCAAATGCCTCTTTAATACATTTAAATCTCTTCTCATCCATCCTACACCTTGCTTTCTACTTCGAGGACACAATTGACAAGACCCAATATGTAATGGTATCGTCTTCCACAAGCAAAAAAAATCTCAATAGCTTTCTGCACCCTCTGGCCACTTGTTTCATCCCCCTCTCTACTCTCTTCTTCTCCTCCCTCTTACTTCCTGTCCACTTGTCCGTATCCCATCACAAATAGGTCATGCACTATCTTCTGTGCTCATTCCAGCCTTGACTAACATCTATAATCTCTCCCTCTCCACTGCTATCTTTCCATCACAAGCATGTGCCAATTACTCAAAAAATGTCTGGCCTAAATCCCCAGATTACTGTCCCATCTTTTAATTCCCACGCCCCTCCCAGTTTCCTAACAAGTTTTCCTACACTCATCTTACATGCTTCCTTGCCCCATTCAGCCTACTGGTCCCTCGTCAGTCAGGCTTTAGTTCCCAACAATCCACAGTGACTAAGGTGATCAATGATTTGATCATTGCTAACCCTAGAGAACACTAGACACTTCCAATTCTCTTTCACCTCTCTGCTGCATGGGACACTTTTGACCACCCACTTGTAATCCCAACACTGCTTTCCTTAAGTCATCAAGAGAGTGTCCTATCCTGGGCCTCATCCTACAAATCTAACCGCTCCTTCAATGTTCGTATCTCTGGATCCACCTCCTCTCCATCTCTCTCCATCTCTTCTCTATCAGTTTGAGTACTACAAGGCTTAGTCCTAAGATCTCTGATCTTCTCCATAAATATAACTTCTCTTGGATGAATAAGCTTTGGTTTTCAGTATCAGCTAAGTACAGATGACAACCAAATGTATCTATCATTTCTGTTTATCACCATCTGTGTTGGCCTGCAGTAATGAATGTCTTTCTGTCATTTCATCTGGGATGTCCTCTCATCACTTCAAACTCAATCTTTCAAAAACGGAGCTATTAATCCTTCCACCAAGTCACCAACAGAAGCTACTTAATGACATCTTTATTCTTGTTGATAATAAACCCTACCCCTGCAGCTTTACTTAGCAACCAACCAGTTTATCAGTACCTGCAATTACATTTTATACTTGCAATTTACGGCATGTTGTTTCTGAACAGTCATCCAGAACATATGTTGCATGTGCTTTTGTTGATTTTGGAAATATACAGAACACATAGCTTTGTTTATAATGGATATGACAGTAATCCTGTCCTATCTGTAACGTATATAAACACACTTCTCTATATATAAATACAAAAACAAAGAAAGTGATCTACCTGAAATATATATTTCTTTTTCGACAACACAGATATAAATCCATACTTGCCAATCTCCCGGAATGTCCGGGAGACTCCCGAAATCTGGGTAGGTCTCTGCACTCCCGGGAGATCATGCAAGTATCCCGCAAACTGCAATTTACTCGCCAAAATGACGCAATTCATGGTGATTCGCATCATTTTGGCCCCGAAACCCAACCCCCCCCCACCCCAGCAACAGAATGACGTTTTGTCGCGGGGGTGGGGCCAAAATGACGCTATTGACCATGCCTTGCCCCCTCATGCCCTCCAATCACACCCCCTGCCCGGAATTCACTGTTCAAAGGTTGGTAAGTATGTATAAATCACTCTCTCAAGATAAATGTGAAATTCTGTAGCGCTCTGCTCTTTGTGTAATATACATATTTCCTGTGTTCACTAGCACCGCAGTGTATGTATTACACAGACATATATTACATAGATACCCAGATATGAGACCTTTGATCATTTTCCAGCCACTCAGTCAATTTTCACTCCTTTACTTGGATAATCAGCTGAAAACACAGACTCTCTCTCTCATTCCCTGACTAATTACTATAATGATACTCGTCTGAAGCCCACATTCAGCAAAACAATAGCAGCTTTCAAGGCCCAGCTTAGAGGAATGATGAGATGTTGTAATTGAATAATAGAGTGCAGTGTAATTTTGACACAAAACAGCCGGACGCAATTATAATACATGATACTAGAGAAGCTATACCAACTACAGGCAAAATTGAAAATATGTCATTCCCAGCGCTGGGTGACACAAAACATATACAGACATTTATCCTGACATGTGGGTTGCATCCAATTAAAAAATATTTACCGGCAAAACAATGTCCCATCTACTTCCAAGCCACTGCAGACAACAATTGGCTGTCAACAAAACGTTTTTAAGATGTACTTGACTAGTGTCTGAGCACTTTTTCTTAATTTTTATCTCCAGGGACCTGATTCATTAAGAATCTTAACTTAAGAAACTTCTCTTTTCAGTCTCCTGGACAAAACCATGTTACAACACAAGGGGTGCAAATTAGTATTCTGTTTTGCACATAAGTTAAAACTGACTGTTTTTTCATGTAGCACACAAATATCAACTTTAAATTTCAGTGTACAAATAAGCTATCAAGTATTTGTGTGAAAACAGTGAAAAAAGTCAGTATTTAACTTATGTGCAAAACAGAATACTAATTTGCACCCCTTGCATTGTAACATGGTTTTGTCCAGGAGACTTAAATAAGATGTTTCTTAAGTTAAGATCCTTAATGAATCAGGCCCCAGATCTTCAAGTGTGCCCAGTTTTGAGGTAGGGAAAGAACAATTTGCAGATCATCGGAATGTTCACAGCAGCAGGAGACGAGTGAGCTTATTTTGAAGGCAGCTGTGACCTATCCACTCTTGTGATTATGCTAGTGAGGGATGGGTAACATGTGACAGGAGCAGTGTCATGATGTTAAGGGGCAATGGAGGCAAGCACAGACTAAAAGTTACATAGTGGAAGGAGCAGCATCCCGACACAGATTAGTGACGTGGGCCTCTTATCAAACTAATGTGGTGTTAAATGCAATTGTAATTTCTATGCAAATGCAAATGTAATTTCTCCCGCAAGATCATAATAATCCAAAGATGCAATATGAACAGAGATTTATTTTTCCAATATATATGTAAGGTAAAAATAAATACTTGAATTGTTTGAACCTATCTTTTCTGCGCTGCAGACTACTGCCTCATATGTAATTAGCCATTTTAATGTAAGAACAGCTAATGAGAAATTTACAGACTGCATGTGCATATATAAATATCATCCCCTGTAATCACTGCCTTATCTCCAATATCTTCGGTTTTAGTAGGTTCCTTTCAGTTTTATTGTAGGTTCTGTTGAGTAATATAGCTTAGAATTCAGGTTTAGGGGCCTATTATTTTAACTTTTGATTGTGGTTTAGTTGTCGTGGCAATAATTTTTTATCCTCTGCAATGATAAAAAAAAATATATCACTGAGGCAGATAAACATTACTCAGCAATAGCAGACCTCAGCAGGAAGAGTAACCATACCGCATAGTTGGGTCAGTCTCAGTCTGTGCCCTTTAATAAATAGACCCATTAGTGAAAAAGACTGTAGTCGGCGGGAAAGACAGGTAGTGGGAAATTGCCTGTCACTAATAAAGAACTATTAATATTATTTATTTATAAGGTGCTACAGATTCCGTAGCGCTGGATACAGTAAGCAAGTCACAAATAGATGAGGTAATACCCATAAGTAGCACAGATGAGTGTGAGTAATGCTATGGGGACTCACACAGAGAGCAGCAAAAGACATGACAGGACGTACGAGAGAGTCAGACAGCGGACAGACATGAGACAATAGGTGGAGAGGACCTTGCCCGTGAGAGCTTACATTCTAAAGGGAGGGGTGGTGAGAGAGAGTAGGACTAGCTGGGAGTAAATTAAATATATTGCCTGATAGGTTTGCAAAATCTTTATTTTTCTTTGAGCTCAGTCTAAACATAAATAGTACATTAACATGCCAGAAATGAGTCATTCTTCTTAGTCCTGAAGGAGGGCTACACCCATTAAACTGTTTATAGCTAATGTCCCTGTTTATAGAACACTTGATAATTTGCTTATTACCCTAACCGAGGTCTGCTGTAAAGAATAATGGCACATCAATGGTCACACATCAAAACAAATCACAGAAGCAGAAAAACATTATGCAATGATCATTTACTATATCAGATTAAAAAGTAACATTTAATGAAACTTCCAATCTAGAAAGCACAGGAAATAAATACAATCTACACAGCAACTAGGGGTTGCAGATAAGCCACATACACATAGATTTGTGTACATTTATTATATAACCCCACAAAATGTGTGAAGCGCCTTTCAGTATATATGACACATTGGTAATAACTTGCAAACCCTTAGAATATATTAAGATTCTTGTCATGAATAGCTACTGTGACACATGTACAGAAGGTTGGAGTTCCAGAGGTAAGGGTCATTTAAAGACAAATGTTCAAGAAGTTGTGGCAGTCAACAGTGCAGCGAGAGAGACAGCTTTGAGTATATGAAAAATAATAGGTAAGATGTAGTTGAATATAATATTTTTCAACTATAAAACAAAGGTCTATTCATGTTTTCCCACTTGTTTTCCAATACAATACACCAAAAATGACTAACCATGACTACAGGTCACAAAAGTAATATAAATGTTCCATAGAGGGCATCTGAAAATATGTTCTGCTAATTTGTATAAGTAACAAACAACAATGTTCACAACATGTATAATCAGTTAGCGATATATAATACATTTTTTCTTTGCAGGCATTTATCATGCTTGAGGATAAGGATTGTCAGGTTAGCTATTTCAAAACAGACACAATCTGCCATGGAACAGGAACAACTACAACAGGAGCAACTGCATAACTCCCTGATACAAATCGGGACTTATTATTGCACAAAAAGAGAGCATAGCCACACCACTTAAACCAGGACAGTAGGGAGGCACACAACATGCATCTTCTACAATAAATCTTTATTACTAGTTTTGCCTTTATGCGTTATGCATCTGAACGCACTACAATGCAGAATATTTTAACAGAGAGCTCACATCAACCATTCTGTGCTGTTGGGAGACCCTGCTATTTCGACTATCAAACTCTGTCTATGGCTTCCAGCTTCCATTCCCCATCCTCACATCATGCCGTTGCTGCTGTCATGTACAGATCTGTGCTAACACAATTAAACTACTAGACACATCCATGCCCTCCCCAAGGTCAACCCAATAATTTATTAAAAATACTTTATGCTGCTGTGAGGACCCTGATGAGATGAATGGCTGCAGCTTGTTCTATCACATCCAATGTCAAAACGATATAACAGATAAGCAGGAAATAAACACTGAATACAAAAATTAGCTCTGACCCTAGTCAAATGCACCTAAAAATATAAAATAAGAAAAAATAACCATATCAAGGCTTGATACCGTACTGGGACCCTGTTAATGTAGATCTGTCATTGAGTAATATCTAGAGATGGGCGGGTCCGGTTCTCCGAGAACCGAACCCACCCGAACTTTGGGTATCCGAGTACCGAGCTGAGCAGCTCGGTACTCTCCCGCCTGTTCCGAATCCAAATCGAGGCCGAACGTCATTGTGACGTCGTCGGATCTCGGGGCTCGGTTCTCGCGATACTTCAACTTTATAAATACACGCCTCCACAGCAATCCATCGCCATTTGACAGAGGGAGAGAGCAGGATGTAGTCATAGGCTGATTAGAGCAGGGACAGAGAATACAATATTGTTCTTGCAATTGCTCTAACCAAAATCGCTAGTGCAGAGAGGAGGATAGAGGTTTATTATTTTTTCTTAATATTTGGCACTCCCCAGCGCTTTTGGGGTGTCCCCCATAATTGTGCATAAATATTTCTGGCTGTCAAAAGTCATATCTGTCAGCAGTATCTACCAAATAATTTTTAGCACTCCTCAGTGCTTTTGGGGTGTCCTCCCTAATTGTGCATTAATATTTCTGGCTGTCAAAAGTCATATCTGTCAGCAGTATATACTAAATAATTTTTAGCACTCCTCAGTGCTTTTGGGGTGTCCTCCCTAATTGTGCATTAATATTTCTGGCTGTCAAAAGTCATATCTGTCAGCAGTATCTACCAAATAATCTTTAGCACTCCCCAGTGCTTTGCGCTCAGAATGGATTCAAAGCAGTCCACATATGATCAGAATGAGCAACCAGGTTCTGTCACCAGTCCTGATGTTAGTGTTCCCAGTACGTCATCTGGCCAAGGCGATGTCAAACAACAGAGTGTTTCCAAATTAGTGCAAAAAACAAAACCCCCAAAAAAATTTACTGTATTGAAGCGAAAAAGAAGTGTTACTGAGCAAAAGTTAAGTAACGATAAAAAAAAATTGCAAGCATGCCATTCTACACACGCAGTGGCAAAGAGAGAATGAGGCCTTCACCTTTGGCTATTAGTGGCAGATCCCAAAAAGTTACCCAGCCTACAATTGGTGCACAACTACTGTTACGCGTGAAAGCCGAGCTGCAAATAACAGTAAGGCATTAGAGGAGAATGTTTGCTCTGATTCACAAATGACAACAATCCCTGTGGAGAGTCCATCCAACAGTGGGATGTGTAATCGTGAGCATTCTGCTGATGTGTGCCATAATAGCCCGAGTGTAGCCGGTGATACCCAAATTGAGGATGCCACTTTGGAATTAGAAGAGGATGAGGGGGAGATTTGTGTAGGCGACGAGGGTGCTAATGAGGATGTTGATGAGGATGAGGTTGTTTGTGTAAGTCCTGCACCAGTGGCAGCAGTTCTGGCACGTGACAAGAAAAAGGCCATTGTCATGCTTGGGCATAAAACAAAAAAATCCACTTCTTATGTGTGGAATTATTTCTACCCAAATCCAGACAACAATTGTATAGCCATTTGTAGTGTATGTCAAGCCACAGTCAGTCGAGGGAGGGACCTTAACCATCTTGGAACCTCGTCTATGTTACGCCATTTAACGAGAGTTCATGGCAAAGTGTTGGGAAAAGCTGAAAGTTCTTCCCAAAAAAATACAAGCACTCCATCATCAGCTAAGACCCTCCGCTCACCGACATCCCGACGGCTACAAAATACACCCACCACACCATCCTCATCAATATCCTCAGTAGCGCTCAGAGTTAGCCCGGCATCCCACTTAAGGCTGGATGACTCCTGCATTATTATTGATTCCTCTGAAGAAAGCGTTAGTCCCACTGCTGCTGCTGTTGCTGCTGCTGGGGGTGAATCGTCATCCCAGAGGCAGGTCAAGAAATTTATCCTTAAGGGTAGGGTGTCATAGACAGAGTGACCCCAAACTGACTTTGTCCATTTCTCATAATATTGTACAGTCTATAACGGCTGAATTTTTTGGTATTTCATACAAGTGGAGGGGGGCCTAGAGAGACAGAAACCAAACTGGCTTTCTCCATGTCAATTAATATTGTACAGTCTATAACGGCTGAATTTTTTGTTTTTTTAAACAAGTGCAGGGGGGCCTATAGAGACAGAAAGCAAACTGCCTTTTTCCATTTCTTTACATATTTAACTATAAGTGTAGGTTGTAATATACATCCAAAGACGATGGCTGCATTGCCAATATGCATAGATGGAGAGGAAGACAATCTGTTTTGTGTGTAGAATAAATGAAGGCCTACCAACGAAGAATTAAACTGTTTTTTTGGATGATTTATTACCTCAACAATTAGATTACTTATCTCTAAAACAGTTGGAGCACTAAATTGGGTTATTTTAGGCCCAAAAACATTGATTTTCCAACAAAATAGCAAAACAAAACCAAACAAAACCAAAACCAAAACCAAAACACTCAATGGCGGTTTTGCAAAACCAAAACCAAAACCAAAACACGACGGTAATCCAGATCCAAAACCGAATCCAAAACCAAAACACGGGTGTCAGTGACCATCTCTAGTAATATCACAGCTTTATTTTCATCCAATACCCTGAGACCCACTAAAATGGGTGGGACACAAATGTATCAAGGCTCTAATTCCTCAGAACTCTGTGCAGATGTTTGGAGTTATTATATTTGTAAGTGATATCACATGCTAAATTACATTTCTGACCATTGGATTTAGTGCTGTTATTTCCCGCTAATCTGAGAAAGAAATGATAACTCACAAATCACTTTCTTTGTAGATCTTGCTCTTCCTTACATAAATTGATATACAGTATGTAGTTTGTTTGATCCCTTAATAGACTCACATAAAGTAATACTAAGAATCCCAAATGAAAATGTTACCAACCTTCTGCCTCCAAACTGCTTATTGCCATAAAGAGGCAGAGTCAGGTGTATTTAGGGCCGGGATCAGGGTGAATTCAGATCCAGGAATGCCCCGAAATCGATAAATAGTATTTTCTCAAAAATAGATATATCACATAGGAAAATAAAGTTGAAATACTTAAATTAAATATATAAATCAGGTGAACAATACTGAATACAATACTGATATTGTATCCCCAATGTAAAAAATAAAATAAATATAAAATAATAATAAATAAATAATAAAACAAAAATAAAAAACAAAAAAAATAAGTGGTTTAGCATGCTTTAGAGAATAATGTGTTAATTTTAAATTTAATATTTCAAGAGAGTTTTGCTCTGCATGTATTTACTACAATTGTAAATGTTTTTAACATTTTTGTACTGATGTGTGTGTACAACCTCTGACCATTAGTGAGTGTAAAGTTCACCCATTAGGTATAAATACTCAACATATGACACACTCATCACAGCCTTAAAAAGGTCCTAAAAGAACAAAACGCGTTGGTACGAGCAACTTAGCCCCTGGGGATTTGAATTTCCCAGCATCTAATTACAAACATAACAGACATCGCCGAGAGTACAGTGTTTTCTGACCCACTGCTGATTCAAATGAGAAAGTGAGGATACAGTCTGCTTACGAGTATGTAAGGAGCTTTTTTCACTCCTGCTGTATTGTTACATCTATTGATGGAACATTTACTTGCATTGCTTCCATACACAGTGGAGATTGTTCCTCTGCAAGCAGATGTCAGTGTGGGGAAACTATAACGCCCTTTGCATACCTGTAGCTGGAGATATTGCCTCTGCAAACACACTTCTGAGCATCAGGAAACATTTATCAGCTCATACTTTATCAAGTGCACATATTTCGTGAATATGGACAGATACATCTATAGATACGTACTCTATTTTGGGTTAAAGCCATCACTTTTAAATGTATATTCACATTTTATCTATAGAAATGTACTCATTTTAATATTTAACCCCATGGCACAATGATAATGAAAGTCGCATTTTGCTGGAGGAGGGGGGGGGGGTCAAAATTATGAGATTGGTGGCCACTTAACCCTTGACTTACCTTCCAGGGTCTCCCGGAGGGGACAGTTGGCAATTATGATGCACACTAATGTTTTCCAATTCTTGTACATCAGGTGAGACTAAAGGTATATGGGAATAATGACAACGTTAAATAGCTAGAGAGGTTGGAAGAAAATCCATCAGGCTCAACCTTTTAAAAATTATAGCGTTGACTTCTGCTGGACAGAGCATCCATGATGGCCGCGTTTAACACTGCTCCATACCAACAACCTCCATCGGTTGGCATCCAGACTTTTCCTGCTGCTTATTTTGCCACCTACTGTTTGTCTCCCCTGTAGAGTGAGCGATGGAACACAAACGGCTACTTGTTATTGATACGGACAGCATCTTACCCCGGAGTTCGGTCCTCCTAGTAGGGCCTAAAGAAACGGTTTACCCACCAAGCCTTTTAGTGTGACCCACGGCAGGAGCCATGGTGGATCTCGCTTGTGTTCCTCTTTGAACCTTCTCCCGACTGCCAAGAGTAAACCCAAAGTGCGGGTGGTTCCCTTACTGCTTACTTTACAGGCACCAACCACAGCTCAGTCTCCCTGGTGGCTTCTGGACATACTCACTCCGTGTTGAAATGGCGTGCTGGACATACTTAGCGGCACAGAGGAGAGTGGAGTGCTGTTGGCCGTTCTGTCGGATTATGGTGAGTGCCGCTGTGTACCTCTGCGAGCAGTGTGAGTGACTGTTGAACCCTGGAACCATTCTGCCCAACGGAGTGATCCCTCTCTCCCCTCACCGCATCCCTGTTCTGCCCTCTATACCAACACCCCCCCTCCCCTGATCCACGATTAATGGATGACTTCTTGAATGAGGTTAAGCTCCCAAAATTGAGTGTGGCTCAGAGGAATTTACTCGATTCAGTTATAACGACTCGAGAAATTACTGCAGCTATTACCACCCACCGTCTGCACAAATCCTCGGGTTTCTCCTCTGAATACTAAAAATGTCTCCAACCAGACATTGTCCCAGCATTGCCTGAATTATTTCACCATATACACAGGACGAGACCCTCATATTCTACTTTTAATGCAGCCTACCATACGCTGATATTGAAATCAGGGAAGGACCCGCAATTGATATTCTCCTATCGCCCTATTACCCTTCTGAATTTTTAATTTAAACTACTGGCTAAAATCATGGCTACGCGGTTACAGTCTAGTCTTCCATTGATTCTGACCAACAATCAACTAGGTATTGCAACCACTCATCATTTGGAGAAGGCCATAGAACGGCGATTGTGGCAGTAGCTTCCTCATCATTGCAGTCCTCCACTGCGAATGTCCTACTTAGCCTAGACGCCAATAAGGCATTTGATGCTGTATCCTGGCCCTACATGTATGAGGTGCTGGGAGGCATTCACTGGTTTGTTAGTATTTTTTTTATTATTCCCCATCCACCTCTTTACCGAATACTGGCCTGATCCTCAAGGCAGTATCTATGACCCACGGTACCTGTCAGGGTTGCCCGATGTCACCCATTCTCTTCATCCTTGTATTTGATTCTATGCTTCGAGTTCTGCAAACATTGTTGGTGTTTCAGGGTATCCGCGTTGGTGACATTGAGATAAAACTATTTGCTTTTGCGGAAGACATATTATTCTATTTATCACTTAATGTCTCTTTTCGACGAATTTGGTAGAGTCTCTGGATTTTCAGGGAACATTGAGAAAATCTTGGCACTCCGGCCTGGCTTTCTTCAACCCTATTGGGCCACAAACATGACACTTAAATGGGCGCCCATGGACATCCCTTACTTAGAATACAGCTCTCTAAAAACCTGAGGCTCTTATACAGTATCGGACTGGGGCATGAAGGGCCCGAAGGGGGATTACAATGTAAGAGGCCCACCATAGGGGGTGTGGTCAGCCACTAGGGAGGCATAACCAAACCACTAGAGGGGGTGTGGTAAGCCCATGAAGGACAGCTAGCACCTTAGAGTAGTATATAAAGAATGCAGTGTGTATATAAAGAGTACACAGTCTTGACCTATCCCTTAGATTGGGCAGAACAGTCACCAAAAATCGGGATTGTCCCACTAGAATCAGAACATTTCACAGACTCTCCTGCTCTCTCCTACCTGTTCTTGTCACTTTCACCACCTGTGGCTGCTGGTTTCTTTATTTGTGGCTTGTCTGGATCCTGGAATGTTGGAGGCCGTATTTGGAAAAATAAAATGGATAGATTTAGAAAATTCCAACCAGCCCCAGCTTTAAATCAATAAAATAATAGTATTCCCATTTAATTATTAGATCTATAGCCCTCCAACCAACCCCAACATTAAAGTAATAGTATTCCCATTTAATAAATAAACCTATTTTCCTCCCTCCAAACAGCCCCAGCATTTATATATAATAAAATATACCTATTTCCAGCAACCGTCACTGCCATTAAATAATTCATATTCACATTTAATAAATAGATCTCATGCGCCTCAAACTTAGCCCCACATTCAATTAATAGCCCCCAAACCACCCCATCTTAAATAGTCCCCACTATAAAATTAAATTGTCCCACCATCACCCCACAAACAAAATAGCATCCATAATTAGCCACCACCTACCTCACATACACTACATTGCCACAAGCCCCCTGTGCCATCACACACACATTACTCTGTCCCTTCATCACAATGCTGTGCCCCCTTATGATGACACTGCGCCCTCCATGCTGCTTTTGCTCCCCCTTTCTCCTGCCCCCCTTCATCACCCTGTGCCACGCTGCTTTTGCTCCCCCCTTCATCATACTGTGCCATTCTGCTCCCCCCCTTCACTCTGTGCCATCCTGCTTCCCCCCTCTTCCATCACTCTGTGCTATCCTGCTCCCCCCCTTCATAACTCTGTGCCATCCTGCTTTCCTCCCCCCTTCATCACTCTGTGCCACCCTGCTTTCCTCCCCCCTCCCTTTATCACTATGCACCACCCTGCTTTCCTCCCCATGCCGCCATTCCTTTTCTTACCTTCCTATTGGCTTCTTTCCTCTCTTCTTTTTTTGTCTTCTGCCTTCTGACTTCTTTCTTGCTTGCTCCTCTCCTCACGCCCGACATTCAGTGTGAACGGAGCAGAGAGGAGGGAGGAGGGGCGCCGGTACCGCGGTCGCAGTATGAGTATTTTTTTATTTTTATTTAAATTAGCCGCACCCCCCGTCAACGAAGAGTGGAGCCATCAAGTATCAGGGCCCACCGGGGAATACCCCGGCTCCCCAGCGGGCCAGTCCGTCCCTGCTCTTATATGGCCTTAACATCTCGAAAGTAATTCGAGATTTGAATAAAGAGGTTGAGGGTTGGGATCACCCCTGTCTCTCCTCTATGGGTAGGACTAATTTGCTCACAATGATATCTTTTCCATAACGCCTCTATACACAGAAATCCTTACCGGTGTTATTGACTCGCAATGATATTTCTGATGTCAATAAAGTTATTTGTGACTTTATTTGGAATAAAAAGAAATATACAATCATGCTATTCAGACACCAACAGCCCAGGACAAATGGTGGTTAATTTACCTAACATAGAATTTTATAATCAAGCTGCCCCACTCTGGTATTTGAAGGACTAGATACAGGGGTCTGATACCCATACTAATAACCTCTTAGCACAGAACTTCCTTCCTGGCCTCAAACTGACCACCTTCTTCAACATGCAGGATCATGAGATGCCTGTGGAAGTCCTTGAAAATCCTCACTTGATCTCCACTAGAAACTTATGACACATATTGTGACATAGACTAAAACTAAATGCTTACTTATCTGTTCACCTCCCATTGCTTGGCAATCTAAACTTTCAAGTTGGTGTGGCTGCCTATCCTTTCATTCTGTGGACTGATGTGCTTCTTGGAACTGCGTTTTTTAAATTCTTCTACTAACACTGACTTTCCAGCAAGCTGGGGACCGCCATGGAGTGATCCTTAAGGCCAGGCCTTTTTCACAAAGGGATTGGGAAAACCTTTGCTTCTTCTGCAACCTCCCTCTCGTAGGGCAATCTCCATTCATTACAAATTTTTGCGGCCCACACTTGACTATAATATTTTGAGGATGGGACTGGGACAATGGAGTGAGTGTTTTCCCAAGGTGACATCTGAATTTTTACTCCGCTCTCTGGCAGCTTCTAATAGACTGCTCCCAGTGACAACTTATGTTGAAATGTCTCTTAACATTTGCCATAGAGCATACTTGTCCCCTTCCCGTCACACGATAACAGGTCTGCTCACACATGTCTGAAATGTGGATCCCCGATAGCAGATATTGCCCACTGTGGGACTGTCTCCCATTTAAACGTTTCTGGGCCCACTGTCATGATATTGTAGCAGGATACACCAAAGACTGGTATTGGCACTACTAAACAGGGAGGTTCAGAGTCTAACACACCCTCGGTATTCACCAGGGACCCCCACAAGGAGGTATGGACTTGGCTGCGTGAAGTGCGCAGGTTGCAGTTCTCCGAGTTAGTAATCAGTGCGGTAGCGTGGTGAACAGGAAATGGTCGAACGGTTCGAGTCAAGCCCAAAAATAGTGAAGTACACCAGAATGATCCAGAGGAAGGTCAGAAGAGGCCAAAGGTAAAACCGAAGTGGGAAAAGCAGTACCAGAGATAAACCAGAGAGGGAAGTCCAAGAGCTAAGCCAGAGGTCAGGAGCCAAAACACAGATGCTGGATACAGGTAACAGGTATGCTGCTGCAGGTGTGAACCAATACTCTGCCACCAGCCTGCAGTTGGGAGGTTCCTTAAACAGGGGGAATTGGTGCCTGATAGGCCGTTACGACTTGGTGGTCAGGTGTTGCTGACAGAACAAGAGAAAGCGTTCCGTTGCTAGGCAATGGGAGGCGGACAACACTGCGCATGCACGCGCTAGTGAAACCCTGAAGAGCATTCCGTTGCTAGGCAATGGGACTCAGGGAGCAAGGAGAGACAGGCATCCGTCCCCAGCACCGAGAAAAAGTGTGGGAACGGCGCCTGACACCCACGTCTCGAGATTGGCCAATGATTACTTAGTTAATTATATTCCCTTAATGGCAGAATGGGCTATCTTTGGGATATTGCTCAGAGATCTCGGGAAATTGCTACTAGCACTAGCTACTCTGCGGCTGCGAGGAAAAGTATTCTCCCCCTTCACTGAGGAAAGAACAATGTACCCAGGCTTTCTTTGATACATGGGAAAGCTTCATTGAAACTCTATCTGACCTGATCAAAGAACGTCAGGGGCTGCTCTAGGGA
Source organism: Mixophyes fleayi (assembly GCF_038048845.1). Taxonomy (NCBI): domain Eukaryota; kingdom Metazoa; phylum Chordata; class Amphibia; order Anura; family Limnodynastidae; genus Mixophyes; species Mixophyes fleayi. Next base: position 79,070,046 of record NC_134405.1, read on the forward strand.
CACTGTCTGGTATGAGACCCGCATGTGTGACCAACTCATCACCCTTATTCTTTTCAGAGGTGGCTCCTTCCTGCTCTGTGTTCCTTGCAATTTGGCTATTTATTAAGGTGATGCTTGCACTTTACCAATGTAATTTTTAATTTTCTGTATCTAAACACTGTTTACACTGTTTTGTGAAGCTCTGCTTTGCTTCCTTCTAGTATTTTATCTTTGTTGACATGTGCACCCACTGTTGAATTGATGATTTTGACTGTTCTGATATACATAGTAACATACGCACATTTCTATTGCAAGTTTGAATGTTATTTTTGACATGCCCTAATAAAAAACAAAAAATATTTTTTTAGCTGTGTTTATATATGGATTATATAACAATGTGATGCAAATATCACAGATGTGCTGTCTACATTTCCAAGACAGGTCAAAGCAACTTTCTGATTCCTTGCTATGGTTTACAACTAATTTTTGCTATTTAACTATTTTCATACTTGCCACCTTTATCTATCTCCCTTCGGGGAGATCCCAGAAGGGAGGTCATATGGCAACTGTGGTGCGGGGCATGGTGTGGCAATTTGCGTATTTTTGCCCCACCCCCAGCAACGCAATGCCGCTATCGCTTCATCGCTCTGGATAAGGCGGGGCCAACATTATGTGATTCGTGGTGGGAGGGTGGCCTGCTGTCCTGGGAGTTTGAGAGAACAACTTGAAATTCAGGAGTGTCCGGGAGAGTAGGCTAGTATGACTATTTTCACCATGTTAGCAAATAAGCCTTTTACATGATTCTTTACAAAAAGCAAAGCTCTTATAATTGTGCATTCTGAGTAAACACAATGCAGTAATAGCCTTCTTTAATCTGCACTACCAACTAGGGAGGGAGCGGAGAATTGTAGCGTTGCCCCTTCCCATAGCCCAGGGGTCTGTGGTCAGACTCCGATTGGTCCTCTTGCTCAAACCCCTGTTACCACTTTAGGTGGTAATGCAGGTTTAAACAGAAGGTATACAAAAACCCCTGTTCAGAAAATAAAATTATCTAATGAAACCAGACATACGGCTGAGTGCCTGCATATATTATATTAAACCATTAGCTCTGGATAATGCTGCATACATGCCACTAAAACAGCAGATGCACAGGACCTTTGGCCTTTGGCCTCCCTTTAGTCCACCTCTTCCAACCATAAAGGATAACATAATGCAAAAATGAAGTTGCCCAATTAGACTGGATATGCTGGATACTACAAATTACTGGAATAACACCTGACATTTGAAATAGGACTTCTGCCTGAAATTGCCAGCTTAAAATGCAGAAATACACTGTTGCTGCCACATGATAGAGTTTTAAAAACTGACATGCCTCTGGATTAAAGGAAACAAACTGTGGGCTGCAGTTTAGTTTCTATGGTTGCAGAGGGTGACACAGGGTGTCAGTCCGTCAAATAAAAGCAATAGTGTGTTTCTGCATTTTAGACTGGTTACCCGCTGGGAAAATGCAGTGGAAACAAGAACTTGCATTTGTGGTCGGGGGTGGACATTTGACTGACAACATCATTTTTGATGGACTAATTGTAATGGTTGTTTAGAAGGAACAAGCACAGTTTCATACAACATTTAACTGATGATAAAACTTTTCAGTAAGTTTACTTTGATTTGCTAGTAACGCTTATGATAATGTTGACCTCCCTGTCCATGGAGGTAAATGTCTCTTGTTGCTTTCTGTTAAATGAAGAAACACTCAAAATACTGTATATTGTGGAAGTAGCATCTGCTGTTAGAATCAGACAGTCAAAGTGATAGATGGTTTTCTGCCAACATCTGTTTTTCCCCTGTTATCTTAGACAGCTTCAGGGCTCCAAGTGAAGACTGCATCTACTGTAATTTTATTATACCATCTCCTACATCTTTGGTGTTTCCAACGAGGTACTGCTGTCTCTGCGAGACCTTCAATAAATTCATTTGATACTGAGGATTCTGATTTAATTCTTTACAGTGCTAATCTCCTGTTTGTGTTCACGCTTTGTTTTTTATTCCCTCTCACCCCCTGATGATCATCAAGTGCTACATCATCCTGATGATGTGTTTGTACAGAATATTAGGAGATTTAGATGTTACACGTCAGAAACTGTCAAGATTCCATTCATCTATAAATAATACTGCAACTGTCATTTTTCTTGTGACACCTCATTGAGGCAATCTGAAAGCTAATCTCCAAAGCCAAGCAAAAGTTTTGCTTCTAAAACGGAATACACTTTTTCTTTCAATGTTCTATCCATGTAGTTGTATATCTAACCTACCTATAAATACTGTAGTATTGTTTCTGTTATTTTTTTTTATAAAGGGTCAAACTTAAATGCTCACCCACTTCTCCTTCCTCTACTGGAATACTTATTACTGTCTGTAAAATTTAGTCCAGCAGAGTTTTTCTTTCCTTCACCTGGGAAATACAGATATTTCCCCTTTGGCTTCTCTGCAAATGTTTTATGTCAGAAATCCACAGAGTTGTAGAACTTTCCAAGTGATATATTGTTACCCTTTATTAAAAAAACACCAGTGTTCTCCTCCTCCTCTAATGTAAAATGGAAATAACAGACATATTCTCAAGATATTGCCATCTACAGTTGGAAGTCAAGATGAATATTGCTCCATCACATATGGTTAAAAAAAGACAACTTAGTCATGTCCATTCGCTATTATACTAAATAATATAATATATAGATTCACTGCAGCAACAGTGCATTAATGGGCACACAGCAAAATTTGGGTAAAGTTCGGGAGATGTAGTTCTCATCTCCTAGGCTTCATGCTCTGCTCTTGATAGATAACGGGGGATGGGGGTTCTGAGCACATGCTCTCCAATCACAAGTGGTCTTCATTCTGTTATTTTGAGAAGTCTTAACAGGATTGGGGGCCTCTGGAAGGGTGACCCAGCACTGGTGTGCCCCCTCACCTCCAGCCCCGTAGCCAAATCCCACGAACCCCCTACTGTTACGCCCCAGTATCCTATAGTGAAGGGGATTGCACAGACATTTAAATATTCGTCAACATTACAAAAATAATCCATACCATGTATATAAGAAGCCTCCACCAAATTAAAAGACACAGCAAATTGTTGCCAACAACTCATGTTACAAAACATTCTGACCTTCAAAACGCGTCAGTCAATGCTGATGTCACAGAATACATAAACACTGGCGCATTCGGTGGCAATAATAAAATAAACTGATAGCTGAGTAGTTTTACAAATCCTCAAAAATAATTCAGACAAGTAAATTAACATTGAAATGTCAATATCGGAATAACATAAAACAGTGCAGATCTTTCTGTAATACAATCGTCATATATGACTGGAAACAGTCAAGACTTTGGATAGACGGACTTGCTGAATCTGAGCTACATAAAATGAGAGATATTTTAAATACACTTAAGTACCACACAGGACAGTAATTCATCACAGGAAATGTAAAACATTATTTCGATTGTTTACCCTCCTGCCGCTGAATTTAGGAACCCAGGACCAACCATGAAAGTGTGCTTAAGGAGGACATGAGGAAGGTTTGTGTATTATATACTATTTCATTCTGCTTTATTTAATCAGATGCTAAAGGACTTACAATCTAAGTGAATGCCAAATTCAATTCTGGAATATATTGCTCTCACAGTTATCATTCCTGAAGTCCATGACTAATACAAGTATTAACAAAAGTAATAGATAAGTTAGACAACAATATATTTACATACGTGGGATTACTGCAATGCCGTTCTGCACTCTGCGCCCCAGCCTCGCAGCTGCGAGTACACGGTGACCACGAACTCCAGGAGCCCCACGCGCCATCCACAGCAGCAGGACGATGCCCAACAGGAATACAGTCACCGCCAAAGCACCACTGCAAAAGAGCAGATGAAGAGTCTAGAACTGTCACTACTCTCTTATATACATGGTTGCTCCCATTACACTCCCAGGAAGTACACTGTGCAAAGTGACAATGAAGAACAAGCTTCCTCTACGCTTCCCATTTTTATTGACAAGTACTCTATCACTGTTATCTCTATTAAACAGGTTGGTGGGGCAGCACAGTGGCGTAGTGGTTAGCACTTCTGCCTCACAGCACTGGGGTCATGAGTTCAATTCCCGACCATGGCCTTATCTGTGAGGAGTTTGTATGTTCTCCCCGTGTTTGCATGGGTTTCCTCCAGGTGCTCCAGTTTCCTCCCACACTCCAAAAACATACTAGTAGGTTAACCGGATGCTATCAAACTGATCATTGTCTGTCTGTGTGTGTGAATATGTTAGGGAATTTAGACTGTAAGCTCCAATGGGGCAGGGACTGATGTGAGTGAGTTCTCTGTACAGCGCTGCGGAATTAGTAGCGCTATATAAATAGCTGATGATGATTCCACAAAATAAATGTGATTTTTTTCAATGTATGCTTGCTCCAAAGAGAAATGTCATACCTTATTTTCTCCACAAGTGGTCCCGTCCACAGCAGCATCCAGTTTGGAGTGACACGTGGATCCCACAGAGCACCAGAGCGAGTTACACACATTCTATAAGGAATGGTATAGATAGTATACAATAAAAAACTCAAATGATCTGCATGACAGTAATAAAAGCACTCCTACTTCATAACGTACATAATAATAATGTATCTTCCTGGCTTTCTTCTTTGCCTTTCAGTCATGTATTTATATAATTAGCTAAGTTAGCTAGACCTGTTTATTTATATTTCTCTGGCACCCAAAGCAGCTCTATTGTACCCACACTCTGCAGAGAGCAGCGTTGTGTTGTATGGGCTAAAAAAACAATGAAAATAAACAACTCCCCGTGAAAAATTGTTATAAAATCCAGGAAATTGTAAAATTAGGGGAATGTCTAAAATCAACCCAAGTGTCAAGTGAAGCCAGTAAAATCACCCAGGGCAATATGGGGCTGACCACACTGTATTATTTTTTTTAAAACCGTGACTCTCTGTGAAAAACCACATCTGTTCAGTCAAATAAAATGTTCACTTGAGAAGCAAAGCCAAAGTGAGCAAGTATATCAAGCCCTATTGGGTGTATGTGCTGTGTTATGTAACTTTTGCATTTACAAAACAGGTATTGCTCTTCTGTACCGAACACTTGCCGTTAGAGATGAGCAAAGTCACAGTATAATTTGGCATTAATAGAGTTTTGTGGTGGAATAGGCCATTTCGCACAACCCCCCCACCCAATGAAATGGCATTGCATAGAGGGGGCAGGGCATGATGGCGCGAATCACGTCATTAAGCCCCGCCTCCACCGGGATCCATGAGGAGGTCTACTCTTCCGGGAATCCAGGAGGACTCCCCGAAATTCAGGGGGCTCTCGGAAATTCCAGGAGAGTAGGCAAGTATATATATGAATAGAGCTGGGGGGTGACAATCAATTCAATCTGTTGTGTTGCGTGGTAGGGGTAGGAATTGGAACAATGAAGGTTAAACTATGTTGGGAAAATTTGTAAAATTTCACGGTCAAATGCATAATGAGGCTAATATTTCAAAGAACAATTCTTTCGCTCATCTCTTACAGTAACAGACACCAGCAAAAATACTGTACAGCAATAATACATGACAGAACACTGTATCTAGGCAATGCTTGTCTTGTAAAGTGTGTTAAAACATAATGTAGAATCAGTGAAATGGGCCCACTGGGAATGAGGGAATAAGCGGACCATGAAAAAAGTGTAAAATCATGGAATGTAAAGTGAGGGATTGGCTGTATATACATTCCTTTTGTTTTTTTAGTGTTTCCTGAATAAATAAATATATAGCCAGAATAATGTTTTTTTTAAAGGTCTACACCTCCCTATCTCCAGCCCTGATCCAAAGCAGTCACGAGTATAGGCTTACATCAATGTCATGGCAGAAGTTAGAAGTAGATCCATACTGTAAGCGACACTGATGTCCAACATCATACAGGACCCCCGGGAGCACAGAAGGGAAATTCAGCAGCTCTTTACTAGGGGGGTCATCCAAGCAAAGCCCCCACCCTCGGCTGTAGAGGAACATTCAAAGGGATGTAGAAGAATGTTATACAAGATTACACATTAGAGCAATCAACATAAGCAAATACATACAGAGCTGTGCATTGAAGAGATACAATACTCTCCAGTTTGTTCTGCAGTGGTTTTGACACACAGTTAAAGTTAAGGAATTTTGTAATCCTTGCAATACTTTTATTTTAACTCCAGTAACATTTATTAGAATGAAGCACAATGAGATCTAACCCGAAAAACAGCATGAAGAAGTGGGGAAAAGGGGGAGTAGTAGGGAAAATGAATGCATTGTTAACAGGCTTTTGAAGTATTTTCTCTTTAGTTATTGACGCTTTGTCCTGTGGGCGGAGAGCTAGGAGGTATATATCGCGTTCACTGCTGCTCTGTATAACAGAGACAGATGCTGCGCGCACCTACCACCGGTGCATGCAGCATTGAAGGTGTGTTCTTAAGGGAGGGGAAGGAATCTGGGGACAGCCCACTACTTTGGAAGCGATGGAGACACCCCTGGCGGGATGTGGCTGCACCACTGTGATGCATGGCTACATACTCTTTTTGTGCATGTTGTCCTGCTCACCCAATTTAAGAAGTTATGTTTATTACTAATATTTGTGCTAAAAAAACTGTATTGCACACCTCCAAAATTTTTTGGGCTTCCATCCATTTGAAACAAAATAATAATATAACCATGTGACCTGAACTTTGGTCAGGCCATAAAAGTCACCTCTTCTGTCCTTTTGGGACACAGCACTTGTCATGCGCCTGTGGTCTGTTCCAACTGAGCTATGCTAACATGGTGAACATCCTGAATTGCATTTGGCTTAGGGATCATTAGTCCCTAATAGGACCATGCTGGTCCGTAGTTACAAAGTACAATCAATAGGCATCGCAAAATGCTTTGGTGGTGAAGCATTGCGCACTTGCAGTTATGGCCAAAAGTTTTGAGAATGACACAAGTATTGGTCTTCACAAAGTTTGCGGCTTCAGTGTTTTTAGACCTTTTTGTCAGATGTTGCTATGGTATACTGAAGTAAAATTACAAGCATTTTATATGTGTCAAAGGCTTTTATTGGCAATTACATTACATTTATGAAAAGAGTCAATATTTGCAGTATTAACCTTTTTGAAGACCTCTGCAATTCTCCCTGGCATGCTGTCAATCAACATATTGACTGATGGCCGCCCATTCTTGCCTAATCAATGCTTGGAGTTTGTCAGAATTTGTGGGTTTTTGTTTGTCCAACCGCCTCTTGAGGATTGACCATGGGTTCTCAATGGGATTAAGGTCTGGGGAGTTTCCTGGCCATGGACCCAAAATTTCGATATTTTGATCCCCAAGCCACTTAGTTATCCCTTTTGCTTTATGGCAAGGTGCTCCATCATGCTGGAAAAGGCATTGTTCATCACCAAACTGTTCTTGGATAGTTGGAAGAAGTTGCTCTTGGAGGATGCTTTTGTACCATTCTTTATTCATGGCTGTGTTCTTAGGCAAAATTGTGAGTGAGCCCACTCCCTGGCTGAGAAGCAACCCCACACATGAATGGTCTCAGGATGTTTTACTGTTGGCATGACACAGGACTGATGGTAGCGCTCACCTTTCCTTCTCAGGACAAGGGTTTTTCCAGATGCCCCAATCCCTGTACCATTTGCAGAATATCAGTCTGTCCCTGATGTTTTTCCTGGAGAGAAGTGGCTTCTTTGCTGGTCTTCTTGACACCAGGCCATCCTCCAAAAGTCTTTGCCTCACTGTGCATGCAGATGCACTCACATCTGCCTGCTGCCATTCCTAAGCAAGCTCTGCACTGGTGGTGCCTCGATCCCGCAGCTGAATCAACTTTAGGAGACGGTCCTGGCGCTTGCTGGACGATCTTGGGCACTCTGAAGCCTTCTTCACAACTATTGAACCTCTCTCCTTGAAGTTCTTGTTGATCCGATAAATGGTTGATGTAGGTGCAATCTTACTAGCATCAAGATCCTTGCCTGTGAAGCCCTTTTTGTGCAAAGCAATGATGATTTCAGGTAACCAAGGTTAACAGAGGAAGGACTTCAAGCACCACCCTCCTTTTAAAGCTTCCAGTTTGTTATTCTAGATCAATCAGCATGACAGAGTGATTTCCAGCCTTGTCCTCATCAACACCCTCACCTGTGTTAACGAGAGAAACACTGACCTGATGTCAGTAGGTCCTTTTGTGGCAGGGCTGCTATGCAGCGTAAATGTGAGACCCAAAGACCACCAGCAACACTCAAGTCCTTGTGCGGAGTGAAAATGGCCATACACCCCTCCACACAGCATGGAATAACCCTAACAATGTGCCACCAACACCGCCTTTATCTCATTTCAATCATTTTATTCCAAGAAGCCTCATTTTTGTACTGCTTTGTAAAGCATGACGCACTAGTGCGCCTAGTCCCTACTATGAAATCTATACTCACTTGTGCAAATGCTGCAATAGGCCATGGACACAAATTATTAGATCTATTAGTGGTCATGGTAGATTGCAGTGCTCACTATGAACGCCATCGTACTGTGCAAAGATCTCCAGTAACAAACTCTGAGAAACCTGGAACCAGGACACAAAGATGCCCTAAAATGGAAACACTTTTCCAGTACTTTAACACAAACACAAATGAAATGACAAAGCATCAGATTGTGCCAAAAATACACACACTCTATTTTATATGTGGTGTGGCTCCATAGTGGTTATCACAAGGAAAATTGAAAAAGCAGATGCCCACATCCCTACATCCATATGATCACCATAAGTAATCGGCAGTGTGTGTGCTAATTTAGCTTGGCTTAAAGAGCACTGCATCATAGATCACCGTAAATAAGTGTGATGTTCAGTGACGATACTACAGCTTGTGTGTCCAATGCAAAATATCCTAAAACTAAGCTAAACACTTTTTGAATGTAGAAGACAGTTACTTTTTGGAACAAATATAGTTTATCCCACAGACCTATATATCAGGCTCAAAGCAGGCAAAAGAAAAAAGAAGGAGGGTCAGTGGGCTTTGGGTAGAAAGAAGGACATTCAGGGATAGGCTGCTGTGTCAATAACACAACGGCACCAAGCAGATGTTGAACCCTGTTAGTATCTAGAGTGCATCCAATGTGGTCACTCAAGGGTATATTTCTTCTTCAAGGCCATTTTTGTTTTAGTTATCTCTGACTGTGATGTGGCAGGAAGTGGCCGATTTTCTTGTTTGTGTTTGGAAACTTTAGAGGAAGCAAGTAGAGGGGGAGGCAGAGCGAGGAGGGTGGAAGGGGCAGCTATTGTCCGGCCGGTTTTCAGGGGTGCGTAGGCTGTTCACAAAAGATTTGTATTTGTGTAAATAAAGTCAGATATAATTAGAGGACATTTGGCCGGCCATCAGCAGAAAATGAGTAGAATCCTGCTCAGTTCACAGCCAGACACTATAAGTTTATACTGAAGCTGACATGTCAAGGAGACCAGAATAATGGCTCTGCAGCTGTGTTATTTCCTCATTAGAATTGTCATCTCATTAATACAAGAAGAAAAATCTACATATGGTATAACTGCATAGAAACACATGTGCACACATGCAGCCTAAAAATGTATTTTGTGGTCAAAATTTATCTGTATTGCATTAAAAACAATGAAAGGGGCTTTCTAGTAGTGCATGACGTGGTGAGGTACCAGGGGATGTAAAATCCTTTTCAAAGATGGGTAGTCACTTTAATTCAATTTGAATATGGGAGCTGCTAATGGACATCTCGTCTTCCCAAAGGCCAATGGAAGAACATTCATACTGCATATATGGACACTGCAATTGGCTATAGAGATAAGTTTGTACAATTTCAATTCGTACACAGGACTTATACACCAGTTAGACTTTACGGTATGGAGAAGTTGGGCCCTGACAGGTATAATTAATGTATAAGATACTTCTAAAGAATATGGTGTGGAGTGCTCCAGCTCTTTAAGGCTTATAAGTCTGAAGTAGTCAAATATCTTTCACATCATATATCTTCCCATATATAGGCTTTCCACATGGAAAGTCCCCTGGGAATGGTGGGAGAAATTCTACCACTACAGCAGCGAGGTCTTTACATTGCTTACTAGATTATTATGCCTGCAAGGCAATAGCCCTTTGTTGGAAATCTAATAACCTTATCTGTTATTTGAATTAATTCTGTTTTGCCGCTGTATAAGAGACATGCAGTTCAGAGTTCTTTTCTTCTGTCTGCTGTTGTGTGCTGTTTCCACCTAAATGTTAACTTTTGTAAATGGATTTTTGTTACATTGAGAAGGTTGAGCACATTGATAAAGCCTATAAAAAAAGAACGTGTGTATCACAGGCATGGGTCATGCTAGAAGGCATGTAGTATTGTATAAATAATGTATAGCACGTTGAGAGACAGCTACGTGGTGGATTCATGTCTACAAAGGATTAGACTGTATATTGGTACCTTCTGTGACAAATTCCACTTATAATGTCGCCCGCAGATTTATTTAGTTAATTATTATGCAGATAAGAGAACACTGTTACCTATAGAATGAGCCGCATGATTAACTAACCTGTAAGAATACTTCAGCATTAATGGGTGAAGCCGGTCAAACAGTAGCTGAACGGATTATTAAGTAACTTTCACTTTGAGGGACGCCGTGAAGCTGTTTCACAGTCTGTAAGGGTTTGTGCACATATTATAAGGAAACAATATCCCATTGTTATATACAACACCACCAATGTATCATGTATTCTCTACAGATGGAATATGTATCTGTGGCAGGAGCGGATTTGTAGAAATGCCACATAGGCCGTGGCATACGGTGGTGGAATTGCATGGGGGGGGGGGGTAGAGTATCCCTTGTTTTTTTGTATCCGCACAGCTTCAGCCCCAGCATACTCGAGTACTTTGTAGTCGGCACCAATCCCCTATTGTCACACCTGTCATCATATAACTTTTATTTATGTATTGCTGTCACCATTAAAAATCATAATTTACATTTCTGGTATCATTCATATATCATCATCATCATCATCATCATCATTTATTTATATAGCGCCACTAATTCCGCAGCGCTGTACAGTGAACTCATTCACATCAGTCCCTGCCCCATTGGAGCTTACAGTCTAAATTTCCTACTATAGACACACACTCACACACAGACAGACAGACAGACAGACAGACAGAGACTAGGGTCAATTTTTGATTGCAGCCAATTAACCTACCAGTATATTTTTTGGGAGTGTGGGAGGAAACCGGAGCACCCGGAGGAAACCCACGCAAACACAGGGAGAACATACAAACTCCACACAGACAAGGCCATGGTCGGGAATCGAACTCATGACCCCAGTGCTGTGAGGCAGACGTGCTAACCACTACGCCACTGTGCTGCCCATATATCTGTTGTATTCACAGCGGTTATGGCATGTGGTGTTGTTGGGCTATGTAGCACTGCAGCAATAAGTGGAGCAGGGGATAGCATAACAAGTGTGGCTCGGGGGGCACAACATTTACATCCAGGCCTGATATAAGGACAAAAGAAAATTACATTTATGGTGTTTAAAAGTTTAACAAAGGAGGATACAGTGCCAGTCCAATGGAAACTGTAATTCCCAGTCAATACTGTTTTTAAAAACACCCACCCCCTTGAGTTTGGATGCTAAAAATAGCATATTTATGGCCATATGCGGGGTCAGAGGTATCTCACAATAAGTCCAGCTTACATGAATAGCATATGCATTCGCTATCAGATTTTATTGAAATAATAAAACTCTCTACAACAAAGCAGCTATAATCTTCCTTCTTGTGTAAGAATGAAAGTAGCAAAATATTAATTCAAAAATACACCCACGCAATCATATAATTTAGGCACGAAAAAAGTAAAAAACATTATCAGCTTCAGAGATCAATCCGCAATCAGACAATCAGAAGCTGCTAGCTACTGCTTTTGACCGTATCATTGTTCCCTCCTTCCATCTCCCTAAGTGTAAGGAGGTGTAAGTGTTAGATGCCAGCAAATCTGAACATGGAAATAGGTGTACGCTTTTTTGCGAGCATACACGGTAGAAATCTGTGTATCTTACGCTATATAAACAGGCGTATGTCCAACTCAGCATGATCCCACACTGTCTAAATTGCACTAGGCAGATAATATTGCTGATTTGCTTTACAGTTCAATAAACAATTTGCATCTAAATGCAATGTTAGGAAATGGGCAATTTTTTCACAGATTGGAATATGAACTATTGCTATTCAACTAATATCCTAAAAATTCTAATATTTTACAGTTGGGAGTGACGTTCTGTCAGCTATGTAACCCTTCCCTGTGCATGTCAATAGAGACAAGAATCGTCAGTGGTGTTCTGCATAAATCTTATAGTCATGGCGTAACACCAACAATAATACATAGAGATGTGTGGAAATTAATCCTACTTAGGTTGGTGACAGAATGGAGCACTTGAAATCTGTGCTTTTCTAGCTATAAAAGTGCAGCATTCCTAAGAGTTCAGTCGCTCCCATGGTGACAGCATGAGGTGAAGGCTCCTCCCCTGTCACACGAGAGCGATTAAACTCTAAAGATAGTGCAGGCTACGTTTTGTGAGCTGACTCGCTCTTGTGTGACAGGGAAGGAGCCCGCCCTTCTCCTTCCCACCTGTACCATGACAAGGATGGAGCTCATATCAATGCTCCAATTGTCCAGCTGTGTTCAAGAGCTCCATCTAAAGCTAGGTACACACTACACGGTTTTCGTCCAATAATCGGCTCAATCAGCCGACATACGTCCGCTCGTTCAAAAGTCGGGTCAGTGTGTGTAGTGACACGATGGTTAAAAGTCTGCCCAAATGGACGATTGTCGCCTCATTTGGTTGGTCGTACCTTTAAATAATTTTGTTCCAATCTCGTTTCCATTGTGTAGTGTGTATAAACTTCTGACCGATCCACAACAGTGAGTACGAAATTACAGTCATTGCTCACGACAACATAGCTGTAAAAAGTCGCTAACGGGACAGCTGCTCTTCCATTTATCGTCTAAAACAAGGCTAGTGTGTATGCAGTCCATGGACCGAGCGATCGGACCATCAATCGCATGTAAAATCGATCGGCATAAAAAGTTGGTGGAAAATTCTGTAGTGTGTACCCAGCTTAACACCACACTTCCAGTTTAGCCTGGGTCATCAATCCATCTGATTCTTTGTGACTAGATAGTTTGACTGCTGACCATAGAATCACTGACAATAGTTTCACCATGTGCATACGTTTTTCACAAATTGCATGGATCAAGTAATCCAATTGCAAAGTCCAAAATAGCTGTTTGGTAATATCTGCGTGCCTGGCTCCAAAAAGAGTACAATGTCCAAAAATGCCCAAAATACTCAATAATCATAATTGGATTAATTTCATGCATGCTTGTAAATGCAATTCATAGCTGATCACTATATGTCACTGTGTGCATGGTCATTTACTAACTGAATTAACAGACCCCCATGTGATCTCCCGAGCAGTGAACAACTGGATCTGTCCAATTTAGTCATCCCGATATATGGAACAATTGAGTTGAGTTGAATCCTATAACTTAGAACTCAGTCCACATGGCTGGATCAGTTAATGTGTGGCCAGTTTTGGAGAGGAAATTTATAGATGGCTTAAAAAACAGGGCAAGGACTGGCACATGGAAATAACTAAGCAAAAAGGTAGAACTAGACATGGAGAGAAAACCTTTTGCTGATGTTTAGAGATGTAATAGAACCAAAGGAAGACTCTGCTAAAGACATGGCATCATGGATGAGGGGTTGTACCAATAGACCTTTGCAAAAAGAGAAAGAGTAGCAAACAATAAAGGATGAGGTCTCCATTACTTACTCCAAAAAACGGGTAATGTAGTCTCTGCTGCAGCGGGACCAGGTAAGAGGAGATGTGTCATACGTAAGCTGTGGTGACATGATGTGGGGTTTCTTTCCTCTGGGTTGACAGTCATTTCCATTGCCGTCATGCTGTACCCCAAAACTAGCTCACAGGAGAACACAAGTCAGTCAGGTAAAGGCTGAGAACTCTCCTATTCTTACAGCTACACAATATAATAAGAACATTCTAAACTCATCAGTGAATTCACACTCTTCCTGCTACAAACTAGTAAAGTGAAGAGTAAAACCTTTTGCAGCTGCTCAATTCTGTAGTCTCTGGTTCTGTATTGAAACACTGGACTAGTGAAGATCATTTGAATGCCTTCTTGATACGTAAAGTGCACCTGTTATGGACACATAGCGGAGGCAGACATTTTTTGGGATAAACTCCTAAGAATACCACACAAAATGTGCTGCAGTGTTGATACTAGTTTCTAGAAAATTGATAAGTTACAATCTCATGAACATTGGTTAAGCCCAGAAGATAGCTACCTCCACTGTGTGAGGGCACACTTTAAGAAGGATAACACCTCACCTATGCCAACAGATAGAAGAGAACCTCTAGCCACCATCCACATGATAAAATAGACGTCATTTTTGTAGATTTCTCTGATGCAGTCAAACACAGGTCACTCTCCCTTCTTAAGTGGAACCTCAGATACCAGCTGTGTGCTTATTACCTGTGTCCCAGTTCATGAGTGATTGTGAATGCCGTCGGCAGACCCGTGTCCTCGTTAATGTTACAGCTGCGGTGTGGTTGGCACATTCCAGACACATGGGCAAGACCAAGAGTCTCACATGGGCGATTCATGGAGGCACAGAGGTCTCTTCTGTAATGAAAAAAAGGACAGACACGTGCTTTGGTTTACCAGCACTGGTATTTGTGCTTATGTGTATGACAGTCACAATACAGGAGTCAAAGCATGAGTTTTTGCAATCGGGATGAGTATATCTTTTTAGATTTGTGCTGGTGTTCTGTTACATATGCAGGTAGGTAATCTGCTAGTTGTGATAGATGGTTGGGTCCTGTTTGAGAACTGTGGACCTCATGTACAAAGAAAACAGTAAATCACTTTGGTTTTGCACCGATCTGCCAAATGCACTTTAAGTTGCCTACTTTATGGTCTTAGGAGATGACACCACAAATTAAAAGTGCACCTAGTTTCACGGGAAGAGGTGCACTGAGCAAAAGTGTAAACGTCACATCTAACTCTAACCGCCTACAACTTTAGAACCACCACTTTTCTAAAATTAATCTTTTCCATTTTTCTACTAAAATAATATTTGGTTTAGCCTACTTCATATTCTAACATTGGGACTGCCTTCGTTACATTGTGCCACTTTTGTGTAAAGCTATTTATGTTTTACATTGGTTAAAGTGTTCGTAGAAATGTACTTTTCAGCCAAAGTACATTTAAAAGTTTCAAAATGCGTACCATTAAAAGTAAGGCTTTTGCACTAGAGCACAAAACTAAGAACACCTTTGCACCTAGTCAACAGCAGCAGCAGCTATTTATATAGCACCACTAATTCCACAGCACTTAGGGCCTGATTCATTAAGGATCTTAACTTGAGTAACTTCTTATTTCAGTCTCCTGGACAAAATCATGTTACAATGCAAGGGGTGCAAATTAGTATTCTGTTTTGCACATAAGTTAAATACTGACTGTTTTTTCATGTAGCACACAAATACTTATAGCTTATTTGTACACTGAAATTTAAAGTTGATATTTGTGTGCTACATGAAAAAAAAACAGTCAGTATTGAACTTATGTGCAAAACAAAACACTAATTTGCACCCCTTGCATTGTAACATGGTTTTGTCCAGGAGACGGAAATAAGAAGTTTCTCAAGTTAAGATCCTTAATGAATCAGGCCCTTAGTTCCTGCTTAGCAAGGAATGCCCTCAATCTAACTCCTCCCACTGGGCATTACAAATGTTGGCTTCTCCACAAACACTGCCACCATGCAGACATTTGCAAAACCTGTTCACTTGGGCAGAAATCTAAATTCATCAGCATAAATGGTGGTGTGTGACACCACCGAAGAGGAGTGTACACTGCATCTAGGCCAGTTTGCTTCTAAGCCAGCGACTTCTTGTATGTTCAGTAAATGAGGGGAAAGCTGTGGAAAGTGCGGTGTAGCAATCTGGGTGGATTTGTTAAATCACCTGGTGAGAAGAACAGCGACATCGTGGTGTAAAGGATGATCTTCACTCTTCATATTCAGACCCTTCTGCCACTTACAGAAGCTGCGCAGGGAATTATCCGCATGATGGGAAATCTTCAGCTCCTCCTTAAAGATCAAGAGACTCCACAAGATTAAGGGCAGGAAGAACAACCTCTCCTCACGATCTTCTAATCTTTCCTTCACTTCTCCCCAGCTTATGTCACTCCTCCCACAATCACTCTAAAGTTATGATTCCTCTATATTCTTTCATAGATTCCACCACACGCGTCCTTACTTCCCTTCTCTCACTCACACTCCTCTCCCTTCTCCTCAATCAGTTTCTCTACTGTTCCACTACTCTGAGCTGTCTCTTGTTTACCTCCCTTTATTCTCTTGTTCCATTGCCCCAAAGTTGGATGCATGTCAATAGGCTGCCTCTCCGTGTTACCTCCTCGCTCTCTAGCAGGATCAGACGTACGATAACAATATTAATCCTGTTCCCAATACTAGCATCATGGAAGAGTCCAGCTACCTGTAAGAGAGGAATCCATTGAGTACTAATCATAGAGAGAAGAGGATGAAATAAGCACTAGTAATAGGGTGGATGTTGAGTTAATAGTTTCTTTATTTAGTCTTGATCTATGATCCTCACCATGTTCATGACAGTCAGTACGTAGTTCTCCACGTTGTTTCTCCCGTGATATTCCACCATCTTGGGGTCAGCCACAACCAGAGTCTCCACCCACTTTTCCTTGCTGATGGAACGTCGGGACATAAGGCGTTCCCTGCGCTGCCTCATCTGTGTCTGCTCCCAGCGCTCCCTCCTCCTCTCCCATTTATCCTGGGAGTCTGGATGCTCTACCAGAAGACAAATTATAAATCTCTATTCAGCTGTCAGACCCTACTTACCATAAACCCGCAATTCAAACCAACGATCCATGAAAAGTGTGAGAACAAATATATCCAGCTCAACTAAACAAAGTCAAGGACGGTGTTTTGTGTGCTGAACCAAGATTCATAGGAATGCAGCCTAGGATATCACTAGGAACCAATGACATCACAGTGATAGTTTGTGCCTCAGTCGAGATATTGACGTTCTAGCGGTGACAAGTGCACTTTAGCAAAGCAAAATCCTTCTAATTACGTTTTTCCTGAAATAAAATGGATTGTCCCATAGATTGTCCCATAGATTGTAAGCTTGCGAACAGGGTTCTCTAGCCTCTCTGTCTGTATGTATTACCCAGCAAGATACGCTACGCAAACTGGTACTGTGCTCATTCTGCATTGATATATAGGTGGGTTTTTGTATTACTGAGATATTAGTATTCAGTAAAACAAGTTGGCTCCTTGGTTATTTGACGCTTTCCTCAAGACATTACTTTTTAAAGCCAGTAATCTTTTTTCTATTTTTCATAATATTTTGGCCACTATGAGGCACTATTGGACTAAAGCCTATGGTTCACATTTCAATTTATTTTACTAGAGCAAGCAAATATGACATTTGCCAAAAATACTAATAAATGCAAACAAACAGATGAATGCTTCTCTAAGCAGAATAAGGTATCCCCTGCATTCTATATACCGTATTTCCCCATGTATAAGACGCACCTTTTTACCCAACATTTTGGGTTTAAAAACTGGGTGCATCTTATACAGGGGTAGTAGCGCTTACACTGTCAGATGATTCCTCTGTCCGGTAAAGTCTTCTTTCTTCTGTCCGTTCTGATCCTGATGCTGGAAAGTCACTTAAGGTCCTCTTTGCGATGACCGGATGTGGTCCGTGAACCGCAGTTGTAACTCACACTTCCGGTTTCTGCATTTGGCGTTTTTCCAATCAGGACCTTGTCAAAGTCCTGATTGGACATCCGGTCATCGCGAAGAGGACGGTAAGCGGCTTTCCAGCATCAGGATCAGAATGGACAGAAGAAAGAAGACTTTACTGGACAGAGGAAGCATCTGACAGGGTAAGGCAGAATTGACAATAGCTTTAGAACTCCGTCTCTCCTCTCTGTACAAGCTGCACAATTACTCTGTGAAAAAATTGCGGATGTTTATTCTCAATTTTTTCAAATGATTTATATAGGTGCGTCTTATACAGTGGAGCGTCATATACTTGAAGAAATACGGTAACAACTATAGCAGTCATCCTACATAAATTAAAATGAAGCTCTACTAATAAACTTCACATATATTATTCAACACAAAATGAGTTTCCTGCATTTTAATATAATATAAATTGGAAACGCCATAATCTTACTATTCCAATGTAAATTGCTATCTATAAGGAGTGTACCATTTATGGAATGGTGCCACCTAGTGGCTATAATATCATAAAAAAACTTTGTTTTACAAGAAATCAAGCATTCTTATCCAAATATTTATTTTCCTACAACCTCATCCCCCCCTCCCCCATAGGTTACTGGTTAAAAAGTATATAAAAGTAAGAAAAGTATGAGAAAAGATTGCAGACTGAGATGATGAGAAGTGAGCTGCCCCAAACGTTACCCCTCACACCGCAGCTCCTGTACCCTGACTGCTGCCCATCAGTCAAATGACGCTTGTAGATCCGATGAGGTATCGCTTCACCTAATATCAGCGCTGTTGATGTCACTGGTTCAATCAGAAAATCCGTTTGTTCCAACTGGAAGACACCTCTCTTGGAGAGGAGCAGGAAAGAGGATACAGTTAAAATAAAAAAACAACAATAAAAAAAGTGGCAGATTAGATGTTTCACTGTGACAATGAAAGGGTTATATGACACCAAATTTCTGGCCTTGAGGGCAAAGATTAAGCACAACCTCTGATCATTGACAGGACATCTCAAACAGATGTTTGAACAAGTCAGGCCCAGAACACCTGGCATCTCCGCCAGCCCTCATGCAGTCTGACCTTGCACACCTGGGATTACACATCCCTCAGACACGTCACACAACTGGAAAACCCCTATCAGACACACCAAAGCCCCGTCACTCCATTATAATAAAGGCTACCTAAAAATATATTAACCCATTTCTCAGAGTCTGCTATAATTTTCTAAATGTTATGGGAAAATGTGACTACTACTGATAACAGCAATGCTATGGATCCACTCACCAGTCCACTGCAGATACTAATAGCAGCATTGCCAACATGCTGGCGTTGAGTCTGCACCTCTCCCTGCATGTGGCATAAGCTGGAAGGTCGGCTGATAATTTTTGCCTCTCGGAGGCCTCCATTGCGCCATTCAGTCACATAGCCAGGAGCAAGCAGTTGGTGGTTCTGGCTAAGGTTGAAGGTCAACTCCACTCCCTGGTATCTGATCTCATAGTATATAGAGGGAGCAGTACTGGAAGAGAGTCCCCTCTTCTGCAGGTTGCGAGGAGTTAGATCAAAGGTCAGGAAAGTGCCATGTTCATCCACCCGGACAGGAAGCACAATGTCTGAATCCAGAGAGAAACTGAGCGGGAGATCTGTAATGAGGAGAGACAGAGGATGACTTGGAAGCTATGCTCACATTCTGCATTTATATATGGCATACACTAGTTTATTATGCTGTATACTAGGCCTATCATCAGCGGAGCAGCTATATGTAACCACACACTGGCACCACCATCTAGAAGCCCCCGTCAACTTTTGCAATTTTTTGATTATAAATTATAATCCTCTTAAAAATGCATTACAGTGTTTTAACTAGACAATATAAATACTGATAACAATTCTTGAGGTTACGTTATATATTGACAACTACCAAGTAAGTGTGCGCGTGCAAGTGTGTAGGTGTGTATGTATAGTATACACACCTGCTCTCTAGCAGGTGCAAAGCATACGACTCCTGACAGACGTATATGTATTTTCAGTGTTCTGCATGAGCTACATCTCCATAAACACACCTTTACTGTACTTGCCCAACATTAGAACGTCCCATCTCTCTTCCCCGTCCTGCTTTCTCCAGGCACTGGCAGGTTTAGGTGCCAGAATTACGCAAGTCTGCATAGGTGCTTACAGATGTGCCCACTACTTGGCATGTGCAGAGCTATTTCACACAAGATAAGCTGCGCAAACTGGTGTATGTCCCATTCTGCATCAATCCCATGGATTCCAAACTGACAGATAACCACTACAGTACCTGTGCAGCACAAAAGCAATAGCCTCTTCTGAACCAGCCAGAGGAGGTAGACTCAGGTATGAGAAACGATGAAGGACAGTTCTGGATGCCAGCAGCTGACTGTTTTACGGTTTCTACAGTGACTGGCTCTTGTTTCATGTCTCTGCCTACTGCTGTCTCTCCTCGTTACAACCGTACTACACCACCGGTAGCTGCACAGAAATGCCAGTCGCCAATGACTGCTTTATCCCATAGATTGTAAGCTTGCGAGCAGGGCCTTCTTACCTCTACGCATGTATGTTATAGTTGCCTACTCTCCCGGAATGTCCGGGAGACTCCTGAATTTTTGGGAGTTCTCCCGGATTCCCGGGAGAGGAGGCAATTCTCCCGAATCCTGGGCAGCGCTGTCAATTAAACAGAGGGGGTGGGGCTTAGTGACATTGTGTATGTATTACACAGTAATGTTTTATTACTGTTTGTTCCCAATTGTAAAGTGCTACGGAATCTGCTGGCACTATATAAATAAATGTTGATGATGATGATGATGATGATGATGATTGGAGGTAGATAATGCTGCTTTCTAACAATAGACACACACAAGAGGGACTTACAAACTGGGACCTCCATATTTTCTCCTAGTTTTTGAAAGGGGAAATGTGGTGAAAATATTTATACTGCCTACATTCCCTTAGCCATTATACCACATACCAGAAACCTTTATCAGACAGCTACAAAACACTCTCACTCACTTTATTGGTGTAAAACAAAAACCTAGAATGCAAAAAATGCTGACGCCTACCATAAATACAGTTGCAGAGCAGGAGTCCCTATTATGAGATTTTACGGTTATACATTTGTACTAATGGGAATAATACATTGATCCCAGCACGCTTTACACTTCTTTCTAAGCACTGTCACAAATCCTTAAAATGACAATACAAAATATAATATTCCACTAACTAATTAGCAGAATGCTTCTGGTTTAGCTTAAAATATATTTAAAATATATTTATTGCACTTAAAAACAAAACAAAACAACAAATCTGCTATACTATACCATAAATCTTAATACAGATAATAATCACCTTATGTTTCTCTTGAGTTCTATACAATATCTAAACCATGTGTGTAAATAAAAATTCTTGTATAAATCAGTACTGTATGTGCTGAGAGTAGGGTATACTTGGAAATAAAGATTAAGCTCATTTTGACATCCCCTTCGCCCTGTAACTGTCATCATGTTATGTATAGAGTTATGTACATGCTTACATTTATGATTTGTCTGTTGTTATATGTTGCCTGGTGAGTGTTTTGCCATCCCTAATATGTCCCCTAAAGGCACTACCATTACTGGAAGTAATTGGTACATTAAGCTGACTGTTGGCACCTCAAGAAGTTGCGCCGACTGCTGGCATAGGTCTTTGTGAGACTTGCTTCCCTAGCGGATGGTCATGTGTTGTCGGAAGTGCCGATCAGTCCCTGGAACAGACTAGCATTGGTTAGCTTGAGATGCCCATCTACTAATGTTATTTAGCTCCATTCTATAGATCATAGCCAAGCACCACATGGTGCCCACTGCTATGTGTGGTACAGGTGACAGCCTCTGCGATAAGCAGGTACAAATCTTGTAAAGAAGGGTTTTTTAAAGCCTGCCCTATTAAAGCCACACCACTGAGGGTACCAGGCCGGGATAAAAGGAGATAACCACCCCACAGACAGGAGTCTCCTACTTGGGAACTTATTGACTAGGGGTTGGCAGCTGTCAAACTTGTCGTGGCTCGTATACTTCCAAGCCTCTGCGGATTTGGTCACTTTGTGCACCAGTCAAAGTGGGAAGACATCAGACTTGGTCCGTACCTTTTTGGTAGAGTAGTTAAGTGTGTGGTTTAGCAGCTGGATTATTGCTCTGAGAGAATGGTAACCATAGCCCCTTTAGGATGCAGTTTAGTAGACTCTTGGGGCTAGATTTACTAAGCTGCGGGTTTGAAAAAGTGTGGATGTTGCCTATAGCAACCAATCAGATTCTAGCTTTCATTTTTTTAGTACATTCTCTAAGATGACAGCTAGAATCTGATTGGTTGCAACATCCCCACTTTTTCAAACCCGCATCTTAGTAAATATAGCCCTTGGTGCGGTGTGTAAGTACTATAATCTGAAGTTTGTGTTACTAAGCTTGTTTTCTGCTTTCACCAGTTGTTTGTGATTCTGAACCTCCTAAGGGTCCCGGGTGTATCATCCTGACTCATAAGGCTGCCTCTAGGCAAACCAGTCAGCTGGCAAATTAAAAGTGTCAAACATTAATCCGCTACCCCTACACTATATATGCTGAATAAACAATTGGTAAACTGCTATTGTAGACACATATACCAATTATATATTGCTATATCCAAGCACAAAAACTCCATAGTGAAGATGTGTCTTACTCCTTAACAATTATGAGAACGCCTGGGTGTGTTCAGTTCATTCTCTCCCTAAGTGAGGCAGAAAGATGGAAATATCCACCTCTGAATATGAAGTCCTTCCTCTCACTGTTGTTATTGAACAGGACCGATCTGGTCATCCTCTGGCCTTTCCTGGGTGGACATTTTAGGACTAGCTATAGGAGCTATAAAATAAACCTACAGCTACTCTCCTCTGACCCCAATCTTGGGAGATCCAGCTTTTCCCCCAGGTCTACAGATGACTCAATTTAAGGCATGGTGTACAAGGGGAAGACTAAACCTAGAACATCATTCAATGATATGTCTTTAGAGTTGTGAGGCTATTTCTGAAAAAAAAGTACTTTTTACAGATACCATCTCATGCAACCACTTCCTCTGAAACATTGTGTGCAAACACAGCAGTACCCCACTATAAGAAAAAATGGAAAAGTGTTAAACAATAAAAGAAGCATTTCATTTTAATGCACAAATCACCAATCAGCAACTAGACGCAGGAGGCAGGTTTGAAAATCCTCACTAGATGGTATCACACTCCAGCTGTCCGACATAAAATATTCCCATATGCTATAGATAGATAGTGATGCTTCAAGAGAGAAACGTGGGTGTCAGTACATAATTTCTGGTATTACCAGATGCTCCAACTCTACGGGAGGAATGTTATAGACATCATGATGCATGAAGCTATGGTCCAAGTTCCCTCTGACTCTGCATTGTTGTTATAACAACTTCAAAGTGGGTGTGACAGGATGGACCGCCTATGCCACCCTGTCTATTGTTGCTGGGAACCGGCTGGGCTTACTTTGCCACCGCTCTCTAACTGCAGTAGGAGGGGCTTACAAATGCTGCACCCACTGGATTCCTTACCGACATCCAGAACCGGGTTTCTACTGGGTAACAGACACTGCTAGTGTACCCTGTTACTGGTATACCTGGGCTGGTACCTCTAACCTCTTCCTATGGATCAGGGTTGCTGTGGATGGATCCCCCCTGTCCTATCACCCTGGCCAGAGCTGCTGAGTAGCGGACAGAGCAGTGGTACCGGAAAGCTGGGTCCAAATTTCAGAACAGCAGGGAATAGATTATAGTTGGGTCTAATCTGTAGGTCACAGGGATAGACAAGTTTCCAAGCACGTCTTTGAAGCAAGTGATGTTTATTTGCTCACTCTGGTTGAATGTACCAGTGAGCAGGTCAGGCGAAACAAGAAGAACAATTTTCAATGCAAAACAGTGCTTTTTTATACAGTTTTGGACACAGCCTCACAGGGTAAGCCAGCCCCCTGAGGTCTGAGCTATTTTTAGAATCAGAATGCAATATGTACACTTATCTGTGATATTCTAAAACTTGCTGTGATTTCCTGCATCTTGTTTTAGACACAGGAAATCTAACAGCAAGTCTAATTAAGACTTCCTGTGCCTTCAGGTGCTGGACCCTCACACATGAAAAGGTCTAATTAACATGAGATTAACATGGGTCCTTTCTTCAGACAATTTCAGAATACACATTCCCAAAGAAAAGTTACATAACCCCAAACAAGTTATTTCTCTATACCAAAATACACAAAAACTTCCTCAACAAATGCTTATTGCATCACGTATATACCTCAGAAATAATTAATTTCCTCTAGCAAAGTTAAAACAAAAAACGAACTTCCTCCCCTGGTCTCGTAAATAAAGATATATCCTCAAAAATAAGCTTGTTTGCAATTATATAAGTAAGCACCCTGCGTTATTTCCTTTAAATAAATTTATACCATAGTTATTTACATGGGTGCTTATATCAGCCTTGTGGAAACAGTCCTTTACCCCAATACAAATTAAACCTTGAGGCAGACTTGATGCTAGCAACAAAAAAAAATGTTGCCTTAGCAGTTGTACCTCCACTTGATTGCTATGGATGAATTTTCAGGTAATGGATTAGCATTGGTACAAATTCCCACAGAGGTGAATAATGGTCCAGGATAGCATATAAAATGACAGCTCGATATTAAGCTGTACAAGGTATACAAAGAGGAAAACAGCTTTTATTATTATTGATCAAGAAGGTGATGATGATTGGCGTATCTAGTATGTAGCCACATCAAGATAACTTGATGTGGCGGCATTTTGAATTGCACTGAACTGAAGATACATGCAGCTCAAAATTACCAGGTAAGAGCGCAATGTTGCAGCCTGCATTTTTGGTATAGGTTCGGATCACAAAAATGCACTCAACTCTAAATGGGGCCTTCAGTGCTCACTGAGGTGGGCAGGGTCAGCGTTATTTATGTCATTACAATACGCTCTCACACACTTGACAGGTCAGTGAGTAAACTTCAGGGAGAATTCCCTGCATCCCCGGGAGGTCTCCCAATTATAGGGGTGTCTCCTGATCATTCCGAGAGTGTAGGCAACTATGCTATAAAACCAATAGACACTTTGTCAGTCCCCCAAAAAGTAATAGTCACGGCCCTTGTCCCTATTTTACATGAACATCAGATATCCATGTTTCACTGACTACCAAACATGCTTCTTCTTATTATTATCATTTATTTATATAGCGCCTCTAAGTCCGCAGTGCTGAACAGAGCACTCACATCAGTCGCTGCCCCATTGGGGATAACAGTCTAAATTCCCTAACACACACACACAGACTAGGGTCAATTTACCTACCAGTATGTTTTTGGAGTGTTGGAGGAAACCAGAGCACCCGGAGGAAACCCACGCATACAAACTCACAAGATAAGGCCATGGTTGGGAATTGAACTCATGACCCCAGTGTTGTAAGGGAGAATCGCTAACCACTTAGCCACAGTGCTGTCTTTGCTCTACAAATCAAGATCTTAATTTATATACTCAGCATTTATAGTGCCGACAACTTTACACATTAAGGTATATTCAATTAGCTGCGACGTTCTGCCGGACATCGCCATCTGCGCACATTTTCAGGTAGTACAATACCTCCACATCGCGGATTTAGGTGCAAGGAAAAAATCTGCAATGTTACTTTGCAGTGGAGTGCCTTCGCAACCGTTCCGGAGGTACTCCTTGGCTAATTGAATACCCCCCAATGAGTTTTTAAGCTGCACTTCACTAAGGTCTGAGTAACTTTTTCATATTAATCTTCATATACTGCTCATTCCCATGTACCCTGTTTCATAGTGTGCCGGAGACAATGAACTGTAGATATACCCACTCCAGGAGAGGTGATTTACAAGAGTGGGGTGCAGCAAATCGGGGCATTTCGTTGCAGGGAGTGGGCCAAAATGACACGATTCACAGCAAATCGAGTCATTGAGAACCCTGTCCCGCAGGATGCAGGAGAATGACCTGTTCTCGACCTATCCAGAATTCGGGGGAGTAGGCAAGTATGATTCAGATGAATGTGCTGATCTTATGGAAGGCAGTGACCTGTCCATTCGTGTGATTATGTTAGTGAGGACAGGGCTCCATGTGACAGGAACAGGGAACCAACAGACTGACGGTTAGATAGTTGCCGGGATACAGTGAGAGTTGCACCAATACTTTCTACCACTATACCGTTTATTAATGCATTAATCTAATTTACAAATCAGTCTCTGCTCAGTAGGCCATGTAGTAACAATTGCAATCTCGTATTCACCATTTGTCTCTAATTTCCAAAGACAGTCCCACGTTTCAAGGGCTTGTTCCTGAAATATTTGTCCCTCGAATTGTCCCGTTTTTCAGAATTGACTAAGCAAATACCTGTACTTCTATTAACAGAACAAAGTTTGTACTGTCTATTCTTTTTTCTCACTGCTTTATAAGTTTATATTTATTGCATAAGAGGATTTAAACTGTATTATTAATTATAACCAAGGTCAATAAAATGATATTGATGCGTTCTGTAGGACACGCGTGCCCGCCTAAACAGTACCAAGCGTGGTGTGCTTAGATGTAGCTGTTCCTGGAGATTATTTTAATTATTTTAAAGTGTTGGCTAGTGTGCCGTCTATATGCAATAACTTTAGCTGTACGTAGGGTAATCTAAACACATCTTGGTATTAAGAAGCTGCTTCTATTGTCTCACTGAGGTTGTCACAATCCTTTTTTATATGACTCATAACAAGAGGAGATTACTGGGGCTTCCTCACTTTATGTAACATCCATCCTGCGGCGGTGGTGATCCAAGCCAGAATTCACAGACAATTTTGTTTCCATATTACGGACTACGAAGTTTTTCCCTAATGAATACAATTATTTTTTCCATTTCCCCCAGCAAAAACACTGTGATGTGAACTGGAAGGCAGCCTACAGCCCTTGTAGTGTATGCATACTCATTGGTGGGAGCCTGCAGGACTGCAATGCTCTGCCCTTCCCCCGCTAATATTAATTAGCCCTGCTATGTCCACAACAATCCTTATCCTATCTGCAGCTGCCTCACATCTGGCCTGAGAAGAGCCAGCTGACAGTACATATCCCGAAACCACGTGTGGATGTCTAATAATAAACAAATCACATAAACTGTACTACACAATGTGCACACATAACATACCCAAGACAGCCCATAGGTATTATAGATAACAAGGATAAACTGGCATAACAGCAACAGATACTACTGCTCATTGTTCATATATAATAATAATAATAATTATAATGATAATAATAATAATAATAATAATAACACTAATAATAGGACAGCCTTTCATTTCCTTTGCCGCATTCTTGCCTACTTTTTGGACCTGTTTTGTCCTGATGATGCCATTTGCATCCCATACCAAGCGTTCCCCCCACCCCACACCCGAAATTCAGGAGGCACCTAGACATTCCAGAAGAGCAGACAAACATACTCTGTGGCACAGTGAATAATTAGCTGAATTTGTAGTAGTTGTATACTGAATATGCCCAGAGGTTGCTGGTGCAAGGCCCATGTTATTAATGTTTTATTCCTTGCAATGTTTTATTCCTTACAAAAAAGTAATTTCTCAAAGTTACCTAAAACTACCTGCAAAAGA
Source organism: Mixophyes fleayi (assembly GCF_038048845.1). Classification (NCBI taxonomy): domain Eukaryota; kingdom Metazoa; phylum Chordata; class Amphibia; order Anura; family Limnodynastidae; genus Mixophyes; species Mixophyes fleayi. The sequence continues at coordinate 79,097,571 of NC_134405.1, forward strand.
GAAACTCTTTCAACATCTGACCAATTAGTGGGCATTTACACTAATGCACTGGTAACTGGGCAGAAAAGGTAGACCATAGCAACCTATAAAAATCTGTAATTTTCTAGGTGACAGCTCTGCCCACATATAATAGGTAATAGTGACAGATGACAGCTCTGCCCACATATAACAGGTAATAGTGACAGGTGACAGCTCTGCCCACATACAGCTGGTAATAGTGACAGGTGACAGCTCTGCCCCGATATAGCTGGTAATAGTGACAGGTGACAGCTCTGCCCAGATCAGGTAACAGTGACAGGTGAGAGTTCTGCCAAAATATAGCAGGTAATAGATACAGGTGACAGCTCTGCCCACAAATGGCAGGTAATAGTGACAGGTGACAGCTCTGCCCACATATAACAGGTAATAGTGACAGGTGACAGCTCTGCCCACATATAACAGGTAATAGTGACAGGTGACAGCTCTGCCCACATATAGCTGGTAATAGTGACAGGTGACAGCTCTGCCCACATATAACAGGTAATAGTGACAGGTGACAGCTCTGCCCACATATATCAGGTAATAGTGACAGGTGACAGCTCTGCCCACATATAACAGGTAATAGTGACAGGTGACAGCTCTGCCCACATATAACAGGTAATAGTGACAGCTCTGCCCACATATAGCAGGTAATAGCAACAGGTGACAGCTCTGCCCACATATAACAGGTAATAGTGACAGGTGACAGCTCTGCCCAGATTAGGTAACAATGACAGATGACAGCTCTGCCCACATATAGCAAGTAATAGTGACATGTGACAACTCTGCCCACATTTAGCAGGTAATAGTGACATGTGACAACTCTGCCCATATATAGCAGGTAAAAGTGACATGTGACAACTCTGCCCATATATAGCAGGTAAAAGTGACATGTGACAACTCTGCCCATATATAACAGGTAAAAGTGACAGATGACAGCTCTGCCCACATATAGCTGGTAATAGTGACAGGTGACAGCGCTGCCCACATATAATAGGTAATAGTGACAGGTGACAGCTCTGCCCACATATAGCTGGTAATAGTGACAGGTGACAGCTCTGCCCAGATCAGGTAACAGTGACAGGTGAGAGTTCTGCCGAAATATAGCAGGTAATAGATACAGGTGACAGCTCTGCTCACAAATGGCAGGTAATAGTGACAGGTGACAGCTCTGCCCACATATAACAGGTAATAGTGACAGCTGACAGCTCTGCTCACATATAACAGGTAATAGTGACAGGTGACAGCTCTGCCCAAATATAACAGGTAATAGTGACAGGTGACAGCTCTGCCCACATATAACAGGTAATAGTGACAGCTGACAGCTCTGCTCACATATAACAGGTAATAGTGACAGGTGACAGCTCTGCCCACATATAACAGGTAATAGTGACAGCTCTGCCCACATATAGCAGGTAATAGTGACAGCTCTGCCCACATATATCAGGTAATAGTGACAGGTGACAGCTCTGCCCACATAAAACAGGTAATAGTGACAGGTGACAGCTCTGCCCACATATATCAGGTAATAGTGACAGCTCTGCCCACATATAGCAGGTAATAGTGACAGCTCTGCCCACATATAGCTGGTAATAGCGACAGGTGACAGCTCTGCCCACATATAACAGGTAATAGTGACAGGTGACAGCTCTGCCCACTTATAGCTGGTAATAGTGACAGATGACAGCTCTGCCCAGACAGGTAACAATGACAGGTGACAGCTCTGCCCACATATAGCAAGTAATAGTGACATGTGACAACTCTGCCCACATATAGCAGGTAATAGTAACATGTGGCAACTCTGCCCACATATAGCAGGTAATAGTGACAGGTGACAACTCTGCCCATATATAGCAGATAAAAGTGACAGATGACAGCTCTGCCCACATATAGCTGGTAATAGTGACATGTGACAACTCTGCCCACATATAGCAGGTAATAATGACATGTGACAACTCTGCCCACATTTAGCAGGTAATAGTAACATGTGGAAACTCTGCCCACATATAGCAGGTAATAATGACATGTGACAACTCTGCCCACATTTAGCAGGTAATAGTGACAGGTGACAGCTCTGCCCAGATATAGTAGGTAATAGTGACAGATGACAGCTCTGCCCAGATATAGCTGGTAATAGTGACAGGTGAGAGGTCTGCCCACATGCAGCAGGTAACAGTGACAGATGAGAGTTCTGCCCACAAATAGCTGGTAATGGTGACAGATAAAAGAAGAAGCCACCATTGCACTGGGTTATAGATTATAGAGCCAAGCTTTAGTGCAGAAATTGAGGATGATCCTCCAATACAAAAATGGAAGTCACATAGCAAAATGGAAGGATGAAGGGAAGCTGTACAGTGTATGTCACAGGGCTTCTTAACTGTGATGTATGTGCATTATGTATTTTTGTTATATTTTATAATTATATTCTTCTAATGTGTGTGTGTGACGTTAATGTTATTTCTTATTTTCCACACTCCCATTTCTATTCTCATTTTGTCATTCCAATCTTTTTGTGTTCCCAAGCCTTCCCACTGCTCTGAACAACCAGCTATTGTACACATTCAGCTATCTTGGAATTCAGTGTTGAACACTCCAAGATCCCTCATAGTTTCCTCCCATCAGTGGTAGTAGTGTATGAGCCTATCTCTATCTATCCGTCCCTGCTTCCACCCTTATTCATCACATGTTCTTCTACTGTGTCCCTGCTCAGTATGTCGCATAGTCAGAAACCTCTGTACCACTTCCCTTTTCTTTAGTAGTAGTCATGTCATGTTCTACCCCAACCCATGTACCTAAATATACCTTTACAATCACTGACTATCACATATGTTCTTCCCTATGTCCACTCTGGGTCACTCAATTTCTGCTATGTCCACCATGCTGCATTTCCCACAATGGATAATACTGAATGGAACACCCAAAGTAACAGGATAAGTGAGGGCAGGTTCCAGTGTCAGTTTTACTACATCATTGATGGGAAAACCAATTTTTTTTTCATCAGATATTTCATTCAACCCAAATTAATTCAATGGGAAACTGAGCGAAAAGCAGAACGATATTGGCAGGTATGGGACCTTCATTCTTAAGTTACAGAAATACAAGCAGTGTTCAGATCCACCCAGCACAAGAAACAAATTACAGGGAGTACAGGCCGTGTGGATGCCACAGAAAACAATGTTCTTTAATCAGATCTGTTAAAGCCAATGTCAACATGTGGAGAATACAGCTAAATACCAATGCATGGGGCCATACTGTGACAGAGGGCTTATTCACACCTATCCCTTTCTTTTTTCATCATCATCATCACCATTTATTTATATAGCGCCACTGATTCCGCAGCGCTGTACAGAGAACTCACTCACATCAGTCCCTGCCCATTGGGTCTTACAGTCTAAATTTCCTAACATACACTCAGACAGACTAGGGTCAATTTGTTAGCAGCCAATTAACCTACCAGTATGTTTTTGGAGTGTGGGACGAAACCCACACAAACAGGGGGAGAACATATAAAATCCACACAGATAAGGCCATGGTCGGCAATTGAACTCATGACCCTAGTGTTGTAAGGCAGGAGTGCTAACCACTAAGCCACCGTGTTACACATTACCACATGATAAGCACATTAAAAATAGGTCAATTAAGAATCAAGAGCCCCATTCCCACCATTATGTTCTAAGGTCTTAAAGCCATGTTTAAAATATTATAACATAGCGCAACCTATTTCTCACGCAGTAACCAGCGCTAAAAATGCTACAATGTTAATAAATGTGCAACTTAGGCAAAACACATCTAATATAGCATTAAGACGTTTCTAAAGTAATGCTAGCTTTCATGCATATTGTCCTGCATTTGACGTGGGTACATATCCTAAACAACATGTCATTGTTTTACAAAAAATAGTACCTGTGTTTTAGTCAGCCATTATGCTATAATAAGATGTAAATAAAAACTGTACACAAAGTTACAGGGGCGCACGCAGGGGGTGTCTGGTTCTCCAGAAACCCCTCCGCTAAGAACGGCCGCTAAACAGTGCCCCTACATAGCGGCACTGTACTGTACAGCAGCCGCATCGGACGCTTCTTTGACAGCGCCGCGGCTGCTGTATAGTACAGTGCTGCCGAAATGGAGCTGCCAAATCGCATGTGCAGCAGCTCTATATTTTTTTTTTGGAGGGGGGGGGGGAATCCCCATTTACAAATTCTGTGTGCGCCCCTGAGTTAAATTGCTCAAAAACAGTGCAACAGAAAAATAATGTGCAAAAATGCTATACACATAACAACTGCAAGGACAGTTCTTATAACTCTCCTGCATTAAAGCTATGGATATAATAAATGCTTTTGTATTTACTTAAACTTTGCAATATATTTAATTTTAAAAGCATTCTTAGATCTGAATATTTTTTTTATAACTTATTATTTATTACACAAGTTAACCAGTGCATGATACTCATGCATTCTAGTCAAATCAAGCTACTTAAGGTCTTAAAAAGGTTCTTGTCATGCATTTGGGCCTAGCCCAGGCCTCCTCAGAGTAAGAGCGTTACTTCCCGACGCAAGCTCCCTCTTTAATGTGTGTTCATGAGGTAAAATTACATCACGAAAATGAGTTTGACCCCTCAATTCGCAAATTTAGCCTTTACTACCCCTCCCACGGGGGGAAGGGGGGATGATGGAAGTTAACTGACTTCACTATTCTAATTTTTTTGTCAAATAATGTCAGTATACCAAATTTCAGGTCAATTGGATGAGCCCTTTCTGAGAAAATAGTTTTTTCCACACACACACACACTAACACACGGCGCTAGGCTTTTATTTTTATATATTAGACAAGTTAACCCGTGCATGATACTCATGCATTCTAGTCAAATCAAGCTACTTAAGGTGTTAAAAAGGTTCTTGTCATGCATTTGGGCCATAGCCCAGGCCTCCTCAGGGGAAGAGCGTTACTTCCCGACGTAAGCGCCCTTTTTTAACGTGGTTTTGTCCACATGTCACCACCTCATCATTTTTCTCCATCACCTCCAACCACTCCCAACTGTCACTTCTCCTTCAAGAAATATATATATTTTTTAAAAAAATCTTTTTAAACACTTTTAACAATTAACAAATTAAATTAACAAATTAAAAAACATCTTAGTATACCAAATTTCAGCCCTTTCTGAATTTTTTTTTCCACACACACTAAGAATTTAGTAGGTCAGTGTATAACTCCGCCCAGCAGGTGGCGCTGCAGCTTGGTTTTATTTTTTCCACACACACACACAGACAGACTAACACACGCCACTAGGCATATATATATAGATATATATATATATATAGATAATGCTAAGAATTTAGTAGGTCAGTGTATAACTCCGCACAGCAGTTGGCGCTGCAGCTTGTTTTGTTTTTTTCACACACAGACTAACACACGCCACTAGGCTTATATATATTAGATAAGCAATTTCTGTGTATTCTGTTTGTTATTTTTTTAAACAACAAGACCTCTAAATAAATTATGGCCAGCAGTCACCTACTGGCCATAATGCAGTACTACACATCATAGGTTTGGAGATTAGTGCATAACTTTCTAGCAATATATCTGCAGAGAATTTTCATTAATGGGAGTCATACTAAAAGTTACTTTGGTTCATATATGTAGCACTTTATTTTTGTAGAGTTACTTGGTGACCCAATTTATGTCCTTGGAAAACTTTTTGTTATGTACATGAAACATTCCATAAATTGCAATACAAATATATTTTTGCAAGTATTGCGTAAGTTGCAACAATACACCACTACACTTCATTATCACCTGCAAGATGCCATAAGATCATGCAAGCCTGTACAGTATGTGCACTATTCACAAAAAAAATGACAAAAAATATTATATTTGTATCATTCATTCATAAAAACAGAATTTGAAAACATGTGACCTGTTCCAATTATTGTGGAACCACATGTCCCAGCATGCACTGACAGCTCTTGTTCTACAACAGCTGAAAAGCCACAGGTTGATTATCTGGGATAAAATAGTATTATAATGTTGGGGAATATACCTGCCTTAAGAATGAAATAAACTTTAAATACGAAGTGCAAAATATATCTCAAATACTGACATCTTCATAGGAACACTGAATGCATGACATGGCTCAATATGGGATTTCTGCGTTGAGGACAACATAACTGACACAGTGATATTGTTACTTGTAACACGTCATAGTCTTATGGAGTAACATGAATTTTAATCTAAACCAAGTAAAAAAAATTCTCTTTACTAGCCAGTGTCTTGCCATACTTCAAGGTAGTCAGTTACAATAGTTATTCTGCGGCCAGCGCAGGGTTATAAGCAGTTTTGCAGCATTGATTTTTTCCCCCTGCACTTGGGAGGTCGTCTAGTCACTGTATAAAGAACATTACTGAACTTTAGCCTGATTGTGCTTATTTAACAAGATCAGACTCTGGTTTTCAGCTGGCAGTGACAACTAAGAGAGTACAGTTACTACTAGCAGCGTGTAGGAAGAGCTATAATATACAGGGGGATCCTTAACCCTTTACTGCACCGTTACTTCCTACTGAGCAGTATTACATGATTTGACTAAACTACATATTTTGTAGCTGCCGAGGGTATAAATTCGACAGACCCTCTTATCCTTGTCGGCAGAGCTGACAGTCCAAGCTGTGACTACAATGCGAACTGCAATCACCGCAGAAAGCACCAAGTAGGGAGGTTACCAACCTGAAAGCAGAGGGGCCACGTCTTGCAAACCAAAGCAGAAAAGAGCCAGCAACAGCCACATCTTGAGAATGCAGATTGGTCGCTTTGTCATTGGAGGGTTAGCATGCTACAATAGTGGTCCAAGAGCTGCAGTGTATCAGTGTGTAGAACAGTGTGTGATGGAATGTGTACCTAAGTGCCTCTGTGTGTGGGATGTTTATTATCCTTTGTGAGTTGCTATTTATACATGTGTGCTTTGTTAGTAGTGTGATGTAAGGTGAGCTTGTAGTGGTTAGTGAACAGTGGGAGGAGGGATCAGCACTTGGTATGTCCCTATCTTTAGTATTACATCCCTCTTTGTCACAACTGGTGTCCTCTTCTATCCTCTGGTAACAGACTGTGTCCAACATCCGTGAGATTCTCCAACTCTTTTGTCTCTTGTCATCTGTTTCTTGTCTAGGACTCTAAAGTTCACAGACCCTCCTCCTGCACCCCCAATCTCTCCTCCTCCTCTTGCACTGCCTTCAATCCCCTTGTCCTTCCCACACTCTCCCTGCTCCTCTTGTCTTTCATCTGTCCCTCTCTACCGCCCCCTTTTCATCATACAGCCCTTATACCTCCCTTTTGTAATGCCACTTACTTCACATTTATTGTCTATTGAATAATCCGATATTCTGTTATCTATTCTGTTATTCTAGGGACAAAGAAGTAGCAATCCCGAGTGTATTTGCTACTGAGGATGTACAGTTTGTAGTTGATATCCTTCTTTGCACACTTTTCACACTTGTAAAGATCGGTCCTGCCTGAGTATATGAGGGATGCTGCAGTCTTGTGATCTGGCGCCATCTGGTGAGAAGTTGTTTGAAATGCATCTGGTTTCATATTGAGTAATGCACAGTGTATCTATGAGAAAGCATCACGGTGCTTATCAGATCTCCTTGTCAGTTACCAGCAATACCTCATCATCATCATCATCATCATCATCATCAACATTTATTTATATAGCGCCACTGATTCCGCAGCGCTGTACAGAGAACTCATTCACATCAGTCCCTGCCCCCATTGGAGCTTACAGTCTAAATTCCCTAACATACACTCACAGACAGAGAGAGAGAGACTAGGGTCAATTTTGATAGCAGCCAATTAACCTACTTGTATGTTTTTGGAGTGTGGGAGGAAACCGGAGTACCCGGAGGAAACCCACGCAAACACAGGGAGAACATACAAACCACTCACAGATAAGGTCATGGTTGGGAATTGAACTCATGACCCCAGCACTGTGAAATACTGTTTTAATGCTGGCATCACAGTCATGTACAGCCCATTGCATTAACGTGTGTACCCAAGTTATGTTTTTTAAGGTGAACATTCGTCCATCCATCATTATCCCCTCATCCTCCATCAATCATTATTGTCCTTTAATCATCATCATTCTCCATTAAACCCCATTCACCATTATACTTCGTTAAATGCCTGATCCCCCTCCCTCATCATTATTATCTATTACCTCCCGCATCCTCATAATATGATCCACCCGACCATCCATCCCCTAACTCACCTGGGCAGCCGTACTGCTTCAGAGGGGAAATGGTCATAAATCAGTTCCTAGATCAACTTTAAATTTCATTGTACAAATAAATCTATCAAGTATTTGTGTGCTACATGAAAATACAGTCAGTATTTAACTTATATGTAAAATAATAAACTAATTTGCACCCCTTGCATTGTAACATGGTTTGTGCAGGATCAAACTTACTCCTTTTATTGCCTCAGGCCCGTAATGTTTAAATCAAGTGAAGTTGTACTGTGCAGTTCAATATTAAAAACAGAGGCATTCCCAGAAACACATATGAGACAATGTCAAGTAGTTCCAAACAAAGCTGAAGAACCATTTATGTTGCCCATAAATACTCTGCCAATCTCATGACAACACATTCGGACTAGCTTACAGAGATACAGGGGGGTATTCAATTGTTGCTTTTAACGCGCTAAACCAAAAAAAAACGAGCGCTCGAAAAATATTACAGTTTATACGGTAATATGCGCGTAAATACCGTTAATACGGTAGTTTACTCGCTGAATTTCATCTCGCAGCTCATTTAGCGAGTAATTACCGTATTAACGCTAATATTTTTAGAGCGCTCATTTGAGAGCGTTAACGGCAACAATTGAATACCCCCCACAGTGTCTCATAATAGCCATGCTATTTGTCCCTGGTACTGAGACTGAAGCACCCAGATCAGAATTAACCTTTGATTCTGCAGACCTGTCAACATGTCCAATTTCCACTGCCTGATAATGTTCTGCTTCTGTTTCTCACACTTATTTTCCAAATGAAATAATTTGGACTTATAAAGTTTACTTATGCAAAAATACCTTTACAACCAAATAATGAATCAATGCCAAGTTGTACCAATTGGTAAATGGCAGGAGCAGGGCATTATCATACTGGGGAAATAGGTCATACTGGGAATTCTGTAGTTTTGTAAATTGCTTTTTCCCTTACCAATGTCATGAGCTGTTTTTTTTGTCTATTTAGGATTAGTATTTCTGGGAGTCAAGTGGCACATGCACTATTACCAAGATTACTGCATGGCTGGTAGGATGACTGAGATTCCTTTTCCTTGCAGATTGTGGTATGTGACACCAACACTACTTAATCATTTTTGCATTTTCTACACTTACTCAGCCCTGAAAATATATGTCCCCAGCCCAGTCAGTGGAACTGTGTATTATAGTTTTTCCAGGATAGAAATAGAACTGTTTGATCATTGACATGTACACGATAAATACAGTATATTTAGTTAATTTAGGAATGTGCTGTAAAATTAGATGTGAAATCATTGATGATTAACTCCCGCATCCTCATAATATGATCCACCCCACCATCCATCCCCTAACTCACCTGGGCGGCCATACTGCTTCAGAGGGGAAATGGTCATAAGTCAGTTCCCCTCTGTGTACTTCCATAACATGCTCCATGCCAGCTGTTGCCTGGTTAGAGAGGAATTGTTCTGTTCCCCTTTGAACAGGTCTCAATTTTACAATCTTGAATGCCAGGCTGTTGCACAGCATTCTGGGACTACATTTAGGGGCATATTCAATTGTTGGCGTTACAGCCAAAATTAACGCACCCCGCGCACTATTACTGTCATTACGGTAACAGTGCGCATAAATACCTGTATTACGGTACTTTTCTCGCTGGATTTCAGCTCGCTGCTCAGGGAGCTGCGAGCTGAAATCCGGCTTACTATTACCGTAATACCGGTAATAGTTTTAACGCTGCGGGCATATTCAACAATTGAATATGCCCCTTAGGGCCCATTACAAACCTCAGTGCTCCCAACTCAGGGCCTGATGTAGAGTCGGTCGGAATTCACACTTAATTTGTAAGTGTAAATTGCATCCCGTAATTTACGCAGCTTACAAACTACCATTTTCCTGTAAAAATAATTCTATTATGTTTTAATAAATGGCATTGGCACATTGGGGGGAATTCAATTGGGCACGTTACTGGTAAAAGTAATGCGGCCTGAACATTATTACCGTTATTACGGTAATAATGCACTTAATTACCGTTATTACCGATGACAGCACCGGCACATACCTTTACTGTGTAAAAAATAAATATTTTATTTTTTTTCTTTACTTTTAAAAGAATGTTGGGACTTCTGTGGTAGTCCATGAATGCCTAGGGGAAAAAAACACATGAAGCCAACATATGTAGAAGGAGATTACGAAATTTGGGGTTAGGTATAACAACAATTTAACTCAACACGTAACATATTTTGCTGTTCGAAAGGTGTGATCAAGGAGAGACTTGAGAGAATGTGAATGAGGGACACCTGGGGAGCACAAGACAAAGTGACTGCCACCGTGGCATGAAAGAAACTTAGATATAGTTATTTTACTCATTAAGTTTGCTGTCTAAAAACTGTTGTGTTCAGTTAAATTGTTGTTATTCTCGATCACAAAATATGGTCATTTTCTTGTTGCAGTACTAAGCCCAAAAATATTGTATTTTTAACAGTAAATATCTTGGTTTAAAAATAACTGAGAATATAAATCTAATAACAAATTTTAACTACAACAAAGAAACAAAACAATGCAAAACAACTGGTAACTTTTGTAACAGAATTCAGGCCCTGGAAAGATTGTTTGATGTAACTGCTGGAGAAGAAAACAAACATATTTCAACAGTCTATACCAGTGATGGCTAACCTGTGACACTCCAGGTGTTTGTGAAACTACAAGTCCCAGCATACCCTTCCAGCAATAAGCTGCTATATATTGGCAAAGCATGCTGGGACTTGTAGTTTCACAACACCTGGAGTGTCACAGGTTAGCTAACACTGGTCTATACAGACATACACCCACAGCTTGATGCTGATCACTTAATTTGGCAATAAAGTAAAATAAAAATGCTCATGAGAGGAATTCCCCAAAGGCATGGTAGTTCACCCATCTAGCAACAGCAGTCATTTCAGTTTTGACAGAAGAAAGATCCAGATCCTAACAAATGCCCAGATACTCCTCAACTTCTAAGTGGGTTTCAACATAAATTTTAGGCAATATAAAGCAACCAACAATTATGTCACAAACGTTAAAAAGTGAGTACAGCAGATCACGTCTGGATCTATCTAGAGATAAGAAAATACTTTTAAGGGCTCCAAAAGTGCCGTCTATGGCAGGTCAGGAAGTGATATGAGCTGCTTGGTGTCTTTGTTCTGCTGCAGTAATGGGATTTGTGAGTGGTGTTAGCTGCCAGGAATAGCTTCCGTATCCTGCATCGCCTACAAAAGAAAAATAAATTCTATTCCTTTGTTTCAAAATAACAGTTAAAACACTAAATATTATGATATTTACATTTTATTTCTAGTGCAAGAAAACAACCTCAACAAGCAGCCAATTGTGTGGAAAATTCTCTTCTTCAAAATTACGTAAAAAATTGCTGCAGGACATAGGGCTCATGAGATGATCCAGGGAAGCTGACCACAACTTGGAGAGTGTCTGTTTAACATCACACACAACCTGCACATTCTTGGCATAAAAGTTTTTACGGTTACATAAGATTATTCCATTCCACGCGGCAATGTGCCACATTAGTGCAATCAATATTACCGACGACATTTGGTATTACTAGTAGGAAATAAAATATCCCTTTAAGCTCCCATCACTCAGTCTCATTCTGTGGAAATGTAATGAATTGGGAGGAATGTTTTTTTAGTGCTCTGATGACCGGAAGCAGACACCATGAAAAATTACTCGATGTAAGAAAATATAACCTACCTGGGGGTTTATTTACTAAACTGCGGGTTTCAAAAAGTGGAGATGTTGCCTATAGCAACCAATCAGATTCTAATTATCATTTATTTAGTGTAATCTCATTGGTTGCTATAGGCAACATCTCCACTTTTTGAAACTCGCAGTTGAGTAAATATACCCCCTGATGTCTTTAAAACAAAATCTGTTATGTTTGAGGTGAACACCAAAATATTTTATTTTTCTCTGAGTATTGCTCAGCTGCCACCTTTTGCTACGATATCCACTATTATGATAAGCCCAATATAAATAAAGGTCCTACCATTGAACAAAATAGGTATTAGTAACTGAATTTGAGCTATAAATCACCTTTTTTAACACTTAAATAAGTAGTCCAATGGGAATCTTCATACAAGACATAATCTAATGGAAATAAAATAAAAAAACATAGTAAACTAAGTGAACTACTCCTTACAGAGCCCTGGTCAAAAATGATATTGTCCTTGATTGACTGAAATGGTCAGCAGACTCCATCTTATAGTGTGACCTATAAAGCCTGGTGCTCATTACTACATTAGAAGAAATAACTGACTGTTCCTCAGTTTCGTGGAAACAGCCCCAAACTGTAGTATATACATACATTATATATATGTATATATATATATATATATATATATAAATTTTTATATATATATATATATAGTGAGAAAGTACAGCATTCACAGGAATCGGACGCAGGTATGGTGAACCATTTAACTGTTTATTAGGAGTAGTCAGGATGGTAAACAGCTCCAGCAATGGTACAGCAGTCATCCAGAAACAGTAACACAAAATCCCCACCACCTACATCTGGCTGGACATAACGTCCCTGTCTGCAAGTCGGCCACTTACTAGCATCAGTGGTCCCACCCACACATGCAGACAGTGCCTTTATCCTCCACCCAAGCACTACAACAAATCACAGCAAAGCAAAACCGATTATACCCACGTGGAATACCTGTGTGTGTAGGGAAAACTTAACCCTGTCTGCAGACTGCTGCTGCAGACTAACTGTGTTCCTATCAGAACCCTTATAGGGGTACTGTGGCAAAGAGGCATATTTTCCACTATATATATATATATATATATATATATATATATATACACACAGCAGTGGGCGTTGTGAGCTGGTGTACGGTGCTATGCCATACTGCCACTTCTCCTGCTGCCTTCATTGTAGAACTATCAAATTCCACTTACATACATATTTCATACTGCCACTTATACATTTCCACTTCGATCACTGTGTATATATAGCCAGTGGTCAAAGTTGAAACGTAGAAGTGACGTATGGAAAATGTAAGTCAATGGAATTTTATAGTTTAACAATCAAAGCAATAGTAGAAGTGATGGTATGGCATACCTCAGTATACCGGTCCACTGTATATAGCATAACCTAAAATGCTCTGTGCCATCTTGACTTTTATTGGCTGTAAAAGTGATCAACTGCACAGTAGCAGTTAATGTTTGATGGAGGCAATTCTTCACTCTTCTATAAAACTCTTATTTTGTATTACTGAGAACTGTCTCCATATTGCCGAACTATCCTTCTTTTGAACCCAAATACAGCTGCCCATCTTTTCCTTACAAATTGAAAAACTCTAAATTTGCTTCCAAAGCATCCAAATGGTATTTTAGCAAGCATACCTCCAAACATTTAAAAATGCAAAAATCAGGACAAGGTAACCTTATCCAGCCAGAATCTGACCCCTTGACGCTGGCAGGTGAGCTTACCCCAATATAGCTTTATTGTGCACAAAATTCTCCTTTATGTACATGCTGACACAGTGATTTATATTTTGTTTGTTTTTGAGCACCAGACAACATTTTTCTTTTGTTTTCTTTTTGTTGTCTCAATTGTCCTTGGCTGCCGTCTCAAACAATTTTATTCAATTGTATACATTTCATAAGCTTAAAAATGTGCGCCTTCTTCTCTTTCACTAATTTCTAGTTTGTTTTTCTGGGAATTGACCACACTCTGCAGGTGCTGCATGCATTAGAAAATGGAAATTCAGGGAAGGTTTTAAATGTGACACCCTGAATATATATTTGTTTCACTGGCTAGGGACTCACCTACAGGAGATGCCTTAATGCTGGCATGTGAGCTTACCCCAATATAGCTATACTGTGCACAAAATTCTCCTTTATATATACAGTATATTGACACACAGTGATATATAGATATATATATATATATATATATATATATATATATATATATATATATATATATAGTTTGTTTTTGAGCACTGCATAACATTTTTCTTTTGTTTTCCCTCCTGATTGACCCAACTACGCCCAAATTTGATTGAGGCCATGTCTGACCAAATCCAAATGGTCCACCCTATTCTGTAGTCCATGAATTGGGACAGTTCAACAAATATTGGGTCTTATTAGCAGGTATGAGGAAGTGTTTTGTATAGATCTTTAAGCTTGTTTACTCTTGAGGATTGAGGGAGTTTTAGATAAAACTTTTGAATTTCAGAGAATCATTTTAGGATTGTAGACAAGAACCCCAGGGGAGGCCTTAATAGCCAGAAGATTATGGGCTGAGATTCTGGCGCAAAGCTTAGTGGCCAATAGCATGTCAGCCTTGTCGCCCTTTTCATAATAACGATGATTTATCCATTTCAACTTATTGGCCTCTTGATGAGATAGGAGTAGATTAAGTTCTCCTCTGACAGAATGTACTTTTTGGAGAGTGTCAGAGTTTGGCCTCATTTATGTTAGAGTTCTAGCTGCGAGAGAGAGTTATTTAAGCGAATAGTTTTGTCGAGTTGTTCTTTTTTGGAGTTGGAAAATTGGGCTAGAAGGTGTCCTCTGAGGACTTATAGGCAGGGCCGATGCTAGGGTCCATGGCGCCCTAGGCATTTTGAAAAAATCGGCGCCCCCCCCCGCAAAAATCGGCGCCCTCCTCCCCCCTCACCCCGTCTTTCCTTACCTTGTCACACCACCGCCGCCTCTCTGCTCCGTCTCCTCCCTTCCACTCACTGACACTAGTGAGTGGAGGGGAGGAGACGGAGCAGAGAGGCGGCGGTGGTGAGCAATAGCCTCTCCCCCTCACCCGTGCATCTGAATGCTGTGCGGCGGCCGTGACAGGTATGGTCAGCGGTCGCCGCACAGTTGTAAAGTAATTTACATTCTTGTGGCGCCCTCCAGAGCCCGGCACCCTAGGCAAGTGCCTAACCTTGCCTAATGGGAGCGCCGGGCCTGCTTATAGGCATCCCAGAGGGTCATAGTAGAGACATTGGGAGTATCATTAGTCTTACAATATTCAGAGAGGATGGGTTTGAGATGGGTGACACTGTTATGGTCATGTAGAAGAGATTTATTAAATCCCCAGGTAAATTTAGAGGATTGGAGAACAAAAGAGGAAAAGTTTGAGAAAACTGGAGCATGCTGAATTTGAAAGAGTAATCTCTTGCAAGAGGATCAGTGGTCCACCAAGAGTCATACAGGTTGTGGAGTTTCAAAAAATCCTGCAAGGCCTTAGAGTTCACAATATCTCTCTTGTTGGGTGAGGTACCTGGGGGAATGGATTTATCTAGTCTAGCTGAAAGAATGGCATTGAAGTCACACCCTATCATCAGCTCTCCCTGTCTAACATGGGACAACAAGGTGCATACTTTTTTGAAGAGCTTGGGCTGACCCTGGTTTGGAGCGGAGATGTTCACAAGGGAGCAGAGTAAGTTATTGAACATACCAAACAGGATAAAATATCTACCCTCATATTCTTATGGGAATCAAGGAGTTCAAAGGTAAGGTGGTGAGTAAAAAGAATTGCCACTTGTGTCTCTTCTGGTTGCAATCACACGCATGATAGGTGAGTGGGAATTGTGAAGACTTAAGTTCTGGAGGGAGATATTTAAGGGAGTGGGTTTCCTGAAGGACAATCACTTTCAGGGCACAAAGAGATGTGTGGAGTTTATTACACTTTTGAGACGCATTAAGCCCTTTCACATTATAGGACAGGTCGTAGAGTCATGAGCAAGTTAATGGAGAATGGTTCAAGAATTGAAACACGGAGTTAAATAACCTGATAGGAAGGAGTGGTGTGACGACCTGGGGTGAGAGGGCAAAGGGGTAACATTGGAGGAGACCAGGTAATATAGATGGAGGTCCAGTGGGGTGCATATCACCCCATCTACAAAGCTGGAGGGGAGAAAGGAATTATACCATGGGTATCTGGGGGCCAGCTGTGAGTTAAAGCTCTGTGGGGGGCATGGGAGCCAGTAACTAGTGGGTGAAAGTTTCTATGAATGTAGGGGCAAGGGGGGGGGGATTAATGTCTCCATGGTGGGCACATGGAAAGTGGGTTCAACTGAAATACCTTTTATTCTCAGTTTATTTCTGATTTTATTCTCAGATTATTCTGTCTGGTCCTATTGTTCATGTCCTCCTGATGATCGTGTATAGAGGTCAGTTAATTTCTTTTTTTTTTAAACAAAAATTTTTATTGTTTATTTGAACAAGTTTACATGTATGTAACATCAGCAAGTCGATGTATACATGAAGTAGGACAAAAATCCATGAGGCTATAATGATAAGAACATTTATAAACGCATAATAAATGTAATGTAGCAATATCCAAATGTAGTATTGGTGTATACAGTTCAAAGAGAAAAAACTTGTAGGTGAGAGGGTTGAGGGGGAAGAGAAGGGAGGTATCTGAGGGGGAAAAGAAAAAAGTAAATGAATTTGTCTCTGGTCACCGGTACAAGAGGCTGGTATATTTAGTTAGTAATCTCCAATCAAAAAGAAGTATGTAGACAATAAGTTAATATAAGAGAATGATTAACGCTAGATAGGGGCGGTTCTGCTTCATAAAAGGATGTCCAAGGGTTCCACACAGCATGGAATTGAATTGTAGTATCGTTGAGGGTGGCGGTTATACTTTCCAAGCAGTATGTTGACCAGATAGAATTTATGGTTGCAGTAAGTGAGGGTGGGATCGAGCTCTTCCAGTGCGAAGCAACCAGGCAGTTAGCTGCATTCAGTATATGTCTAATTAGTTTTTGGGTTGGGCGGGGTATGTTAGGGAGAGGTCTAGGGAGTAATGAGAAGAGAGGTGTATCAGGAATTTGAATATGTGTAATGGAGGATATCAGCTTATGGATCTGTTGCCAGTATGAAATTATCTTGGGACAGGACCACCAAACGTGCAGCAGGGAGCCCCTACAACCACATTCCCTCCAACATCTGTCCGAGGAGGTTGGGAATATAGTATGAAGACGCGATAGGACCAAGTACCATCTACTATAAATTTTTAATGAATTTTCTTTGATTCGAACGGAAATAGAGGTTTTAGCCAGATTGGTTCTAATCTTGGTCCATTCTTTAGGATCTATAGTTTCTCCTGTGTCTTTCTCCCATGCGAGTTCATGTGGTTCTTTAGATGGAAGGCCAAAATTATATATTAATTGGTATAATGTGGATATGAGGCCTCTCGTTGAGATTGGGTGTTTACAGAGTGATTCTAGGGGAGAGCACTGATCTGTGAGGGCTGGTTTAGGTAGGGAGTTGTAGAAGTGTCTAATTTGTAGGTATTGATAAAATATTGAATTGGGGAAATTGTATATTTTTTTAAGTTCCGCAAATGTAGGGAAGATGTTCATGGGAGCAATGTCCCATGGAAATAGAAGATGGTGGCGAGTCCAGTAATGGAAGGCTTTATGAGCAGCGGATAATGGGAACGAAGTTCATAAGTTTGTGTCACTCGATCCCAAATGGCTAATGAGAATTTAGCTGTGGGGATATGGTTTAAGTGCTTAGTTCTGTGTTGGGGCTTGGTCCAAAGTAACGAGGAGAGTGACTATAGATTAAGCAAATCAGCTTCTATAAGTGTCCAGACACGCCAATTTGGGGGAGAGTGGCAAAGGACGCATTGCACTAAATGAGTGGCTTGATAGTATTTTGTTAAATTTGGTAAACCCAGGCCTCCTATATTTTGGTGCTTAAATGAAAGCCGAAATCAAATTCTTGGTTTACGACCGGCCCATATGAATTTTGACAGGGATTGCTGTAAGTTTTTAAGTACATGCGTGTGGACATGTATGGGGAGGGTCTGCCATAAATAGAGGAGGCGGGGTAATATATTCATTTTTATAGTGGCTATACGACCAAACCAGGAGACCGTAAGTTTAGACCACTGTGTGAGGTCAGCTTTTATTGTGTTGATGAGCTTTGGGAAATTAGCAGCATAAAGTTAGGAGTAAGATTTAGTTAGGTATACACTTAGATATTTGAGTTGTTTAGATTGCCACCTAAATTTGAAGTTAGTTTTGAGTGTCTGAGTTTCCGCAGGCGCAATATTTAAACTCAAAATCTCAGATTTGTCAGTATTAATCTTATAGTTGGATAGGGAGCTGTATGTGTCAATTTCTTTTATAAGATTCGGGAGCGTAATATGAGGATTAGTCAGTGACAAGATGACATCATCGGCGTACAGAGCTATTTTATGGTCCTTAGAGGATGTTGGCATACCGGTAATATCGGGGTTGTTACGTATGCGTGCAGCAAGGGGTTCCATAATGAGGGCAAATAGAAGGGGGGAAAGAGGGCATCCCTGTCTGGTGCCATTGTGTATAGCAAAATGAATAGAGGTGAAGCCATTGGCTAATACTGAGGCTGTTGGGTTATGGTATAACGCTGAGATACCACGACAGAAGTCTCCCTGAATTCCCATAGAAACTAATGTTTGTTGCATGAAAGGCCAAGCGACCCTGTCAAAGGCCTTTTCGGAGTGTAAGGCGACCACCAGAGCCGGGAGAGTGTCCATATTAGCTATGTGAATCAGATCAATCAGCCTTCTAGTGTTGTCCGAAGGTTGTCTGCCTGGGATGAGAGGTCAGTTAATTTCTGATATGCAGAATATCATCTTCCATTCTAGACTGAGAGGTGACAACGACTTCTAGTCTCTGCTCTACCTGATCGGTACGGTCAACAATAGTGGCTGCCTCAGTGCGCAATGAATAAGGAGATGTTTGGACTTCAGTGTGGATTTTGAGCTTCTTCATTTCCTTTATGAGAGTCAGATAGTCCCGCTTGGTAATCGGAGCTGTGTCATTATGCTCCTGGTCAGAGTCAGCGGAGGTGTACAGAGAGTCTTCTCTCTCAGACCTGGAGGCTAGTGTAGACAGTATGAGACCTTTAGGCATGGTGACAAAAGGAAGAGCATCGGGTCTGGGGGGGTATGCATAGAGGTAGGTATATTAGACCCACTTGCAAAGGAGATATCACAGAAGGCCCGTGGAGAATATTGGTTCAGTTTAATCCTCCCCCTGCTAACATTTAATTGATGATTAAAACATGAAGAGTTGTGTTCTAGTGAATAAAGCGTCTCTCAGGGAGTGCAGAGTGGAGGATGTACTCCTAGTACAGTAGGTTAGGGCAAATCACAGTGTCTAGGCGAAACAGTGATTAAAAAATGCTACTCCGGTAAAATGGATATAGAGTAGGAGACAGGGCGAGGGGGAGGTTGGGTGATAACATAGAAAGTCTGGAGGTGGTGGGGGAAGGCAAGATTTTAAAAATCTCCTGCGCTGCAGTGTGGTCCATATAACTCTCAGAAGCAGTCCAGTAGAAGATATGGTGGGAGGCCATGACAGGCAGCAGAGCCAGGAGATTGTGCGCAGAAAGCAGTGTACCACTTGGATATTATACATTATAGTATGCATTATAGCCATTAACCATTTCTGTACTGCCCTGGGCATGTCACTAGTTTGCCTATTTAGTAAATACAGTTCTCATAGACATCATAACGTCTGG
Source organism: Mixophyes fleayi (assembly GCF_038048845.1). NCBI lineage: Eukaryota > Metazoa > Chordata > Amphibia > Anura > Limnodynastidae > Mixophyes > Mixophyes fleayi. The sequence continues at coordinate 79,117,353 of NC_134405.1, forward strand.
CGTTATTAATTCTGCATTAATATAATTGTGCCAATTTCAGCTATAAACCTCATGATTAACCATAGTTTTTATTATTAAGCTCTGCCCAGCTCAATGCACTCATAGTGGGCAGGCGTGTGACCGTCATCATCATTTATATAGCGCCTCTAATACCGTAGCGCTGTATAGAGAACTCAATCACATCAGTCCCTGCTTCAATAAAGCTTACAGTCTAAATTCCATAACACACACACAGACAGACTAGGGTCAATTTGATAGCAGCCAATTAACCTACTAGTATGTTTTTGGATTGCGTGAGGAAACCAGAGCGCCGGGAGGAAACCCACGCAAACACGGGGAGAACATACAAATGCCACACAGATGCATTTAACGCCATCATCGAAAGGCAGGTATGAAAAGTAGGCAAGTATGTGATTAACCCTTTCCTCTGCTGCTGTTCTTCTCCTCTTCCACCTAAACAACTGACCTTTCCACCCGCTGGGCTACTTACCACAGCTTTATAAGTAAAGTCTCCCTGCTATTAACTTCTGACTTCAGCAACTGCCAACGCTGATACTAAGTCACTTATTGCTATCTCAGGAGAAAATCAACAGCAATGGGACAGGAGAAGGGTGACAGGCTGGAGACAGTAGAGTGGAAAGGGCACAGCTGGTGAAATTGTTCTGGACATTAACCTTAGCTAAGTAGTGCTGAAGCTTGTAACTCTTTGTGAGAAGAGGGAGATCAGAGATAAGGGAAAGTTAATTGTGAAACTCACATCCATAAATTGTATGAAAAATAATGGGCAATTTACAATGGTAGACTTCATAATTTACTAAAACATTTATTTAATTTTCTCATGTAAACGAATATGCCGTATCATACAACCAGTGCCCGGCTAGCTCAGTCGGTAGAGCATGAGACTCTTAATCTCAGGGTCGTGGGTTCGAGCCCCACGTTGGGCGCAAAATCTTTTTTTTCCCCTTAAATGCTTTATAGGCTGTACTGCATCTCCATTAAACATTACATAGTGATCAGACAATAAAATTATGATCTATTTGTCTTAGCAACAGATTTGGATACTAAACACTTCCTCAACCAGCCGGAATAATAGTGTATACATGACCATAGGTCAGATACCAATATCCGTGGCATGAACATCTTGATACGTTTATTATAATATGAACGTTTAAATGAAAAAAAAAATAAAAAATACACAACCCCCTAGATCTCCCAGTGCACGGCGGAGACTGAGATGGCGGGAATTATTTGAGAACTACAAATCCCTTTATACCTAGCGCGGGGTTTGTAGTGACTGGGCATGCGCAAGCAGACGAGCTGAAGTAGGGGCCGTGTTCCGCGCATGCGCAAACAGGCGAGCTGAAGAAGGGGCCGCGCTCCGCGCATGCGCGTATGGCGCCGTGACGTGCGGGCCGCGCGGTGTGTAGATGCGGCGGATCCGTTCACGGGAGCCGCGGACGTTATAAATGGCGCCGAAGCAGGACCCAAGGCCTAAGTTCCAAGAGGGTAAGCGAACGCCTGGGGGGTGAGGGCTCAAAAAAAATAAAATAAAAAAAAAAATGTCACCTATCCTGGGGAGATGTGGGGGCGCTAGAGCTCACTCGTGAAGGGGGGACGCATCCCTGCGCAGCCAGTCGCCCATAAAGGGGCAGAGTTCCCGGGCTCTCCGGTCATAGGTGGGGCGGTGTCCAGGGAGTGCCGTGCCCATATGGTGAGGAGGATTAACGTCATTTTATTCATTGTTAGTGGGTCAGATTACTGTGGGGGAAACGTTCCTATATGGGGTGTGGACTGGGCCGATGTGTAACCGCATAGGATGCTGGTTCTTACCGATCCTGGGGCGAGTACTCTATACAGGACTAACAACATGACTGACACCATGTAGCAGTGACTCCATTGCATTTCTGTTTGTCAGTGTAGTGAAATAATAAGACAATAGCAAATCAGGGTAGAACAAAATCAATCCACTCCTTGTATTCAGGCTTCATGTAATGACCTTATCCTGTGTAATGATGGTACGGATTCATTCAGTGCATGGGCTGTCCACCTCAGTCCCTCAGGGCAAATGACTTGCCAGTGTTTTAAGATTTGTCATTTTAAAATGCTTTTGAACCCATTAATGCTGCTGTGTATAATTTAGCAATATGTTTAGGTATGTTTTGACCTGAAATCCTGGCATGTCAGTAGCCACGAGGACTGTTGGACAGCCACATCTACAGGATAGAACCGCCTGGGACAACTTGTGGATTCTATTATGTGCAGCTTGGAAGAGAGAAGGGAGAATAGGTATGATGGAAACTGCACCTACGTGAAGGTATTGCCACAAACACTTAAAATATGAAAGAACTGTATTTCTGAAGAAGTGTATCTTAACCTGAGAAAAATGTTTGTACTGGAGAGTACAGAACAGCTCAGTTTACTTGGATTTTCAGAAGTGGCTTGCTGCAAACCTGCGATAGTCACTGACTAGATAATTAAACTATATGCTACATGTGTTCTTTTTTTTCTACTTATATTAATTACATTGGACTGCAAATCTTAATATAAATACAGCACTACTCATTTGAGCAATGTTTGCAAAGACTGATGCAAATCAGGTTAAAATATCATTATCAGTTTGAAATGCTTCACTATATGCATTTGTTTCTGAATGATTCAGGGGTTGTTCACTTTGGAGCACCATTTCCTAAACAAATATAACCCTCTGGGTATAGCAAAGAGACAAGGGATGCCCACTGTATGTACTGTGTGGTTGTCAGTGGCTTCATAAGGTAGACTAAAGTTAAGCCTTTTAACAAAGGCGCATTAATGCAAATATGCCAAATACTATATCTGAAGGTCACTACAGAAATGCTCAAATATACATGCAATGTTTTCAAGAACCAACAATTGCAGATGGATGCGCTTTCTAAGAAAAGCGTAATGGCCCTCTTGTCTGTGATGCCACTGGGAAAGACTACTGTTGAATGCTGCTCTGTAGAAAACAAATACTTGACTGGCTGATACAATTTTTAAATCTTAATTTCTGTATATTTTGCTTAATATGGTGGTGAACATTATAATCCTGTAATATGTACATTTCTGCGGTGTAGCATAGCACCTACTCCTCTGCTTTGGGTGGAGGTGGTATTTGTTTGTGTCTGGTTGTTTTCTTCCTCATTTATTTTGGTGCTATGGTATACCTGATCCACAGCGAAAAAATGTCTTGCTTATTTGGCTTGGGAATGAAGGGCTGCTTCAATACCATTGGGCATATAGCTTTATCTTGCTCACATCAGTTATTATGTACAGCCATTCCTATTAAATTTGAATGGCCTCTGTTTTCCTTTAAATTATTCTACAAGTAAGCCGTAACACTGGATTACTTGTACATCAAACTATTGCAGAAATGAATACATTGCTTGATTGTCCTGTAGTTTAGTCATATGGATGAGGGAGGTATTGTTAATTCCGTCCTCGCAATCCCATACTTCCAGACTAACTTCTTGGGCTGCACTTCAAAGACCTTTTGCAATGAATAGATTGTTTGATTTGACTCGTACTTCTCAACTCTTGTAGCTACCCTGTGAGACTGAATGTTCCTGATTTCTTTTGTTTCCTCGCAGGTTAGGCCCTTCCCCTGCTTTTGATGGACATTTACGCCATTGCAAGGTTTTATTTTTAGTAAGGAGACTCCAGAGTTTTCACTGCTTGAGTTGAGAAGTATGTTGATTTATTCATTAAAGATAATTTCTATGGGATGTAAGACTGAGGGTAGAGGGTATGGCATTGGTGGGTGCATAAGTCATAACTGTAGGTCAAATGTGGTGAAAGAACTGTAACTAAGAGCAGACATAATGTAACTTACAGTAAACCATTAAAAATATGTGTTATGTCTACTTCTCCTAGTGCTACATTGTAGCCCCACCTGTCCCACTGCAGTTAATGTTAACTTCTCTGGCTGGTGGGTGCTTTTCATTTCCCCCATTTGTGCAATCTGCAGTATACTAGAAGCCTAGACTATGAAGTGCTTCTGCATAGTATACAAAATTATATTAAGTAATTAATATTAATTAATTATGCTACAAAATTCTAGGTTATGCTATTGTGTGTAAATATTTTGATGGCTTTATTTTATTGTATAATTGTGAAAATGTGTTCATGCACTGATCATTTGAAAGTTGGGTAATATCCAAGTTATAATGGTGTATGTTAAAGTCCTAAAGCTTTGACTACAGGCCCTGTCCTGTGTATGTATGACATGCTATTATACATGTATGCATTTTTATTCTTTATTTTGATCATTCATCTTTACAGGTGAACGTGTCTTGTGTTTCCATGGGCCTCTCCTGTATGAAGCAAAGGTATGTTGCTTGTGCTGCCTGTTTTCTTCTCTAGTTGGCTCCTGGATACTGTTCTGTAATGTCAACAAAAAGTGATTCATCTTTGTATCCCTTATCTCTTTATATCTATACCCTTCTTACCCCCAGGTGCATTAAACGTAATGGAGTTTGTAGTGCAAGTAAGCTATTTCCATTTCAGATCTTTTGGGATATACCACTTTCGTACAAGGCCTTTTCAATTGGCAGCCTGCCAAGCGAGGGTTACGTAATAGTACGAAGGTGACAAGTTAGCAAGTAGACACATTGTAGTGCTAGATAAATTAACCTTTATGAGATTGATTTAGTGAGGGATTGTGTCTGTTGTTTTTAAGCTTTGAATTTTCTGGCTTTTTTTTTTAGTTAAAATCACGTACAAAATGTACTCAAATGCAGACAGGCCAAAATTCATAACCAGCTGCATTTGTCTTCTCTTTTTCTTGTGGTGTGGGGGGTTGTGGGTTGTCTCATGCTTTTAATGGGCATATTTCTGTACTGCATTTTTAGATCCCATCATTGCCAATAAAGACGACAAGCATCTACATTTTTAATGTGATTTACTTTTTTTATGCACTCTTTAAAACCAGCATAAACTAGGGATTGACAATATAGGGGTTCCATAGAAATTCTGTCATGATAGAAAGTAGTGCTAAGGAGGTTTTCTTAATTACTGTTAATATATTATAATATTCTAGGTATCGCTGGGACTGGCTTAGCGCTGTCAGCCCTCCTACAGTATCTCTTGCCTTGCTTTGGTTTCAGTTGGAGGGGTGTGTCAGAGGGATGCCCTTCACAGCGTACCTCCATGTGGGCTGAATAAGTCTTTACAGAGTGTTTGCCATCTGTGGGAGCCAGTGTCATGGACAATCTCTCCCTTCACATTAATAATCCTCAGCATTTATTTATATAGCGCCAGCAATTTCCGTAGCGCTTTACAGTTGGGAACGAACACCGTATTTAAACAATATTGGGTAATATAGACAAACGGGTTAAAAGGCCCTGCTCGCAAGCTTAAAATCTATGGCTTTTCACATTAATGGAGAATTGCTGCATGAGTAGCTATCTAGAAGAGATGTGGGGGATTAAAATGTGGTAAAGGCAGAGGTGTGTGTGCGTAACCTATGACATCCCATAATTTTATTATTTTTTAAACCAGCTTCCGTGAAATAACATAATTGTCATTGTTTAAATCCTATTTAATATAATACAGTACCTGAGCTATGGTAACAAAATAAGCCTGCGTTTTACATTTATACAGATAACTATCCTAACCGATAGAGTATCTTAATATATTTATTAATGTCTTTCTCCAGTGGGAATTTTTGTTTTTGCCTAACTGCAGCGAAAGTTTAAATGCAAATTGTGAAAGCAGCTATACCTCTTTTATTTATTTTTTAAATCAACCATTTAAACTTATGATGCATATTTACAAGCATTTCAGCACATCTTAACTGATGTTTAAAATGCAACTGGACCACATATAAAATAAGATTGTGTAAAGAAATCTGGAAAGTGCTTTACAATTTACCTTGCTCTTCATAATGCCTGTTTTTTGTATTTTTCTGTGTTAGTGGTACAAAGACAGCGCCATTTAATAGTGTAGTATGTTACATTGCAGTCTTAAGCTCTAATGCATACTGGCACTCCAGATGTATGTTAATTGACAGGATATATACATACATACCATGCTGAGCAGGGATGTTTTCACCACTGGGCCCTATAAAGTCACTTTGATGGCAAAGCACTAGCAACATTTCTTCACTCAGTCTGATCACAATGGTAATCGTTGATTTAACAATTGCATGATCCAATCAAGAATTGGCCTACTTGAGTTGATATGCTGAGGATACAGTGCAGGTAGTGATGCACTGTGGTGAAGTTGCAATAATGTTCACCCTGTCTTGCTTTCTGTCATGCAGTAATGTTCCCCCACTACTTGCCGTTCGCTCCCTGTGGTAATCGCCTGTGTTTTGTTAAATAGGCTGGCTTAGATAAGGGTTTTCAGTGCTGTCTTGGTGGTAGAATTGGCTAAAGCCCATGCAAGTAGGAAATCAACCATAACCTTCTGCATACTTAGTTAACCAACCACAAGCAATTTCAAATATCAATTGTTATGGTTTCACTTATTTTGTTTAACTTAAAATTGCATTTGTTAAATCTTCTGTGATATTGTGCTTTAGTCTTCATTTATGCCAGTCTGTTAATCAGTCTTTCCCTCTTTTGCGTTGAAAATGGGGCCTTGAGGAGAGAATGTAGTTCAGTATGCATAGGAGAGCTTGCTCCCCAGCCAGGAAAACATGCCTTGAGGCTAAAAAAAACAAGTGGGGGGGTGTACATGTCTGCTGTGCATGTGATGATATGGTGAGTGCAGTACCAATATTAATGATTGCACATATGTGACTTGGTCTGCCCAATGAGCCCTTTGGCTCACAGCAGGACTTGCAAGTATTCCCAGTGTCCTTGGAGCACACCAAGTGCACCTCATGACTCCAGTTTGCTCTTTCCTTCTATCTCTACTCTGCAACCTGCCATGGTGGCCTGTTGCAGATGCAAATTGATAAATAGCCTCAGTAGTCCAGCCTGATCTAACTGGATAACCTCCAACCCAGGATTCTTTGGTCTTTGTCCCACTTTCCTGGAGGTACGCAATTGTCTGTCTTAATTAAATGCCAGACAAAGCCTTCTACAAGACAGCAGGGAGCCTCTTCTCTACCTGTGTTGCAGAACCCCATGGAAGATGCAAAACAAGCAATTCTTTACCTCTAATGGATTTGATCTCTTGCTCATTCTGTAAATTTGGTTTCCTGTTTACCCCCTCAGTGAATTGGGAGACCCATGTGCGTTTTCCACTTCATCCTAGAATTGACCTTAATTCACTTAGTCATGGGACTTTCAAGGAAGGTAGAAGGGTTCTTGGCGGTGCAAAAACCCTCCTTGTGCTAGTTAGGCTCCAAGGAAGATTTTTTTTTTCTTGGATGATGGGATAGCGCAAGTTATTTTCTGTTCCTGAGGCTGTTTACTTATGCTGGTGGTACTGACCCTGAACATCCAGGATCCCAAGAACTAGAATCTGCCTCTATCTTCCTTTCTCCAGTTTCCCACAGGATCAATTCTTTAAATAGGTTTTTGTCAAGGGAATGGGTATATGTAGAATAGCATTTTACTATGGGAAGTGTTCCCTGCATTGGACCCTGACTTTCAACGAGTAATAGAATTTCTCTCCTGTTTAATGTTCTTCATGGACACCTCAAACAAGAAGATAGAGGGGTTTCTGGAAAGTCGTCCCCCCCCCCCCCCCCCCCCCCTTTCTACATTACGATCCATTGTAAACCACCTTTGCAACTTGCAAGTGGGTTGAACAGACCAGTTCTACATACAGACTGGCACACATGTGGAAACTGATATAATTTCCTGCATCTTAGACTAGTCTTCCTATATGACGAGTTTCCTATTACAGAAGGATAGTGGCAAGGACTAATATGGTGGTAGTGTTGAATTAGGACCTGGACAGTAGACTACATCCAAAATGTCTGTCTTCCCTAATCAGGAAATGTCTTGTTTGTGCCAGGACTGTAAAGGACCCTGTGGGAGGGAAGGATGCCTTCCTTCAGCATAATAGAGCAAAATGAGACCCCCTCCCCCCCAAAACTCATTTAAGTTCTTTAATCCCATGGCTAGTAAACTGTTGAGACCTGTTTTCGAAGTCTTAAATCGGGCCTCGTGGTATGAAAGTCCTCCTGGGCTTCGAAGAGGATAAATAAGTCCGTGGACGCCAGCAGGTCCTTACTCTGGCCAAACGCTTCTCTTCAGTAATGCTAAGTCTGCCTCATTGCCTGACATCTTGTGCTCAAGATAAGTTAGAGGTTATAGGATATTTTCAGGGAGCTCAAAGAAATTCTTCACCTAACATATCATCCTCTACAACTGTGGATAACCGGCACTTCCTCAGCCTTTTCAGTGCAATACAACAGTGGGTGTTACTTTCCAAGAACAAGGTTTACTTGCTCAAACTGCTTCTCTTACCTTCTGACAAACTCATTGTCCAATATCCGGTGCTAAATGAACTCCGTGAGGATGGTCTTCACCTTGAAAGCAGTTCCACATGTTTTCAGGTTCTGGAACTGGTATTTTGCCCTCCTTGCAAGTTCCAAACTGCTATCTCACAAGGTGGCTGCCTACCAGTTGTGGTGGATAGACCAGTTCCATGTGTCTGTAGGGAGACCTTACCCCTTAACTCAGTCCTAGTTTAGGAAGTCCTGTTGGATACCTGCATTGTGGTCTGAGGCGAAGGGTTTTTTTTTTCTTCCACTCTTTTGACGAACATCTTTAGAGCTCAGGACCACTTATATGGATATCGTTTATTCATATCTTAAACACAGACCATACCAAAGCAGTGTCTTTCCTGTGTGGCTTGTTTGTCATGCGAGGGAGAACTAGAAATAGGGTTTACTAAGTAGAGGTGTCTTCTGTTTCTGCCCATCCTTACATTTCTGAACGTAGTCTGGTTTTCATATTGACAGCAATTGGTGGTCCCATATTTCTCCATCCTCACCATATAGTCATAAACCCAAAGAGATGGCACTTTAAAGACCAGAACATTTATATACCATTTAGACCAGGGTTGTCCAACCCGCGGGCCGCATGCGGCCCAGCACGCCTGTAAATGTGGCCCAGAAGGAGTTTTGGTTGTGGCAAGGGGGCAGCGCTGTTGATGTAAAAAAAAATCCTGCAAAAAAAAAAGAGAGAAAAGAAACTACTTACCTTGAGGTCATGCGGTCACGTCAGCTGGTACTCCGGCTCCCTCCCTTGTCTCCTCCTCCATGCGGTGCTCGAAGTGAATGTCGGGCGTGATGTCATCACGCCCAACATCCACTGCGAAGCGCAGCACAGAGGAGTCACCCGCGCGAGAAGAACAATCAGCAGCACAGAATTGGAGAAAAGAAAAGAAGAGAAGAGGACAGGAGAACAAGCCGATTTAAAAGGTAAGTTAAGGGGGATTTTTTTTATTTCAAGGGACGCTGACCAGTGAATAAGTCACCTTGTCCTGGAGCATCATGGACCTTATCTCCCTGCTACATACTTCCACTTGTATTACTAATGGGGCATTATATATTATTCTCTTTGGCCCATTATAAGTTGTTATCCCTTAACTAACATAGTGGTGTATTATCAAAACAGGTCACAATTTGGGGTCACAGTGGTGTATGTCAGGTACCACAGGCCTGGTCAGGGCACCCTGATATACAATGCCTGGCTTAAATGCACTTTATTGATATTGCATCGAAACAATACAAAAAGTGATTATTGTATAATAACTAGAGGATTTTTTGAACAGGGCGATTGAAAGGTAAGTATAGGGGGATTTGAAAAAAAGTGATATATATAGATATATAGATAGATAGATATAGATATAGATAGATAGATAGATAGATATAGATATATCTATAGAGATATATTGCTTTTTTTTCCTCATATATATATATATATATATGTTAACTATGTTTTCTATGGTTTTTTTGGATGATCAGCTATCGTTATTGTTAGGGTATCTTATGTGCGGCCCAAACCAACTCGTCGTCTTCCAATGTGGCCCAGGGAAGCTAAAAGGTTGGACACCCCTGATTTAGACCATACAGCATGTCCTATGTGGCACATCATGGGACATCTGCATAGTACCCTCCAGGGATGACCAATCCCTGCATGCATACCTCTTTCTTATTCTTAAGAAGTGGGTGTTGCAGTCTTAGCCAGAAGAACCTCCAGGAGGCTGTTCTTATGGTGATTTTTGTACATACCACAGTCTGTACCCCTACTGCAGAAGGAAATGATGGTTCTTTTACTTAAATCTTTCACTCAACCTGGTAGGAGTATGTAGACAAGCTCACCCAGCTCACACAAGCTCACCCATGCTTTGTTCTCCTCCACTTTTATTGTTTAATCTCCTTGCTGGGTTAGTGGAATACTGACGCGGGGTGATTGGTTTTCATTCCCTGCCTGATATAGGTGGGAAATAACCCACATGCTGTGTCTCCTTACAGCCTTGGAAATGGACTTAACAGGAAATACCAAAAAATCCCCCTCTCCTGTCAAGAGATTCTCAGTGATGCTCTGCACAGAGGGAGGTAGACAAAGATCTACCTTCTAAATTTCCACTTTTTCACATTTCATTCACTTGTACACAGTGTAAATTTAGAAGGACAATGTGTGTGGGTATCTATCTATATCTCCCTTTGTGAAGGGCATCACTGAACATCTCTAGTGGGAGGAAAAAAGGGGATTTATTTTTTTGTGTATGCATAAAAAGAGGCAAGTGCCTCTTAGTTATTGCGGTACTGCAGATGTTTCTACAAAGTGACAACTTTTCTTAGTCTATCTATGTTAATCTTGAAATGGCAAGTATTTATTTGTACCGTACCAATTTAATGCATTGCACACATCTGTTTAAATGAAGTCATAAGTTTAAAAAACACACATCCAGCTGCTTTAGTTAGTTTAGTTATTTTGTTTTTCTTCCTTCAGTCAGCTCATTTTTTTATTTTTTTTTCTCCCTTTGAGCATTTGAACTGTATATCTGAGGTAAGTGTTCCTTGTCTTACAGTTTAAGGATCACTTGTCTTAAGCTTTTGGTTTGTGAATTCCAATTGTAGAGCATAGTGTTAGTATGGAACAACCTAACATAACTGTCCACTGACGGTGTGGTCACTGACATTGATGTACAAATGGCCTCGTGAGGACAAATGTGCGTGCTGCTATAGACTTTGCCTCATTTTACTTGTTACATAACAGACTTTGTAAAAACTAGACCATTTCTACAGTGTTTTGTCTTCATAGATTTTTTTTTTTTTTTTACACTTGGTATACACAGCTCTGTACCAGCAACTTTCAGAGATCATGAAGGCAGTCCCAAGTCAGCAAAAGTTGAGATAGCAGAACTGATTTAATTCAGTATTTACTACCCATGTATCACTCTTACAGGTATGAATAGTTGTCTTACATGGTTTAAGTGTAAATTTTGTTCTTGGTTCCCCTTGGAATGGATTGTATATCTTACATCCGTATATAGGGGTTGGTTATGAAATGTTGACATTCAAAATGCCTACACCATAATGTTGGTCACCATAATAGTTTAGACATTATGTGTATCAACAAAATGCCTGCATGTTCATATTATCTCGACATTTAAAATGTGTACACATGGTCATAATGTCGACATGCAAATAAATGTAGAATAAGATTTTTAAAAAATAAAACACGCCACCTCTTCCCAACAGCTTAACAATCCCTAGTGCTGACAACCTATGCTGGTGCTAGCAAAATCATGGAGAGAATAGCATGGGGTTCCCTCGAATTTGCTATTACCAACACTAGGCTTTGCCAGCTTGGGCCTTGCCATAATGCCAAACTAGCCCTAGGCAGGTCAGAGTGAGGCTGGATTCACTAGGGAGGTCGGGTCCGCAAAATGAAAAATGTAGACATTGTTTGTCGACATTATGGTGTAGACATTTCAGTGTCTACATTATGAATGTAGAAACTTCAACTACATTCCCTATATAGCAACTGAATTATTTCCAGCATAATGCGTTTGTTTTAACCCCTTCAGGGCCACATGAAGATTAGTCTCACATGGGTAGAAACATATTTTTCCTTTCACTAGGAGTAACTGAGTTTTTATGTAATCTACCCAAAATAATCCTGCATTTGTTTTTTTTCAGGACAGATTGTAATATATCAACTTATTCTTATTTCTATCTTAACTTTATAATATCAGTATCTGTTTACATGCAAAAACACTTGCTTAGATTTCAGGGATGTTCTAAGCTAATGTGTGTGCATTTTCTAATAGCGGTTGAGTGGAGCAAGTGTCTCTGAGTCTTGCTAGACCCAAGTGTTGTGGAAACAAGAGCAATCATGTAATAAGTTTCTTGAGTAGTTAGGAGGAACATTGCTTTCCATGTACATTGTTGTATATTGAACACTGCAGTAGCAGTTTAACAGCCAGGAACAGTCTGGTTCCTGTTTTCAGCTGGGAAGCATAAGCGGCTGTCGGTGATTACTGGATTTATGTACCGTGGTATTTGCAGTATTATAGCACCTGAAAATCAGCAGGACATAACTGTATTGTCTGGTGTGGTAAGGTACCAGTCAGCAGGGATGTACATTTATGCCCTGTTGCACTAAGGTAATGTCTAATTTTCCAACTACATTTACAGAAAGTGCTGAAAAATAAAATCTCGGTGCAAATTCACATGTCTATAGATGAGTAAGCTGGTTTGCTTGAAATTAGATTTTGGGTTATTGCATTTTACTCTGTTTTATGGGTCTTGGATTAAATGGTACATTTCTTTCTGCAGTGTGTGAAAGTCTCCATTAAGGACAAGCAGGTGAAGTACTTCATTCACTACAGCGGATGGAATAAGAAGTAAGTTGAAATAAAAAGGAGTGCATGGTAATACTCCCAACACTTCTTAAACCGCTGAAGTCTGCCTTGACAGAATTCTTACTGCTGATTTCTAGAGCCACTGAGATCGCACTAGGTGTCACAATCTTTGTTCTGTCTGCAAGATTAGAAATCTTTTGCAATATACAGCAATGCACAAGTACTTTAAATTTACATGGTAGTTGGGGGCCCCCTCTCCACATACCCCAATCTGCCAAATGCAGTTTTCGACCCTTTGCTTCCTACGCCGTTACCTCCCAGCCTTATTTAAATTCTTTCAATGCATGGATGCAGTTTTTAATGTTGATGGGTTGTGTGCTTCCATTATAAATATTTACACTTTATGCAGTGCTAACTGGCTGTGATTGTTTCACAGTGACATAAGCACAAAATGCTGTACTAATGATTGGGCTCATTGAGCTTTTCTGTTAGACGGAGGCTTTGCACCCAGTGAGTAAAATGAGTGTTCTACCTCATGTACAGTCAGCTGAATGTGACCGCTACTTCCTGAGAACTGCATACCATTGTACTAATATAGGTATGTCCTGCTCCTTAGGGAGTAATGTAGATGCAGCTAGAATGAAAGCACAATTCAAAGATAAAACTGTTTTACTTGGTGTGCAAAGCCGCATTCTGCACAGTGACCGGTATAGCAACAGCTTATATTGCGGCTTACATCTGAACACAGTTTAACGGTTTGTCCATTTGCTCCTACAGCTAAATAGTTTTTGTATTCTGTGTTTTGTTTTACTTCTGGGGCCTCTACCAGGCAGATATTTGTTGGTCTTGGATACATTGCAAATGTGCTCCATGGGTAGAATTGCATAATGCACAAGTGAAGTGGTCATGTCTAAGGGAGAACACATATAAACAGATCTGCCTTATAGTAAAGGTGAAAATACAGAAGGAAATTGGAAAACCTAAATTGTTTTATTCCCTCCTGTAATTTACTGAATACAAGAATATAATTTTGTCAGAAGATGGGAAAACCCTTTTATCAATGTACTGTTCTGCTAAAGACTCTATGGTGATGGTGTGTTTGTTTGGTTTTTTTTTTTTTTTTTGTTTGTTTTTATTTTTTTCTCTGCAGCTGGGATGAGTGGGTACCAGAGAGTAGAGTACTCAAATACGTGGACACTAACCTGCAGAAACAAAAAGAACTTCAGAAAGCCAATCAGTAAGTATGGTTTTGCCATAAATGTGTACACTTTATACTGTTGGACAAGATTTCAAGAGCCTAAACTGTCCTCTATGAACCACCATCAGCACTCCACTGTTTTACTCACATCCCATGACACTGCCTAGCAGATGACATGTTTGGGCTAATATATGAATTGTAATGCAGGGATCAGTATGCTGAGGGGAAGATGAGAGCAGCCGCTCCAGGAAAGAAGACGGCTGCACTTCAACAGAAGAATGTAGAAGTGTAAGTAAATGTAAAAGTTCACTTATTTACTATTTAGACTTGTTTAAAAGTATTGAAGCACTGCATATTCGTGGTTTACTAGTAATTATTGTGCTATTTACCACATCTTAAAAATGTGCAATGTCCTTATTTTTTTTTTTTTCGTTTTAGGAAAACAAAAAAGAATAAGCAGAAAGGTAGGTTTTAAAAATAATTTTTTTTTTTTTTTTCATCTTTACTATATATTCTCTTTACTAAGTGTAGTTTCTTTACAGCCCCTGGAAGTGGCGAAGGCAGCAGTACCAGCGATGCTCCTCAGCCGCCACGCAAGAAACGGGCTCGTGTGGATCCCACTGTAGAGAGTGTAAGTGTCTCTTGTGACTAGCCTTAATAATGAGCAGAACCTAAGTGAAGGAGATTTGTTGTAGGATGTTATGGTGCTGACTTACAAGTGCAGGTGTACACTGCTGCTTTGCTCTTTTTGTTTTATCTAACTTCTAAAGATTGCTTCTATGTAGTTAAGAAAACAGACTGAAGACAATTGAATGAGGATGGGACTAATTTGTAGTGCTTTTTGTTGGATTATGTAAACTACAGGTGTATTCATGCTGACTCATTATAGAACATTTACACTATGAGCAACAGTAGTGGTAAAATTGATAATATAAAATTGAGCACCCTTTTGATGTTTGTGCACCTAGGAGGAGACTTTTATGAACAGAGTTGAAGTGAAAGTAAAGATTCCAGAGGAATTGAAACCCTGGCTTGTGGATGACTGGGATCTCATCACAAGACAGAAACAGGTACTGTACTTTTGTAACTTACACTTGAATATAACATGAAGCCACACAGATTTCATCTTAGAAATACGGAATTCAGAACCCTTTCGCCAATTGACTTGCAGTTGGTGGTCTGAGCTTGCTTGTGGCAGAGTGCAACCATTTCCTAATGGTGGTATTACCCAATTGACCATCCAGCTAAAACCTGTACTTTTAAAAAAATATTTTATTATTGGCTCCAACATATAATGTAGCACTACATTAAGGGGATCACAAGATAAATAACTTGCAATGATCTAAAACTGAAGGTAAAGATGGCCCTTGCCAAACGAGCTGGCAATTTAAGTGGTGTGGGATTGATTTACACATACATAAGCTAGTGGAATAGCTGTAGTTGGTGGTAAGTGTGTGTGGCTACTGTAAGGTAGAAGTTACAAATATTAAAGCCACCATTGGGGACTGGCATTTGAGTGGCTACTAGTGGTTGGAGTAAGGTTGCAATGATGACTCGGTGGAAGGTGGACAGATAAACTAGTCACTGCAGAGATTTCAACAGTCCACTTCTGCCCAACCATAAGTGTCCTTCATCACTTGTGGTAAATGAAGCGCCTTATGATTCTGGAAAAGACTTGTGCTGCCTGGTCATTCTTGTAGAGAATTACACTTTGAGTATTTCTGTACCCAGGTTCTTTTATTTATTTAGTTTGTTTGTTTTGTTTCAATTTAATCGTGCTAGACATAGAGCCAGGAAAATTGTTCCCCATGTTTGGGAAATTTGTGGCATTGGCTGCTGCCACCAAGAGGGCCAGAGATGAGTGGCAAAGATAGTTGAATTTGTTTTGTCCAGCAGCTGAATTTGAGATGGAATTTCAGTAGGTTTCCAAAGCCAACCTATCCTTGGTCTGATGACTCCGTGGTACCACTGTAATTTTTCACTCTTTGCAAAAAAAATTTTTTAAAAATTAAAATTTGTGGGGTGTATGGCACTGCCATCTCTAACTGCAGTCTTTTATGCCACAATACCTAGGGTCTTACGGTGTAATGGTGCTTAATTGAACTCTTGTTTTGGGGTTGGGAGGGTGGTTATACTTCACTCTGCGTTGTTTTGCGAAAAACTAGTGCACTGTCCCACGTACTATTTGTCGGCCAAGTAGTGGCATTGCACCAGCTTGTCAAATATAAACTGAAATGTTCTTAGATTGTATTCCTAATAAAGAGACTGCGCCACGCAAAACTAAAAATGTAGTTTAGGGTGGGAGAACAAAGAATTAAAACCAGAATGCTTGAGTCCACACTGGATTGAAATGTCTAAGCAGGACTCCTCACCGTGCTTGGGCTTTCTGAAGCAAGGCAAGTGCTGGTTAATACATCAAGTGGGAAGAGGAATGGACTGCAGTGTGGGTTAGATAGACTTGACATGGACACCCTGTGGTTCCGGCCAATGCAACATAACATCTGAGTAGTCATATATTTTATTTTAACTGAACTTTTAATTTAGGGTTGGGTTTGTCTTTAAAACCCTTGTGTTCCATATACTGTGGGAATGTTTTAAATAAAGTTTATATTT
Source organism: Mixophyes fleayi (assembly GCF_038048845.1). Classification (NCBI taxonomy): domain Eukaryota; kingdom Metazoa; phylum Chordata; class Amphibia; order Anura; family Limnodynastidae; genus Mixophyes; species Mixophyes fleayi. The sequence continues at coordinate 79,133,899 of NC_134405.1, forward strand.
TAATACATTTTGAAGACTCTTGCCTTGGTTTTTAAGTGCATGACATTCATTGGACACTTATATTAATATTCTTCTAGCTTTTTAATCTTCCTGCCAAAAAAAATGTGGAAACTATCTTGGAAGAATACGCTACATACAAAAAATCCAGGGGAAACACAGACAACAAGTAAGTACTACTCCCACATTGTACGGTTGGCTTTTGTTTTGTTTTTTTTCCCCCTGTTTTGGTTTAAAAGTAGGTTAAAGTATCCCAAATTTAAATTGCAAGCAACCACCTCCCGATACTGACATAACTGTGGGCAGGGGAGGGCTGGCAAACTTGAGGCCCAGGGGACAAGACTCAACTCGGCAGCCTATTAGGAACATTTCAAAAGCAAAAAAAGCAGGTGACCCAGCCCAAGATGGCCCACAATGTGACCGGCCTGGGTGCAGATGCCCCCCCAGCCTGCTCCTGACTGCAGGGATCACTATAATACTCGGATCTCTACTGGGTGATTGATTCAAATGTCAAGTCCTAACAGAGACCGACATCATATTGGAAGGCTGCCATACTGTCCAATCGGCATTAGCAAAACATCTGCATTTCTTCAGTGTTAAACAGCTGCTGAGACAGAGAACAAAGGAACCATGTGGCTGTGCTAGTTTATCAAATGGTTTAATTGCAAAACTGTTTGCGTTGATGTAGAATATTTTAGTCACTGTATACTTTGGTTTGTGGCTGTCTTGCAGGGAATATGCAGTAAATGAAGTTGTCGCTGGTGTTAAGGAGTACTTTAATGTTATGCTGGGCACACAGCTGCTGTACAAATTTGAGCGCCCTCAATATGCAGATATCCTGGCAGACCATCCGGACGCCCCCATGTCTCAGGTGTATGGTGCACCCCACTTGCTGCGTCTCTTTGGTAGGTTTATGTATAACCTTCCTTCTGCATTTGTGGTTTTTTTTTTCACCTCGGTATCCTTCAATGTTGGCTCATATATTTTTCTGATCCACTTAGTTCGCATTGGAGCCATGCTGTCGTACACTCCCTTAGATGAGAAAAGTCTGGCCCTGCTTTTGAACTATTTGCATGACTTTCTAAAGTAAGTAACATTTTGCTGCCTCTGAAATAAATTTGACATCCTCTATTGCCCTACTCTGTATAGGAACTGTAACGGATGACTATGTCCATCACTTGTGGTTTTGCCTTTCAACAAACTTTTATTTGCAGAGTAAAGTGAATTTGCAAAGGTATAATTGGTGACAAAGATTTGAAATTTCAATGCTATTTTGCTTGGTATTAATAGGGTCCTGTATGGCAATATTTTAAATAAGTGTTTCTAGAACAAGGGGGCACTTATATATATTTAAGTTTCAGACTTTAAATTTCAATCTATCGAGAGATGCTATTATGTAAAATATGTTTTCACATGCCAATAAGAGCACGTCAGGGAAAAATTACTGTTGGTGATGGCCATATTTGGCTTCCAACTTGTATGTTGCACTCCACTACTGTAATCTTTTCATAAGACTGTTTGCCATTCATGCATTTTCAGTGTTTGTACATAGTTTAACAATGTGGATTCTTTTTTTGTTGCTAGATATTTGGCCAAAAATTCCTCCACACTGTTTAGTGCCAGCGACTATGAAGTTGCACCCCCTGAATACCACAGAAAGGCCGTATAGTCTCAACACTGACGTTGTGTCCAAGGCTTCCCTACCAGATCATTCTAGAGTGTAACATTGTGCAAGTGACTGGATGAGAATGTGTGCTTCATCCTTTTGGGTGATCTTGTGGATTTAGAGCAGACAGAAGACCATTGTCTGGCCATCAGACTTCAGACCTGGAATAACTGCGTTTGACAATGACTGTTGGATACAGCTGAACTTTGACCAGTGGTGTCTTGCCTTCTATACTCAGACTGTGTGTGGCTGAAGATTATTGCTACACGGAAATGAGCCTGGTTTCCACTGCTGCAGGGTGATTGTATGGTTTTCAGCCTTGTTCATCTTGTGTATATTGTATGTACTTTCCTGCCCGGTCACCGGGCCCCGTCCAGTCCAGAATACAGCCAAATTCTCTACTGCTGATGGAGTTAAAGGCTTGTTGGGAGCCCTCCATTACGTCATGGATTTCTACCTTTTTTTTTTATTTTTTTTTTTATTTTTTTTTAAATCCAATATATTCCTTTCTATAATGCACTGTAACTATTGTGCGACTACATATTTCTCAACATCTAAGGTCCACTTCCCTACTTTAGGTTCCAGTAATCGCCCAATGCATTTTTTTTTCTAGCTCAAATGGCATAATCTGTATCTACAGTATATCAAAAATATCTCTTGCCTATGGATGCAATGTTCTTCACACCCACATTTTAAGGTAGAGCATTTCTAGGATTGGAAGACAAAATTATAAGCATATAAAGTGTTTGCTAAAACCAAATTGTGTTTTATATATAGACTTTTTGAACTGAGGGGTTAGAAATGGCTGCTGAGCGACTGTTTGACAAGGTAAGAAGTTACAGGCAGAGTACATTGAACAGTGACTTGTGGAAATGGCTAGCAGTGTAACTATGCCCCATTCAGCTTCCAGAAGTGTAATATTTGAGTCAGTGTCTGTATCGCATAACAATTGTTTGTCCTGAAGCAGGTGTCAAAATCTTATAACATTTGTTTCTTCAAGAGTTCATCTGTGCAGATGTTTCCCTGATCTACCAGGTTGGACTGAATTCTTCGCCTGTGTGCAGTTTCATGCTGTTTCCTTGTTTATTGGACAGCATAAATTTGACCAGTGTTCATTTTATGCTGTTTTAAAAAAAAAATTGAGAAGTGGAACTGACCACAAGCACTTTTTGTGTCTGTGCTAATTATATGTTTGAGATGGGGAGAATTTGTCACTTAGATGAGTAAATAAACTGCTTGGCTGGCTGCTCCTCCCTCCTCAGGCCACAGTCATGCTGAGTTTGTATTGTTTCCTGGTGGCTCACCATTCCATGATTTATTCTCCCCATCATTGTCACAAATGCCAGCAAGTATTTTGCTGCACTTGGTGTTTACACCATGGTTAATTATGATCAAATGTTCTTTTAATGCATGGTGGTTTTATGTATTGCTTTAAAAATACAAGTGTACAAAAGAGGTTCTATAAAATAAAGGTTCTGTTATACCATGTCACGTTTTATCTGAAGCTATTGCAGAAAGTATATAGTCTGTATGTTATCTAACCAAAATGTTTGGTAGGCAGTGGGAAAAAACAGCTCAGCTTAGTGCAGCAAGGCGTAGATCTGATTTTTGTAATCCCAATAAAATTTCACATACATTGTTATATATGTCTTCACCAAAACTTACAACTAGCCACATTTTAAGCAATATCCAACTCAATTTGGCTGAGAGTTAATGATCTGTGAAAGAAAAGGGCACCCATCACCTCCCCCCATATGCTACTATTGTCTTTTACATGTGGGTACTGACCACCTCTCCATGCCATATTTTTCCTAGCAGCAGTGTATGCTACAATAGACAGATCCAAAACATTTAATGATCAGATTTGTTAAATTTAGTTATATACAATCCAGAATGTAGTGAGGTTTTTGGCATGTTTACTTACAATTGCCATAAGCTGCTTAACTTTTGTTGGTATAATATATTTCTAACTGTATAGATGACTGCTATGTACTTCTGTGAAGTGTAGGAGACTAGGCTTTTTGTGGTAATTGCATGAGTGTCACTGACAAAAGCTGACCACACTGCAATATCAGTCTATTTGGGGGGAAAAAAAACAATGGGACCCCAGTGAAGCCTAAAGGGGATCCATCTACTTGGCCGACAAGCTGAACAGCTACATTTCAACCAGTTTGGACATATGGTGTTTGCTGTCATAAGATCAGTCATGGATAGCTGCTACTTCCTACCCCTGAGAGTTTGGAGATGTGTTGCGCTGCTACATGGAATGGTTCTATTGGTAAGTGGTTCCCAGTGCTTTTTACTTAGTGATGTACTACACGAGCTTGAACTCTAGTGGACTTCAACACGTCTCTGCTATATGTAGGATCGCAGGATAGTGATGTGGGAAGCATTATGAAATGTGTGGTGGGTTTATTTATTTTTTATTGCCCACAACTACTATTTAAGGCCATCTTGTAGTTAGTGCTTAGTTATTTTGATGCTTTTTCCATCTTGCCTACATAGCCTCCATTTCATATGTCACAAAGGCCATTAATGAGGTTCAAACAACCTAGACAGAAAGGTATTTAAGCAAAAAGTACAAATCTGGGTTCTCATTTAATGGCATATATCTTGGCTGTATTTTTGAAACAAACTCGGCCAGTATTGCATGGTCAGTCATTATGAACAAGTGTCATTCAGTGAAGACATGACATTAAGTTTGTATAATGTTGCAATGCAGCTTCAACCTTGAGCATTTGGCTCTGACAGGATCTGAGTGTGGGATTAAAATGCCTATATATAATCTGATCTGACCACCTGCTCCTAGCGCTTCCTGTGCATGTGATCTTGGCTTCTGGAGGCTATAACATGAGCTGACACAAGATCCTGTTCTCTTGTATTAACCTCACATATGGCTTGATCATATAACATGCTTTGTAATTTCCTGAGCAAGCTTTCATATTTTTAGACTTACTGTGCATAGTATCTAACCTTTATATCTTGTTGGGTAATAGCTCACATTTACTTGTATTTCATTTTGTAAATCTGATAACTAGCAAAAGCAACCTGGTCATTGTCTGGAGGTTGATGCTGGTTACATGCATGCAAGCAAGAGGATGGGCGTCAGGTAGCTTAACTAAAGTGCCATAAAGGATAAATTGCAAAGTACAGCTTGTGAAAATGGGGCTTAAAATGAAGCTTGGTTTTCAAATTGCAGAGGTGCGGTTTAGTTTTTGAGGTGATACAGATATAAGTTTGTGGGTTTGAAAACTATTTGCGGGGAGACGTCTTAGGTGGATCCATTATAACTGTAGTGGTATAAGTTCAGAGAAAGTGTAGCAAATAGTGTGTGGAGAATTAGGGGGGTGGGGGTCTCTATATAATATGTGGGACTTTACCACAGCCTTCAAATCTCTAAATGCACTGTGAAAACCAATTTCTAAGCTCCCACTTATACTAGTCACAATAAAGTACCGTCATGACTGTCAAAATGTACTCTGAGCCACACTTGCATCTCTTTGGCCGTGCCCTTTTAAATTTGAACGTAAGCGCTCTACCCTTTGGGGAAAACACTGGAGCACTGTGGCAACTGAAAGATCAATTATAATAAGTTAGTGCAAAATATGACATTCCTACAAATCCTATCCAAAACCAATCGCCAATAGGATGCATTGGGTCTGCTCCCCATTAGTGGATGGACTTGGCAGATAAGGTGCTTACTTTGAGTATTGGAAGGGATAGTAGGAGAAGGGGGTGGGAGGGTACAGTGGGTAACATTGTAATGCTGTGTTCAGTAGGCTTACCTTTTCATGCAGATCTGGCTTCCCTGGGACGCTTCCTGCTACAATTGGGTAGCGGTAGTGTGACTTGTTCAGGTGCTTCTAGGTTCCCTCTGCAGTGGTGAGTATCACCTCTGTTACTGTGTAATAATCTTCCGGATCCTGAACAGTGGTATATGCGCTCAGACAGGCGTAAGTGCACATCCTACACTGGTGCGCAACAATGACGTTACTCCTATGCAGTGTATAAAGCGCAGAAGAGGAGTAGGCTCACATAGCAAACACGTATTTCACTTGGTTTTGAACCATAAGACTCCAGCCTGAACCTTAAATCTGGTAATGATTCCTGCACAGATGGACCAGGAGCCCACCACAAAAAAACTTACTAACACCCCTAGAAAAAAAAAAGACAAGCATCCACAACCTCCGAAGCAACTTAAACAGCTTTTCTCTTGGATGCTATTGATGCAGGAATCTTTGATTCAAAAGCAAGGGTCGAAGAGGGATAGAACCCAAATTGATGAGGATTTGGAACACTGGATGCCCGGTCCATCTACTGATTCAGTTTGCTCTGTTATAGACTCAGACTCTGTGCCTGATAGTGATGAAGAGATTGAAGAAATCTTGATGTTTAATGTAGACCGTTAACTGGTATCCTTAATCATATAAGTAAATCTATAGGTGTGGACGATAGACCTACCACCGCAGAATGTTGTTTTTGTTTTTTTTGTTAGATAATCGGGTGAAAATCAGAGTGGCTAATACTCAAAGTTTTTAAGGATCTAGTTTATAAACAGTGGAAAGCTTTGGATAAATACCAACCTAATATGAAGAGAATAAGCCATTTGGATACATCATCCTGAAAGGGATACAGATGGAGCCTGGTACATAATGATTCGACTACTGTAAGTCTGTCATCGAGAACCACGATTCCCTTAGATGATTAGCGTCCCTTGATTGACCCTATGTACAGAAAAATGGAGAGCGATTTTAAAAGGTTACATATTTCTTCAGTCTAGTATAGCAGTAGCCTCAGTCTTTAGTCTTAATTTATGGGCTAGTACTTTCAATACAGATATTGAAGAAAAGATTAGTAGACTACCTTCTGAAATGTATAGAAGTTATGCAAAAAAGTGTGTATTTCATTTGTGAAGCCTTTGGACTTTTTTTTTTTTTTTTTTTTCTAGAAACAGGACTTAAGCGGTAATAGCAAGAAGAGTTCTTTTGCTACACCTGTGAGGCAGACCTGCAGACCAAAAAAAATGTACCTGGCCGCATTTCGTTTGCGGGTGTTTCTTTTTTTTGTTTGGTGAAAAACTTGATACTATGCTGCAGAAATCTGCTTTGAGCGGATCAGTCTACTTCAAGAGAAGAGGAAGGCATTTTTCATATGTTTCTTCTAGACGGCAGTTTAAGGAAGCTCGTTCGTACAGGCTTTGGAAAGAGTGTTTCAGGCAGTTTGAGAGCACTTTTAGGCAGTCTTTTTGGCCATTTAGAGCCAAGAGACAGGCAAGGACAACAAATTCCAATGACTTTCTACAAGTCCAACCTCTTCCTGTTTGCAGAGTTTTGGAAACTTACCACTCTACAGAGTTTCTCATTCTGCCTCGTATCATTTTTTTGTCATGTCCCAAAATACATCTTCCCTCCTGGAGCAAACAAGCTTTAGAAGATATCCTTCGTTATTGCCCCTGTCAATCAGAAAGGCACATGCTTTTATTCGAAACTATACTTAGTTCAAAAGTAATCAGGTTTCAGAATCATTTTTGGACTTTCGAAATCTGAATAGTTTTGTTTAAGGAGAACATTTCCAAAGTGAGTAAACTGTTTTCAATGCAAAAGGGAAAGGAGAATTATTATTTTTTTCCTCAATAGATCTGCAGAAAGTAGATTTTTACATCCCTATGTCAATTCAACACCATCGATTTTGTGGATTATTTATCCAGGGTTGTCACTCCCAGTTTACCTGCCTTCCATTTGGTCTTTCCACAGCTCCAAGCAACTACACCAAATTTTTGGTACTTCTTATGGCAGCTGTAGAAAGCTTAGCATAACTCTATGACTGTATCTGGATGACCTCTTGGACACAGCGAAATCAGAGTTTGCAATACGATTATGCTGCTGCCTTAAACGGGACAGGGTTGTCTTTTTTTTTTTTTTATATATATATATATATATAGACATAGACAATATGCACAATATTTGAGTAGATATAATTGGCACTGCTTATGACACCCCTATATGTAGTGAGGTTATTCCAATTTTGTGTTAAGTACGCTTCTAAGTGTTCTATCAATCTTTGATACACCGTTCTTCTGTATGAAACTGTTAGGCTTAGATATTTTTAATAAAGATGTCTTACAGTTCTGTAGTGTTCAGAGTCCATGGATGGTGCTTTTTACTATGGCTCTTGTTCCTTCTCTTCTCAAGTCCTCTGTTTAGACGCATATCCAATTTTTTCAGTCTTGTGCAATAAAGAGTACAAAATATAGTGAAGTACGTTCCTTTTGTGTTACACACACACACACACACACACACACACACAGTTGTACTTATGTGTTCTAGAGATGCATGAGCGGGTAGATTCTGGCCGATTGGAGCTCTCCTTATCCATTCTCAGGATACCTCCATTTTTTTTTTTTGTTTTGTCTTTTTCTCCGTTTCAGCGGTGCTGGTGCAATAGAAGATAGATACAGTACATGTAAATACGTTCATTATACAGACTTTACTCCGCCACAAATGAACTTGCATAAAGGTTAAATTATGATAGCAGTAGGATTCCAGTGTCCCCCTGGGTAGCTGAATCCACGCTAAACTTCTGCCATGTTGCTGTATCCTTCTCTGAAGCTGGCAGTAGCATGTTCCCGGTTTTCAAGCCACTGATTGGAAGCCTGTAAGGGTTAATTTGCTGTTAGCTTTAATTTCCAATGTGTTTCGTCACTTCCTCAGGGAATGTCCAACACTGATCTTAAATACCTTCAGTGGGCGTGGTTACTATATCGGATTTCATTGGCCAGTGACATAACTACCTATGAATGCTGCAACTCTTATCTAAAGGGTTGCACTTATCACTTGGTCGTCTGCAGTTTTACCCTTTTATATGTAGGTGGTATATATAAAACAAGTGCATGCATTTTTTAACTGTGTATTGTTTTGTTCACTTTTTTTTGAATCATGGTACTTGATCTTATCTCTTTCATGGCAAATGTTTCACAGATGGTTTTAGTATACTAATTGCAATGATGGTATGCAAATGAGTGAACAACATATGATTATTTGTATGCATAAATTCACATTATTTGATACCTTTCTAAAGTGTCTGCCTAGACATTTCCTCCTCACTCCCTCTATTCCCTTTCACTTCTAAGGGAAATATGGTAGTACTGAATGAATGCCATTTGGTGCGTGTTAACTAAATTATAAGCAGGATGTGAACAATGTTATTACAGTCTGCAGGACATTCCTATACATATAACCACTGTCTGCCTATGTACTCTTGTCCCTCATAGAGAGTGTTGTATCCATTTAGTATTCTAATAAGAGGAATGAGGCTTGGTCTATGTTCAATCCTTTTAAATGTCAATGTTTCCAGATCATATATCCATTTTGTCTCTAGTTGATTTAGCGTTCTCCCTTAGTTTCCCCCTCTCTAATGGGGTTTCATGTACTGTATTCCCTGGAATCTCAGAGTAGTGGGGTCACAGTTGTGTGTTCTATAGTGATTCCATAGACCAGTGGATCCCAAACTTTTTCAGTTCAAGGCACCCTTAGGGTTTACATAATTGTTTCAAGGCACCCCTAAGCCAAAATAATTACCAAGTAGTCCAACATTTTGCTTACCAATGGCCCTAGGCACACAGTTTGGGAACCACTGCCATAGACTATGGGTTTCTTAGCCTTGTTTTATATTCCTGATGTGCTCAGCCACTCTGGCTTTTAATTTCTTTTCTGTTCTGCCCACATATTAAGTCGCATGGGCAGATGATCAAATTTACGGTTTTTTTGTCTCTTAAGTGATGAGGTCCTCTATATTGTATTGTGTGTTTGGTGCATGAGGAATGGAGCCCTAACCAAGGTTTTGTGCTGATGCTTTCGATGGTTCTACATCCCATGCAATTTTGTACATGGGTAAAAAACCTTTTTGATATTGCCTATAAGCTAGGTGTCTTTTTTTGGAATTCTTGACTGAAGGCACTGGATGTTAATTTTTGTTTCAGATTAGATACCTTTTTTGAAAATGGTTTTTGGTCTATAGCAGGCCTGGCCAACAGGTTGCTCTCCAGATGTTGTGAAACTACAGATCCCAGCATTCCCCACCAGTGATCAGCTGGCTAACTAATGGCAAAGCATGATGGGGCTTGTAGTTTCACAGCACCTGAAGAGCCACAGGTTGGCCAGGCCTGGTCTATAGGGTAAAATATTCCTTAACACTTTGTCTTTAAACAGTTATATGCCAGTGTTTTTGTATAATTTTCTTAACTTTTGAAGAGGCTTCTGAGTATTGTGTAATGAAGAGTAGTGTAATTTTCTTCCCTTTCTCTTCCTGTCCTTTGATTTTGTATTCTAGTAGAGCGGTTCTATCTTTTTGTGTTTCACTGTCTCAAATGCATGTTATACTATCTCCTTGGTGTATTACTTTTCTACTAACTGGTTTTTGAGAATACTACCTTGTTTTTCATGTGAGTCTTAAGTTGGAAAAATTTCTTATTTTTGTGAACTGCCCCATTGGAATATTATTTAACCATTATGGATGGTGATGACTTGTAGCCAGTATAAAACTGTTACAGTCCACTGGTTTGAAATGAGTGGTGATGTGTATTTTGTTGTTCTTGACGGATATTTCTAGGTCAAGGAATGTGGCATGATCCTTGCTGCTGATGGAGGTAAACGCTAGGTTTCTATTATTGTTAATGTATTTCAGGAACTCGTACAGTGTGTCTTTGGTCCCTCTCCATTCAAATAGGGTGTCGTCTATAAACCTCCTCCAGAGGACTAAATTTGTGCCAAGCTCCACCCTACCCCATATGTAATGGTCCTCCCACCAGCTCATGAACAAGTTTGCATAGCTTGGCGCAAGTTTGGTCTCCATAGCAGTCCCCTGGTGCTGTAAATAGTGCACATTTATTACTACCATAGTTCCCTTAGAAGGGCAAGGGAATAGAGGGAGTGAGGAGGAAATGTCTAGGCAGGCCCTTTAGGAAGGTATCTGATAATGTGAATTTATGCATACAAATGATCATATGTTCACTCATTTGCATACCATCATTGCAGTTAGTATACTAAAACCATCTGTGAAACCTTTGCCGTGAAAGAGATAAGATCAAGTACCACATGATTCAAAAATAGTGAACAAAACCATGCAATTGTTTTATATATACCACCAACATATAAAGGGTAAAATTGGAATCCTAGAGCCTCATAATTTAACCGTTTCATGCAAGTTCATTTATGGCGGAATAAAGTCTGTATAACGTATTTACATGTACTGTATCTATCTTGTATTGCACCATCACCGCTAAATCTGAGAACAAAACAGAGGTATCCTGAGAACGGATAAGGAGAGCTCCAATGGGCCAGAATCTACATGCTCATGCATCTCTAGATCACGTAAGTACAACTGTACCTGTGTGTGTACTCTTCTTTATTACACAAGACTAAAAAAATTGGATGTGTCTAAACAGAGGACTTGAGAAGAGAAGGAACAAGAGCCATCGTAAAAAGCACCATCCATGGACTCTAAACCCTACAGAACTGTTAGCCTTAGATATTTTTAATAAAGATGTGTCTAACACCGTTTAATACAGAAGACCTAAGTGTTCTATCAACCTTTGATACACAGAAGTGTACTTAACACAAAATTGGAATAACCCGACTATATATAGGGGTGTCCTAAGCAGCGCCAATTAAATCCCACTCCAATATTGTGCACGAAATCAGAACATGTTACACAAAATCTGACTTCTCACGTGATCCTTTTTTCTACAGCGACGTGGTTGGGTGATCAACATAGCAAAAAGTCATCTCATGCCCTTGCAACAGCAACTTTCTGGGATGCCTCATAGCTACTGCAGAAAATCATCTCACAGGGAAGATTTGTGAAGATTCAATACCTGTTTCAGTGTGTACAGTCTCAGAATGCTTCAAGAACAACTTTAGCCTCTATCATCCAGGCCAGGTCATGAACACTAGTTGCCAGTTCTTTACCTGAACCAGACTCCCTTTCTGTGATGGCATGGAGACTGAGTGGTCACTTTTAAAACATAGAGGTCTCTGAGAAGACTATTAACATTAATTCAAGCAAGAAAAAATTATTCTATTTCTCCTTCATCCGGTCTGGGGGACACTGCTTACCATGGGTTGTGATGGGGAGCTTGGGAGTTGGCACCTAACTAGTTAAACTTTAGTACTGCTGGCAAACCCCTCCCCTCTACAAACCCCCTGCCTCTTCCTGTCCAGTTTTTTTTAGGTGCCCTGGAGTTTGGGCAGCCTTATTTTTTACTGCTTAGTTTAATGTTTAAAAATTTCTTTTTTTCCTTTTACTTTTTACTTTTTTAGGTGGCAGCGCTGGAGTGTGTTCTAATATAGAGAACACACTCACAGCTTGGCAGCGCAGGCATTCCCCTGTCAGCTGAGAGCCAGCGGTTCTCACTGACAGGGGCTGAAGACAAGGTGCCTGATTAAAGGGAGTGACAAGCGGTCTCATGGACCGCTGCACTCCCATAGCCTCCCCCGATAACCGGCGCTGCCATTACAGGCATAGAGCGCTGGTTATCGGGCAATGAAGATGGCGGCGGCCATCTTGGATTTCGGCAGAAGCGCCGAGGAGAAGGGGCTAAACCAAGATTCCCCCCTCAGTCATAGGAGGGGGGCGTCGGATACCTTCCGCTGCGGAGACCTCTGTCCTAGAGGTCTCCACCACTCTGCCACTATTATGATAGTTCTTTTGAAGAAAGAAGACGACGACATGGGAAAAAGAACTACAGGAAGGGGGAGCTAATACATAGAGTTCCCCCCTTCCTTCAGAGAGAGAGATGGTCCTTCCCAGGTCTTTTGGCGCCAGCACAAGCCCGGGAAAAGGAACAGAGTGATGTGGTTGTACTGGGCTAGCAGGTTTACTATTATAGCCTCCTACTAGCCATTGATATTTATGGTGTTTACTATTTCAAGTACAACTTTTAGAATATATCAGTTGTTTACTTGGTATTGCTCTGTTTTTCATTGCTTATTTTACTCTCTATATTAACTATCTATCTGTATATTCAGCTAGATTTTTTATTACTCTGTGTGCTTGGTGTGCCTTCCTTTATAAATATGACAGATAAGGGAAAGGGCCCTATGCCAAAATATTTCACATGTTCAAAATGTAATGTTAAATTACCTAGTGCTCAGAGGGACCCGTTGGCGCTCTGCACGACATGCGAAGCAGAGGCTTCCACTGCACAGATACCGCAGGTTTCAGTCCCACCGTCGGTGGAACTGGCCTGGGTTACCTCCCTTACGCAGTCGGTTAGCTCTTTAGCTGAAATGGTCCTTCAGTCTAACCAGTTGCTGACTACTGTGGCAACTTCTGTGGCTAGTAATGCAAGTTTACAGTCAGACCCCCCCGGCTTCCTCAGGTTCTAGTGCTTTGAGTTTGCCGGGACCATCCTCATTACAGACTGACCCAGTCCTGGTTGCTACAGAACCGGCATGGTCTACAGCTTTTATCAGAGGGCTGAATAAGCTTAACCAGCTACTTGACCCCTCTAGTACCCCGCCTGCTAAAAGAAAGAGGCCTAGATATGTTAATCCCCTATTGACCCTCTCAGATTCTGAGGAGGAGTCTGAAGAAGAAGGGGAAATTTATTCGGACACTGACCAAGGTCATTCCTCTGAGCAGGGAGAAGTGTCTAAGGGCCAATTTGTAAACGATTTGGTTTTAGCGGTAAGACAGGCGTTGGATCTCCCGAAACCGGAAGATGTAACCCCCAGAAACAGAAGTCTCTTTAAAAAGGCCAAGAGGAAGGCCAGCTGTTTTCCTCCCTCCGCGGAACTTGGAGATATCGCTGAAGGGGCATGGAAACATCCCGATAAAAGATTTTCTATCCCCAAGAGGTTCTCTTCCCTGTATCCCTTACAGGAAGAAGTGGCTCGCTGGGAAAGTATTCCCAAGGTGGACATTCCCATTGCTCGCTTAGCAAAACATACTTTACTCCCAGACCCGGGTTCAGCGTCCCTGCCGGACGCCAATGACTGCAAGGTTAAATCACAGCTCAAATCCATATTTGCGGCTGCGGGTTCTGCCTTTAGACCCACATTTGCCTCGGCCTGGGTGGCTAGAGCCATGGAGGCGTGGGCAGACCAGCTAGCTGAGGCCTTACAGGACTCCGAATTTCTTCCCCTAGCCTTACACCTAAAGGAGGCTTCGGGGTATATTTATGAAGCAGCCCAGAACTCAGCGGCAGTCTCCTCTTCCATTCAGGCGGCCTCCATTTCAGCCAGAAGGACGCTTTGGTTGAAATCCTGGGAAGGTGATGCGGAATCGAAAAGGTCCGTTGAAATTATCCCCTTCTTGGCTGCAGGTTTGTTCGGCCCGGAATTAGATACCCTTATTTCCCAGGCCACGGGGGGGCAAGAGCACGTCCTTGCCAGTCTATGCTAGCAGGAGCCGCGCCCCGAGGGGTAGCTCCTTTCGTCAGCCCTTTCGTGGGGCCTCTCCCCATAGGGGACAGCCCTTTAGAGGCAGGCCATCCAATTCCAGAGGCTCCTCTACCAGAGGGAGATCCTCGTTTGCATCCAAACGCCAGGCCCCTAAATCTCAGGAGAAGCCTGCGTCCTGACGACCACCCTGTATTGCAGGGGGTGCCTGTGGGGGGACGTCTGTCTCTGTTTTACGAACAGTGGGCAACGTCTTCCCAAGATCCTTGGATTCGGGGAATTATTTCAGAGGGGTACAAATTAGAACTTTCAGGCCCGGCTCCACGCCGTTACTTCCAGGCCCCTCTTTCCCGAAATCCAGTAAAAAGACAGGCTATACAGGATTGTGTAGCTTCTCTTCTAGCTCAGAGGGTCATCGCCAAGGTTCCAGATTGCCAGATAGGAACAGGGTTTTATTCCAACCTATTCCTAGTCCCGAAGCCGGACGGCTCCTTTCGCCCTATCTTAAATCTAAAGGGCCTCAATGTTCACTTAAGGGTGGACAAGTTTCGGATGGAATCTCTAAGGTCAGTGATAAACGGCCTAGAGAAAGATCAGTTCATAGCGTCCATAGATATAAAGGACGCGTATCTCCATATTCCCATTTGGATCCACCATCAGTCCCTTCTCAGATTTTTGGTGGGATCAGTTCACTATCAGTTTCGGGCCCTCCCCTTTGGCCTATCAACAGCGCCAAGGGTCTTCACAAAGATTATGTCAGTGATGGCAGCATGTCTTCACCTGCAGGGTGTTCAGGTCGTTCCTTATTTGGACGACCTGCTAATCAAGGCTTCCTCAGAGAGTTGCCTAAGCTATCGCCTATCCCTCACCCAAGCGGTTCTCGAGGGCCACGGATGGCTGATAAATTTAAGGAAATCCCAGTTGGTTCCGTGTCAGCGCATGGTGTTCCTGGGACTCATCATGGACACCAGCAAACAAAGGATATTTCTCCCAGTAGAGAAGATCACCTCTATTCAGAAGGTAACCTCCCAGGTTCTGTCTTCTCCCAGACCCTCAATGCTCTTGTGCATGAGGCTACTGGGAAAGATGGTGGCCTCCTTCGAGACCATTCCCTTCGGTCGAGCTCATTCTCGATGTTTCCAGTGGGACCTATTGTCGAAGTGGTCAGGTTCACACCTACGCCTAGATCTTCAAAAGATTTCTCTATCCAAGAGGGCGAGAACATCTCTTCAGTGGTGGATGTGCCAGGATCACTTGAATGTGGGCAGATCCTTCGCACCTTGGTCGTGGATCATAGCCACGACGGACGCCAGCCTCAGAGGTTGGGGGGCGGTGGTCCTGCACCTCCGGCTCCAGGGATGTTGGTCGGTTCAGGAGTCGGCTCTCCCAATAAATGTATTGGAATTGAAGGCCATTCTTCTAGCCCTTCAGGGAACACAATCCCTTCTTCAGGGCCACCCAGTCCGTATCCAGTCCGACAATGCCACGGCCGTGGCATATGTCAACAGACAAGTAGGAACCAGGAGCGCAGCGGCGATGGATATCGCAGCCCAAATATTGTTTTGGGCAGAGCTATATGTTCCGGCAATATCAGCAGTTTTCATTCCAGGAATAGAAAACTGGGAGGCGGACTATCTAAGTCGAAACCAGATGATGCCGGGGGAGTGATCACTTCACCTGGAAGTCTTCCAATCTCTGGTTCACAGGTGCGGTCTTCCAGACATAGACCTCATGACTTCCAGACACAACAAAAAGGTCCACAGGTTCTGCGCAAGGGTAAGAGATCCCCTAGCGGCGGCAGTGGACGTCCTGACGATGTCATGGGAATTCAGGATGGGATATCTGTTTCCTCCGATCCCCATGCTTCCTCGCGTCCTCAGACGAGTTCGACAGGATTCCCTACCAGTAATTCTGGTAGCCCCCTTCTGGCCATGGCGTGTGTGGTTCGCAGAAATAATATCTATGGCGGAAGGTCCGGGATTCCACCTTCCGTTATGTCACGACCTTCTTCTTCAAGGTCCATTCCATCACCAGAATTTACATCGGCTCAATTTAACGGCATGGCTGTTGAAGCCAGCCTTTGGAGGGCTAGAGGGTTTTCTTCCAGTGTAATTCAAACGTTGATGCGAGCTAGGAAACCAGTGTCATCTTGCATCTATCACAGGATTTGGAAGGCATATATTAGATGGTGTGAAAGTAGGACATACCACTCGTCCTCCTTTCGCCTCCCGCGCTTGTTAGCTTTCCTTCAGCATGGCTTAGAAGCAGGCCTTAGATTAGGATCCTTAAAGGTTCAGGTTTCAGCCCTTTCGATATTTTTCCATACGAAGTTGGCTGACTTACCAGACATTAGAACTTTTTTCCAAGGAGTTCTCCATATACAGCCTCCTTATGTCCCTACTACAGATCCATGGGATCTCAATCTGGTTCTGGACATGCTCAAGGGACCCCCCTTCGAGCCTTTAAACAAGGCGGATTTGAAGTGTTTAACCTGGAAGGTCCTTTTTCTTCTGGCTATTGCCTCTGCTCGCAGAGTTTCTGAATTAGGAGCCCTGTCCTGTCGGGAACCTTATTTGGTGTTCCACGAGGACAGAGCGGTGTTAAGAACCCTTCCTTCCTTTGTGCCAAAGGTAGTTTCGGCTTTTCATCTAAACCAGGAAATAATTGTTCCGGTTTTCTCATCCACTTCTCATACGGATCAGCAATCGATGAAAAAATTGGATGTGGTTAGAGCTCTCCGCATTTATGTTAAAAGAACTTCCCAGATTAGACGGACTGACTCACTGTTTGTTCTTTATGACGCTAATAAGAGAGGCTGGCCAGCCTCAAAACAATCCATCGCCAGATGGATTACGGCTACCATCAGGCAAGCTTATATTAATGCTAACCGTGCTGTGCCGGAGAGACTTACGGCCCATTTCAACCAGATCGGTGGGGGCCTCGTGGGCAGCAAGGAATGGAGCTTCTGCGGACCAGCTTTGCAGGGCAGCCACCTGGTCCTCTGTCCACA
Organism: Mixophyes fleayi; assembly: GCF_038048845.1. Taxonomy (NCBI): domain Eukaryota; kingdom Metazoa; phylum Chordata; class Amphibia; order Anura; family Limnodynastidae; genus Mixophyes; species Mixophyes fleayi. Next base: position 79,150,970 of record NC_134405.1, read on the forward strand.
CCTTTACCAAATTTTACCAGTTTAATATATTTGCCTCTGCGGATGCAAATTTTGCTCGTAGTGCTTTACGAGCAGGGCTTTCAGAGTAGTCCCACCCTTAGGGGGCTGCTTTAGAACGTCCCCATGGTAAGCAGTGTCCCCCAGACCGGATGAAAGAGAAAAGAGGATTTATGTACTTACGTTAAATCCGTTTCTCTGATTCCGTCTGGGGGACACTGCGATCCCTCCCTTCTGTTTTTCTTCTGTGTGTTCTTGTGTGACTGCCCTTTTTTATCTTGGGCTTGTTAAAACTAACTGGACAGGAAGAGGCAGGGGGTTTGTAGAGGGGAGGGGTTTGCCAGCAGTACTAAATTAACTAGTTAGGTGCCGACTCCCAAGCTCCCCTCCACAACCCATGGTAAGCAGTGTCCCCCAGACGAAATCAGAGAAACGGATTTAACGTAAGTACATAAATCCTTTTATTACAGATTCTAGAGAAGGTTTATTTTGTGGTCGAAAGACCAGATAAAAGATCATATGTTTGCCAGTATCCCAATTATTTTGGAATTTCTTAAAGATGGGTTTTATTAAAGGTCTTGGTTCTCTACACTGAACGTACAAATATCTGCATTCTTCATGCCACGTTGGCATCTCAGTCTTGTCAGTTTTTTCAAGCTGTTAAAAGATTGCGACCAAGAATTAAACCTTTTGTGGCACCTTGGGATCTCAATATTGTTTTGGATGCCTTCGTTTCAGGTCTATTTGAACCACTGCAAGATGTTCCTGCCAATGGCTCAACTTTTAAAGTATTGTTTTTAGTAGCAATTACATCTGCTTGTCAGGTAGGAGGTCTACATACCTTGTAGTGTAAGGAGCCTTTCTTAAACATCTATGCTGGTAAGGTAGTCTTAAGTTGTTTCTTCCTTTCACATTAATCTAGATATAGTACTGTTGCCATCCAACTAATGAGAGAGAACAACTTCTTCATACTCTAGACTTGGTCAGAGTGATGTCTATTTATCTCTCCAGAACAAGGACTTTCAGAAAAACTGAGCAACTATTTGTTCTTCCTGTTGCTCTGCACAAAAGATGTTCTCCATCAAGGCCAACCTTGACGAGATCGATCAAGGACCTTATTGCACAGGCCTGCAAGGGGAATGGTGTAAAGTACCTGAACTATTGAAGGCACACTTGACAAGGGATGTGTCTACCTCCTGGGCACGCAAGGCTCAGACATTGGCAAATGACATCTGAAAATCAGTCTTCAACTCACATGTTTACCAAACATTATTTGTTAGATGTCTTATCTGCTGTTGACATGCAGTTTGGGAGAGATTCTCCAGCAAGTTCTTCCATAAAATTAGTTTATGCACCAGTGGCGGTGGTGTTTAGCCCATACTGCTTAGGTATGACCCAGGGTCCGAGCTACTATGCAGTAGGGAAGGGAAACTGGAGAACTATACGCACTGTTAATTTCCTTTCCTTGAAATACTCCATGACCGCTCCATGTTCCCTATTATGTTTTATGTTTTGTAGGATAGCTTTGTTCCACACTCACAAAAGGTTAATGCCTTAGTCAGTTAAGTGCTAGCATGGAATATTCCAAGGAAAGGAAATTTAATGGTTAGTATGATTTTCCAATTTCTTGCCATTGTAAGAAATGTGTATAGAAGGTGGAATTGGAGTCTGGGCACCACATAACAAATCTCCTAGGAGAGGAGGTTGCTAGCAGTTGGCACATACATGTCAGGATGCTGGTGGTAATTCGTATCCCGATGCTTGGTACACCGACTATACCTAGAAAAAAAACACGAACAGTGAAATCACAGCATAATTAAAATATACATGACGGAGGACATCACCAAAAGACCTGCTGTAAAGGCTGAAGATACTGAATGCCGGCACTTCATTGTGACTACAGCGACATGTACATTTAAAGAGGTCTGTTAACGTTAGGGTTAAGCTGTGTCAAACGTTGGTGATGTTACATTAAAGCGCCAGTATCTTTGGATTTTACAGCAGTTGCAAAACAGGTTTTGTTAAGGTAATGTTCTCTGTTGATGTCAAGGTAACAGTACATTTTAATTATGCCGTGTTTTCACTGTTTTTAGGTATAGTCTGTGTCTGTATCCCACACATCGGGATACCGTACCCAACCCGAGATTGTCTCCTGAACCGGTGTGTAGCCAAAACTAAGGTGAGGGCAGGCAGGACAAATCCGCTGCAGTAGCTCTCCTTCATAGGAGAGAACAGTTTAGGCAGCCAGAGCCGTGAGGATTAAGGGGGTGCACTTAGTGTGGGGGGCATGTTTCTCTCCTGTCTGGTGGGCTTAGTGGAGAACACACTTTGTTTGTGCTAGTGTTTTTTCTCTCTCCTGCTGTACTCTTATCTTGTATTGTTTGTTCATAAGATAGGCTGTAATGCTATATTTATTTGCTGATTCACACTGTCCTACTTTGGTTAGCTTGAGTTGTTTGACGCTATACCAATAGTAACTGTATTGGATTGCCATTCAGGGTTAATTAAAAAATTTGTTTTCTTTCCCTAGTTTAATTGGTGGGGTCCTATATTACGATTTCTTGTCTGGAATGTATTTCATCACTGGCTGACAAAGGGCCTTCCAAGACTGAAACCTTTGCTGAAAAGTCTATATTGTGCCGAATGTAATCCTAAATTATCTTTTGGACAGTCTGACCTGGAAGCCCTGTATGCAGGATGTGAGATGGAGTGCTGTCATCTGCACTCTTCTGCAACCGCATCTGAAGCCATGGAGGAGCTGGCTTGGGCGAAGCCACTGGAGACAGCCATAGCCCTATGGACTCTGGTAATATCTCAGACCAGAATTATAGGTGAACTTGTTCCTTCTCAAAACATTCCTTCACAGCTAGAGCTGAGCACCAGTGCGGCTTCCCTAGTGGGACTGGTATTAACCTTAGCTAAGGGTCTGGCTAGGGCTGCTTCCTCCTTGGAATGTCTCCTTACCACTCATCATAGGGAAAACAGGCAAGTGCCATATTCCTGAAACAATAAATGCCATTGTTTCTGACCTCTCTTCCGAGGACGATGGTGAGTTATTTCACAAAAGTTACCATTCAGCGCTCACCTGAGCCTGCCCCCACTTCCTACAGGGCATCTGGCCCTTTTAAGCATAATGGGGTGGCTATTTTGATCAAACCAGGGTGTCCCTTTTAAATTGGAGAAGCGGATATAGGATAAAAATGGCCGCTACCTGATTCTAGTGGGATCCCTGGGTAAGTAGGTTATTACCTTGGCTTCCTTTATGCCCCTAACTCCCGCCAGATCCCTTTCTTGAGATGCACAATTCAAGTTGTCCAGTAGATTAAGAAAGGCATGGTCTTTTACATGGGAGATTTTAATATAGCTCCGGATCCCCCTTCCTACTGTGTCTCTGGCCCAGAATTGTGCTCAGCTGCTTACTGAGTTTGATCTATACGACTTTTGGAGAGCAACACATCCAGGGGAATGAGATTATACATTTTTTTCCCCCCCCGTGCACAACTTCTTTTCTCGTATAGATCTCTGATAAATGGCCTCTTCAGCGGGCTTCCAACATCTTGATTATGCTAGATTAGATGGTCCGATCATGCTCCGTTAACTTGGGTTCATTGGGGGTTCCTGCCAGAGATCCCGCCCCCACCCCCTGGCACATGGCTGAATATGGTCTGTTGGAGGATATTGGAGAACAGGTGCTGAGTGAAGCACTGGATTCTTACGTGTAGATTAACACACCAGAGGACACATCAGAATACATGCACTGGTGCGGTTTGAAGGCGCTCATGAGGGGAGCGACTATATAGTCTGAGGCTAAACTTAGATGCACCTATTTGGAGGTGCTTGAATCTTAAGAAACCCAGGTTGTTGCTCTAGAGCAACAACACAAGCACAAACCTTCTGACCCAGCCATTAAAGCATCTTTGGTTGACTTTTGGGAAAAACTCGTTAATGCTGCTACAGGTTATTAATGCCATAGCCATGGTAAATCAGAAGTTTTTATACTTTGGAGAATAGGGTGTGCAAACTTCTGGCTTGTAAACTTAAGGGTAAGAACACCATTAATCGTATTAAAGCTCTTGCAGGCCCTTGTATCTATAACCCATCTGACATTGCTAACCAGTTCGCCACTTACTATGCGCAGCTTTATAATCTTCGCCAACCCACATCTCAGCCTCACCCCTCCCCTACTAGTATAGCTGCTTTCTTAGATTTCCTTCAGTTCCCCGCCCTAGACACGGATGTGGTAGCTGGGCTGTACTCGCGCTGGATGGAGGAGGAGATGCACACGTCGATAAAAATCCTTTAAAAGAGACAAAGTGCCAGGACCTGATGGCCTCATAAATGGCTTCCGTGCGGAGCTTGGCCAGGTGCTCACGTCTATTTAATAAGGCCAAAGAGGAATATTACCCAAAGAGATGTTGGAGGCTAGGATAGTTCCCATCTCCAAGCCTGGCAAGGACCCTGCCCGTTGTCAGAACTATACACCAAATGCGCTCTTAAACCGAGATCTTAAATTATTTGCCAAACTGATTGTCAATAGGCCCAACCCTATCCTACCGAGCCTCATTAATCAAGGCCAGGTTGGTTTTGTGTTGGGCAGACACATACCGGGTTCTTAATATATTGTCCACCCACATAACTCAGGCTCAACCTCTACTGTTAATCTCGTTAGACGCCCAGAAGGCGTTTGACAGGATTCATTGGGAATACTTGAAGGGCATCCTTGCCAGGTTTGGGTTTAGTGGTTTCTTTCTTCATGTGTTTCACACCCTGTATAGTTGTGCCTCAACTAGAGTTCTCAATAACGGATTCCTGGGGGCCCCTTTTGATATTATTAATGGAGCTAAACAGGACTGCCTGCTCTCTTCGCTTATCTACGCACTGACAATGGAGCCTTTAGCAGAACAGATCCGGACAGTGTCAGCTATCGCAGGCACCCAGATTTGGGATATAAATCATAAGGTTTGTCTATTTGCAGATGATGTCCTTTTGTTCCTGACCAAGCCCGAGACCTCTTTACCTGCCTTGCAGGAAGTCCTTAGACTTTTCTCTTACTAATTATGCTATCACCAATGTTTTGTCTGAAGAATTCATACACTTACTCAGGAAGCCTTCGGTTCTCTCTTTATCTAAACTAATATCTCATAACCAACTTTAATCAGGATTATCGTAAACCAAATGCTATGTAGCTATGTTACAGCTATGTAGCATTCTAATAGCAACCTAAGTCTGCCATGTGAATTCATAGAGAACACAGAGACCTGAACTTAGTAATTATGCTTTAATATGGAAAAAAATAATCCACAATGGTTAAGATGCAAAACAATTGTCAAAGTTAATTCAGACTAGTCTTATATAAAAAAAATCATTGGTCTGTATGGCCGGTTATGCATTCTGACATCCCTGCTCCTATTGGGATGAAACAAACGAGATGTGGTCCAGTTGGATCCTGGCTGGGGTTAGGGTACTGGTCGGACCTCCCATTGGTGTACGCTGGGCAGAAATTTGAGCTGGGGGAGCCTGTTGTGAGCCGTCCATGGGATGGAGTTGGATGACATTTAATATAGAAACAAAAATGACACTGGGCAGCCACCTCATGGGTGTGTTATAAGAGCTGCTAATTATTTTTAAAAAGTTGACCATTACATCCAACTTATTGATAAATAATTTGAAGATTTAAACCCGGGGATTTCCGCCTGCTAGGATTCAATGGAACACTTCTCAATAAGAAATGGACTCCTACAAGTGAAAAAAGTTAAAAAAAAAAAAAAAAAAGATTCAGGCGTCCACAGACCCCCTTCACCATCAGCATTTATTTATATAGTGCTAACATATTTCGTAGCACTTTACAATTGGGGACAAACAGTAATAAACAAACTGGGTAAAACAGATAAATAGGTGAGAGGGCCCTGCTTGCAAGCTTACAATCTATGGGACAATGGGAGTTGGATACATGAGGTTAAGTCTACATATTGCATTTCGGTCCAGCAAGGTTGCAAAGGTAAAAAAACAACAAAAAACTGATGTCAGAACTAGAATGAATATGTCAATGCAAATTAGTTTTTTTGTGACATTCAAACACCATTCAAGTCAGGGTAATTTTACACTGGTCTAACTGCTCACCAGAATGTTCTATAAAGATCTGACCTATTGTGTGAAGGTAATAAGTTTCCCTTCCTTTACAGACCAGATATGACTCCTGTTTGATTTTTGATAAAATTACATATTCTTGTGTCCTTATTTCCCTTTGTTCAAATTTATCCTAGCTACTTAACCTCCTGTCACCTAGTTGAGATGTCCTGAGATATCACAGAACCAAGAAGAATGTGAAGGGTCTGTTTTTGGATTTTATAGAGAATTTTGCTATAACCCTAAAGTGAGGTTACAAGAGATTTTAGCTTTTACGGCCTGTGTAATAAATTGATCTTGGACTCTAATCTGTAGCTACACCTCTGGATATCGCTCTCCATAAATACCTAATGGATAGAGCAGAATAATTTAGAGGCAAGATAATGTATTTAGTCTCTCCCTCTCAGGTTTTGACCCATGATTGGGACTAGGTGTCAATCTGACACCCTTGCCCAGAGCTGGATTAAGGCTCTGAGGGGCCTGGACACTTTAGATGGGCCCCAATGATGTAACATGGTTATCATTTTAGACATTGTATACAATACACAGGCAATACTATGTGCTCTGATGTTGGGTGCATAAAGTTCTGCCTTCATGAGCAGTACAGTGTGAAGTGGGACATACCTCCCAACTGTCTAAATCCTGACTAAGCGAGACTGTCACTCAAATTCGGGACTGTCCCTCCAGATTTAGTACAGTTGTCAGACTCCTGCTCTCTCCTAGCTGTTCTTGTCACTTTCACCACTTGTGGCTGCTGGTGTCTTTAGATCAGTTGCTGCTTGTCTGGATCCTGAAATGCTGGGGGCCCTATTTGGGAAAAAAATGGGTACATGATATTTAGAAAACTCCAACTAGCCCAAGTGTTAAATCAGTAGCACACAAGTTTTAGAATTAGGCCTCCCTCCACCCCCAACATTAAAATACTAATATTCACATTTGCTAAATAGATCTATTTCCCTCCAACCAGCCCCAACATTAAATTAATAGTATTCCCACTTAATAACTAATCCTTTTTTTCCTCCCTCGGGATAGCCCCAGCAATAAATTAAATAGCATTTACATTTAATATAACCATTTCCCACAACTATCACCGGCATTAAATAATTCATATTTATAATCACAATTAATAAATAGCCCCCCTCCCCAAAATCAGTCCCATATTCTATTAATAGCCCCAAACCACCTCACCTTAAATTAATAGGACCCAGCATTAAATTAAATAGCTCCACCAATAAATTAAATTGCCCCACCATCACCCCACAAATAAAATAGCACTCATTAAATAATTAGCCCTCACCTGCACTCCACCATTAAATAGCCTACCTCCCACACTATATTAAGTCCCCACCCTTCCCTTACACATATATATATATATATATATATGAATATGAGATACAAAAAGACTGGGGGCGCCAACCATAGTGTATTAAAAGTGATATATGACACTCTCCATAGATATGTAGTGCTCATACCGAATAATCAGTAAATCTGGGCCAAGATTAGCAGTCACTCTGATGGTACCGGATAAAATAGGAATCCTCTCAACGAGCCCTTTATTCAGATGGCACATCCAGTCATATTGACTACCGCTAATCTGCAGACTCAAAAATGGCCACAATAGTGTGATAACATAAGACCAAATCAGAATTCAGAGCAATCATGTATTTAATGGCAGCAAATTAGCTCTGCAACACAGTAAAACAAATGCCCGTACATAAAAAGGATAAAAACACGCTTATCTGTCCTCTAGCACATGCGCAGATGAAAAGAGTACCAGCCGGCAATGTCCCATACACATCCCACAACGGTCACAGGATAAAGACAAGAAAGCTCTCCCACGCGTTTCGTCTTATATAAAGACTTTTTCAAGGAGTAATGAATACAAGCCACTATGGACTCTTATATGCTTAGTTGTCTTCACATCCAACCAATCAAAATGCGACTCCGGAAGTGTGGGCGGAAGCCATCTCAATCCCGATACCTCACATCCGGTTTGGTCATTTCCGGTATAACGATCCCCACAGAAAACATTCCCAATCAAATAATATTATTACATATAGAGCTATTTAAGGATGTGTATACTAGAAGTCCTATATACACAATATGTATCTAAATCCTCTTATTATATAACATTAAAAGTATGGGCAAACATATCTCAAGCCCAATATGTCATATCCTATGTCATGTCACTTCTGGTATGGCGAATAAAATATACTACCATACCAATAGTCCAAAAACAGGACCTGTACACATAGAGACATACATTAACATAATTAATATTATAATCAGAGCCATCATTAAAAGTGCTATCTAGTACATGAAGTTCTGGCTATTACATATACAGATATTCCATACAATGGTACCATAATACATACAATATCAAGTACATATAATCAACCCAAAAAATATGGGTTCCATATGACAGATCTAACTAATACAAAGCCAATCTAGCTATATAAATCACTGTTCAGTATTAGTAAAAGGTATTCGTAAAAAAGACATCACACCAATATAGTACCAGATGACGATAATCCTAAAAAAAAGTAAAGGGTTACCAACTAATACATATATATATACACTGCCCGCACCCATCATCATTATCATTATTTATTTATATAGCGCCAGCAAATTCCGTAGAGCTTTACAATTAGGAACAAACATCAATAACATTCTTAAAACAATACTGGGTAATACATACAGACAGAGAGGTAAGAGGGCCCTGCTCGCAAGCTTACAATCTATGGGACGATGGGAGTTAGAAACACAAGGGCATGTGCTACATCATATTGCACAATGGACCAGCTAGAATGCAAAGGTAAAAGTACTGAGTGGGCTGTGTGTGCAGGGCTGCCAAGAGGAATTCAGGGCCCGGGTACAACAAATTCATGGGGCCCCCCCTCATAGACGAGTAAGCCCTAAAAAAATCGCAAAAAAGAGTCGCGGTTGTGGTCATACATCCAGGGGCGTGTCAATGCGCCATTGGGGTGTGGCTAGCACATCAAATTAACTAGGTCCTGAATTCACCAGAGCGTGACATATGTCCCAGCACTCCAGACTTTTAAGACATCTAGCGCCACAGTGTAGTATACAAAGAATGCAGTGTGTACACAAAGAGTTCAGTCTTGGCCTGCGCCCACTTGGCTCACCAAACACTCACCAAACATTGGCATTGTCCCTACTAGAATCACAACATTTCACACACTATGCTGCTCTGTCCTACCTGTTCTCACTTTCTCCACCCGAGGCTGCTGGTTTCTTTAGTTGTGGCTTGCCTGGATCTTGGAATGTAGAAGGACCTATTTGGGGGGAAAAATGGCTACATTTAGAAAATTACAGTCAGACGCAGCGTTAAATCAATAGCACCCACGATTAATAATTAGGCCTTCCTCCAGCCCCAACATTAAAATAATAGTATTCACATTTAATAAATAAACCTATTTCCCGTCATGCATACAGCCTAGCAATACCTTTTTCCCACAACCATCACTGCCATTAAAAAATTCATAGTCACATTTAATAAATAGACCTCATTCTCCCCAAACTCACCTCCACATTCAATAGCCCCCAAATCACCCCATCTTAAATTAATAATCCCCACTATTAAATTGCCTCACCATCACCCTACAAACAAAATAGCGCCCATTAATTAGCCACCACCTACCGCACACACACTACATTGCAACAAGCCCCATCACAACTACACTGCGCCCTACATGCTGCTTTCCCCCTTTTTATTCACTCTGTGCCTCTCTGCCCGTTTTCCTCCTCTGTGCCTCTCTGCCCCTGTTTTCCTCCTCTGTGCCTCTCTGCCCCTGTTTTCCTCCTCTGTGCCTCTCTGCCCCTGTTTTCCTCCTCTGTGCCTCTCTGCCCCTGTTTTCCTCCTCTGTGCCTCTCTGCCCCTGTTTTCCTCCTTTGTGCCTCTCTGCCCCTTCTTTATAGTACTGTCCCTCTGTTTCCTCTCCTTGCCTCTCAGTTTCTCTCTTTTCTTCTCTTCTCTTCTGTCTCTTCTTCTCTCTTCTTTCTTCTGCCTTGGTCTTGTTTGTCTGGCTGTGGCGCTCCTCACTGACTGACTGCCGGGCGTGACTTGATGACGTCACGCCCGGCAGTCAGTGTGAATGGAGAAGACAGGAGAGGAGGGACGCGGCGCCGCGGGTCACGTGAGTATGGGATTTTTTTTTCTCATCCAGCTCCCCCCACCAATGAAGCCCGCAACCCCCAACACCCACGCCCCCCCCCCCTGCAGAAAAAAAATAAAATAAAAGAAAAGAATGAAAAATAAAAAATGGAAAAAGATAAAAATAAAAATTAAGTTAGCAGCGAGGGCCCGGCCCGGGCCCCCTGGCATTGCCGAGCCCGGGTAAAATGTACCCACTCCCCCCCCTCTCGGCGGCCCTGTGTGTGTGTGTGTGTGTACTAATGTTGGTCAGAGGGTTGTTGTCTTTTGTTAGCTGTATAGAGGGTGGTAATAGGGGAGATTAAGATGGTGGTTGAGGAATATCATAAGCTTGTCTGAAGAGGTGGGTTTTCAGAGAACACTTGAAGGTTTGAAGACTTGAGGAAAGTCTTACTGTGCGAGGGAGGGAATTCCACAAAGTGGGTGCAGCCCGAAAAAAGTCCTGTAACCGAGAATGGGAGGATGTGAGTGGAGAGTGGAAGAGAGACGCAGATCTTGTGCAGAACGGAGGTGTCGAGTAGGGAGATATTTTGAGACAAGTGAGGAAATGTATGTTGGTGCAATTTTGTTGACGGTCTTGTATGTTAGTAGAAGAATTTTATATTGGATTCATTGAAATACAGGCAACCAATGTAGAGAATGACAGAGTGGCTCAGCAGAGGAAGAACAGTTTGCAAGGAAGATCAATCTAGCCGCTGCGTGCATAATATGGGTTCAAGTCTGACTTTGGGAAGACCAGTAAGGAGGGAATTGCAATAGTCAATGCGGGCAGGCCCGGCGCTCCCATTAGGCAAGGTTAGGCACTTGCCTAGGGCGCCGGGCTCTGTGCGGCGACCGCTGACCATACCTGTCACGGCCGCCGCACAGCATTCAGATAGGTAGGATGAGGACCAGGATAGGACAGTGCCTCCAAGACCTCGGGATTGTAGCGTTTGTATGAGGAGAGAGTGGTCAACAGTGTCAAATGCAGCAGAGAGATCCAGGAGAATTAGAAGAAAGTAATGGTTTTTACTTTCTGCTGTGATCAAATCATTGACAACCTTGGTCAGCGCAGTCTCTGTGGAATGTTGAGAGCGAAAGCCTTACTGACAAGTATCCAGTAGGTTGTTTGCTGTAAGAAAGTGTGTGAGGCGAATGTAGGCAATTCTCTCGAGAAGCTTGGAGGGGCACGGGAGCTGAGAGATGGGGCGGTAATTTGCGATAGAGTTTGGGTCAGAATTTTGTTTTATTAAAATGGGAGTAATCACTGCATGCTTGAATAGTGATGGAAAAATACCAGTAGAAAGAGAGAGATTACAGATTTTAGTTAGAGGGGGAATGAGCACAGGAGAAAGGGACCTACTAAATTGTGAGGGAATGGGATCAAGAGGACAGGAGGTAGAGTAGGAAGATGAGAACAGAGTAGAAACATCCTCTTCATTTGTGGGATCAAATGAAGAGAGAGTGTTAGAGGGTGCTACAAAGGAACTGAGCTGATTGCGCACACACTATATATGTACGGCCCATACACACTATGAATTTACCCACAAATACCTACTTGTAGTTTTATATGCTGAGTGAGTAGCTGTCGTATGACAACGAAGCTCAGAGGGGATACACTTATAGTGTAGAGGATGCCACCAGAATGCAGAGTGTGGGTGACTTAGTCCTGCGTGTGCAATAAAGTTTAGGATTTGCGGAACTTGAGGTTACATATTCTTCTGCCTTTTTCCTGGCCTTTTTATCAGCTTTTTGCCATGCCTCTGAAACTTCTAAGAGTTGAGATTGCGTAAAACTGTTCATCTGCTTCTTCTGTCTTTTATGATTAAGAAGGGGTAACCATCATTCTCTGCAAATTACTGTTGTGCATGGAAATATTCAGTGGTGTGAAGGTTACATTTTCACACTTTGCGGTTTAGTATTTCATGCATATTATTTTTCTTACAGAAAGGTTTTGACAAGGGCTCCCTTCTTTGATGATGTAAGATTTAGCGCAATCAGTTTTCTTTCAGTGCCAGTTAGTATTGATGACAGACTTTTTTTTTTTTTTTTAACATGTTCATCCTCCCATTGTACATCCTATAGAACCGTGGGATCTGAATTTGGTGCTCACGGCGCCTACACGAGCCCTTAAAATTGGTTGATCTCCCCTATGTCACCTGAATGGTTGGTTGTGTTTTCACTCTCCTTTTCTTCAGCTCGTTGTGTGTCTGAGTTGGGGGCCCTCTTTTTTGTTCCGTAGCCAGTCTCTCTGTTTCACTGGAACAGGAGATTGTTGTTCTCCGAATTCTGATATATCTTGGCAACTTCTCGACGTGGTTCGGGCTTTCAGATATTATGTGGACCATACGGCTTTAGTTCATAAGACCAATAACCTTTTCATTCTGTGTGATAGCTAAGCAATCTATTGTTCGTCGGATAACATTCACTATTCAATTGGCTTACATTGAGGTGGCTAGACCTGTGCCAGTTGAGTAAAGGCACGACCAGGGCGGTTGGTGCTTCGTGTGCAGCATGTCATGATGCTTTAGCAGAACAGTTTTGCCAGGCTGCTACGTGGTAGTCTTTCCACATATTTTCCAAATGTTACAAGTTGTAGGGTTTTGCATCCCCAGGATGCAAGCTTAGGGGAAAGGGTCTTATGTGCAGCTGTTTAAGAGCAGTCCCATCCTTAGAGGTATCTTTAGAATGTCTCTATCGTCACAGTGTCCCCCAATGGCAGGGAAGAGAAAAGAGGATTTTTTTTGTTTTACTCACCATAAAATCCAATTATCTGAGCCCGTTGGGGGACGCTATGCTCCTCCCTTTGCTCTGGCTGTTTGGTTGGTTGCTTATGTTCTAGGTATTCTGTTGTAAATCAAGGAGTTGGAGCTGGGCCACCCTGACTCATAGGCACACACGCGCATTGCACATTCTCCACCCATGGTGGATATGCCAATTTGCTGCCTGATTTAAGCCCATATTTCAAGTAGGAAAGAAGGGAAGGGAGCAAGCGGCTTTGGGATCAGCATTCTATAGAATCTGGTGTTCTAAGTCCTCGTGTGATGACCACACACCCACCCACACACATGGACACACTAACGTCATCAGACCTGACCGCCGGGTCCATAGACAATGTACCTGTGCATACGCCATCCCAGTGTACGGTCACATAAGATTTTATTGATCTTAAAATAAGCTTGAAGGTGTGCAGATTGGTTTGGTTGTGAATTGTCTTCTAACTGCTTAATAAAACAAGCTGTAATTCAATTTGTTCTTCAAATGTACTACTTTTTATGAGTCTGGTTTTATATATTGCATCATTTTAGATCTAATGTGTGATGTTGCATGGTGTATCAAAACACAGAAAAGGTTGGGAACAATTAGGTATAAATTGTCACTCAGGACTAACAGCAAAAAATCAGTATATGCATAGGACAAGTAACCATTTAATATTATTTTTGCTTCTGCATATGAGAAAATAAGCAACTTTAGCTGAACTAAACATCAAGTGAACAATCTATGAATAAGATGGTAGACAGGTAGGTAGGCAGTATGTACAGTATTTGAAGCAAAATAAGTGTGAATATAAGCTGAAGTCGCCAAAACCAATGCTATTTACTTAAACTTATCAAACCAGACACTGTAATCCTCCAAGTATCCTAGAGAGAAACACATTATCAATCTCTTTTCTTTTGAAATGCGTCACAATGTTTACAAGAAATAGTGTCGTGATTATGGCATAAACAATTGTTAAGAAAATGAAACATAATTTAATACAGTAAAAGAGATGAAGTAGTAAACATTCCAGCAGTACTATACCATGGTAACACGATGTGACCCTTTTTATTGCTATATATCTGGTACAAAGCCTTCCATCTTTTATAGTGATTTGTAATTAGGTGTTTTAATGGCACTATGAAGCGTCCCCTTTTCTTTTATTCATAGATTTATTTTCCTGAAGAAAGTGTACGAAGCTATTTCTATATACTAGTGAATTGCACCTTCTTTATATTTTCTATAAATGCACACTCCCCAAGATAGGAGATATGAGTTGTTTTATGCCTTGTGAGATTATTTATTTATTTATAAGCTGCCACAGATTCTGTAGCGCCGGATACTTAAAAATACTAGCCTGATATTAGAACTTTGTAATTTCTTGAAGGTAATTCTGCTGTTTAAGATCTGTCCATGTTTCAGCTGCCTCCAGGCAATTACACAAAGGCACTTTGGTTTTGGTTTGTGTTTTTACTCCCGTTTATTTTATGCAACTGTTGTGCGATATTACTCTATGTTCTTTTGTAATTATATATATATATATATATATATATATATATATATATATATATATGAGAGGAGGCGCACAATAGTGTAGTATGGCAAGTAAAAAAATCCCAAAAAGGAACCAAACCACCAGAAATGAGTGAGCCAGAGCTTCCCACCATGTGGGTATCAACAGTATCTAAAATAGATATGTATAGCTCATAGGATAGAACGTCACACACAGCCAGATGACGTTCAAAAAGGTATAAACAGGTCACACCAATGAAGATGTATGCGTACCAGAAGCCAATTGTTCAATGGCTTATCTGTAGGATATCCCGTAGACTGTGAGGATGTATTCAATCTTCAGCCACATTAGGTTATCCCATAGGTTACCTTTGATTTCTGCTAAATTGAAATGCTGCTGGAAGGCCTGTGTCTGCCATTGAACAATTGGCTTCTGGTACGCATACATCTTCATTGGTGGGACCTGTTTATACCTTTTTGAACGTCATCTGGCTGTGTGTGACTTTCTATCCTATGAGCTATACATATCTATTTTAGATACTGTTGATACCCACATGGTGGGAAGCTCTGGCTCACTCATTTCTGGTGGTTTGGTTCCTTTTTGGGATTTTTTACTTGCCATACTACACTATTGTGCGCCTCCTCTCATTTACTTTTAGATTTATTCCTGCTACACCGCTTGCTACAGAGGATTGGCAGCCGGCCGCACAGGGGAAGTGTCATATAAGAAGGAATCATCTTAAGACATTGGACTTTAATACTACTATACTGGTGCAGTGTCCTAGCGCCTTTTTGTATCTATTCTGTGTCATATATATATATATATATATATATATATATATATATATATATATATATATATATATAAAATTATATTTACATATTTACTTTAAGCATTATGATTGCCATTGTCATTATTAAATTACGATTTAATGTTCTGTCTTTTTATGTTCTTAAAAAATGAATGTGACAGGTTAGCTTATAAATAATACATTTACGGCAGATAACTCTTTGGGTTTACTTTAGTAACACTGATAAAGTTAAGGTGTAACGGCAGAACTGGGTAGATAATAGTGTGAGAGATAATTTAGGGGAAATTTAATAATTTTTATACTGACCAGGTGGTTTTGTTTTGATTAACCCTTTCACACTCACATGTCATGCATACTCAAGTTCGTTTTGTACCAATGATACGACATAATGCACAAATTCACCTTTGTGTAAGGATAAATTATATAGCCTATAAGTTAGTCCAATAAAATATTAGATAAATAAATTTAATCAGAGTTGAAAACTAAACAATAGTTAACATGAGCTTTTTAATTCAAACGGGTAAATGTCAGACGAAAAACAGAATAGAAAACAAACTTTCCGGACGTCTATCTCTCCCTTTATAATTAATCATTTCCACTGTAGTTTGTCCATATGTTGTCCATTGAAACCAACTATAAAATGTCTATTTCTCAAAACAGAATGCAGTAAAAGTCCTCTTTTCATGTTCAGCTATCCTGGCCAATGCCACAAGCGAATCATGTTCTGACATATAGCTTTATCTGCACACAACCAAGCCCCCCAGTTTCTCAATACTCAATACTCATTACCATGACAATGAAACATTCCATTCATTCCACAGTGTAGCTGCTGTGGCTTCAGCAAACTCCATTTCTTTGTTCAGTTACAGCTGTTATTAAACAATACTACACCTTCTACAGCAATCATGCATAATCTTCTTTATCTCTTTACCAGAAGCCTTTCATAAAAAAAACCCCAAAAACTACATAGTGAAGGTTTTGTTTGCAATATGTTCCAGTATGTTCAGACCTGCTCTGTTTACACATCTTGACTCAATCCTTTCAGTCTGGGAATGTTTTCTATTATATTATACGGTTGTTGTTTTTTGTTTAAAAACAAATGGAGGTGTTGCTTGGATGCCGTGCTGGATGGTTCTCCCAGGGACTCCGTACTCAGATTTCAATATTTCCCTCATTTTTGGAGATACCCTCTCCCCAACACAATTTGTCTGCCCTTATTCACCGTGGGATGCTGCAGTGCCAAGAACAATACTGGTGTGACCTTTGGCCCTATCACTTTTGTGCGTGGAAAGCTCCGGCCTGTGTGGTGTCACATCATTATGTTACCCCTCGTCTAGACTACTTTACTACATCACTTGGGCACCCGCACAGTGGTCACCAGACGGTGTGTGGCCCCCTGCTATCACCGACTGCTTTTATTATCTATGCCGTGGCCTTGGCTGTGAGATCCGGAGCTCACCAACAACTCCGGTAAACCTGCTTCGTGACCTATCTTGTTGCTCCAAACGTCCAGTCCTGGGCACGCTCCTATCGTTGACACTGCCCTCCAGTGCTTGGCCCCAATCGTGGAGTTCTGTTCGGAGGCCTACTGTCGGCCCTGTCGCCTCGGCTCCCAATATCTGCTATGCCACCGACGCCTAACTGTCGATGAGTGTGACTACATGATTGCATCGAGAGGCACTCATTCGGCCGACTCGGCGCCCACACATGAAGAGCCTGGGGACAATACCAGCTACCCACACAGGACTGCCTCAGCTTACCACAGGGATGTGGAACGAATCAGCAGCAGTCAGCGATGCATGCAGAGCAGGTAACGGCATAGATAATAACAGGAAGAGGCAGCTGAACCAGGCCAGGTGTAGACTTGAAGAACCAGCAATAAATAGATGAAAGGAGGAGCCTTATAAAAGAGGACTGACCAATGGCAGAGCTGACTAAAAACACAGGTGAAGTAATCACAGGTGCAAACCGTGGCTGACAGCCTGTACCAAGAAGAGCTTTAAAGTGAGAATCAGTGTATTGATGCTCCGGTGAAGGTACCCGGGGAGTGGAGCGTGACAGTACCCCCCCACCCCCCGCCTACCCCTTTACAGGTGGTCACCGAACAGCTAGAACCAGGTTTCCTGGGGAATTTGGTATGAAACTTCTTCAATAGAAGAGGTGCATTGACATCAGATGCTCGTACCCAAGATCTCTGCTTGGGACCAAAACCTTTCCAGTCAACAAAGAACTTCAATACCCCTCTAGAATATTTGGAATCAATAACTGTTTGATCTCAAAATCTTCGGTCTGCTGGATCTCAGAATGAATGAGAGAGGTAATGGGAGAAGAAAATGACTAAAGGCTAAAAAAAAGAGATGTGGAAGGTGTTGTTAATCCGAAGAGCTGAAGGAAGCTGAGAAATAACTCGAGAGATCCTATAGGGACCAATATAATGAGGAGCAAACTTCATACAGGGTACCATGAGACGAATATTCTTGGTCGACAGCCAGACTTTGTTACCAACCTTCAAAGGAGGCACAGCTCTACGTTTCCTATCTGCAAATAATTTATACCGAGAGGAGGATTTCTTCAAAGCCCTTCGAACTTGTGCCCAAGTAGAAAGAAAGTCCTGTCTCAAGGAATTAAATGCTGGAACCTGTGTAGATAGTAAAGCCGAAAACTCTGGAATTTGAGGATGTATGCCGTAGACAATAGAAAATGGAGTCACTGAAGTAGATTCACGAAAGGCATTGTTATGCACAAATTCAGCCCATGGTAACATATCGACCCAATCTTCCTGGTTGGTAGATGAGAAATTCCTAAGGAATTTTTCCAAGTCTTGATTAACCCTCTCCGTTTGCCCATTGGTTTGAGGGTGATATGAAGAGGAAAATTTTAGCCGGATGCCCAGAAGGTGACACAGAGATCTCCAAAACTTGGATACAAATTGGTCCCCTCTATCCGAGACAATTCTGAAGGGCAACTATGAAGACGAAAAATATCTTTCACAAAATGTTGGGCCAAGACAGCAGAAGAAGGCAGACCAACGAAAGGGACGAAGTGTGCCATTTTGGAAAAACGGTCAACGATAACCCAGATGGTATTATAATTCTTGCTAGCAGGTACATCAGTGATGAAGTCCATTGAAATATGTGTCCATGGTTTGGAAGGCACATGAAGAGGCTGAAGAAGACCCAACGGAGGTTGGCGAAAGGACTTGTGTATGGCACAAACTGCATAAGTAGCTACAAATTCCTTAACTTCAGATTGATATTTGGGCCACCAGTATTGTCGGGAAATTAATTCAAAGGTCTTTCGAGCTCCCAGATGTCCATTCCTCGATGCATGCAGAGCAGGTAACGGCATAGATAATAATGGGAAGAGGCAGCTGAACCAGGCCAGGTGTAGACTTGAAGAACCAGCAATGAATAGGTGAAAGGAGGGGCATTATAAAGGAGGACTGACCAATGGCAGAACTGATTAAAAACACAGGTGAAGTAATCACAGGTGCAAACCGTGGCTGACAGCCTGTACCAAGAAGAGGTTTAAAGTGAGTCAGTGTATTGATGCTCGGGTGGAGATACCCGAGGAGCGGAGTGTGACAACCTTAGTATGTCTTCACGTTAATGGAGTATGCCTGGCTTGTAATACTGGACTTGCCACCCATGTAACATCTCCTGTCATCTCTTTATCAACGTTCATCTTGCCTGAATGGAGCTCTGCTCCCTTTGCTTTGTAACGGGGCTCTGTAGGTCACCATGCCTCCTAAGAAGCAAAAACCTAACGCTCTTGCTCCACCGATCAGTTTCCCACCAAACATCACCTCAAAAGTGGGATCTCCCCCTTCTAACAAGGATTGGTCTAAACCTGCAGTGGTTTAAGAGGCTGCAGTCATTCCCACTCCATTCACTGCCAGTACTCCTCTGCATCATATGTTGACTGCTCTGAGATCAGATATGGGTATCGGTGGGTGGTCTGAAAATTGACATTGTGGAGCTGGGAGACCGCACCAATCACCTAGAGTCTAAGATGGAAGAACTGGTTGCCTCCCCCAATGATCTGCTTACCTCTCATAACCAACTCTGTGGTCTCAATTTTGAAGGACAAGGTCGGAGGCCCGCTCACGTCGGAACAGCATTAAAATAAGGGCCATTCCGTAATATGTCTCTGGCTCGGATCATCAAGACTATGCCATGTCGTTTCAGAAGATGCTGCATACCGCAGATGACAAAGGCCTCCTTATTGATCGTATTCACCGCCTGCCACGTCCATGCACAATGTCGGGTAATTATCCGAGGGACACTCTCCTTCAAGTCCACTTCTTTACTATCAAGTTCGTTTTGTACCAATGATACGACATAATGCACAAATTCACCTTTGTGTAAGGATAAATTATATAGCCTATAAGTTAGTCCAATAAAATATTAGATAAATAAATTTAATCAGAGTTGAAAACTAAACAATAGTTAACATGAGCTTTTTAATTCAAACGGGTAAATGTCAGACGAAAAACAGAATAGAAAACAAACTTTCCGGACGTCTATCTCTCCCTTTATAATTAATCATTTCCACTGTAGTTTGTCCATATGTTGTCCATTGAAACCAACTATAAAATGTCTATTTCTCAAAACAGAATGCAGTAAAAGTCCTCTTTTCATGTTCAGCTATCCTGGCCAATGCCACAAGCGAATCATGTTCTGACATATAGCTTTATCTGCACACAACCAAGCCCCCCAGTTTCTCAATACTCAATACTCATTACCATGACAATGAAACATTCCATTCATTCCACAGTGTAGCTGCTGTGGCTTCAGCAAACTCCATTTCTTTGTTCAGTTACAGCTGTTATTAAACAATACTACACCTTCTACAGCAATCATGCATAATCTTCTTTATCTCTTTACCAGAAGCCTTTCATAAAAAAAACCCCAAAAACTACATAGTGAAGGTTTTGTTTGCAATATGTTCCAGTATGTTCAGACCTGCTCTGTTTACACATCTTGACTCAATCCTTTCAGTCTGGGAATGTTTTCTATTATATTATACGGTTGTTGTTTTTTGTTTAAAAACAAATGGAGGTGTTGCTTGGATGCCGTGCTGGATGGTTCTCCCAGGGACTCCGTACTCAGATTTCAATATTTCCCTCATTTTTGGAGATACCCTCTCCCCAACACAATTTGTCTGCCCTTATTCACCGTGGGATGCTGCAGTGCCAAGAACAATACTGGTGTGACCTTTGGCCCTATCACTTTTGTGCGTGGAAAGCTCCGGCCTGTGTGGTGTCACATCATTATGTTACCCCTCGTCTAGACTACTTTACTACATCACTTGGGCACCCGCACAGTGGTCACCAGACGGTGTGTGGCCCCCTGCTATCACCGACTGCTTTTATTATCTATGCCGTGGCCTTGGCTGTGAGATCCGGAGCTCACCAACAACTCCGGTAAACCTGCTTCGTGACCTATCTTGTTGCTCCAAACGTCCAGTCCTGGGCACGCTCCTATCGTTGACACTGCCCTCCAGTGCTTGGCCCCAATCGTGGAGTTCTGTTCGGAGGCCTACTGTCGGCCCTGTCGCCTCGGCTCCCAATATCTGCTATGCCACCGACGCCTAACTGTCGATGAGTGTGACTACATGATTGCATCGAGAGGCACTCATTCGGCCGACTCGGCGCCCACACATGAAGAGCCTGGGGACAATACCAGCTACCCACACAGGACTGCCTCAGCTTACCACAGGGATGTGGAACGAATCAGCAGCAGTCAGCGATGCATGCAGAGCAGGTAACGGCATAGATAATAACAGGAAGAGGCAGCTGAACCAGGCCAGGTGTAGACTTGAAGAACCAGCAATAAATAGATGAAAGGAGGAGCCTTATAAAAGAGGACTGACCAATGGCAGAGCTGACTAAAAACACAGGTGAAGTAATCACAGGTGCAAACCGTGGCTGACAGCCTGTACCAAGAAGAGCTTTAAAGTGAGAATCAGTGTATTGATGCTCCGGTGAAGGTACCCGGGGAGTGGAGCGTGACAGTACCCCCCCACCCCCCGCCTACCCCTTTACAGGTGGTCACCGAACAGCTAGAACCAGGTTTCCTGGGGAATTTGGTATGAAACTTCTTCAATAGAAGAGGTGCATTGACATCAGATGCTCGTACCCAAGATCTCTGCTTGGGACCAAAACCTTTCCAGTCAACAAAGAACTTCAATACCCCTCTAGAATATTTGGAATCAATAACTGTTTGATCTCAAAATCTTCGGTCTGCTGGATCTCAGAATGAATGAGAGAGGTAATGGGAGAAGAAAATGACTAAAGGCTAAAAAAAAGAGATGTGGAAGGTGTTGTTAATCCGAAGAGCTGAAGGAAGCTGAGAAATAACTCGAGAGATCCTATAGGGACCAATATAATGAGGAGCAAACTTCATACAGGGTACCATGAGACGAATATTCTTGGTCGACAGCCAGACTTTGTTACCAACCTTCAAAGGAGGCACAGCTCTACGTTTCCTATCTGCAAATAATTTATACCGAGAGGAGGATTTCTTCAAAGCCCTTCGAACTTGTGCCCAAGTAGAAAGAAAGTCCTGTCTCAAGGAATTAAATGCTGGAACCTGTGTAGATAGTAAAGCCGAAAACTCTGGAATTTGAGGATGTATGCCGTAGACAATAGAAAATGGAGTCACTGAAGTAGATTCACGAAAGGCATTGTTATGCACAAATTCAGCCCATGGTAACATATCGACCCAATCTTCCTGGTTGGTAGATGAGAAATTCCTAAGGAATTTTTCCAAGTCTTGATTAACCCTCTCCGTTTGCCCATTGGTTTGAGGGTGATATGAAGAGGAAAATTTTAGCCGGATGCCCAGAAGGTGACACAGAGATCTCCAAAACTTGGATACAAATTGGTCCCCTCTATCCGAGACAATTCTGAAGGGCAACTATGAAGACGAAAAATATCTTTCACAAAATGTTGGGCCAAGACAGCAGAAGAAGGCAGACCAACGAAAGGGACGAAGTGTGCCATTTTGGAAAAACGGTCAACGATAACCCAGATGGTATTATAATTCTTGCTAGCAGGTACATCAGTGATGAAGTCCATTGAAATATGTGTCCATGGTTTGGAAGGCACATGAAGAGGCTGAAGAAGACCCAACGGAGGTTGGCGAAAGGACTTGTGTATGGCACAAACTGCATAAGTAGCTACAAATTCCTTAACTTCAGATTGATATTTGGGCCACCAGTATTGTCGGGAAATTAATTCAAAGGTCTTTCGAGCTCCCAGATGTCCATTCCTCGATGCATGCAGAGCAGGTAACGGCATAGATAATAATGGGAAGAGGCAGCTGAACCAGGCCAGGTGTAGACTTGAAGAACCAGCAATGAATAGGTGAAAGGAGGGGCATTATAAAGGAGGACTGACCAATGGCAGAACTGATTAAAAACACAGGTGAAGTAATCACAGGTGCAAACCGTGGCTGACAGCCTGTACCAAGAAGAGGTTTAAAGTGAGTCAGTGTATTGATGCTCGGGTGGAGATACCCGAGGAGCGGAGTGTGACAACCTTAGTATGTCTTCACGTTAATGGAGTATGCCTGGCTTGTAATACTGGACTTGCCACCCATGTAACATCTCCTGTCATCTCTTTATCAACGTTCATCTTGCCTGAATGGAGCTCTGCTCCCTTTGCTTTGTAACGGGGCTCTGTAGGTCACCATGCCTCCTAAGAAGCAAAAACCTAACGCTCTTGCTCCACCGATCAGTTTCCCACCAAACATCACCTCAAAAGTGGGATCTCCCCCTTCTAACAAGGATTGGTCTAAACCTGCAGTGGTTTAAGAGGCTGCAGTCATTCCCACTCCATTCACTGCCAGTACTCCTCTGCATCATATGTTGACTGCTCTGAGATCAGATATGGGTATCGGTGGGTGGTCTGAAAATTGACATTGTGGAGCTGGGAGACCGCACCAATCACCTAGAGTCTAAGATGGAAGAACTGGTTGCCTCCCCCAATGATCTGCTTACCTCTCATAACCAACTCTGTGGTCTCAATTTTGAAGGACAAGGTCGGAGGCCCGCTCACGTCGGAACAGCATTAAAATAAGGGCCATTCCGTAATATGTCTCTGGCTCGGATCATCAAGACTATGCCATGTCGTTTCAGAAGATGCTGCATACCGCAGATGACAAAGGCCTCCTTATTGATCGTATTCACCGCCTGCCACGTCCATGCACAATGTCGGGTAATTATCCGAGGGACACTCTCCTTCAAGTCCACTTCTTTACTATCAAGGAGGATATCCTTCACGCTCTACGGGACGCTGACAATATGGACATACTTGGAGACCTTCAACTCTTCCAGGATCTCTCTGGCGACTATCAATAAGAGGCGCAATTTGCAACCGATCAAAGTGGTTTTATGGGCAAATGTGTCCCTTATTGTTGGGGCTTACTGGTTAAAGTGTTGGTCCACCGTGCTGGCTCCACCTATGTCATATCATCGCTAGAAGCAGAATGGCAAATGTCTTGTTCACTGTGCCCAGATCTACAGAAATATCCGCTTCACACTGAATGGTACCAAGTGCAGAAGCTTTAGACCTGTTTGTAAATATTTATGGTACTATATCTGCCCCCGCCTAGATGAGTATATCCACCTTTGTTGTGTTCTGTTTAGGTTGTAGGACAGTCTGCCATACTCCTGTTGACAGCACTGTGGCTTAGTGGTTAGCACTTCTGCCTCACAGCACTGGCGTCATGAGTTCCGATTCCCGACCATGGCCTTAGCTTTGTGCAGTTTGTATGTTCTCCCCATGTTTGCGTGGGTTTCCTCCAAAAACATACTGGTAGGTTATTGGCTGCTATCAAATTGACCTTCGTTTCTCTCTCTCTCTCTCTACCTGTCTGTGTGTGTGTATATTACGGAATTTATACTGTAAGCTTCAATGTGGCAGGCACTGATGTGCAGGCGCTGGGGTGCTAACACACGGATGTAATTTGCGGTGGGGGCTGGACTTATTGCATACTACAGTCTATTTCATTATTCAGTGTTTTGCGTGAATGTATGCCTTGTTCATTCACAGGTTCCGTTCTATTGCTCTATTATTACATAATGTTTTGTAACTGTATTTAGTATATTAAACTTAGTTCCTAAACCTCAACCCCATCCAACAACTTCTGCTTGGGGGGCATCTTTTTTTCCAACCACCATCCCCCCCACACACGTTACCTACTTTGCCACTACCCCTCCAGAGAGAAAGGCAGTGGCAAAATTCCTTGGGCTAGTTCTGTTTCATCCCTCTGGGTTTTTTTTGCACCCACCCCCTCCCCCATTGGTTGCTTGTGTGATGCATCCTTCTAACTGCTTGCCTCTGAAGACCTCCTCCCTTGACCACCTAGATATTGGTAAAAAAAACCTCTGTGAATGTTAGTGGTCTAAACTCTCCCAATAAGTGCAGATTAGTACTCACCACCTTTCATAAATGCAGAGCATATGTTGTAGCACTACAAGAGACTTGTTTCTCTTCCTGGTCCCATCCCATGTTTCATGACTCGAGACTCCTGGTTGCTTACTCTGCTAACAGTCCATGTTCAGCATGTGGGTCCATTTTACCCTACAAACTAAAGTGGAAGATAAGTCTGGTCGTTATCTAATCCTAGTTGGGCTCCTAGAAGAGAAAAGGGTGACCATAGTTTCTTTATATGACCCAAACACCAGATCCCCTAAGTATCTAAAGTATGGCATAGTAATTTGGTCATGCTGGGAGACTTTAACTTAACCTTCGACCCTAAACTAGATAAATCCCAAACACCTTGTTCATCTTCTACGAGCACTGTCGTGGGCCCTTCCCTTATGTTTCGCAAACTATTAGCGGACTATGATCTGAGACGGGTCAATTCTCCAGATTCTAGGGAATACACTTATCACTCAGCAATCGACAATTCAAGGATCGATCTGATTCTGACTGCTAAATGAACCTTGCAACATAATGGCTCTGTGAAAATCTTGCCTATTATTATGCCCCTGTTGAATGGCCCTGGAACCTCAAACACACTAGGGTCCCCCCTAGGCCCTGGAGAATGCTTTCCTGTCTCCTCTTTCGAACCTAGAACCACCCTCTTAAAAGCTCTAGTGCTCTACTCCCAAACCAATAATCCGTACGATATGTCTATGTCTACGCATTGGTGCACATTGAAGACTGTCATTCGGAACAAGGCTACTCAAAAAGGCACCTGTCTGAAAAAGCAATACCTGCATCACCAAAAAGACCTTGAATCCTAACTAGCGAAACTAGAACTTCAAAATCAAACATGTCCTTCTAAGTCTCTCCAAAAGGAACTGAATGGCATTAGGAAACAACTCAACATCTTGAAATCAGCCTCAACTAAGTTACGCCAAAAATTCCATGCTTTAGACAACAGATCTTGCATTATGTGGATTATCACACATCAACAATACCTTGGTGGCATGGGGCAACACAGTGGCCTAGTGGTTAAAACTCCTGCCTCACAGCACTGGAGTCATGAGTTCGATTCCAGACCATGGCCTTATCTGTGTGGCGTCTGTATGTTCTCCCCGTGTTTGCGTGGGTTTCTTCCGGGTGCCCCGGTTTCCTCCCACACTCCAAAAAACATACTAGTAGGTTAATTGGCTGCGATCAAAATTGACCCTAATCTCTCCCTCTCCCTCTCCCCCGCTCTCCCGCTCTCCTGCTCCTTAGACTGTAAGCTCCAATAGGGCAGGGACTGATGTGAATGAGTTCTCTGTACAGCACAGTGGCATCAGTGGCGCTATATAAATAAATGGTGATGATGATGGTGCTAGTTAAATTTGGCTTCCAATTTTACAGCCTTTATTCTATTGTAGCCCTATACCAGGGACCAACAGCCAGGATTTTTAGTAACGGCCTCCTCTCTCCCCCTTTCTAGATCTCTAATGGTACTAGGCACGGCTGCCCCCTATCCCCTCATGTTTGCCCTGGCTATAGAACATTTTGCTGAAATGATTAGGTCTGAACCTGACTTCCCAGGGATCACTCTTCATTCATCCTCTCATTAACTTTGTTTGTTTGCAGATCATGTGTTCCTATTTGTCACCAGACCAGAGACCTCATTGGCGGCCTTAGAGCTCATTTTGGATCAATATAGTCCAGCATGTTTCTATAAATTGAATGTTTTTAAAATCGGAGGCAGTGCCTATTAATATCCCCTCAGCCTCCACACCCCCCACACCCCCTTGCTCTTCTGCAGCAGAAGTTTCCATTTGTGTGGGTACAGAAGTCTATTCCTTGCTGGGCATCCATATTCTACTACTGCTGACTTATTTGAAGCCAATTTTACCCCATTGCTTTTGCATTTTAATCCCCTGGCCAAGAGCTGGATCAACTATGAGGTCTCCTGGCTGGGCTCTATAGCTACCTTTTTAATATGATGCTTCTTCTGAAACATGTATGTATCTCTTTTGCACCATACCATGGTCCCCAAGAAGTACATGGATCTTCTTTATAAGCTATTGGTAACCTATGTCTGGAAACAGAAACGCTCCCTTAAGGGCTTATCACCATATGACCCTTCCTAAGCGACAGGCCTGCATTCTGACCCAACTTAGGAATTAATATCTCCCTTCTATCGGTAAACCATGAGTGGACCTGAAACGGGCCTTCTGTCCGGTCTATCCTCTAGTGGACATGCTGTGGATCCCTAGGAACGCTTACCCATCACCCACCTACCAGCTCCTCTCCACCTCAGATTCCTTGCTGATTTGGGACAGACTCATGGGCTTCCTACCCGTAACATCTCTCTTCAAGCCCTCTCCAAATTCATTCCGGAGCTTAATCTCGCTACCTGGCACAATAAAGGACTGACCTCTCTTAAAGACCTATATGCTCAGGACCTTCTCCTCCCTTTTGTCCTCCTCCAGGAGCATTTTGAGTTACGTCCTAAGGATATGCTTAAGTATGCCCAAATTTGCCACTGGGTGGGGTTGGCCTCTAAGCTCCCCCACCTTCCTGTCTTTACCTCTGGCTCAGGTGCTGGATAGGGTGATGAAGGATTCCAATAGGGACAGGATAACTGGTACCAGCATCTTCAATCTTTAACTCCGCCGCTTAATGTCCCTTCTCAAGTATGCTGGGAGTCGGGCCTTAACCTCTCCCTCTCCCCCCCAGCAATGGGAGATTATATACACTGCCTCTTATTGTCTGGCTAAACATGTCAATCATACCGAGATACATGTTAAATTAATTAACTGGATTTACCTTACCCCGGCCAGGCTCCACGCCATCTAGCCCTCCCCCAAAAAAACTGTGTGCTCAAATAGATGAAATATATCATGGCTTTTGGGTATGCCCGTTCTTACAACCACTTTGGCAAGAGGAGTCTGATCTTCTATGTGTAATATTGGGGGGGCTCTTGGACCCCAGACCTGGTTGTGGTGCTGCTCCACCTCTATCCCACTTGTGTTTCTAAACATGATCGGTACCTTCTGGGTCATATCCTGACAATGACTAGGGCTGTGATGGCTTCAAAATTAGAAGGCCACTACTCCTCATACCCTACCCAGAATCATCTCCAAAATCTAGCACAGCTTCGAGATGGAGACGATCGATATGCCTTACTCCACCTCTACTTCAGCCCCCGTCATGAAGTTGTTCAAATAACAACTGGAGGTTCTACTAGAGGGACCACTTATTCCTCTCCTTCTCCCTTAGCTTTGCTTGAATCTCCATGGGATGACTAGTGTTCCTCCTATTGGTCTCCCCATGACGGTTTGCTTTATTGTAATCTGCACTGCAATGTTTTTGTTGTGTTGTTTCATCCTACTGATTTCCTAGCTCTCGGATGCTAAAAAAAAAAAAAAAAAGTGAGACTCCGATTGTCAGTATTCCATTGTTCTGGGCCTTGTACTTCTACTGCCGCTGTCAATGGTAAATAAACATGGCGAAGCCTTCATCAGACAGCACCGGTGAAAATTATCACCAGCAATACCTGACTTTGTTAAATAGGGAGAAGTCCTAACTAAGTCCAGCCACAATGGGAGCTTTTTCCCTTTGTTAAATAGGCCCCCTAACTTTCTCAAATTGTAATCCCTTCATAATGATTCAATGACACTACTGGTGAATGTATAAAAAAATAAACAAAAACCCCATTAAACACATAGATCACATTATTTACTAATCAATATAAACACTCTATAAAAATGGTGTACACTTACTTGTTTCCCATGCCAGTCGTTACTTAAGCCTCCTAATGTGTTATGTTAAATGTTTGATTACCCTGGCATCTGTACTCTGCAAGTTTTGGACAGTGCACTAGACCACTGGGTCTTTCTTTTGTAATGTATTTCTGATACGGTTTGCAAATAGTGAAAAAGAAAAAAAAAAAAGGTGTACACATATTCAAACATTAAGAAACATGAACTCACTCAGTAAAGAAAAAAGCAGTCACAATATATAGCTAATGCATTGCAATTCTTATGCACGTAAGTCTGCCATTTAATATATAAATAAAAATTTTTTAGGGTTATCATCACCTTATACTTACTTCTTATAGGAAACATCGTAATATTTATTCTGTCCCTTAGGGAAAAAAAAGTACCTAATTTATCAATATAATAACACTCATGGGGGCATATGCAATTCTTTTTTTTCCGCGCTACGTTAAAACTACTACCGTTAATACGGTAATAGATAGCTGGATTTCAGCTCGCGGCTCAGGGAGCCAAGGGTCTTCGGGACCACCTCCAACGCAAGGGTCGGGAGGTGGTCCGGAGGTTTGCTGAAGCTTCCCCCATAATGAGGGAGCCTCAAACAACAAGGGGAGAGAGTAGCCCATAAGGGTCTATACCCAAACCCTAACATGTAAACAAAAACCAAAAAATCTGGAAATCGGGCAAAAAAAGTTCAAGTGTTAAGTACTTGTGTTTAATAAATAAAAAGGCGTCTGTAGGTCCCAGCCTAATGGCCGGTTGGTTTTAAAATTGTTATGGTCCAGCCAAAAGGCCAGGACCATGAAATAAAAATGTGATTTAGGGTTGCACTGTGTTAGTGAATTACTCTGTGCTAGGTGAGGATTCCTGTCCCCCCTCCCCCCCATGCATTTTCAGATCACTTCCAGGCAGTGTCCCCTGAAAAAACTGGCACCTCGGACTCCAAGCACCACTGGTCTTTTGGCATCAGACTAAGGAGACCCAGCTTTTCAGGGTGTCTGCTCTCCACCCCTACTAGGACGCATCCTACACTTAATCTTAACCAAAGCGATTCAGTTCAGTCTTAGCCAAATTAAACTGCTCGTGATTACCACCCCATCCTACAAACAGATCATCACTATGGTGAAAAAGACCTTACAACCACTTTTAAACCTGGGGTGAGTTTTGTCGCTATCCAATAACGATTGTCGAATCTCGATTTGTGTTTCCAAAGCACAAATATTTATTCTCAAAAAGTAGCAGAAAATTCAAGCGAAATAATAATAAGTACAGCCGTTACTTATCGCAGGCGCTCTGGATCCAGTGAACAGTCATTCAGGTCTGAAGTCTGTGGTCAAGATGACTGAACACTAGATGAAAAGCTTCTGCTTATATGCCAACAGAAATACAGTAAAACAATGCAGATGGTGTGGCTTGCTTTTATTGGTCCAGGCTTCAGGAAGGTCCAGGGTGTTGCAGATCATAGGTTAGTTCAAACTAAAGAATCCAAAGGTGGGGATCATCTCTCCAGGGGATGTGCTCTTTTCTTCCCGCCAAGACTCCAGTTACAACTAGTACATTAGCATTTTATAGTCAGCATATTAAAGGTTTATTTCCTAACATCAATAACTAGAGTATGCACTATGCGATCTCTTCGCCGAATGCACCGGACAGCTGCTGATGTAAAGGGGATTAATATGATATCAAACCTGAACCATAGGTTTTACTAATATGCATATAACTTATAATATTACACATAAACAATACTATATTTCGACATAAATAACTATGTGTTGCAACTACAATTAATGTGTACTATTTACAAGTGTGTGTGTTTGTGTGAATGTACATAAAAGTGTAAAAACTGTTATTGCCACGTGTTGCGGCTGGGTACGCCCTTCCACGCCGTAGTGTGCTCTACGCATATTTTCAGACAAAGACAACCAAGTTTGCTCGATATTAATTGAAATGACTTTATCCAATTTGCTGACTTCGACAGTGAGCACAAAATAGGAGCATCTCATTTTCAAATGAATGTTTGCATAGGCAGGTGCCATGTGCACTCCATGTATTTGCTGAAAAAAAGGTAATTAAGGGGAGGTAAAAATGAATGAGCAAAGATCATTCATTACCTACACATCACACAGCCACATAAAGCACTAGGCTGCTAAAGAACCTCGCATCTAATTGAATAGCCTCCTAAATCTGAAGTAGTTAGTTAAGTGTAATAACACACTCCATCAGCAACAATTCAATTAAGCTCTGAATTGTGTAATTAAGCCCTGCCCCCACCTACTTTACCAGGAAAAGTGGGCGGGATGCGGGAGTTTGCACTGTCCTCCTGTGAGTCCGGCAGAACTCCTGGAAAGTTTATTTTTAAAGGGATCTGACTTTCAAATGCAAAAAAAAGGTGCAAATCCCCCAAAATTTTCCCAAGGTTGCCGCAAACTTCAAGCCCTCCTCAAAATATACATTTTTTTCTGCCTAGCCAAATGCCAGGGCAAAAGGAGGCAATGCAGACTAAAGAAAATTAGAAAAATGTGCTAAAGTGCCATATAAATCACGTGACGGTGCATCAACAGTGACTCTCGGGCATCCCTGGGTCGCCATTCTGGGGCACATTATCCCATGCTTTCTCAGCACCCTAAGCCTTCTGGCCAGATGACCAAGTACAGCACGGCACTACTGCACTTGATCCCGACCAAAAGGCAGAAAAGCTTCAGGGATATAAAAATCATCATTCTACTCAGACCCAGAAGGTCGCTTTCTACTAGTCATGGTTACACTCCGCTCCTCTCCGGTCACGTTGGCCTCAATATATGCTCCAAATCAAGGTCAGGGTCCGTTCTTCTCTACACTGTTCCCACACATTGAGCAAAGGGCACAGGGTCATATTATACTAGGGGGTGATTTCAACGTGATACTAGACCTGCAACTTGATAAATCCTCCTCCCCTCTCGAAAACTGACAATACCACTATCAAGGGACCGATTTGTTAAAACAACACTCCCTACACGACATTTGGCACCTCAAAAAATGACATTACACTGGTTTACACCCACTATTCGGCTCTTCACCAAGTATACTCCGGCATCTACATGCTCCATGTTTCCCATTCGTTATTACCCATGACCACAAGCGCAGGCATCACCCCAATTTTATGGACTGACCATACGGGAGTACACGTTTTCTCGATTTACTACAATCAGTATCTACGCCCCTTCATGTGGCGTATGGATGATTCCCTACTACTAAACACTTCCACCTTTTCTGAGATCAAGACAGCCATCTCTGATTATTTTCAAAAAAATGCGTTGCAGGAGATTGCTTCAGGTATCAACTGGGAAGCCCACAAAGCCACCATTCGTGGCTGGCTTGTCAGTGCCGCCTCACAAGCTAAATGCCAGGCAGCCACAGAGGTCTCTTCCTTGGAGCGCACATTCCCCCCTTTCTAGCCCAAACACAAGCAACCCCCTGACCCAGCCCTATTATCAAATTAATTTCTTGAAGGGACAGCTTAAAACCGTTTTGTCCTGCAGAACAGCTTCCCTCCTGCAGAAACTTCAGCAACGCTTTTACGACAAGGTAGATGAGGCAGACTCATTATTAGCCCGAAAACTCCGCCAAAAGCGTGCCGGAGGCCTCATTGACAAACTCTATATAAAATCCATTGACTCCGTGACATACGACCCCTTAGACATTATCAATGAATTCAGAAACTTTTATGTCTCTTTATACAACCATTCTGACCCCCCTCCCCTGGAGGACCTACTCTCGGATACTTTGGAGTCCTATTTAGCCAATACCCCCCTTCCACACATGTCCCAATCCCAGCTCTCGCGCTAAAATATAGATATCTCTCACAACAAGGTATCTATGGCAATAAAATCTCTCAAACTCTCTTCGGCCCTCGGCCCAGATGGATTCACAGCGCAGTACTATAAGAAGTTTGCAGCGGACCTTGTCCTGCACCTAATATCCTTTTTTAATCAAATTCTCGAGGGGGCATCCCTTGACTCTACCACAACTCTCGCTAACATTGCCGTCATTCCTAAACCTGGTAAAGAGCCTTTACACTGTGCGAGCTACAGACCAATCTCTCTTCTCAACGTAGATCTCAAACTCCTGGCCACCAGGCTCAACCTTGGCTTTATCCCGGGAAGACAGGCACCGCACAATACCAGGAGGGCCATTGACCTGATACACGCCATTCATGCAACATGCTGGTCTCTCTGATAAAGGCGCTGAAAGCCGAGAAACCATTCGACCACATCTCTTGGCCGTTTATGCTCAGTGTGCTTGGCTCGATGGGCTTCTCTGGTAAATTTCTAATTGGCATTTCAGCTCTTTACCAGACTCCTTCTGCCACGGTCTCGGCCAATGGTTTTACCTCCAAACCCTTCAAAATCTCTAACAACACTCGTCAGGGATGCCCCTTCTCTCCTCTAATATTTGCCCTTATTATTGAGCCACTTGCGGTCAGAACACGCACTAACTAATCCATCTCGGGCATTCGGGTTGGCT
This sequence comes from Mixophyes fleayi, assembly GCF_038048845.1. NCBI lineage: Eukaryota > Metazoa > Chordata > Amphibia > Anura > Limnodynastidae > Mixophyes > Mixophyes fleayi. The sequence continues at coordinate 79,184,012 of NC_134405.1, forward strand.
CAACCGAAAATAAGATTGCTTTATAGGCAGACGATGTCCTCATTAGCATATCCCACCCAGTCTCCTCACTCTCTCCAAGCTAGACACGTACAGACACTTCTCAGGTTACAAGATCAACCCAGCTAAATTGGAAAGCTTAGAATTCTACATCCCCCATTCTGACAAATTGCTCTTAGATCACACATTTCCATTCAACTCCAAAAAATAAAATATTTAGGGGTCTTCCTAACCAAAAACCTCTCCCATCTTTTTCAGGCCAACTTTCCTCATATCCTCTCTAGAATAAAATTAAATTTGTCCAACTGGTCACACCAATTTATCTCCTGGATTGCCGCATTAATGCAGTCAAAATGAATATACTCCCTAGACTATAATACCTCTTCCAAACCCTCCCTATCCGAATACCCCCCATGATTTTAAATTTCTCCAATATGAAACTTCCAAATTTATTTGGGTGGGCAAACGTTCACGCATACGATTTGTGGTCCTTCAGAGGTCTTCTCAAGGCGGGGGCTTGGGTATCCCTAATTTTAAGAGACATTATCAGTCAGTCCAAATCGCTCAATGTGTACTTTAGAATGGTCCCACATCAGCTAGGGTCTAGGTTACTCTCGAGGCTGAAAGTCTGGGTCTGCTTCCCTCCTCTGGCTCCTAAGAGCACGTCGCCCTGAACAACACCACGGTCTCCCCCAGTTTGCCGACATACAAGCGAAAACTGGCTTAACCACACAATGCTTCTATCAATGCCTACAAATTCGCAATCTCTACTCTAATGTTAAATCCCACCTCCACCATTGAGTCACTGTGCCTGCTCTGAGCATCTGTGCTGGGTCTTATTTCCACTATTTACTCCTAACTGACCTCTCCTATTGGCCTTCCCTTGACCCTCATGAAGTAGCATGGGAACGAGACCTGGGAGAACCTCTCGATGATGAGGACTGGTCTAAAATCTGAGACAATGCTGCTTCTAGCTCAATCTGTGTACATATAAAAGAAAATGTCTAGAAGCTCCTGTTTCGCTGGTACTACGATTCCCTTCAGCAACTCGACATCAAAACAAACTGGTTCGCCACATTCTTTCTGCCGCCACATGCCAAATTGTCTTCGACTAGAAGCAAGTCTCTTCCTCCCCTATCTCCACTGTGGTCGCCAGGATTTGGCAGGTTCACCGAATGGAATTTATGACCAGTATTATGCGCAACACCTCCAAAACCTTCAACAAGGTTTGGGAACCCTGGATGTCCTATTTTCAATACCAATCCCCCTTAACCTAGGCTGTGCTCCTCCCTAATGCTCTAATGGTGGTTTCTGCCACCCCACCCCACAACCATTTGCTTTCTTCCTTCATCACCTTCTTTACTTTTTTTTCTTCTCTTTCTCACTCTATCGTTTATTTTATCTCTATTCTCTTGTTTCACAACTTTCACTTACTCCTTTTTCTTTCCCCTTTCTTTGCTTTCGGAGACTTTCTTAAATTAAACAAAAACCTACCGGTCACTCTATTTTTTTCATATGGACTCAGAGTATTATTCCTTCCATTGACTGAAGCAACCCTTTAATTGTGTATGTTATGTCATTTTCAAACACCTCTGCTTTCTGTTATTTTATACTCTTGACCGTTAATAAAAGCATGTTAAAACAAAAAAAAAGAAGAAGTTATAAGCCGGGCAGACAGAATATGCCAACAACTTCTAACCTATCCTTTTGGCTTTCAATTAAAAGGGAGAGCAAATCAGAGAACTCGGCAATGACTAATACCAAGGTCAGACCTCAATAATACCAGTAGGGGGCACAACAGCATATTATGCAGATGTGCAGACCCACTCCATCACAGATCAGTGGGTGTTGATTATTGTAAAAAAATGCCTGTGTGGTAGAGTTTCATCAGCATTCCAAAAGAAAACCTTTTTATCCAGTCAAGAGTTTCATCTGCCAAGACAGAGTTAGAGGCTTTATGAAACGGTCTGCAAATTTTGATCAAGGCTCATGCAATCTCTCTTGTACCACTAGGATTCAGAATCCAGTTGTTAGAGGCCACGGGCACCGCCGCTACTCACTTCCTCCAGTCTCTGGCGTCCCAGCCATCTCCATGTCGACCGGGACGTCACTTCCAGTTCTCGGCCCGACTGTTGTTAAGGCAACGGCCGTACGCCGATCTCTCAGATGAGCACTGTAACAAGCACACCCCGGCAACACAGGGCAGCTGGGCACGTGCGCAGGGACACCTACAGCCTGTGGGCTAATTAAACATCCTACTAATTAATTAAACAGTACTTGGGGATGATTTCAGGGCAAAGCCCCGATTGGCTATATTCTGTATTTAAGACAGGGAGGGCTTAGTCTCCCTGCCGGTTATAGCGTTCTGTTCTCAGTTGACATGCTCCTGTGCTGTATTGGTGAAATCCTTTTGGATTGACTTCTGTGTATGCCCTCTGCTTGTCCCCTTGATACCTGCTTGTTGCCCTGACCTTCTGCTTGTTACCTGGAATAGTATCATCGCTTGTGGCCCTGACCCTGCTTATATCTGACCTTCCCACCTGTTCTCAGTTCAGGCCAGTCAGACATTATCTCTCAGCTCCGGACCGCAGATCTCTAGCCTGTCTGGAATGGATGCTTAATATATTCAGACCTCTATTCCGGCAGCCGGAATGGATGGGTAATGTACTGACAGACCAATTCTGGCAGTCGGAATGAATGGGTAAGGTACTCAGAACCCCATTCCGGGACCCAGAATAAATAGCTATGGTACTCACAGACCCATTTCGGCACCAAGACTGGATAGCTATGGTACTGGCAGACCCATTCTGGCACTTGGAATGGATGGCTAAGTTCCTTGTAGCTCCATTCCTGCAGCCGGAGTGGATGATTAAGGTCCTCGTAGCTCGATTCCTGGCAGACCCATTCTGGCACCTGAAATGGATGGGTAAGGTGCTCATAACCCCATTCCGGCACCCAGAATGGATGATTAATGTACTCAGAGCCCCATTCAGGCAGCCGGAGTGGATGGGTAAATTACTGGCAGACCCATTTTGGCACCCGGTATGATGGGTAAGGTACTCGCAGATCCATTCTGGTACTTGGTATGGATGGTTAAGTTCCTCGTAGCTCCATACCAGCTGCCAGAATGGATGGTTAAGGTACTGGCAGACCCATTCTGGCAGCCAGAATGGATGGCTAATGTCCTTGGAGCTCCATTCTGGCACCCAGAAGAGAATGGATGATTAATGTACTCAGAGCCCCATTCCGACAACCGGAATGAATGCTTAATGTACTTAGACCTCCATTCTGGCAACCTCCATTCTGGCTAAAATACTGGCAGACCCATTCTAGCAACCGGAATGAATGGGTAATGCACTCAGCACCCCATTCCGACATATATTCAGGCAGCTAGAACAGAAAACTAGACTGTGTGTGTGTATATATATATATATATATATATATATATACACATACATACACACACATATTATACTGCTTATATAGTGAATAGCTATATATATATATATATATATATATATATATATAGCTATTCACTATATAAGCAGTATAATATGTGTGTGTATATATATATATATATATATATATATATATATATATATATATATATATATATATATATATATATATATATATATATATATACACACACACACACTATTCAATATATAAGCAATATAATATGTGTAATAGTTGTTGCACCAGGCAGCAGAGGGCGCTGCAGGGAGCCAAATCATTCCGCCAAATCCAGTTTTCAACCAAACCCGACTAAAAAGCATCACCAGGAATATGAAGGTAACGAATCATAAGCCTGCAGTCACTGAGCCACTGTGTACCAAGCTCCTGTGCTCCACCTGCGTGACGCTACATTCCCACCGAAAGGTGTGTCCCAAATCTAGGAAAAAGTTTTCAGAGGAAGTCCCGCCCTCAAACTTTTCCACGCTGGTGATTGGCCGAACGGCAGTCCGTCTGGTCCATGGTTGAAAATCTAATTGGACGAAAGAAGAGGAACAGTTGAGAGCCAGAGGGGAGCATATAGAGATAGTGAGGGGAAGACAGGATAAGGAGAGCGGGTGACATGAACTGTACAGTGACATCTAACCACCACTGACATGTGCCTGCTGCTGTGAGACACCTGCCTGTGTCAGAGGGCAGCTCACAACCATGAAGAGTCTAAAATCCAGGTTGAAGAAGCATGAAGTCACCATCACAGTGAGTGCAATCTGGGTGGGAGAGGCGTGTACAGGGAGTGGGCTCAGGGGGAGAGTAAAGTGGCAAACAATATTGTGTAATGCAGGATTGCTAGGTATGATTTCCATTTATGCAACAACCAGTCAAATGCAACTTCAAATCTTGCCTGAGTTAAAATATCAATACGTACCTTTTAGCATGCAAAGTAACTACATGCTTAGACTACAATACTATATTTATCTGCAAGTATACTGTCAATTATAAATAAATCAGAATAATACATGCTGCATTTCTGGCCATTCGCTACTTTGATGACTCAGGCAGTAAACTGCCTGAAGGCAATTTTTTTTTCCAGCAGTCCAATTTGTCTTTCAACCTTTCAAAGCAGTGGGTGGAGTTGGGTTATCAATTTCCTTTTAAAGAATACTTTGACCATTTTGTTTGTAATGTTGTTTAACTAGCCTGGCCAGGCTTATTTCCACAATATATAATGGTTACTATGTGATTATCGCATTACATGACCTACAGTGAGCAATGTTTTACCTGCTTTACTGCTGTTCATTGTTCCATGCTGAGATTTGGGTGTATTGCATTTCATGTTCTATGTGGAGTATATGCAAATCTCTAATTTTAGGTGTGTAAACAAAGGTGACACCAGCTTGTTGTAATGGTTTTCAGGTCAAATATGTCAAGGTGTCTCCATTTGAACTGCATGTGTACAGAATGTGCCTTTTTGTACATTGAGCAGAAATTCATTCGATATAATGGTATGCTTGGAGTGTAAGTCAATTTTATTATGTGCTTTTCTTATGTTCAGCATGGGCTTTGCTGAACATTTTAGAACATTGAGTTGAATGTCACCTGTAGTGTGTGTGTGTATGTATGTATGTATATATATATATATATGTATAATGTATGTATGTGTGAAATGGTTCAAACACGTTGGGTGTATGAACAATAACTGACACACCCTGTGTTATGAAATTTTCTCATTCCATAAAAGCCGCCAATTTATTTTGCTTCCTAATAAAGTGAAAAATGTATGATCTATTTCCACAATTACATTTCTGTATTTTTATTGTTTGTGTTGGGACTTCAGCCTTTTATTTTATATTATAAATGTTTACTATGTATCTTTTCTAATATTTTTTTCTCTATCTCTTCTGTACTAATATAGTGAGATACTAAGTTAAAGTGTACTCATTACATGCAGTGAATGGACCTTTTTTGTGGGCTGAACCAATATCCAGCCTATTGTTTAACTTTGAGTAATGCCTTAGTGATGTCACTGGTTTCTAGTGACTTGGTATGGTGCACTCTTGTGAATATTTGTTCAAACCACCAAATGACTGGCTTCACAGTGTGTAGTTGACCAGCCCACTTTAGATGTAACATGCTGAAGTACCCCTGGGGGTAGATATACAACAGGATGTGAAACCCTGGTAAATGCATCTGAGGTGACAAGTTGCTGAGATGCAAAGTAGAAAGTTACAAATAAAGTAAGGAATCCTAGTTCTACCTTTTGTGGAGATGACTTCTAGCAAATAAAGTAGTAAAATGTAGACTTGTTCAAAAGAATTGTAGCTCTATAAACTAGACTGCTATATCAATACATTTTCATTCATTGGTTTGTACTTGCAAATTAAATTTTATTGTGTCTCATAAACCAGTTCTTTCTGCCTGTGATAATTGTGCCAATATGCTTCAAGCACTTGAGATAATATATGACTTAGGAGTCCTTTGTACTTCCAACCTGTTCCATTAAACATAGGAACGTGCTTGTCGTTTTCCTAAATAATGATTATGTATCTTGTAAACCATACACAGGAGAAGATATTACCTGACATTTGGACAGATCTTCTCAAAATAATCCCAAATACCTTCTGTTTATGCCCATTCCATGAATTATACACATTTTTTATGGTTACTAAATACCTTTTATTCATAGTGTAATAATAAGCGAGTGCTATTCGACAACTAGAATTGTATGTCTGTAGCCAGTGTGTACAAGTTAGTTATGCTTAAAACATCCCATTCTTTTGCAGTTTAAGTGACCTATGTATAAGCAGAAGATTGAAGATCCTGGTTCTAAATGAGTAAAGCAAGTCATACATAGCAATCATAATCATTTATATAGCGCCAGCAGGTTCCGTAGCGCTTTACAATTTGGAACAAACATTAATAAGACAATACTGGGTAATACATACAGACAGAGAGGTACGAGAACCCTGCTCGCAAGCTTACAATCTATAGGACAATGGGAGTTTGAAACACAAAGGTATTTGCTACATCATATTGTGCACTGGATCAGCTAGAATGCAAAGGTAAAAGTATTGAGTGGGCTGTGTGTAGCAGTGTTGGTCAGAGGGTTGTTGTCTTGTTTTAGCTGTTTAGAGGGTGTTAATAGGGTAACCTAGGGAGATTAAGAGGGAATATTATAAGCTTGTCTGAAGAGATGGGTTTTCAGAGAACGCTTGAAGGTTTGAATACTAGAGGAAAGTCTTACTGTGCAAGGGAGGGGATTCCACAAAGTTGGTGCAGCCCGAAAATAGTCCTGTAACCGAAAATGGGAGAATGTGATGAGTGTGGAAGAGAGACGCAGATCTTGTGCAGAACGGAGGGAAATCCAAAGGCGCTTATTAGTTTTCCAAGAGAAGTGGTGTAGATAGAGAACAGCAGAGGACCTATGACTGAACCTTGTGGTACTCCAACTAATAAAGGAAGCGGAGCAGAGGTGGATCCAGAGAAATTAACACTGAAAGAGCGATTAGATAGGCAGGATGAGAACCAGGATAGGACAGTGCCTTCAAGACCTAGAGATTGTAGCGTTTGTATGAGGAGAGAGTGGTCAACAGTGTCAAATGCAGCCGAGAGATCCAGGAGAATTAGAAGAGAGTAATGTTTTTTTCTTTTTGCTGTGATCAAATCATTGACAACCTTGGTCATTGCAGTCTCTGGAGTGTTGAGAGCGAAAGCCTGACTGAAGAGGATCCAATAGGTTGTTTGCTGTAAGAAAGTGTGTGAGGCGAGTGTAGGCAATTCTCTCGAGAAGCTTGGAGAGGCACGGGAGCTGAGAGATGGGGCGGTAATTTGCCAAGAGAGTTTGGGTCAGAATTTAGTTTTTTTAAAATGGGAGTAATCACTGCATGCTTGAATAGTGATGGAAAAATACCAGTAGAAAGAGAGAGTTTACAGATTTTAGTTAGAGGGGGAATGAGCACAGGAGACAGGGACATACCAATTTGTGAGGGAATGGGATCAAGAGGACAGGAGGTAGAGTAGGAAGATGAGAACAGAGTAGAAACTTCCTCTTCATTTGTGGGATCAAATGAAGAGAGAGTGTCAGAGGGTGCTACAAAGGAATTGAGCCGATTGCTTGTTGAGGGAGATGATATCATTTCAAGTCTGCAATCCAAGATTAGTGGCCAGATAATTTCCAGATTTAATTTGGACCGGCAAATATCGATGGACGATAGCCATCGTCATCCATCTAGATGTTTAGGACCTCATTTGGATTATTATTGGTCCTCCGTCTCATTTCAGGACCACATGCTGTGAGATAGAGCCTAATATTGTTGCTGATATTGCAGTGTGGTTGGTTACTTCCCCATTGATTCTTAAATGTAGCCATACAGACATCCGATACTTTATTATTGTACTTCTGTAAAATGATTAATTGCTTCAAGTAAGAGCTGGTGATACTCGTGGTTATCCTGAGATTCCATTTTTAGTTGATTAAACAATAAAACTATAATCTATTTGAAAGTTATTTGCCTAGGTGATGATCCAGCAGTACTGGGAAACGTTTACACAGCCAGATAAGCTCAGTAGTGCTGATTCAGTGTTGGAATTGCTCTCTGTTTTATCTGAGGACATCCCTTGCTGGTTGGCACAGGCAAAAAGCCACTGGTATCCCTGGTATTGTGACATATCACCCTGTGCAAGTGTTTGTTACTTCTCCCTTTGCAAGTTGTGTTTTTCTTATTGTTTGTACAGGTTTGATGTGTGCCTGGATTTTTAAAGTTTCTGCCACCAAGGGGCTGCCCATCACTCTGATGATTGTCCCCATTGTCATGATAAGTGTCTCGCCTGCATTACTCTTATGATTTATAGGAATTTATCAACTTGCTATCTATTTTCTTGGTAGACAACCAGTTATTAACTACTCACAAATTGTTTGTCGCTCCCCAACATGGATAATCACCACTGCGGAGTCTACTGGTGAATGTGCTGAAGCTCAGTTTGTCATTGAGCAAATTAAGTGTATCACTGTAAGCACATTTTCTGCATATTGTATGTCGCTGCCTCCACCTCAACTGTGTTCTGGTTAATTATGTTTGTGAGTGACACTGCAAAGACCTGTCTTCTGGTGAATGTTGTGTCATTGTCACTGCATAAAATGTGTTGAGTGTGCAAAATAGAGAAATGACAGCTATGTTTGAAAACGTGAGTGTATAGTCGTAACTAAGTTATTTATCTGACTGCTTTAAACCAAGATAGGTCTCTGTTGCTGTATTAGCTAGCTCATTATGTAGCTTTTAAGGGTTTACTTGGAGCTTAAGCAGCTTAAGCTAATTTTTCATTGATTTATATATATGTTACATGTTTAATGTTTGAAAATCAATCTTCTTATAAGGACAGGTCGGTGTTTCCACATTAATTAGATTATACATTTTAGTGTTTTAGGATATGCAGATTTTCTTTGTTAATAAAGTTGACATGTGGAAGCTTGTTACTCGGTGGTTCCACTCCAAGTTCGACAATTCCTTTAAGTGCTGAACCAAGTCAGGCACCAAACGTAGGCAATAAATACATTGCACATGAGCTAGACCTGGATTTGGAGCTCTAGGTACTATGTCTAGTCAAAGTGTGATATCGTAGATGCAGTGAAGTATGGTCAAGTTGTTAGAATGCTTGCAAAAACATTAAAATATCACTCTGCTTTGTACTAGGGTGTAAGAAGCAAAAAGCTAAAGGTGATTATTTACCATTTTATATTCAGTTGTAAACAGAATGCAATAGATTGATAAAGTAGTTTGTGTAACCATGCAGAACTTTACTGGCATACGTTCTCCGTGGCACAATGTTTAGCATTGCTGCCTCACAGCGCTGGGGTCATGAGTTCAATTCCAGACCAGGCCCCTATCTGTGTGGAATTTATTTGTTTTCCCTGTGTTTCTGTGGGTTTCCTTTGGGTTCTCTGGTGTCCTCCCACACTCCAAAGACAGACATGATAGGTTAATTGGCTGCTAACTTAAATGTACCCTAGTATGTGTGTGCCTGTCTGTTAGGGAATTTAGACTAATTTCCAATGAGGCAGGGACTGATGTGAATGACAAATATTCAGCGCTGCATAATATAGTGCTCTTATATAAATAGACATAATATTATCATCTGTGAAAGCACTCTCTGGCTGAGTAAGTTCTTGCATCACTCTGCCTTGTTGTCAATTGAAAAATAAAACCTACCCTGGCAGATTGTAGATCATCCTGGACACTCTGTATTGCCATCTGATTTGATGGACCGTGCCAGAGCTATAACCTGTGCAAATGTTGTGCCTGGGGCAGGATTAACCAATTTGTGGTTGTTTTTTTTGCTGCCAGCACCTGGTATGGTGGTTCTATAGAGGATATCTGATAAAGTCTGGCACTTGGTTACATCAGTGTGCATACAGAAATGATTCTGTAAACCTATCGCTTTCATTTAACAACTGTTAAGTAAAGGCGGATATGTCTTAAGGTCAAAAGGCTATATACCCTATTTTATAGTTGCCAGCTTCCCCTGGCCTAAATGCTGGAATTCCCAGGGTCTCCATAAGGAATAACTGTACTTGTTATAGCAGAGTTTCTAAAATTGCCCCAGGTCTGCTTTAAAGGAAACATAACCTCCAAATGTTTTCTTTGCGAGGAAATGAATATGCTGTGTAACAGTAAAGTTGTGTCCTCTCTGTGTGCAGGCAATGAGTGGAGTCAAGGGGTTGTCTGCTACCTCTTTCACTGCTATACAGTTTTATTCCATTTTCATTCTTTCCAGACTTGGCCATGCCCGTCCGCTAGTGATGACACACACATGACTTATCATTCATCATCTCATCAGTTATTTATATAGCGCCACTAATTCCGCAGCGCTGTACAGAGAACTCATTCATATCATTCCCTGCCCCATTGGAGCTTACAGTCTAAATTCCCTAACATACACACACACAGAGAGGGAGAGACTAGGGTCAATTTTGATAGCAGCCAATTAACCTACCAGTATGTTTTTGGAGTGTGGGAGGAAACCGGAGCACCTGGAGGAAACCGGAGCAAACACGGGGAGAACATACAAACTCCACACAGATAAGGCCATGGTCTGGAATCAAACTCATGACCCCAGTGCTGTGAGGCAGGAGTGTTAACCACTAGGCCACTGTGTTGCCCCATGCCACCAAGGTATTGCACACATCAACAAGATTTCCACAGCTCTAAGCGCAGTTTAGAAATTGCTACCACATGGTGATCTCCACAAGTAGACTTACTAGCATTGTCACTGCAACTATATAAAGATCTATAACAAAAATATATTGAAAGCAGAGCGTGTTGTAGACCAAGACCACATGACTGAAGACCAAAGATACCAGGAGATATAACAATATCAATTTCAATATAACATCATTGAATGTTGAAATGTTGTTTTTTTTTATAGGATAGCCAAGCTGACCAGGTATTGCTAAACTTATTATTGAACCAAACCGAACCCAGAATGGGTTGTGAAAGTAGAGCGTATGACAGGCACGAAGGCAAGCAAAACTGTTATAACCGAATGAATTAGATTGTGTACTTCACACCAGAATCTAGTTATTTACGGGGCAGCGCCACCAGATATGGGACTTGGCATTTTACTCTTTCCAGCATGGGTCAGTGGAAGTAGGGTAGATTGAATGGCACCTGGTGGAGACAAAGTATTGTCTATATAGGCATTTATAAGTGTTCTCTTTAATTTAACACATGGAGCGTTTGGTCACTGCTCCTCTAATATCAATCAAGGACCTCCCCCCATGACCTCTTCCCAGCTCAGGGTCTTTGTGTTTGGCTATGGGCTATCAGTAATCGGTAGAAAGTTGAGATCAGAGCTCTTGAGTTTGATCTGAGGATATAGCGACAAACAATTCTCTAAATCTTTCCTCAATTGTTTGTATGGATTGCCCGTAGGCCAGTGAGTTGTATCTTTTAATGCTGGAATTCTATTGTTCGTGTGCTTAGCTTAGCGTTTCCGAGCAAGGGTCATATCTGATTTTTCTTGCTCTCTCATAGATGAAGATCTTATTGTGATAGGTGCCAAAGCATGGAGAAGAATTGTGACCCCTTCTGAGGTTTCATATTGGTCTACGGGGCTATAGTGTGGAGCAAGGTAGCAGCGATGGGAAGGCTGTTAGAAAAAGGTGAGTTGGGACGGTCCAAGAGCAGGTCTGGCAAACAGACCCCATCCTCGGATACAATTGTGCAGTACATCCCGTGTACCTGGGGTGAAATTGGCAGAGGGCTGTGCTCGGTCCACGGTTGAGCAGGTGGTGGGAACCTATGGGAGGCAATAATTGGAAATTGGGAGTATGCAAAAATCAAATCATTGTAAAGTTTAATCTTGCTTAACGCATTGTAGGTTAGACCTCCGCTGGGGAGAGGTCATAGGAGAAGGTAATTACGCTTGCATCATCAACTTTATGAGCGTACAGTGTATTTGATTTACACTTGGCAGAAATGAACTGCAGCTTAAATCTAGTCTTGCAAGTCGACATTGAACATATGTAGAATCAGAACACGTTTACCACATTACAACCTATTTTAGGAAGCACACGAGAGAGTGGCAGTTTTCAGGAAGTCCTATTACTTTGCACCACACCGCAGAAGAAGTCTTGCAAGGAAGGATGTGAAACTGGAATACCCAAGGTTCTGTGCAGTGAGAGACCTTAGTATTTGGGCAGTGTTTCATATTCATCCATTTCTCAAATATTCTTGAGGCACGTTATTTTGCCTAAACTGATTTTCTAGATCTTCAGTCTGAACTGCGAGTATCTCTGATTCCTCTTGAAACTTGCACACCTCATCCATCTTATGTTCCAGTGTATCTGTTTTGTAGCCAATTCAGATCTGATGTCCTCTATGATGGCTCTTCTCTTCTCGTTATGTATTGTTGTTATTAACTAGTTAAAACATGGGAAGCAGCGCCCAGAGACTCTGAGCTAGATGTTTTCCACTAAGACTGGTTCCGAAGTGTCCGAGTGAAGAAGTTGGTTGGATTTCTCCTTTTTCTAAAGAGTGAGTCGACAGGATGAGTCAGTCCAGTGTTTAATTACTTAAGCAGTTGGTCAGGTGGTTGTTCTTTAGGGGTTACTGCAGGAACTTTTCAGAACAAATATGCTTAGATGCGTGTGCTTACCAGAGATGAAAGAGGTGAAGAATAAGATTGACTATGAAGTGTGAAGAGGGTCCAGGCAGTGGAATTGGTTACTATGTAGGTTACTTATCTTTATGGTCCTCTCTGGTTCTTGCCAAAATGATGGGTGGAGATCTCCAGGGGAGCTGGGAGCTCGATGGGCTACACAGCCTTAAAGTAGGGCACTAGGCTCCGCCTTCGCCTGCTGGTAGGCCGGTCTGACTTGTATAGGTTCTAGTGTTGTGCTGTTATCTGTATGTCTGGTACTCGGACATACAGTAGGGTTGCTGGTACCCTATTGGAACGGTAGTAGGCTGAGGTTGCTGCAGGATATATTTAAGTATGCTGTCGCTGGTTGGGTCTTTGTTTTGTGTGGGGTAGCACCGGGGAAAAGAGGTGGTAAAATTTGTGGGTGGGGAGAATAAGGTGTGGCCAATATTTAGTGGGTGACCAGGTGGCAAGGTCTAGAGTTTCACAAAGTGTGATCACCAGTAGAGTCCACAAAGTTGAGTCCATCGAAAGGAGGGCTCTTGCCGTGATGTCATGACATAGGTTGTACCTTATGAGTACTGGGAATATTTACAGGATATGATAATCATTTGGTGGAAGGTAGGAAGAGCTAGATGATAGGTCAATTTCCTTTTCAGTTCAGTGTTCCCTCTCCTGACTACATTACAATTTTATGTGTGAGAGAAAAGTATAGGACACCATTACTCTATATTTACAATATACTCAATAGCCAATATGTCTTGATACATAAAGACTACCAAACGAGGAAGAAAAGAATATTTCAAGTTATCTTTGTTTGTGCACAGAATTATTGTTATCTTTTTTTCATCTTTTGTTAGTTTAACCTTTACTATTACTTCTACCTTGCCAATATACAACTTTATCTGTTGGTGGTAGCTTAGATAACACTTTCAGACCTAAATCTCCTTCACAAAGGGTTTCTGTTTTATGGGCTTTGTTAAATATTTGTGGTTTTTAAATAGGTTTACTAAACATTTGATGTAGTTTGTCCCAATGTATTTAAAACAATGGTATAGGGTTTCATTACATTGCTACAAGCCAAGAATTTGCTTAAAACAACTCGCATACAGTACATGCAGATTTTGTCTGATTTGATTTTGACCAAGCTGCCAGGTTGTGATGACATGTCTGATCCAGAAAGCTGTCACTAGCCATCCAAATCTGATGAGAACTGAGCCATCGGGTTGTTAAATCTTGTCTGCACATGACCGCATCCACTTGTGTATAATTTCATCAGCCAACATGTAACATTTGCCTAATTTGGCCATAGTGTGTGGTTAAATTCAGTAAATGTCCAATTGTTCAGCAATGGGGCAGGCTCCAGGTATGTACAATAGTTATTTTATGGCACTTAGGTCTTCATTGCCATCAAGGACAGTGTATGTAGAGTGCACATTCTATTCCACAACTGTTAAGCACTTCACAGAAGCTGTTACTGTACACTTCCCTGTGCACCCGTACACTTCACCCGTACACTTCCCTGTGCACCCGTACACTTCCCTGTGCACCCGTACACTTCCCTGTGCACCCGTACACTTCCCTGTGCACCCGTACACTTCCCTGTGCACCCGTACACTTCCCTGTGCACCCGTACTCATAAATGTACCTCCGTGTGTTTTGCCATTTACACCTTCAAATAAAAGTTGGCTATGTGAAATAGGACCTTAGAGCCTGGAATTGTGAATGGCAATGCTGAAAGGTCAGCACTTGATGGGCACACAGGGATTTGCATAAGTAATATTAACCTGCCTCTGCACGCTATCCGTCTCCTCCATATCTATTCTTAGATGCTGTGTAACTTTACACATGAATGTTGGGTTCCTTAAATTCTATGTTTCTATGTATATAGCTCACTCTCCAATATATTTCCGTATTATATATCTGTGATTTCTTTATGTGTTTGTGTGCATATAATATAAATATAAATATATGTATATATATATATATGTGTGTATATATATATATATATATATATATATATATATATATATATATATATAATTTATTAAACCTTGGCGCATTTTGGAGTTCATGCAGATTTTTTTTTTTTTTTTTTTGGGTGTGTGAATCAATATATAGGGATGAATGTATATAAGTATACTTAAAATAGGACTTTACCTAGTTTCTATAATGGTACTTTGCTTGCAGTATTCATCATTCAGTCAGCAGGCTGCTTTCATTGCTTATTTTATCCTCCCAGACTACTGTCAATCTAATATAATCACTAGATATACTGTTATATAAAAGCTGGGTACACGCTATATAACTATAGAAAATTAATGGAGTTATCGAGCAGATCACTCGATAAACGACTGTTTGGTCAGATATTGCATTACTTTGTGCGTTCCCACGATCATATTTTATCGTACCAAAGCACATCGCATCTGTTGATTTGGTTTTATAAACGTCCTGAAAATCAATGGTGGAATGATGTCTGGCAGATGTGGAAGTGTGCATGCACTCACGACTAGGAGATCTCTACAGAGTCTTTTCAGCAGATCGTTATGAGAGATCTGATGGTAAATCTTGTAGGTGAGTATACATGAATCTGCATGATCATCGGGTTGTTGGTAAAATCATTACCAACAACCCGACTGCAAGACATGTGTGCTAGGCATATTTAAGCAATGACAAAAAATTGAGATGAGTATATATTTAAGTATTTCCTAGCAGGGTGAGACGGGGTTAGAAATGAAAATTGGAGAGGCAGGCGAGGAACTGTGTCAAAGGTTAATTTTTTTGTATTTTTTGGAATGAAGATGGAATATCTTTTCAGGAGCAGCAGACACATGTGAAAGAGGCCAGCAGGGGAGATGTAACATGAGGGAGAAATGATTAGGTTTCAAGATTTAGTTGTGGGAGGTAGGGTGGATTCGGTATACTTGTTAACTGCATAAATATGTAATGGGTAATGCAGAGATGTAAAGATCCCTTTCTTTTTACCAATGCAAATCATTTCTGAGGCCACCTCTTCTTCTTTTTTTTTTTTTTTGTAGTTTCCAAGTTTTGTACTTTAACATGAAACTATTTATATTTTTCCTTCACCCAGAGGGTCCACCCATAATACTGTTCTCCCTTTGGAAAATCGATCTATTAGGGAAATTGCTATGGCTGCTTCTGTTTATTCCAAGGAGAGTGTAACCTAATCTAGCATTGAGCCAGTCTGTCACCATACTCCTTTTGTGGTGATGTTGTTATGCACGTCTAGTTGCTCTCCAATAACGATTGTCGATTGCCGAAATGTGGTTCCA
The DNA here is from genome assembly GCF_038048845.1 of Mixophyes fleayi. Taxonomy (NCBI): domain Eukaryota; kingdom Metazoa; phylum Chordata; class Amphibia; order Anura; family Limnodynastidae; genus Mixophyes; species Mixophyes fleayi. Next base: position 79,199,893 of record NC_134405.1, read on the forward strand.
AAGCACAATGTGATTTAATAGCCAAAAGTAGCAGAATAACAATCAGAATAAAACAAGTACAGCCGTTACTTATCGCAGGCGCCCTGGATCCAGTGTACAGTCATTCAGGTCTGAAGGCTGTGGTCAAGTAGACTGACTACTAGGTCCAGAGCCCCTGCTTATATACATTCAGTGAATACAGTAAAACAATGCAGATGATGTGGCTTGCTTCTATAGGTAAAGGCTTCTGCCAGTGTAATGCAGGTGATAGGCCAGTTCAAACGAAAATATCCAAAGGTGGGGGTCAGCTCTCCAGGGGATGCACTCCGATTTTCCCGCCAAGAATCCAGTTTGAACTAATCTATTTACACTACACAGACAATATAATTTTAAACATTTATTCCCCATCATCGCTAACTAGAGTATGCAATGTGCGATCTCTTCTGCAAATGAACCAGACAACTGCGGATCTCCCCTCTCTCCACCAGCCCCGCCTTTCTCTCCCTTACTTTAATGGCTCCCTCCTGTGCCTGTTTGTCCACCCTCCCTTAGGATGTGAGCTCGTATGAGCAGGGCCCCTCTCCCCTCCTGTCTCCATACCTGTTCTTCTACTCCATCTTCGCTCATATGTCTGCCCGGAGTTCTGAAGTATTGGTACTTTGTGTTTATTGCTCTGTACTAGGTCACCCTGTATGGTCTCCTGTTTGTATTATGTAAGGCGCTGCGGAAACCTTGTGGCGCCTAACAAATAAATGATAATAATAATAATAAATAGGGCATTAAAATGATACAAAATATGACATGTTTCCTGTAATCTGAACCTTTGATTTCACTAACATATATATAACTTCTAATATTATTCGTAAATATTGCTACATTTCGACATAAATAACTGTGTTGCAACTACTATTAATGTTTGCTAATTACAAATGAGTATGTTCGTGTGAATGTGTGTAAAACCTGTTATTGCCACGTGTTGCGGCTGGATACGCTTCTCCACGCCGTAGTGTGCTATGCGCGTAATTTTCAGACAAAGACGATCAAGTTGTTAGATATTAATTAAAATTACTTTATCCAATTAGCTGACTTCGACAATGTGATGCTAGGGAAAGGGAGGGGGTGTTATGCTGTGAGCTTCCAAAGCCTCTCTGCTCACTACATCGTACGACAACTGAAACATTCAGGTACATTTTCACTTCTGGATTCACTGCTGCCTGATGGTGTGTTCTGAAGATAACCAGACAATAGTGGCCAGATTCCAAACATATACCTCATCATTTTTTGGCTGTGATCTTCCAGAGTATGTGCCCAGATTAAAAATGTTATGAATTGTTTATAAAAAAAAAATCCCCTGTATTGTGGAATGCACAACAAAGCGAAGTCATTAACCATCGAGTTTGTATTATAACCACTAATTAGCTAGCATTTACAGACTTTTGCTACTTTACCACAGTTGGGTAGTTATTGCTTAGCTATCACACATGTGGCAGTCCTACTGCTCATTCTGACAGCTGAACACAAGGATTACTATCCAGTTTGCCCATAGACCTGTGTGGTTAGATTGAATGAGAAACAGGTGTCCGTTGATTCAGCTTAATTCTAAGGAGAGGGAATCCTTATGCAGACAAGAAAGCTTTGTATTAAGACCTCTCCAAGACTATATAGTAAATGACTACATTTTAATAAGTTTAAAGAAAAAAGGGATGCAAGTATTTTTCGAGCGCCTTTGTGTTATCAATAGTATTTATATGCCATAATGTTGCTTAATAGCCACCTTATAGGAAAGAAAGAGCTTATAAGAGGGGAAATGTGAAAGTCTGCATCTACATGAACTGTTTGTTTTTGATTGAGCTGTGACAACTAGATGTCTGCAAAACAATTGCCTCTATATAAATTCTATTTACATCTTCATGTACCCTATCCTCATATATAGAGTAAATTGCCCGTTGTATGTGGCCAGTGTTCGTTGAGCTGCTAGCCTGCCCTGATAAATAGTCAGTGTTCTGCTACTGAAGCGGATAGAACTTCATCCCAGTGGTTGTAACATAATGGCAGGAGCAGCCAGCCATATAGTACATGTCCACTAGATGGCGATGCAGGACATTGGAATTAGGCTAATTTGATATAATTGACGTTGGTAAAACACACAATTGCAATGAAACATGCTATCCACCATAGAAATAACATGAATTAATGCAGATGCAATCATGATGGTATAGTACTTAATTTAAAGGAAGGTATAGGATAGGGAAATGTGTGAAAGGGAAGCCATAACAGTCTGTCTTGAATGTGATATACTCGAGAGTAATTTGGAAAGAGCAAGTTACGGTCACATGGTAAGTGGTGATGGCTATATTTCATTAGATTACACATGTATCTTGTTAATATAGCCCATGTCATGTCTTTTTAGCCAGTCTGTGTGTGTGCTGGGGAAAAAGAAGGTAGAACATGCGCAGATGCGATATAACGACATTCTGCCACATTCACAAATATTTACTCTTTGTTGATTTTAGCATGTAGCTAAGCAAAAGTTATTATTTTCTGTTATCAGCCACTTAGACTCACAGAGACATGCCCTTCAATAGATATGCAGAAGGAAGTGTGGTATGACTCCAGGAATACTTGCCCACAACCAGCTCCTTTCTAAAATAATAAGTTCTAAAAACAAGAGATTTATTTAGACTTATGTTATGGATTAAATAAAAAATGGATTATGTTAATCAGACATGTAGCTATGGCTTTGGGTTTAGTAGAGAAGAGAGTGATGGATGTATTCTGCTCATTGCAGAGATATTATCAAGGAAGAAAAATACACTTGAATCTAATTATTTATTTTAAGTAGTTAGTAATCCATCTTTTCTCCCAGTGTGTGGGAGATGTTTAAAATCAACAATCAAGTTTTCAACTTCACATTTCCTCTTTGAAGCATAATAAATATTGAGGGCCAAAAGTAATGAGGCAGCAGTTTTGGCACAACAGTGTGTCCTGAGGTTTCAAGAGGGGATTTCAGGCTGAAGCCCTTTGTCAAGTATCAGGAAATTGAAACATAACATACTCCAACTAAACAGACTTAAATGTCTTAATGTCCCCCCACCCCAGGAGTGTTATTAGACATTAATCTAGTATTTAATGTATCTAAATGAAGACTGAGATATTGAATTTCTAGATTTATGTTAATAAGTTAATGACAGTATTACAATGTACAGTATCTGTATTCAATAATAGTTCATTCTTATTACTTTTTAACAATAAGTCCAGATTTGCTTTTTTTTTTTTAGTGGTGGTGCAATTTTGGCTGGGATTTATCTAGTGCTATAAATAAATGTGTCAAATACTTGTGGTTTGTATTATGTTAAGACCAGTTTTAGGTAAAGGATGCCTAACCTAAATTTTGCTACTGCCATGAGAGGGACAGGTTACTTCGGGTAGCATTCTCTAGGGTCCAGCAATGCAGGCACTGCTAGATATTCACGTAACGGACCCCAAAACTAAAAAGTAAAAAATGTTTCTTAATTTTTTTCATGTTTTTGGCCAGGTTGTGTTCATTTAACCCTGACTGTAACCCAATGTTGGAATATTGTCTCAGTAGGTACTTGGGCAAGGGAAGGTTCTGACCGCTACCTGCCAATCTGTGTCTCTCTCCTTTACTCTTGGAGATAGGACTGGATTTGCTGAGAGGAGAAGCCCATACATAACGAGTGGCAGGTTTGCAGGGATGGGAGACCGACCATTGTTTCATCAACATTGCTGTACTTTTATTTATCTATGCCAACCAGTATTACAAAAAAAAAATCAATATTTTTTAATGATAAAATACAAATATTTTAGACCTATTTAACATGTTTGCGGTTTGGGCCTGGGTAACTTTGAGGGGTGTTCAACAAAGACTGCTGAAGGTAAAAAGAGGAAAAAAATGTAAAAATTACAGTAGTGAACAACAGTAGTGAATAAAACAAAACTGAGTCTTAACAGACAGACAAAGATGTAAGAGGGCACAAGCTTAGAATTACTACTTCCTCCCCCCAGCCTCCTCAAAGTATTATATACTGCTGTAAGGCTGGTGGTCCTTTTTGTTTTTGTGTCTCTCAATCCCTAGCAAACTGTAATACTTTCATCAGTTATTTTATATTGCGCTACTAATTTCGCAGCACTGTACAGAGAACTCACTCACATCAGTCCCTGCCCCATTGGGGCTTACAGTCTAAATTCCCTAACATACACACAGACAGAGAGAAGGATCAATTTGATAGCAGCCAATTAACCTACCACTATGTTTTTGGAGTGTGGAAGGAAACCAGAGCACCCGGAGGAAACCCACTCGAACACTTTAACAGTATTTGATTCGCAAACACATGGTTAAAATATCTTTGACCCTCCTCTCCATATATAAATACTTACAGGTGATGGGAAGAAATGGGAAAACATGCTTACTGTTAAGGAACATAGAGAGTCTGGCCGGTCTTATAAAGGGTGAATAGATGAATCCTTGGACCACAAACACAAAAGGAGCTCTTCTCGTTAATCATTTTATCTGTACATTGTAAGGGGCATCACCAGTGCCGATAGCAAAATTTGGGTAGCGTCTGGTCATGACGGACCGTCCTCTTGAGGTCCGCCTCTGCTTTAATAAGGCTGGGGGTCAGCATTGCTATGCCCCCTCATGTCCAGGGCCTGTATTGGCTGCAACCCCTGCAGTCCACCATTGGGTATGTCTAAAAAATACTATGGGTGTTTTGTTTTTTTGTTGTTTTGTTTTGTTTTTTCGCTTTTCTTTAAAAAATAAATAAATTGGCTTATCTTGTGTACAGCAATCCTCTAAGGCTGGGTGCACACTACAGTGTTTTCAGCCAATTATCAGGCCTGTTATCCGATAAACGACCGTTCAGCCCAATATCACATTTAGTGTGTACACTTACACGATGAACGACAGTCGTTCCAAAGCACGATCATATTTTGATTGTTCAGCAGAGCTATAACTCTCATCCAGCTATGCAATAACGTCCTTCCAATTCTGCAGTGTGTATGTACTCACAATCCTGATCTTCATAGAGTTTACAGAGTCACGATTTTTTTCAGTCGACGATTATGACAGATCTGAGGGTAAATATTTGAAAACATGTATAGTGTGTACAATGAATCCGCATGCTGATCAGGACCTTTTTTTTTTTTTTTTTTTCAAAATCGTTGTAGATAACACATTGGCTGGAAAATTTTGTAGAGTGTGACACTGATACCCTTAACTTTTGGTTGGTTGGCAGAGACCTTAAGGCTCATTCACAAATGCACTGGCAACTCACATTAATTCATAAGAGATGCATTGTGCAGGCTGCTCTCTAAATGTACATATTAGAATGCAGCGGTGGAATCTGCAAGATACCATTTATCCTATATTTGATCCACTTTTCAGACTGTCTGAAAAACCTATTCACAGCAGGTAGGTGTGAACAAGCCCTTAATGTGCTATTTAGTCCCACAAACCTCCACCCTGAAGTACAATTGGTTTAAATAGTATAATTGTGGTTGGATACAGAAAAGGTCAGGAGACCAGAAGAAGCTGTAGTTAGGTCAGATTCCTGTGACATTCTCGGTGTATGTCACTTGGTAATGCTCTCTAATATGTCATCTCGTGGAACCTTTAAATACAATATTTCTTTTTATACCTCTCCATTCTTTTAAGGTTTCTTAGGAGCCCGGGACGTCCAGACAAAATATATGTTTGGAAATCTTTGCTCAGACAGAAGTTTCTCAGTGTCTCTGGACAGGAATTCTGTGCAGTTATAGATGGCTTATTATAAATCACAAACGGACTGGATGCCAGTCAAACATTTTTTTATTTTTTATAATGTTCTTTTTCCTATTTTAGATTGGATTATTTTATACATAACATGATCTTTGAATTTTTGGGCAAAATCAATTTTATAGCAATATACAATTTAAAATAGATAGAATTTGCTAGCATGCAGTTCTCCATAAATTAATCTGTAAATTTGCACTGATAGCTCCACCTATTGCTTTATAAAGCTCTCCATTAGCACTATATCTTATGGGAGTGTAGCAATGATATTTTACCTTCTATTTAGAGCAAGTCATTTAGTTGCTTCCACTCATTATTATATACAGATATGCAAGTGACTTAAGTTTTCTGCACAAGATAATGTGTATATACGTGTGTGTGTGTATATACGTGTGTGTGTGTATTTATTTATATAGATGGTTTTGGAGCACCACTTAACAGGAAAAATATATAGTCTGTACTTTCTATTTATGACCAAGCAAATAATATAAATTATATATAATTTTTTTGCCTGGTCATAAATAGAAAACACAGACTATATATTTTCCCTGTTAAGTGGTGCTCCAAAACCATTTTGCTGTATGAATAAAGAACTTAATTGAATACCAAATATATTTGTATAGCTCCCACCACCATTACCTTTATCCATTTATAAATGGGATTAACTGGGGGATATTAAATTAACTGATATTCTGTCAAACATCGCAACTGCGCAAATTTTCAGGTACTACGGTACCTCAACATCGAGGATTTCTTCTTACACCTCTATGGGACGTGAGGAGAAATTTGCGATGTTATATCGCAGTGGTGTGCCTTTGCGACCACTCCAGAAGCACTCCATGGCTATTTGAATACCCCCCATAATGTGTGGCTTGTGGTGTGGTATGGTATGCTGATTTGTGTCCTAAAGTCTGTCACATTCTGTTCAAACAAAAGTGCTGTTGCCTCTGGTTCACTTTTTGAAATGCATCGTAACTTTGGTGCCAGACAGGCACTCTGCTAGCTTCCAAATAGCTCATGCCTGTAGGGTTTGTTTGTTTGTTTGTTCAACCTGTCTTTATTGCGAAAGGAGTTATACGACATGTGTACAAGACTTACAACAAAATATGGTAGAACATTCCTCACATTTTTTCACATAAAACAAAACTGAAGGGGAGGGGAGGTGAATCCTATGGGCATGTACTATCTTAGAAACATTGCTGCCAAGGGAAATTGAGACTTAAGTTCTGTCTGCGTTACTAGTAGTCAGTACAGTAGCATCGTTCAGTGGCATACGGTCAGCCGCCGGGACAGAGGAGTGAGGCAGGTTCACAAATACTTAGAGAACTTCAGTTTGCCATTAGGGAGCTATTTGAAGAAGATTCCTTAAATCTCAACTCAAAACTAGATCGCTGTAAATTCGGCATAGGGATGCTGGCTTGACATGGAGGTATCATCCATAGACATGTAGAAATCAATTTTGGTCAGCTGCTCCCTCAAAGTAGGAAGAGACTTGGATCTCCAGTGTACAGGGATGATGGTTATCGCAGCATTGATTAAGTGATGAAATAGAGACTTTTTATACTGGGATATCGGGAGGTCTGATAGTTTGAAAAGCCATAGATCAGGGCCATCTGGTAGAGGTCCACCTAATATCTCCATTGTGAGCTCTCTGACCTTAAGACAGAAGGGGGATAATCTGGGCAGCTCCACCATATGTGTAATGGGGATCCAATGACAAAGGCACATCTCCAGCAAGAACTGGAAACACCTAGGTGCATCTTGCACAGTTGGGAGGGACACCTGTACCACCTGGAAAGAATCTTGAACCATCTTTCAATCAGGGAGAGGCTTGCGGAGCAGGCCATGCTGAATTGGAAAACTTTGGGCCAAATTTATTCCATATCTTATTCTAGTCTCTCTAATCCACTGTCTCATGATTTGGTATAACTTGATAATGAGCTATATAAGTTTGCAATCAATAATTAATAAATAGGGGAGATCGTGTGTTTGGGTTTCCTGAGAATTATGATCCTCAAAGGCATCCAGCTTCCGTCCCACCCCGTAAGAATGATCTTATCCCGGATATAGTGCCTGTAAATAGAGCCAGAGTTCCAAAGAGGGATCGTTTGGTTTCTTCTGGAGTTCAGAGAAGGCACAAATCTTTCTATTCTCAACCAGCTGGGGTTACACCTGGCCATCCAGCTACAATTGATAGGCTGTAGCCCTGGTGGGAAGTCTGGCTTGTGCGCCAGTGGGATGAGAGGAGACAACGGGGAAGAAATGTTTACATACATCCTCAACCTAGACCAGCATTGGAGGGTAGGACCAATCGTGGGGTGAGATATGCAGAGTAATTTGGGGAGCCACGGAAAGAGGCCGGGAGGAACCTTGAGAGCATGACCCTCAATCCTCAATCGTGATCCATTGTTTGGAATCTATGACACAGGTCCAGTCCATAATTCTAGTAGGCAGTACTACCTGGTGATAAATAGAAAATAGCGGGAGTTGAAGTCCCCCTTGGAGTTTCCTCTTGTAGAGAACATCTTGAGGAATCGTAGGAGTTTTACCTGCCCAAAAGTAATCATGAACCAATGATTGTAGGTCAGTGGCCTACATGGTTTTTGTAGCATCACAGTATTGCACACACACAGTGTTATAAGCACTGTATTTCAATTGAGGGGCCTTTTTTTATTGAACACTTTGGACACTTGTCCACAATGCTGCTGTCAACATCTTAAACAGCCTTTTACTGATTAAGATGTTAGGGTGACATCCTCTTTGTTTGACTTGATGATTATCAATATACAGCACTGTATATTTACAGCAGTCTCATATTGGGTCCCTGGGAAATGCTTTGCTTGTTTTTTCTTCCATTTTTTTCTCTTTAATCAGACCATGTAATGAGCTATTGTTTCACTGCAGAGTTTTCAGGGAATGATTGGCAGAAGTGCCCTCCCGTCCTTCCCAATTCACTTGTTTTCCACTACGGCATCACAATGTCCATTCACTATTCGCTGCCTGATCTCCCAGCCAGGCACCAACTTCCAGCGTTCATTTTTCTCACGCTTTGTAAATGCAGATCATATTCTAGTGGCAAACGTGAAGTTATTGTTAGATTATCTTGTGATGGAGGAAGAAAAACATGCATATTTATATGCATTCACAGCTTATCTTTCTCTTCGTTCCTGTGACCAGATCCTTTTTGTTTCATGCGCTCCCTCTGGGGGAGTCTCTTCTGTCTTTGCTTCAAAGCCAGAACCAGGCTAGTGGAATGTTCTACATTACTTCTCGTGGCGCCTCCTTTATGCTGGGAATATATACTGTATTATGGTGTGTGACCACGCACAGATATACAGTATACATAGAGGTTTGGTTTAACCTGCTGCCCAGGTTGGGAAGTGTCCTCTTCTACTGATTTAAAGTATTCACACATAATGAAATCTGTAGCAAATGCCTGATATCTCCATGAGGTTTTCCACTGCTGCCTTTTACAAACCTTTTATTTTAGTCTTTGTATATGCAATCTCCCAATGATTCTGTGTGGGTGTCTGGACACTGAATAGCCATAATAATAATAATAACAACTATATATAATAACTTTATATAAAAACTGCCCTTCCCATGTAATTGACTGTCTGATAGTAATATATGCTGGCAGACGGGTAAAAAGAAAAGGTAAAGTGCATCAAGAACAGTAAGGCTCCCAGTCCTCATGAACAACACTGCCTTGGGTGTATAGATATTAACAAAGTAATATCCAGCCAATGGTGTCCCTGTACTCAAAAACAGTCCATGATGGAGAGGGCTGGCATAGACTATGTGGCTGTGCCGGCTGGTGTGCCCACTGGTGTGGCTGTGCCGGCTGGTGTGCCAACTGTTGTGGCTGTGCCAGGTGGTGTGCCAACTGTTGTGGCTGTGCCGGCTGGTGTGCCCACTGTCGTGGCTGTGCCGGCTGGTGGGCCCACTGTCGTGGCTGTGCCGGCTGGTGTGCCGGATAAGTAAAATATAAATATAACAATACCCTGCACTCAGTTGCACAGAAATAAAAGTGAAATTTCAAATATCTCAAGTTCTGTCAATGCATAGTAATAGTGAGATATATATTTGACATATGAATGTTACACACATGATTCTCTTATATAAAAGAGCTAATAAAATGTTAGTGGTCAGGCACGCACATTAATTCTCAAGTAACCCAAAGTAAGCCTAATCCCAAAACCATTTGGGAAAGATAAAATCTGACCATTTCTATTTAAATATTGCAGTCAGAGGACCCAATGCAGCCAGCGCTCATTTCCTAAAAATATGCTTATCCTACTAAGGGGGTAGAGGAAGTAACAAAGTGTTTCAGTCAGACGTGTGGTGTCAGTGCTGTAATTGTTATTATAATGCTCTTGTCCATGAGTTATGAGGCAGTCCGGATGGTTCAGTGCATGGGAATGCGGGGCATGTGTGTACAGATCCTTCCCACTACCTCAGCTGTTAACCTCCTCTTGGGCAAAAAATAGAGCAGCCCCCTCCTGGGACAGAGGCCAGAGACTCTGTGTTTACAAGGGGTGTGATTTGGGAGAAGCCACTATTTGTGTGAGGAGCAAAGCCTCTGAAAGAGGGGGGGGGGGGGGGCAGTGCTCTGTTCAGGAGGAGGGGACATAACCTCACAAAGAATGAGCTAAGTGTCACACATAGGAGGAAGCAGGCAGAGAGATGATTTGGATATGACTGCCTCTGCTCCCCTGTCCTAGGGCAGGAAAGGGGCACCCATCTTTGGGGCAGATGGCTGTTGGCATTTTGTTTTCAGTGCCCAAACATGTGCTGACTCTGCCGTATTCCAGTGCGGGCTCCTAGGAATCACCAGGAAGCCTGGGGGGAGGCAGGATGACACCCTGGTTTAGCTGTTCTTCCAAGCACAAGGTGAGTTCTAGCTATGTATGTACTGATGTGTTAGTGTGTTGTGTGAAACTTCTCACAATAACACAGATTGTTTGTCTTCCATTCTGGGACACTTAGCAACTCAATATTTTGTTTGTTTGTGTATTTTAAAAATAAATCTAAACTAGGTTTTGTGTATTAAATTACTATAGTTTATGTATCATTTTACTGTGCTGCATCTAGCTTAAATGGATAAGGGAAAAGCTGACCTATCTGAGTATAATTTCCTAAATCCATCAGGCTTTCTTTCATACTTTATTTAAATGGTTGTATTCACCCCGACCTATTTAATGTTATTGTTTACTATTTTTTTTTATTTTTTTTTGTAAATGTTAATTAATATTTAATTCCACCACCCTGCACATGCTATCCTCACCTTGTCCTACCACAACAAGGGTCCTGTGTATACCTGTTGTGTGCATTTTACAGTCATGCACCTGCTATGTCCATTTCACCGTCATAGACCTGATGATGAGGTACACGTCTGCTGTGTATGAATCTTTTGCTATAGTGCCTTTGTGTAGATTTCATCATTTTACACCTGTCTACTGTATTACTATAACTGAATCCTATCTGAAAGATTTCACACGTGCACTTTTTTTTTGTAGACTGTGTAAACAGCAGTGTTTATTATTATTATTATTATTATTAACCTTTTATATAGTGCCTGTGCTTTGCCAAGAATGTTTTTGATCATCAGTCTCTGCCTCTTAGTCTTATTTCTTTAATACACACAATATCCCCCGGCCCTGTCCACAGCATCACACAGCCCCAGTTTTCGGCCAGACTATTTAGGCACAAAAAGTTGAGCTTTGGGGCTGCCCGAATGTGGGGTGTGGGGAAGTTTATTAGCTCCAGGTGGTCATGGAAATTTACACAAAGCTGTAAGTACACAAACATCTAAAACTGGGAATTTTGATAAAACTTACAAAACTGTCTACAGGAACTCCTCAGACCTGAGACTTTCAGTCACTATCACAATAAATGATTACTGTGGACATTTTTGTTTTCCTTACTGTATATATAAATTACAAAATGTACAACTATTCTAAAAACTGGTCTGCGCTAATATCAGTATTTGTGGTTTGATATTATGCAAATATGTTATAGGTTTTTAGTAAGATACAGCTATATCCAAATCCCAATTCCTGCACTTTTAGCCAGGAGGACACAAAATGCCATTGCTCTAGCTCCTCCTGCTTCATTTTCATATACATAAGGTTTTGTTAAGTGTCAGTCATTTGTAAAAAGTTGTGAAATCTCACAGAATCCTAAAATAGGTGTATCTCTATTTTATCTGGACTTACACAACCTCACATGATTATATTCCTGTCATGGGATTTAGAAGATGATTGTCGTTAATGATTCATTAGATTGGTAACGTCGAATAGCTGGTGTAGTGCTGTTTAGTCATCCATTTTCCACAGCGCCGTATTACAGACTTATTATGTTGTCTCTAAGGCCGTTGTAATGTTGTGTGAGGTGATGTGTTTGGATTTAAGGTAGTGGAAAGTGGGTCAGTCTGTGTACTTTATGGGTACACTTTTAATGCAAACTTCCAGCAAGTATATTTCTTGGGCGCATTGTCTACCTTGCTTCTGGGATTTGTCCAGCCTGGTCATCGATGAGGCATGATATAGTGTGTTCCTAATAGAAAGGAGCGTTAGCATGAATTTTGGCTTGGCTCACAAAATAGCTGCCTCCACTGGGCCTCATTTCTGAAGTGCACTCAATTTCAAAACTCCTTGGTTTTCAACTGTGGTGTCTGGTTGTTCCGCCAATTGCACCATTAGAGAGAGAAGCCTGCGCAAGCTAGAAGGTGCGCTGAGAGGCGCAGAGAGCTCCAGAGTCGCACAGTGCAAAAATGTAAACATCGCCTCAGAATCCACCCTCATACCACCTTAGGGCCATCCCTTCCGATAAAGAAAACTATTCTGTTCTTTCTCATTTTATGGCTTGAATTATTAATAAGGGAAAATTGTTTTTATTACGTGTGACAGTCTTGTATGTGCAAAGGTTTTTTGTTGGATTTTGAGGAGAACACCTAGAAATAGTACTGAGACCTGAGCTGGTTTAAAAAAAAAAAAAAATGCAATTGCCTTTTGCAGAGAATGATCACTGAGATGAGGGGACAGAGAGGGTGAATTGTTAGAGTTCTATCCTGCTGTGCGGAGTGGTGCATGGTAGCAACCAATCTGTAAAAGGACATTATTTGTACTGCTCGCAAAACTAGACACACTGGAGCACCTCCTCTCTGTAGTCTGCAGGGATCCTCCTCACTCTGCCCAGCTCGTTCTCACGATCTGTGCAAACTTGCAGCTATAAACTTCTGAGAAAATCTAGGCACACTTGTACAAATCGAAGTGCACAAAGGGGCAAAAGCGGATTTTGTATGTGTTTTTTTTTTTTTTTGCAAATTTCATGAATGAAATTCACTGTATGTACAGCAACAATTTACATTGCAGAAAAGTGCAAGTTTCTGAGTGTACTTGTCAAGGGGGGGAAAGAACTTTGTTCGAGAGGACAAACCACTTATTTTCTGACATAGTCTTGTTGTTAATAATCATTTTTCCTTATTGCCAAACAGTAGTCCATGGAGTCTTGAATTCCTTTCTTGGCGTCAGTTGTTAGTTGCCAGATTATCGCACATATCGGTTACCCTGTTGGTAACGGCTGTATTATTGCCCTTCCTTTTGCCATCACTAAAATTGTTTTCTTTCCTTTTCCAGCAAACTGCGGACTGGAGCAAATACGATGAACGTTTGATGAGAGGGGCAGAGAGGGGAGATGTAGAGAAGATTTCAGCCACTCTCCACAAGAAGGGTGTGAATCCCAGCAGACTGGACTTGGAGGGACGCTCAGCGTGAGTTCCACCATGTAGTGACCCCAGGGTTGCAGTGAGGGCAGGATATGAATAGAAATGTCACCACAGGATGGTTTCGTAATGAACAGAGACATGAGACAAGCATTATAACTTTATACAACGATGAGCTATGAGTTACAGCTAAAGCGATCACAAGTCTCTGATTAGATGAACATACAGTGAAATCACACTACGTAGCAGTCATACTTTCCTGCCAGACATAGACAGAAGGATGTTATGTGCACAGTCGCTCTTATTGAAGATAACCACCAAACACACAACCTCTCTACAGCTCACTTATGTAGCATTACCATTCGGTGCTCTGGGAGTTATGGAATCTGGAATCACATGAAGACATGGGTGAATATTACTTGTTTTATAGACCAAATCCTATGATCATTCAGATTCCATCTTCCTGCATCGAATTGTAAAACTCTACAGCAAATATTTTGTGTTCTCTGAGCACGTCAGTGTTTTGTTTTTCCCCTCTCTGAACATCTTCGCCATTTATGGAGAAATGAATATCTGGCAGTGGCAGCAGGAGGTGAAGGGACCATAAATCTCCAATTATCTAACCCGTTAGCAAAAACTATAAATATTGTCCCACACCAGGATTATTCTTCTTTATACATCCAGACTGTGTGATGTGGTGCTGCCCTGCCCCCCTGGTTATGGGCAGGTGTGGTGGATACAAGCCAGGTTCCCATATGTCGAGTTTCTGTTTATTTGTATGAATGATTTAGAAGGCAGAGGAGGGGTTTTTCTAAACCATATTTCATACGGACACCCACAATATATTAGTCATTTATATGTCATCAACACATGGGATGGTCCAGCCCATAAACCTTTTGTTTATTTTGAAGGAAGCCTAGTAAAGCACAACAAAGCTGAAGTCAACTCTCTAATTATGGGTTGTCTTGTTTACTAGCTTCCTGGAGTGAAGTCACTGATTATTTTTTTTTGTTTTATATATATATATATATATATTTTATTTTTTTATATTCAGATTCCATGTTGTTGCTTCTAAGGGTCACCTGGATTGTCTGAATGCCATCCTATTACATGGGGTGGATCTCACAGCCCCCGATGCTGCTGGTATGTTGACGGGTTGGGTGAACGGATTATGGGGAATGGAACGGTATATGGGGCTGATATTGAGTTGGTCGCAAAAAATGGTTTGTAAATTACTCTTAGAGAGAAACGCACACAAAAATAGCGTATTTCCTCCCAAATGCAGAGCTGTTCACAGCGATCTCAATACACGTCCGGCTCCACGTAGGCAGTATATATGTGCCTGGTTTACGTCATCATTATCAGACTGCATTTGTACTTATCCTCTATCAGATGCAAAAGATACATCTCCTAATAGGCATATATACATATTTCTCCATGATCCACATATGCCTGAACATGCTCTTGCTGTACTCCGCCTGTGTTTGCGCTCCCCTTTCCTCCACAGTTACATCTCGCTAGTTGTAAGGAGTCGCTAAATACATGCAAGTCTACCTTGTCACGTATGCTTCCGTTATCCTTGTGGGCAAGTGTAGTGCAAGTTTCAGCAATTTATGCTACGCAAGCTGGCGTACGTTCAACTCTGCATCGGGCCCTATGTACTTATTTCCCCTCACACATTTACTCCCACCCAGTTTCTGCACAAACTATCACCCACTGCAATCATATGGTTACATATCATTTTATTTGACCACTTACTCTTTCAGCGAGTTGGTTGCTGGTGCCAGTGGTGCTTAGCACAGTGTCAGCCAGAATGCACATCCATTTCTTGTGAAATTACATTGGAATCTAATGTCTTAGATCAGGCCTGGCCAACCTGTGGCTCGCCAGATGTTGTGAAACTACAAGCCCCAGCATGCTTTGCTAGTAGATAGCCAGCCGATAGCTGTCAGGGCATGCTGAAACTTGTAGTTTCACAGCACATGGAGAGCCACGGGTTGGCCAGATCTGTCTTAGATCATATAACTGCTTCACTTAAATGGTCCCGATTTGCACAGATATTTTTAAGACAAGAGTAAATCCAAATAAATATCAAGCAACGAACATTGTCAAATTGTCAATGTCCCTGCATGTGTTTAAAGATGTCAACATCAAGATGGGTTTGACTTTACAAAATGTAAATGTGTGTTTTCTTGTGTCAGGGAGAAACGCGTTGCATCTGTCAGCGAAATATGGTCACTCCCTGTGTCTGCAGAAGCTTCTGCAGGTAGGTAGCGCCATCAAGGTGTGTGTATCTTGGATCTGAAAATCAAATTTTAAGCAATAAAATAACAGGATGTGTTTTTGGTTCATTTTGACTTAAAAAAGAGAATTTGGTTATTTAGAATGCTTATAATGCTTATATTTTATATGCTAGCTTTCTTTAACAATGTGATATTTGTAGGTATATTGTTATAAAGTCATTAGGGATCACCTACTATCATTTCATTTAGGTGCAAAATTTGCCCTAAACCATAGCACAGTTAATAAAAGAATGCTATTGTAGGGAAAACAATAAGGGCACTTATGAAATTGCAGCTGTCTTTTGCCTGTGTTTCAGTACTTCTGTACTTGACCAGAATTTTAACAACATCATGAGCTATACCAAATGTTACAACACAAGAAAACAGTCAACTATTCTTTAAACTTAAACATAGTCAACTATGTTGTCTATAGGTCTCCTTTAAAACAAGGCTACTCCCATTGCTGTGAGTTTAATTATGTAACAGTAAATGGTGTGAAAGTACAACCGTCATCATTTATTTATATAGCGCGTTGTCAACAGTGTCAAATGCAGCATGAAAATCCAGGAGAATTAGAAGAGAGAATGTCCTTTAGTTTTAGCTGTGATGTAATCATTGACAATCTTGGTCAGCGCAGTCTCTGTGGAGTGTTGAGAGCGAAAGCCTGACTGAAGAGAATCCAATAGGTTGTTTGCTGTAAGAAAATGTGTGTAGGCAATTCTCTCGAGGAGTTTGGAGAGGCATGGTAGCTAAATGATGGGGCGGTAATTTGAGAGAGTGTTTGGGTCAGAATTTTGTTTTTTCACAATAGGAGTAATCAATGCATGCTTGAATAGTAATGGAAAGATACCAGTAGAGAGATTACAGATTTTAGTTAGAGGTGGAATGAACACAGGAGACAATGACCTACCAATTTGAGAGGGTTTGGGATCAAGGACAGGAGGTAGAGTAGGAAAATAAGAAGAGATTAAATCCTTCATTTGTCGTATCAAATGAAGAGAGGGTGTCGGAGGATGCTGGGACGGAATTGAGCTGATTGCTTGTTGAGGGAGATGATACAATTTCAAGTCTGTTCTTATTAATCTAGTCCTTGAAATAGGAAGCAAGATCCTGGGCACTGATGGTAGTCCGGGGGGGGGGGGTTTAGATGAGATTCAAATGTGTTAAAAAGTCGTTTGGGGTTAGAAGCCTAAGCATAGATAAGAGATTGGAAGTATGTTTGTTTGTTTTGCAGCGTCCAGTGCATTTCGATAAGAGCGGTAGATAACAGTATATGCGCTGAAATCATTAGAGGTACAAGATTTACGCCAGTGACGTTCAGCTTTACAAGAGTTTTTGTAGATTTCGTGTTACTTTAGTGTGCTACGGTTGACAACGAAGTCTACGCTGAATATGAAGAGTCGCTGGAGCCACTTGATCAAGGACAGTAGCTATGGTTTGGTGAAAGTAAGGAACTGCCCTATCAGGGGAGGAGAATGTAGAAATTCGGGGAGAGAAGGTGTTGAAGAGAGGTGAAAAACGTTGAAAATCAATAAAGATAATATTCCTGCTGGTACGAGGAGACTTGGGAGAGTTTGACATCAGAGAGGTTAAAGAACTGGGAGTGAGAGAGTAGCTAATAAGGTGACGATCCGAAACTGAGCATAGTCTAGAGAAAACAAGATCATGACACTGGCCATCCCGATGAGTAGTGGATTCAATCCACTGGGAGAGGTCAAGTGAGGAGGTTAGAGAGATTAGTTTTGAAGCAGCATTGAAATGTGGATTAGCAATAGGGATGTTGAAAACACTCATGATGATGGTGAGGATGTCAGAGGATAAGAAGTGAGGGAGCCATGCAGAGAAGTGTTAAAGAAATGGTTGGGTCGATAGAACACAGCAACGCGCATATAGAATGGGTTAAAAATCTGAATAGCTTGTACTTCAAAAGATGTGAACGTGAGTGATGGGAGATTTGGACTGTGCACCATGCACTGTGGGGAGAGAAATAGCCCAACCCCCCCTCCTTGTATGCCTCCCGGTCTGGGACTGTGGGTGACATGGAGACCACCAGTGTCTGATTGCGTGAGACATGTTTCTGTTAGTGTCATAAGGTTGAGGTTGTTTGAGAGGAAGAGATCATGGATGGAGGTAAGTTTGTTACAAACAGAGCGTGCTTTCCAAAGGGCACATTTAAATTCCTTTGGAAGAGAGGGGAGACAGGTGATGCGTTTGAGGTTTGCTGGATTTCTGTAGTGTTCAGATGTGTGTGGGAGAAGTGAGGGGGACCTGGATTAGATGATATATCACCAGCTAATAGAAGCAGGGAGGAAGAAAGATAGGAAAGATGATTGTAAGATGTGCGTCCTTTTAGTTTCTGCTGACAGGGTGAGGCTGTTATAACTATTGAATTTAAATAGGACAATAGTTACGGAGTGTTAACTAGAGGTGAGTGAAGTAATGAAGGGGCAATGTGGACAGAGGTGTGTGTTGCAGGAAGGGTAAAGGATGTTATAGTCCTAAAGATAATGCCTTGACAGGAAAGTAAGAAAAATAATTTGGCAAATATTGGGATTTAAGAGTAAAATAGCAACAAATGAGGGAATTAAAAGAATTACCTAGTTGCAATGTCCTGTGTAATCAGAGAAGTAGCAGAGTGAGGCTGCAGCACATTTAGATTATTTCTAGATGTCTTCAATTGTTATTCAGTGTTTGTTCAACTGTCTTGTTTAACTGTATTTTTTAAACACTTTGTGAGGGAAAAACACTTAGTGCAGAAAACACACATCTGACCCCCTACAGCTAGGAGTTGTTTGTTTTTTGTTTTTTTACCCAGAATGCTTGTGACTTAGCGTTTTTGAGGTTCTGTGTGATCCCAGTCTTTCCCACACACCTTCCTCATAAACTCGTGTAGCAGTGCTCCTCACAGTGACCATAGTGGGAAGCACTTGGTGATCATGTCTGTGTATATGACGTTACAAAACAGACAATTATTTCCTTTACTTTTTTTTTTGGGAGCTCCCTGCGTCTCCGGAATAAATGTTTGCTGTTTCTGCATTAACTATTAATATTTTATGGAGATCTTCCTCGGATCAAAACATTCTAATACTTGTCATAAAAGACTTGTCAATGAACATCTCATGTTTTTATTTTCAGTTTAACTGCCCGACAGAGAATGTGGATCTACAGGGCAGGACGGCACTACATGATGCAGGTGAGAAAGCCGCTTTCCTAGCATGTAACAAATAAAGTACTGATCCAGAGACGTCTAGTACTTTGTTGTTTTCTGTTTGATTTTAACTTGCTGTCTGCTTAGTCTCCCACTCTTGAACTTATGTCCAACTCTCTTTCTCTTGCACAGCCATGTCTGACTGCTGCTCCAGTGTGCAGCTTCTGTGTGATCACGGGGCGTCCGTAAATGCCAGAGACTTGGTGAGAATTCCAGAGAATCACATTTCCTTCACCCACGCCCTGTTCGCTTCCTAAGCATTCTCTACCCATTGCCACCACCAGGCTGATCTATATCAGGTCTGAAATCCGCTTGTGCTGAAGAGCGACTTACCCTCCTCTCTCTCCTCTACTTTCTCCTAAGGATGGAAGGACCCCACTCTCCCTGGCCACACAGATGTGTCGCCCAGCTATATGTCAGCTTCTGATAGACAAAGGTGCAGATATCAATGCCCGAGACAAGCAAAATAAGTAAGTGCTGGGCAAAAGTATTCACTGTGGACTTTATACTAGTATGGGACTTTCTATATTATTTGATACTATGACTGTGAACTGTTATCCGCATATGCAGTAAATGCTATTTATGTTACACAGGACGGCTCTGATGCTGGGCTGCGAGTACGGATGCAAGGAGACTGTGGAAGTCCTGCTTAGAGCCGGTGCTGACGTTGGAATGGTTGACACATTGGGACATGACTGTGCCTATTATAGCAGAATCGGAGATAACCTTGACATCCTGTCCCTGGTCAGGACAGCCGCTGAGAGCTCGCCGCGAGGTGACCCGCTTTATCTGTATAGTGACTGTGATAGTTGCACAGTGGATACATCCTGATAATAATGGTGCTAACCTGTCTTGTATCTTCCTACAGGGACGGAGCCTGTAAGGAGCATGGTGTCTCTACGCTCAGTGAGTTTGGGTCTGACATTTGTCATTTAGAAATGCGCTCACCTTTTCAGTAATATGTATTTATAGCTACCAGGTTCCTGGAAATGTGCTGTGGACAATGGCAGAAGAGAGGCTAATGTTGAGCTTAGATTATGTGGATAACCTTATTTAGTCAGAACATCTAGTATAAGCACTACAGGCTGATTGGGTACAAGGATAAGATCAGGGGTGGGGTGGCGGTCAGAGTTAGCCACTAGTTAGTCATTTTACATACATTTCGACTTGAACAGGACTAAATAAAGTTGTCCAAAATTGTCTTTCAGCCATAAATAGTCCCTGGGATAACTGTATCGGGATATTAGAGATAAATAGCCATCATAGAAGTGAGTCCATATGGACATTTTTGGGGTTTTGGCTTTCCCATGACAAGCATCTATTTCTACGTAGCACCACATAACATGATGCTATGTATATAGCTTTCCCTGCCCAGCCTGCGGTTTATTGTCCGTCACCCAGCCCTTGCCTGACCGTTGTAGTTACACCCTGCATACCAGTCTCACCACAATTAGTTTGTATTGTTAAAATTCCATTCCTTTGTTTGCTAATGTCAACTTATATATATAACCTACCTACTCCTCCCCCCCAACCTGCATGGTGACTTCATTAACCCATTTTTTTCCCTTAGTGAGGATGTGACAGCAGGTTAGTTAGATGCTAGTTATGGGAGCTCCTTAGCTTATACTACTTATACTGCATATAGTAATCTTCATTGTATGCAGGTAACACTACCTCATACTCGGCTATATGTTTTACTTCCATACAGAAATGGGCAAAGCATAGTTCAAAGGAGGAGACGTACGCGAAGTCTAAGGACCAGACGCAGGTGTGTGTTTACATACAGGAGGGATCGTGGTTGTGTCACACCTGTGCTCACACTCGGAATTCTCTTGTCCACGTTACCTTTAGGACTTGGAAGCGGAAAATGAAGATCTACGGGAGAGACTGCGGAAAGTACAGCACGAGCAACGCAGCCTGCTGGACAAAGTGGGGGGCTTACAGCTGCAACTCAACCAGGTGGATGCAGTGTGTAGACGTATAGTTAGAGATATGAATAAAGCCCTTCAATATGCAATTATAGTTCATATGCTGGCATGTCAGACATTCAATATTTATAGCTCAACAAATTGTCTGTTTCTACATTGATTTGGATGTATTTAGGATGAAAGGGAGATCGCCAACCCATCATTTGTTCTACGTGTTTTCACGATGTTTGATAACTTTATTTTAATTATTAGTAAACATTGATTTTGTGCTACGCAAAATGAGGAACTAAGAACTTGTCCTCCTTTCGGTAAAAATAACAAACGGGAAAAAAATCCCTGACTGTGTACAGAATACAGGAAATAACCTATTTCTGCAGCCTTACAAAATCGGGGTGTGGTAGGCTATGTCTTTGTATGGGGGGAACTAGGTGGGGTTTCCAGAATGGCCTCTGTGTTAGCTGCTGTGAGTAGTACAGAGTGGGATGATTCTGGTGTATCAGATGGAGACTTACACTGAGTTCATATTGCAGGAACAGATGATGACAGATGACCTGGAGAATGAGGTAAAATATAATCTCTGGTGTGTAGTGTACATCTGTGTTTTTATGTGGGACTCCCGCAAACATTTACATTTTCTTTTTTCTATTTTTCCTTTTTTTTTTTTTCACTTCCCTCTATTGTTCAATCACAGAAGGAGGAGCTGAAATCGTTGCTGGAAGCAAAAGAAAAAGAATTGGAAGAGAGTCTGAGGACTATGGAGAACCTGCGAGGAAAAGTGAGGTATTATGAGGTAAGAATGAGATATGGGGGCGAAAGGATGCAGAAATGTAGAGATTCGGGGGCGGGGAGTGGAATGGTGTAAGAAATGGAGAAGAAAGGGACTTATCTTGGTTTAGAAGTAGAGTAAAGGGCAAAATCACTTTAAAAATGAGCAATATTTTTCAGTGAGGTCTGAAAAGCTGTCACAATTGGATAATCTGTGGAAGTATTTTAATATAATTATGTTTTGTTTTATTTTATCTTCAAACTTTTTGACCTGAAGTGAGTTTAGTTTCCTGCTTATTGTATGTAAATGGTCTCACTCTGCTGATCACAGAATACAAGAATCATCTGGGGCAATCTGTATCCCATTCTGATCTGGGACCTCCTGTGTCTTGGAGCAGAATTGGTCGTGTACGGAACGTTTTTAGTAGCAGCAGTGAGCATGCGCAAGATTCTGATGTAAGGATTGCGTGGTTAATAGTGAGCTTGCGTCAATAAGATGGCATTGAACGCAAGGGACTGTTGGGTGGTTGCAAGTCTTAAAATCATGTGGTTAGTTTATTCATATCACATTGCTTTAAAAGTATATTGAGTATTCTGCCTTATCCAAATAGTCTCCTTCTGTGGAGCTTCTTGGTGGGAATTGGCTTTCTTTTCTGTCTGCTCCATTTACCCCATAGCTAGTATCTAGTAATAATTGAAGACTAGGATTTTGATCTTGTTCGTAAGGTTTAATTATATTTAGTTTATTTTTTTTAAACACTCAATGTTTAACTAACTAGGGAACTTAATCCCATGTTTGTCATACTTGGCAAGATAAGATGATCTAAGGTTGGAATCTAAAACTTGTTCTCTATTTACTGGATTTTGTGAGAATTGATTTTGCTAAACTCTCCTAAAATTAATATTACATGACGATTTGTTGGATTGCCCTTTATTTATATTTCTGTATATTTATACATTTTTTTTTATTTAATTTTTTTTCAATAAAAAGTTATTGCAAAAAAAAAAAAAAGTATATTGAGGCACTTTTTTACCAGGGTCTGAGCATCCTTCTCATCCAGGGTGTCTCCATGTTTTGATGTGGGTGGGGCTAGAACACTCTCTAACCAATAGGAGCATTGCAATGTTCACAGCAGTAGTAAATGTGTGAGCTCATCTGGTGGGGGGTAGCGACTGCATGTGACAGGGCAATGGAGAGTGGGCAGGTCAATGGCGTCACAGAAGGTACAGACTGGGAGTTGGATAGTGGATGGCGCAGGGTTCCCCGACAGCACAGAGTAGTAATATAAGACTCTTGTCAAACTAGTGCAGGAACGTGTCGTGTAAAACACCTCAAATCATGAATCTGACCAGTTCGTCTTTTTAAATACAGAGCTGCATATATGACCAGCAAAAAACAGAATCTGGTTACAGACAAACACAGTGTGTAGTATATACAAAAGGCAATTTCTTGCTGATTCAGGCTTACAATATCTTATCAGAACCATTAACTGCAAACGATAGCATAACTTTATCCACTGCACACCAGGGTAAATCTGTGTCACACTTTGTTTTCAAACAGAAGAATCACTCCGCTCCAAGCAGCCCATTTAGTACTGGTGAGTATGAGTCTATGTATGCCACAATACTGACATTACAGCAGTTGTTAGGAGAATTCTGAGTCTATATTTTGCTTCTAGGTAAAGAAGACATTGTAATGAAGCAAAATCTTGTTCTTAGTGTCGATCCACAGGTACGGGGTGTGGGAGGAAAGGAATGTGCCATAGCTGCAAGTGTTTTTGTTGTGTCTGTTCTGCTGTATGTGGCGCCCTCAAGTGGTAATTTTGGACGTAAAACTCGGTTTTGCAATCGAGTTTCCAAATTGTTGTAGGGAAAGCTTCATTTGAAACTTTTATACTTGAGTATTTTCGTCTTTCATTTCAGATGCCATTTCTATTTATCTTTCAAGTTGAATCTGTTTTGATTTACAGTTGTTTTAGACCTGTAGTTACCTTTTGTACTTTTGAGTATGATGATTGTGTAGTTTTATTCTTTCTACCTCTCCCTACAGCTTGCAGCTAACCTGCCGGCCAGGTCTCAGCTGCGTCCTTTGGAGCTTCCTGGGGAGAACGCTGATCAGCGGCAAGAGATGGAAGCAGTTCGCAGGTACTATGAGGTGGCCAGGGAAGAAGCTCTGAGGCTTCAGCAGGAGCTGTCCAGGAGATCTTCTGAGTGTTTGGCACTGGTCTCTGAGAGAGATCGGAGCAAACTGGAGTCAGACCAGCAGATCAGACAGCTGGAAGAAGCTCTGCGCGATGTGCAGAAACGCATGCTAGACTCGGAGGGTAAAGTGAAGCAGATGCAGTCACATTTCCTGGCACTCAAAGATCACCTGACACAGGAAGCGTTGAGCGGCAGCTCCCGTGCAGAGGATCTGCAGGAGCAACTGAGGGAGATAAAGGGGAAATATGAAGGAGCATCTGCCGAAGTTGGAAAGCTGCGTAACCAGCTGCGTCATAATGAGCTGCTGGTACAGGAACTGCGCAGAGAGGATGTACGTTTGCGCAAGGAGAGCCGTCGCATGCAGGATGAGCTAGCAGTGTGCGAGGAGGAGAAGGAGCGAGCAGAACGAAGGGCCCAGGAGACTGGAGAGCATCTGGCTCTCGCTGTCACAACAGAAAAGTTTGAGAACATGAGATGTCTTTTGACCAATCAGGTGAATGAGAAGTCGCGGAGTCTGGAAGAGGCAGAGCAGGCGTTGAGACGACTTAAGGATGAACTGGAAACTGCAGACAGAGAGAAGAAAAGGTCAGATGCAAAGTGGGACACACTTAAAAAGGAATTTGATGAAATTAAAGTAAAAAGCAGTATTCTTACTCGGGAAAAGGAGAAGCTGCAGGCGGAGAAAGTCCTGCTGCAGCGTCAGATTGAGGAGTTAAAGGGGCAGATGAGAAGTAGTCATGTCCCAGCACAGCTGCATGCAGAAACCAAGAGAGCCTGCGAGGAGACCATTGCTCAACTAAGCCAAAAATTAGCAGAGTCGGAGCAGAATCACAGGAAGGCTGAGCTGGAGCAGGGCAAGTTACTGGTGGAGAAGAAGACACTAAAGGAGGGTATGATGCTTCTCCAAGCATCCTCCACTCCTCGACAGGAGCATGAAAAAGATATTAAAGATATGCAGTTAAGGATCGTACAACTGGAGAAGCAGTTGGCAGATGTGTCGCAGAAATGTGAAGAGGAGGCAAACACAGCAAACTCTCTCCTATCAGAAAATGCCAGTCTGCGGGAAAACCACATACCGCTGACGACACATCTGCAAGCCTCTGCCGCACTGACCACAGAGTTGGAGAAAGCTAAAGCTGAGCTAGCCCTGATCAGGAAGCAACTGGAGAGTGAGACAAAAGACCTGACTGAGATACGGACAGAGCTGCAGAGAGAGGTTACTAAGCGAGCAGCCCTGCAAGCTCAGCTGGACAGGGAGATGGCGCTAAAATCAGAGTTGCAGACGCTGCTGAAGAGTGGGGTGGCAAAAGAGGCAGGCTTGCAAGAGAGGCTGAAGAGCGAGGCTGCAATAAATGCAGAGTTGCAACATCAAATAACTAAAGAAGCTACCACACATGTAGAATTGCAATCACAGTTGCAGAAATTGAGACAACAGATGTGTTCTGACTATGTGACGCAGAAGGAACATGAGGAGAAAGTGTCAGAGCTGCAGAAATGTGAAGAACAGATGAAACAAGAGTACATAAAGGCACATGCCAATTATCAGAGTGAAAAAGAGGAGGTGCAGAGACTACAGGCAGCTGTCAAAGAACAGAGAGCAGAACTAGACACACTACAACGCTGTATCACTGAAAAATATGCTCCGCTTGCCAGCATGGAAGAGAAGGAAAACAACTTCCAGGCAATACGGAAAGAAATGGAATCTGAGTTACAGAAACAGTGTCGTATAACTCAAGAGACACAAGACAGTCTTTTAAAGGAGCAGCAGGAAACTCTAAACCTTAAGGAAAAACTGGAGATTGCAGAGCATAGCCTTCTTGAAGAACACTCATCTCGAAAGCGGGAAGAGGGTTCAATGCTTAAAGAATTGGAGGAACTGCGCGGCTGCATGCAGAGGTTGCAGGTAGAGGCCAATGATAAACACCATGTGTTGCAGGAAGAGAATCTCCAGACCACTCAGAATTTGAAGGAACTGCAGGAATGTCTCAACAGTCAATACATCCCCATAGAAAATCACAATGAGTTGAAGACCACACTGAAGAACACTAAAGCTTCTTTAGAGGCTGAGCTGAAGGTCCAGGTTAATATGAGTGAGAAGATGCAGGAGAGTGTTCAGAACTTGCAACAGGAGCTGGAGAAGCAGAAAGGTTGTGCGGTCCTTAGCACACAGCATGCAGAGGAAAAGGATGCTTGGGAAAGAAGAGAGGCTGCTACACTAAAGATATTGAGGGAAAAAGAGGAGGCTTTGCATGTAGCGGAAAAGGAAATTCATAGACTCCGAGAGGAACTGAATAGGGCACAGGAAAATCTAGAGGAACTGCAGAGTATTGGAGAAAAGAAAAAATTAGACTTCAGTGCAGTACGGACGGCTCTAGAAGAGCGAGTGGCTCAGCTGGAGGAGACCAGCAATAGGTATTTAGAGGACAGCAAACAAGTGACACAAGACATGCAAGAGGCTCTGAAGCAAAGTGAGAAACTGAGGCAGAAGAGCAACAGTCAAGAACAAGAGATCACGCAACTCATGGGGAGGCATAAACAGTCGCTGTCTACCATAGAGGAACTGCAGGAAACTGTTCAGCGATCATCCAGAGACTTGGAAAGCAAAGAAAAGCAGGTGAGCTGAAAAATACAACTTTATATGCAGTAATAATAATAATAATCTTATGTCTTGTGCCGGTCTGAGCTAATATTTACCAGTTTGTGTTCTGCTATCGCTCCCGTTTTATTCACTAGGGCCTGGACACGCTTTTGTTATCAATCTTCACCTGTCAGTTGTCCCTTATGTCCCTGAGTGGGGCTATAATAGACTTGGCCAATTATATCATTGTGCACAGCAGCACGTAGTATTTCAGGATACCTGTGCTGATCTTGTAGACGTAAGTGACCTGTAAGTGAGGACAGGGACTCGTGTCAGGTAGTGTCATGATTCAAATAGTCATGTTAGGCTCTTCTTAAACTGATATCCGGAAGTGTGTAATGTCGAAGCAATCGGTTCATGCTTCTAACTTGTTCTTCTTTCATTTGAAATCTTTTAACCTATGCACTTTATAATGCTGGGTTGTTGGGGGGTTTTTTTCCATTTTTTTTTGGGGGGGGGGGGGGGTCTTCACCTACAACATGGGTCTCATTTATTTCCTTTCTCCTCTGGCAAGATCCGTGTTCTTCTTAATGATGTAGACAGGCTGAAGCGGACTTTGTCCCAGCTTCCCGGGAAGAGCCAATCGACAGAGGTCCTACAGAATAGGATCAAATCACTACAGTGCCAATTGGATGTAAGTACTGAAATATGACTCCTTTATAACTTCACCATGGGCAAGAAATGTACTTGGAGACCTCTTTTAGGCTGACCACATACAGGCCAGTCCTGCCTCTTGACATGAGCTCTGATTTAGAACCTCCATAATTCTTTTAGAACCTCCATAAGACACTTCTGCATCTTGCTTTCTGTGTACAGTTACATTGATTGCTTTGTTATGTAAACAAATGGACTCCACTTCTACAGCTCCACATGGTGACATCAGGTCAGCGTTGTGTACAGCATAATCCTCAATCCTCGCTTTTTGCTTTTTCACAGGAGACGCATCGCAGACACCAGGAGATCATCTCCATTTATCGCTCACACCTGCTGAGTGCTGTGCAGGTAAGAAGACAATCTTTGTATGTTTCTCACAATATCTTTGACAAATAGTAGGGCATGCAGTGCTGAGTATCCTCTTCTGTACTACAGGGGAAAAAGCACTTTTGATCAGGTCCGAAACAAATCAGATATGAATAGAAATGTGTACATACACAATAAGCTATAGTTGTATATTTTGATGCCAAGGGAAATGTAATTAAACTAAGATTTGTACTTGGGACTACACACATGACTCTTACAGTCTGGGTAATTACGCTCTGTACAGTGAAGAAAGCGGAGTCATTGAGGTTTCTGACAAATATAAGCTTATCTAATGTAATGTGTGTCTCTTCACAGGGCCACATGGATGCAGATGTACAAGATGCATTGTTACAGATTATCCACATGCGGCAAGAACTTGTCTGCTGAATTTCAGTGCAGCAGAATATGTAAACCGGTGGGGTAATGGGCGATTCAACTATTACAGCACTATGCCAGCAATGGCATAGACCATTACATACTATGTAAACTCTACAATACATACACCCAAACCTAAGACACACTTTGTGAAGAAGTGTGAAATGTGATAGACACTGGCGAGGACGAAGTCAATAAGAATGGAAAAAGAAAGGGTGACCTATGAAGAGAGCCTAAAGGGAATTGTGATATTAAATGGGGGAACGTGATCGTTGGGTTTTGTGAGAGTACTAAGAAAGTTACCTTTGAGGTAGGTGGTTAAGCAAAGTGAATCGAAAAGAGGAGATGTAACATGGATGTGGAGAAAGAAAAGCAAGTGATGAAGCAGTAATCATGAGATATGGGGGAGATGTGATGGAGGTGTAAAGGAGTGGTATTGAGGAGGAGAAGGGAAGACTGGACGTGGGCGGATGGTGTAGAAAGTACAAGAATGTGGAAAGGGGAATGTTTGGTGGATTTGTTATGTGTTTGGCTGGTCTTCATAGAAAATACAAGGCTATGGGTATGTTGTTATACACTGATGGGATGAAGGTGACCTGTATTAGAACAGAAACTGAACAGAAAAAGGGACCTATGAAATAAAAAAATGGAGGTTTCTGTTGAAAGGCTTTCAGGAAACCAGCATACTTGGTTTTTATTGACTTTAATTATTTAAGTCAGTGGGGCGTCTTGTCTAGTTGGTTAGTAGGGAGTCAAGTGTCTTGGCCGGATTCTCATTTATTGTCTGAATGGTTGAGCTACTTTGTTTTTTCATGGTCGATCATGGTCTCTGCTGGCTGTTTATTGGTTGAAAAGTGATGTTCACTTTATCATCCGTGATGTGCCAGTTAGGTCCATGTCTTGGTGTTACAAGGTTTTGGTGGTTATTTTGTTCATAGGCTAGCTGATGGATTTGGGGGCCCAGGGCCCTACCACATTGCTTCTGGGCCCAACAGAGCTCTTGCCTGTGACAATTGATATGGAATATCTTGTGGTTAGATAGGAGTGTTTCAACCAATTCAGGTTTTGAGGGAGTAGGCTGACTGTGTTGAATTAGTGAATCCATCAATCTTATGATTGTCATCTGTCTGTGCCAATACTGTAGAGAAAGAAACATCTTGAGTGGGAAGCAATGAACCATAGGGTAATTGGTATAATCATGGAGTCCTGAGAAAAGGGGATTATAAAGCAAAAAAGACTAACATAAAATGCAGCGTCCTCATCCAATTAACCTTATGTCACCAAAGTCGCGGACTCGGTTGGCAATGTTCAGAAACCACTTTTTATTTTATTTTTTAGGAGACTTTAGATTGTCTTTTATATCCGTTTACACTTTCCAATACAAGTTTACACTCCCAGTACATAGATAGAGATCTATATTTATAAATATATATATATTTTGTATGGATATTTTGATTCACTTACCTATTCTGTGGAATTGATCAGCTGGTCTGAAACCTGTTCCATGTGAGCTAATTACGTAGAATATAGTCCTACAGGTGGCAGAACTCTATATAATATTCCTGTAGTCCTATATGTTTGGTATCTGTACCGATTTGCTTTCTTGTCCTAGGTAATAACATTGTCATTTGTTGCATACATCTTTACACAATGACATTAGCATTTGGAGTGTCTTTTGTATCATTTGGGCAAATTCATAGCTGTGAGTGTTTGCACTCCTTTGCGTTATATCATACTACAGGGTAAGGGGCTGTGTGTCCACAGATTCTGAACTGGATTAATATAAATTACAATAAATATATATTGTGAGCAAAATTGTGTTACTTTCTTTTCTCTTTGTGCATTTATTGCAGAATGTGTTCACAGACTGGTTTTGTTAGTATATCATATACACGTAAAGAAATAAATTCCTCTGAATTTAGCGTAAGCCTTACTTGTATAGAAAGCACAGTATTTACTTTCATGTAGAATTTAAATGGCCACTAAAATTACATTTTTTAATCAAATATGACAATGTGTTATTTAACATTCACAATCCTATACGAAAATATTCCCATAACATAGATGTTAGACATTTTGTATTTGGCATTTACCCATTTGCTTATAAGGACCTTCAAAGGGCTTTCAGGCGGGAAGTTTGCTATCTATAGGAAATACATCTTCCGCCAAGCTTAGTTTTGTCTCCTATCTTCACTGATAAGCCCTTAGAAGTATCCTATATATGTTTGTGAATATTTCTGGTATCTGCTGAAGTACATCGATTTATTTATCTGTGTAACAGTCTTGGCCCAAGCTGTCCTGCATTCTACTAAAATAAACATATGGTTAATAAGACCCTCAAATATATTGGTGTAGCCGTTAGTATTTCTTTATTCTTCATTAGAATTTTGAATGATCAGCGATCTTTTATTTTAATGAGAGCATTAATTGATTATGGCGCAATCTGACATTCTCCTAATCTTTCAGAAATCACCATAAACAGTATCCAGCAGTTTATAGCTTATTTATTATTAAGTTATTTATATAACACCTACATATTACCAAGCTTTACGGTGACTATTTTAATCATTCACATCCAGTGGTTGAAATGGACAACTGTAAGGGGAATGGAATGTGTTAGTGTTACAATGAAGGAGAAGTGACGGTATGCAATACCACAGTATACACCCCCACGTCCTCCACTGTTCACATCAATCACTGCCCCAGTGGAGCTTGCAATCTATATTCCATACCATATAGACACATACACTGGAGTTCATTTGGTCAGAGGCCATTTAACCTACCAGTATATCTTTTGGAGTGTGAGAGGAAACTGGAGAAAACCCAAAACAAACTCCAGACAGATAGGGTCTTGGTTGGAATCAAACCCATGATAGCAGTACTAACTAATATACCACCATGCTGCCCTATTTAGATGCAAAAAAAACAACACAAAATCACGTTTGTTTTATGTAACTTTAAGCATACCGTCCCACTACGTAACACAATATAATCCTTGTGACCATCTAAGGGGCACCATCTTGTCCACATACTGTTGTGCATTAAAGTCTGTGATCCTGACCATATTCTAGAGTCGTACAATAAACAGACGTCCACATGGAAAAACTTTTCTGCTTTGTTTTCTGACAAAGTGTTTTCCGCAGATGTGAGATTTCCATTGTGTCATCCCTGAGAAGCACATCAAGCCAAGTAACGTTACAAGCATTTCCCTCTACAGGAAGAACCCTCTCAGATCTGTTTGTCCAGGCTGCAAGTCTGATAATATGTGTAATACAATGAGATCATTCCAACACCCGGCAGAGGAATGTTTCCTCCCCAACATTATACTTATTTTACAGATTATTGCAGCAAATGCATACACGTTAGAAAGCCAGTTCCCTATTCAAAACAAATGTCAATTATTTATACTACATGGCTATTATTCCATGGCTAACATTCCACTATCATGTTGCTGATGTAAGTGGTTGGAACACTGACTGCTCCATTTCTTCCCCCCTTTCATTTCTTCACCCTTAAAGCGACTCTTTGATGAGAACACTCCAGTTTGTGGACTCATAACTGCTGGCACATTACACACTTGGCACTGAGTGGTATATTACACTATCACATAAACTAGATGAGATACCACCACTGTATGCATCAGAGAGCAATTTCTTGGAGCTTATGTGTTTATGTTATAATGGTTTTCTTTTAATGATCCTGGGCTGGTTCAAATGTGTCATTGCTTCTTGTCTTGTACTCTAATGTAGTCACTACAGTTTGTTTTATTAAAAAAAAAAAAAATGCTCCAATCCATATGTAGAACTATATTATACATTGGTCGGTGCTTCACATTTTCACTTTCTTTTATTGTTGTTGGGATCAGCAGAAATTGCTGCTCCCATACAGGGGAGAGTGCTGATCCCTATGGATCGGTGCACACTGATCATTTATGAATGGCAGCACGGGGGAGTTAAGGGAACATAGGATGTGATATTCTATTTCCTGTCAATGTTAGTGGTGAGCTCTGCTTCTAAATCTCTCCATAGAGATCAATACTGTACTGTGTTCATCGGTCTCCTCTACACATGTAGACCGGATAACACTCATGCTCATGTGTACAACGGCCTAAGCTTTAAAGATTTCCTTTGCTATTAGTAATTGCTATTTATATCATATTTCCACTTTTAACTACACCAGATGACTTGTAATTACGTGTAATAAAATGAATCAATGGTATAGTTCATTTGTTTGTCTTGTTGCTCCAATAGAGATGATATATTGTGGGATGTACAAAACCAGACACTAATAAGATGAGTACAGATTTGTGATAACTGAAGTTGAATTGGAGTCCCACAAAGGTAATAGTCTGAAAATAAAACTTTCCAGAGTTTCTGATATGGAAGAGGTGATCTTATAGAACCAGGGTATGAAATGTTAAGAATCTATTGTAACTTACAAGGATGATTAGAAGTTTCTATTGCTTACCTTACCCCAGGGAGTTCCGCAGGTATCGCTCTTTCCCATGGTGCACTTGTGTTCTGAACAGGTGGTTTGGATAAAACTGTGCGAGCAGGTACAGCAATATGACTTCTGAAGTCTACAATTCTCTAATTGTTCTCATTATGTGAATTAAAAACTTGTCAACAGATGGTTGGGAGCACTATAACTTTATCTGCCTTATGGGGGAAAAGGACAACACTGATAGGGCTGTACCATGAGAAGGAGGACGCTAGATACAACTTTTCTTGTTTCTCACTTAACCCATTTTACGGCCGAGCATGGTCTATTTTATTTCTAGCGTTTTGGCCCATTTCTCAATGTTATTTGTAATAATTATTTATAGTTTTTGTTTTTTGTTTTTTTTTCCAACTTGTACTTTTTTCCAGTTATTAGTTCCTAATTCGAATTTCTGTTTGATAGCCAGTCGCTATTATCTGTTTATTTATAAAGCGCTGACATGTTATGCAGCGCCGTCTATTGGTGGGATCATGACATAATGCAAACAAATTACATACAAATGACCTGAAACACCAGATAAAGACAACCCACCCAAATGAGCTTACAATCGAAAAGGTGTGGGAAACACCTGATGCAGAAGGTAGCGGAATAACTTAATTAGTGGGGGTCGCTATTGTTAAGCAGCAGCAATATCGGCCTCCAATAATAAAGCAGTCATTGATGATGACATATCTGGAATGTGGTACACTTGGAACATGGAGAGACAGCAAAAGGCAGACACACGAAACATGAACCAGTCAATGTAAAGATCTAACTGAGCGTCCTTCCTCTGCTAGTTCAAGAGGAAGCTTTGGATTCCATGCTCCACAGGCAGTCTTGTGGTTATCTCTACAGCAATTTATAATATCAGAAGTATAACAAGAATCATAGACAGGTCGTGCACCTTCAGCTTTCGGACAAATGGCAGAACTCGGATCACGCCTACATAGCAGCAATTTGGTAACCGTGGGTCTGGGAGAAACTTCTTTCTAGACCCCCCCCCCCCCCCCATTAACTCTGGAAGGTTTGGATCAAAAAGGAATAAGGTGGTTGTTCTGGTTCTGGACTGACTGTAGCGATATTGGTACACAGTGCTGATTGCCTCCCTTCCGGCTCAGCTGTGAACATGTTTTCTCTATCCATAACTATTGTTTCAGGAACGTTTTTTAATCTGTGCACTGACATTCTGGCTTTAAAGCATTGTAATAAAAGTAATAATCCTTTGCCATAAGGGGACGTTAACTTTTGATGGTAAGCTATAGGATAACAGACAGTATACTAAAATGTACCATGTCTGCAAGATTTACCATATGTTGTCATGATTCCGGGACACCTACAGACTACCAACCTTGACCAACCACCACAGTTCACAGGCAACAACTTCTGCACCAAATCAACACTTACTGGGACTTTTCAGTCTGTCACCAGTATACAATAACATCTATGTGGGACAATATTTTTACACCCAGGCAAATATCAGATTAAAGTATGTACAAGTTGTACAAGTATGTACAATGTTAATAATCACACTACAAGCATGTCATCTAATTAATAGAGGGAAGCATAATCAGAGATATTCATACAAATAGAACCAACCCTGGGGCATGATCCAATAGGTACCTGGTTTGGTCTCTTGTACCTGCCAGTAAGGCAATTGTCCAGCCTAGTGTCACCACGCTTTAGTCGGGCACACGCCTATGCACACATTCACAGGATACAGCTGGCTTGAAGAAGCCACATCAAAATCCTTCATGATGTTATCTCTGGTATCCTGCACCATAACAAACCAGCATGTACTGTGATCCCCACCCAGTACTTTCATTCATGTCTTCTGAGGGATATTGGGTTCTCCTTGTTTTACCCCATTTGGTTCTCAGTGTCTGAAGCAGATTATCTTTGAGTAGACCTGGCAATCCTGGGGCTCTCCAGATGTTCTGAAACTACAAGCCCCAGCATGCTTTACCAGGAGAAAGGCAGCTGATACCTGCTAGGACATATTATTATTATCGTTGATTTGTTAGGCGCCACAAGGCTTCTGCAGCGCCGTACATAGTACAAACAGTAGACTATACAGGGTATAACAGTACAGAACAATAAACAAAAAGTACCAATACTTCAGAAACTCCAGGCAGGCTGATGCAATAAACACGGAGCAGAAGAACGGGTAAGGAGACGGGAGGGAAGAGGGCCCTGCTCATGCGAGCTTACATCCTAAGGGAGGGTTAAACAGACCAGACACAAGAGGAGCCAGTTGAGGCAATAGGAGAGAGGGGAGAATGAACGGAGGAGATGGGGGTTAAGTGGATGGTTGGTAGGCTTTGAGAAAGAGGTGAGTTTTTTTGAGTGCTCGTTTGAAGGAGCACAGAGTAGGAGAGAGGCGGATGGAGCGAGGGAGGTCATTTCAGTGAAGGGGGGCTGCACGGGAAAAGTCCTGGATTCTGGAATGGGAAGAGGTGATGAGAGTGGAGGAGAGGCGTCGGTCGTTGGCCGAGCGCAGGGAGCGGGCAGGAGTGTGAATGGATTGGAGGTTAGAGATGTAGGGGGCAGTAGAGGGGGAGAGAGACTTGTAAGTGGTTGTAAAGAGTTTGAAAATAATTCTGTAGGGGAAGGGGAACCAGTGTAGGGCGAGGCAGAGGAGGAGCGGGGCGAGAGGTAGATGAGTCTTGCGGCCGCATTGAGTATAGAGCGGAGGGGGAAGAGACGGGAGTGGGGGAGGCCGGTGAGGAGGAGGTTACAATAATCGAGGCGTGAGATGATGAGTGCGTGGATGATGGTTTTGGTGGCCTCCTGAGAGAGAAAGGGACGGATGCGGGCGATATTGCGTAGTTGGAAGCGACAGGCTTGGGCAAGGGAATGAATGTGGGGGGCAAAAGAGAGAGAGGAGTCAAGGGTGACACCCAAGCAGTGGAGTTGGGTGATAGGAGATGGTGGTCTTGTTAACGACAATGGAGAGGTCATGGTGGGATGGGAGGCTGGGAGGAAGAAAGAAAATGAGTTCAGTTTTGGAAATGTTGATTTTGAGAAAGCGCTCCGCATCCAGGAGGAGATGGCAGAGAGGCAGTCAGATACCTGAGAGAGGAGGGTGGAGGAAAGATCAGGTGAAGAGATGTAGAGTTGAATGTCGTCAGCATAAAGTTGATACTGAAGGCCAAAGAAGGAGATGAGAGCACCAAGGGAGGAAGTATAGAGCGAAAAGAGTAGAGGGCCGAGAACGGAGCCGTGTGGGACTCCTACAGCGAGAGGGTAGGGGGAGGAGGAAGAACCAGACGTGGATACAGAGAAGGAGCGGTTAGCAAGGTATGAGGTGAACCAGGCGTGGACAGAACCAGAGAGGCCGAGAGAGAGAAGAGTTTGCAGCAGGAGGGGGTGGTCGACGGTGTCAAAGGCTGCGGAGAGGTCAAGCAGGATGAGTAGGGAGAAGTGACCCTTGGATTTGGCCAATAGGAGATCATTAGTAACCTTGGCCAGGGCAGTTTTGGTAGAGTGGAGGGGGCGGTAGCCGGATTGGAGAGGGTTAAGGAGGGAACTGTCCGAGCGGTGCCTGGTTAGGCAGCTGCAGACAATCCGCTCAAGTAATTTTGAGGCATAGGGGAGAAGAGAGATAGGGCGGTAATTGGCAAGAGATGTGGGGTCGAGACTGGGTTTCTTGAGGATAGGAGAGATGAGAGCGTGTTTAAATGAGGAGGGTACTACACCAGAGGAGAGTGATAGGTTGAAAAGGTGTGCGAGGTAAGAGCAGGCAGTGGGAGAAAGAGAGCGAAGGAGGTGAAAGGGGATGGGATCGGGAGGGCAGGTAGAGGGTGGAGAGGAAAGAATGAGAGAGCGAACTTCTTCACCTGTTGTAGGGCAGAAGGAGCACCAGAGATGGGTGTTGGTGGGAGGTGAAGCGAAGAGGAAGGCGGGAGAAGGGGAGGAGGAGATGTTCAGTCTGATGGCCTCAATTTTGGAAGAGAAAAAGGTGGCAAAGTCGGAAGCGGAGAGGGAAGAAGGGACAGAAGGGAGTGGGGGGGAGAGTAGGGAGCTGAAGGTGGCAAAGAGGTGGCGGGGATTGGAGGACTTAAAGAAGGATTGTTTGGCGATGGAGAGGGCGGAGCAGAAAGAAGAGAGGATGAATTTAAAGTGAAGGAAGTCGGCCAGGGAACGAGATTTCCTCCAGAGGCGTTCAGCAGTGCGAGAGCACTTTTGGAGGAAGAGGGTGAGTTTTGAGTAACCGGGCTGGGGAATAATGCGGTGTCTTCTGACAGTAGAGGCTGGGGCGACCGTGTCCAGGGCAGTAGTGAGGGAGAGATTGTAGAGAGAGGACGCCTGGTCAGGACAGACCAGGGAGGGAAGGGGTGATAGGAGAGTTTCAAGAGAGGAGGAGAAAGAGGTAGGGTCAATAGCGTCAAGATTGCGCCTAGTGAGGTTGGCTTTGGGCGAGGCAGGAGCAGGGGAGGAGGACAGTGAAGGAGAGGAGATGGTGGTCAGAGAGTGGGAAGGGAGAGTTGGAGAAGTCAGAGAGATCACAGAGATGAGAGAAGACAAGGTCAAGGCAGTGACCAAGACAGTGGGTGGGGGAAGAGGTCCACTGAGTGAGGCCAAGGGAGGAGGAGAGGGCGAGAGGTTTGATGGTGGTGGGGTCAGAACAGTTGTCAATAGGAATATTAAAGTCACCAAGTATAATGGAGGGAAGGTCAGAGGAAAGGTAGTGGGGGAGCCATGCAGTGACTTGTAGTTTCAGAACACCTGGAGAGCCACAGGTCGGTCAGGCCTGGTCTAATGGCTAGTCACTACCTGGCTACTGGGGATGCCCTGTTGGTTTGGACTCTGGAATGTCTAAAGATAATTGGTCCCAACAATTGTCTTTCAATCACCCTGAACAGAGGAGCATAATCCTGGTCATATGCAGATTATCATTTGTATCCTCTGAGTTAACCATTTGTTGCCAGTTTGCTCCTTTCCAGCTGCCCAGCACTTTTGGTAAATTCTGATCAGCTATCTTAGTCCTGGTACTTCGTGCACTTTGACCATTGAGTGCACTCGGAGCAGTGTTGGGAGGGAAGGTATACTCTTTTAGAGACGAGACAAAACATGCACCATGTCAAATATCAGAGATACAGTACACTCATGGCAACATTAAGAAATATGGCATTCTCCCTGACTAGATGAGGTCCCAGGTAGTACTGCCTGGTATCAACACTCTTGTTACAATTAGTGTCCCTCCTGTATCCCTGTCCTCTGACAGATCTTTCAGTACCATGCCACTTGTCAGTGGAAATTTATCTCTTCGAGTCTGTCTTTGGCCTATACTGGCTTTGATTAAACAGTTTAAAGTGAAATCCTGGACACAACCATACTAATTGACATGACTATATGCAGTGGTCGAAGTAGAAATGTAGTAGTGACCGTATGGAAACTAAGTGAAGGGCATATGATGGTTCTACAATGAAGGCAGTAGGAGAGTTGGCGGTATGACATACCACCGTATACCAGCCTACTTTGGCCACTGACTATGTCATGTTATACCATCCACACCCTTTTCTTGCAACTTGTTATGAAGTGATGCTTAAACAATAATAACTGTGGTGGTCTTTGCTTTAAAGCAACTGTGCAGGTTCTGCCTTCACCTTACTGCTAATTAGGGGAAAGACACCTTTTTGCTTTAAATTAGAAAAACACACTTTTTTATTTTGTTCTTTTAGGTCAGTGGTTCCCAAACTTTTTCAGTTCGCGGCACCCTTAGAGTCTCCATCATTTTTTCAAGGCACCCCTCCAAAATAATTACTGAGCAGTCCCGTTTTACAAGTAGTTGGGTCAAAATAACATAATAAGTATTTTGGTCAGGACAAAAATACTTAGTAAGTTGTTTCCAAAAATATTACACATAAATACAAGGGAAAAGAATATTTTTATATATTTTTTTTCAATTATATTTCTGTCAAAGAATAATTTACAGCTAATACTAAGAAGAATAAAATCAAACAAAATAAAACATGTACAAAAATCATGACACTGCCCTCCTTCACACTCTGTGCCCTCCTTCATCCTCACACTCTGTGCCCTCCTTCACACTCTGTCCTCCTTCATCCTCACACTCTGTGCCCTCCTTCACACTCTGTCCTCCTTCATCCTCACACTCTGTGCCCTCCTTCACACTCTGTCCTCCTTCATCCTCACACTCTGTGCCCTCCTTCACACTCTGTCCTCCTTCATCCTCACACTCTGTGCCCTCCTTCACACTCTGTCCTCCTTCATCCTCACACTCTGTGCCCTCCTTCATCCTCACACTGTACCCTCCTTCATCCTCACACTCTGTGCCCTCCTTCACACTCTGTCCTCCTTCATCCTCACACTCTGTGCCCTCCTTCACACTCTGTCCTCCTTCATCCTCACACTCTGTCCTCCTTCATCCTCACACTCTGTCCTCCTTCATCCTCACACTCTGTGCCCTCCTTCACACTCTGTCCTCCTTCATCCTCACACTGTACCCTCCTTCACACTCTGTCCTCCTTCATCCTCACACTCTGTGCCCTCCTTCACACTCTGTCCTCCTTCATCCTCACACTCTGTGCCCTCCTTCACACTCTGTCCTCCTTCATCCTCACACTCTGTGCCCTCCTTCACACTCTGTCCTCCTTCATCCTCACACTGTACCCTCCTTCACACTCTGTCCTCCTTCATCCTCACACTCTGTGCCCTCCTTCACACTCTGTCCTCCTTCATCCTCACACTCTGTGCCCTCCTTCACACTCTGTCCTCCTTCATCCTCACACTCTGTGCCCTCCTTCACACTCTGTCCTCCTTCATCCTCACACTCTGTGCCCTCCTTCACACTCTGTCCTCCTTCATCCTCACACTCTGTGCCCTCCTTCACACTCTGTCCTCCTTCATCCTCACACTCTGTGCCCTCCTTCACACTCTGTCCTCCTTCATCCTCACACTCTGTGCCCTCCTTCACACTCTGTCCTCCTTCATCCTCACAATCTGTGCCCTCCTTCATCCTCACACTGTACCCTCCTTCATCGACACAATCTGTGCCCTCCTTCATCCACACAATCTGTGCCCTCCTTCATCCTCACACTCTGTGCCCTCCTTCACACTCTGCCCTCCTTAATCCTCACACTCTGTGCCCTCCTTCATCCTCACACTCTGTGCCCTCCTTCACACTCTGCCCTCCTTCATCCTCACACTCTGTGCTCTCCATCCTCACACTCTGTGCCCTCCTTCACACTCTGTCCTCCTTCATCGACACAATCTGTGCCCTCCTTCATCCACACAATCTGTGCCCTCCTTCATCCTCACACTCTGTGCCCTCCTTCACACTCTGCCCTCCTTAATCCTCACACTCTGTGCCCTCCTTCATCCTCACACTCTGTGCCCTCCTTCACACTCTGCCCTCCTTCATCCTCACACTCTGTGCTCTCCTTAATCCTCACACTCTGCCCTACTTCATCCTCACACTCTGCCCTCCTTCATCCTCACAATCTGTGCCCTCCTTCATCCACACACTCTGTGCCCTCCTTCATCCTCACACTCTGTGCCCTCCTTCATACTCTGCCCTCCTTCATCCTCACACTCTGTGCTCTCCTTAATCCTCACACTCTGCCCTCCTTCATCCTCACACTCTGCCCTCCTTCATCCTCACAATCTGTGCCCTCCTTCATCCATACACTCTGTGCCCTCCTTCATCCTCACACTCTGTGCCGTCCTTCATCCTCACACTCTGTGCCGTCCTTCATCCTCACACTCTGTGCCCTCCTTCATCCTCACACTCTGTGCCCTCCTTCACACTCTGCCCTCCTTCATCCTCACACTCTGTGCCCTCCTTCACACTCTGCCCTCCTTCATCCTCACACAATCTGTGCCCTCCTTTATCCACACAATCTGTGCCCTCCTTCATCCTCACACTCTGTGCCCTCCTTCACACTCTGCCCTCCTTCATCCTCACACTCTGTGCCCTCCTTCATCCTCACACTCTGTGCCCTCCATCCACACAATCTGTGCCCTCCTTCATCCACACAATCTGTGCCCTTTTCATCCTCACTCTGCCCCCTCCTTCATTCTTTTGCCCCTCCATTGCTGTTTCCTATCACCATTTCCCCTCCCCTTTCTTTACTTGCCATATTTGGCCTTCTTACTTCTATTTCTTCTGTCTTCTTACCAATCCGACGGCAACCGGGACCCAGCATCCTCCTCTCTACCGCCGCTTCTCACTGAATATGTTGTCACGTACGATATTCAGTGAGGAGGGAGGAGGATGCTGGGTCCCAGGTGCTCCCCGGATTGGTTAGTTGTTGTTTTTTTCTTTTCTTCCTGGCCACGGCACCCCTGTGACAGCTCCGCGGCATACACTTTGGGAACCGCTATTTTAGGTGTTCTCTTTAGCTTTCTTCTTCTTAGAGTTTTTAGCTGTTTGTTTAGAGGTCAGTGAACTGGAGATTATCACTATTAACTCCACTGAAAAGTACCAGTTGTATCTTCACAGGAGCAGTGTCTTGTCTCTGGGGTCTCAAATTTTGTCGATTAAGGCTGGGTACACCCTACAGAACACCCCTCTTGATTTTACCAACGGCTGAAAGGCCTGATCAGCATGCTAAGAGGCACATACCAACCACAGAGCTTTATAGAACTAAAATCTCCCACGTGAGACACTAAACCAGCACCAGACATTTTATGCTTATAAGCACTTAGAACCTGTTTTTGTTTTTTTCATATTGTGGGGGAGTTGATATTTATAGTCCTATTGTATATATGTTCCCCAAGAGCAGATACATGTGTGATGTACAATTAGATAAAGCTCATATGTGTTGGTAATAAAAAAAAACACAAAAAACAACAACATAAAACTCCTAATGGCACACCATGTGTCTTATCATGTGAAAGAACACACACATTTGATGTGATAGGCAATACAACCACCTCTGCTGTATAAGGAATATGTGACCTCTTCTTTTTCCCTTTTATTCGTATGCGTTGGTGTCTGTTTTTCACTTGGAACTTTCCTATACATCTCCCAGTGACTTGTGGTCTTGAACTGGTACAAGCACTATTGTTACACAGTGTGCTTGCAATCACAATCACTAAGAAGTCTGCCATTGCTCTTACACTCTACTGTTAAAAAGTCTGGTGCTGGTTTAGTGTCTCACGTGGGAGATTTTAGTTCTGTAAAGATCTGTGGTTGGTATGTGCCTCTAAGCTACAGGGGGACATTTTTAAGGGAGGAATTGTCAAACAACAGATTAGCGTCTGTATGTTGCAGTCTACATGCTCTGGTGAGCTTAGAGATCTTGTTTTAAAGGAGGCCTTTATACACTATAATCAACATGCAACTGAAGTATCCGAGTCCTACAACGGGCTTTCAACTCAATTTCTAAAGCCTTTTATGATTATAAGACAACGGATGAGACTGTCACAAATGCATCTATAAACAGATTCACTATATATATATATATATATATATAATTGTATAGTGTATGTATGTGTGGGTGTTAACAATGTGTTTTCTGTAATATAAGATAGGGCAGTTCCATGAGATGTATGTCTAAAATGATGGTTACCTAGTTCTGGTATATGAAAGAACTGAATTCTATTTAATATGTCTATACTTTTAAAACTTTAAAAACAAACATTCATAAATGTCTCTCTTAAAAGCATATAATTAATGTATTTATGGGGCTTTCAAATGTAAGGAGTCATCATAGAACATGAGTGGTGTGAATACTTGTATAAACAACTATATATTATATTAAAGTTTGCATTTGTCACCTTATAACACATTGTGTATATTTGCAGCTTCTCTGCTTCATTCTTTAGTTGGTACAATCCCTATCTACACTGTGGGAGGTGTAATAACTAGATTATGTTTTTTTTTTTCTCAAAACCACATGCTGTTAGTGCCACAGTCCTCTAAAACAGTGCTGCTCTTTTTTTTTCCTGGGGGGGTAATTTAATAAAATATAGAAAATGTAAAATGTTAACTTTCTTTGTCACTACTTAACTATGGCCTCCCCCTCTCTCATCTGGCCCCCTTCTGCTCTGTGCTCAATGCGGCTGCTAGACTCCTCTTTCTCTCACACCGCTCCTCCTCTGCCTCGCCTTACACTGAAGAGGATTCTGTAGGGGATGGGGAGCCAAACTCCTTACCACCACTTACAAAGCTCTCTCCCAATCTACTGCCCCCTATATCTCTAACCTCCTCACCATTCACACTCCTGCCCGATCCCTGCGCTCTGCTAATGACCGTCGCCTCTCCTCCACTCTAATTACCACTTCCCACTCCAGAATCCAAGACTTTTCCCGAGCTGCCCCCCTACACTGGAATGACCTCCCTCGCTCCATCCGTCTCACTCCCAATCTGTGCTCCTTCAAACGAGCACTTAAAACTCACCTGTTCCTCAAAGCTTATCAACCATCCACTTAACCCCTCATCTACTCTGCTCGCTATTCCCTCTCTCCCCTGGCATCACCAGCTCCCTCTCGTGTCTGATTTGTCCACCCTCCCTTAGGATGTAAGCCCGTATGAGCAGGGCACTTCTTCCCTTGTGTCTCCATACCTGTTCTTCTGCTCCATCCTTACTGCATGTCTGTCCCGGAGTTTCTGAAGCATTGGTACTTTGTGTTTATTGTTCTGTACGGTTTAACCCTGTATGGTCTACTGTTTGTACTATGTACAGCGCTGCGGATACCTTGTGGCGCCCAACAAATAAATGATAATAATAATAATAATAATAATAATAATATTATAAGTCCTGTTAGTGTCCTGTGACCTCTAATAGTACTCATCTGGTCTTGTTCCATGTTATATAGTCACTGAAATTCTTGGTGACTCTTAATATCACTGTAAATCGCATGTTCACTTTTATTTTTGCTCTCTAGTGATTTACATTGTGACACACTTTGAATAATAACAGTACTTCAAGCTTACATTTCTATTATCATTATGAAAGAACCCTGGTTCATTGGGGGCCTATCGTCACTGCATCCGGCAGTCAGGATGTAACTAGACATTTGTGCGCTCTTGTATGGTGGGCTTGGGGTGTGACAGGGGCTGGTGAGGATGTGATAAATGTAATATTTTATTATAGTGTATGTATTATCTACTGTGTGATCAGTGTTATGCACAGTGTTCACTTATTGCTCCGTTTTCCATAGTTACATTTTTCAAAAGGTTCCAACATTCCAGGATCCATGCAAGAATCCAGTACCAGTTTGTGAAAGCTCTAAACAGGTAGGAGAGAGTGACACCATTTTAATACATAAAGAGGGAATATAATGAGCCGCAAAGTGTCTCTTTGCGGCAGACATTTGACAAAATCTCCCTCCATTTTTCACACCTCTATGGGGTACAAGGGAGAATAAGCGATATCTACCATAATTGCTGGCAATGTGCGCTGGTCGATGTCTGCATGCCACATCACTGGAAATTGAATCTCCACCTATATGTCATGTCTAATGATGCGCAAACCACGCGCCCTACTCACCTGTGGAGAGGGGGCAAAAAGTTGCTGTACTGGGACCTCCTATTCCTCTTGGTGACTCTGGCAGGGTTGCCAACTCTGAAATAAAAAACAAGCAACCACTTAGTGAAAAACAAGCCCAAACCAATCCTAAAAAGCCCAACTTACAGGGGACCGTCCATTTCTATAACACTAATTTCTACACTGAATCTGCATTTAGAAAACCTTTATAAACACAAGTGGACACATTTATACACGGATATGGCAAATGAAAAAGCAAATGCTGTAATTTAGGACACTGGTATGTCTATACCACACAGCCCCATGATATAACAGTATAGCAGTCTTCTGACATGAGCAGCTTACTGAATGGGAGAGGAGGGTGTTAAATAGCAGTGCTACCTGCTATAAGTGCAGCGATCGTGTCTGTCACAGCACTTATTTCAGTAGGTTGCTGTAGATCCGTCTTCCTGTGATTTATTCCATGTCCTCCTCTGACTCTGCCCACACACAAAGCGCCACTTTATTGGAGGATGTCGCTGCCCACAAAAAAAACCTGAATGCACCAATCACAAAATACTAACAGAGGAAAAAATAAACCGATTATGCAGCCTGTGGACTTGGAGAACGTCTCCAAGCCCAAAAACAAGCTACCTGCGGCAGTGGAAAAAAAACCCCGCAACTTCACAAAAAAAAGAAGCCCAATTCCGCTTGTTGTAAGCGGAATTGGCAACTATTGACCCTGGATATATACATGTGCTGCTTACATGGACAGAAAGTGAACAATGTATACAGTTTATGTACAATTCTTGTCTGCTTACAATTAGTTTGTGCTATTAGAGTTATAGGGTGTTACAGGTTACAGAATGTAGCATGTTATATAAAGCTAAATATCTTTACATTTTTACAGACTATTGTTAGAAAATTTTTGCCATTGTTTTTGGACTGCTTGTTCA
This sequence comes from Mixophyes fleayi, assembly GCF_038048845.1. Taxonomy (NCBI): domain Eukaryota; kingdom Metazoa; phylum Chordata; class Amphibia; order Anura; family Limnodynastidae; genus Mixophyes; species Mixophyes fleayi. Next base: position 79,244,680 of record NC_134405.1, read on the forward strand.
CACAACCATAAAATAAATGACGCTGTATTGAAATGCCTTGGTTTATTATATTTACACAGTACAGATAAGATGCTTAATAGAAGCTTTGCCACCTGACTGAAACATGAGCATAGAGAAATGTTAGTGTAAACACTGCTCAATATGTATAGCCTGGTGTATGTCTCTAATGCAGAAGTTGGCTGTGTCAAGCCTGTGTAAATAACTGTGCTATCTACAGACGTTCCCAACCAGACTGGAGACCGGCCTTATAATTAGCTAATACTCATTATAACACAGAGCAGACAGTGGTATGAGCAGTATCTGACCTGTGGGCCTTGTTGTATATCTAGTAGCAGTAATTAGCTGGCCTCAGCTCATCTAGAGGTCGGGAATAAGCTATTTCTTAGCACAGTAACTAGTATATGCAAGGCTATATTGTTGGCTTGGCATTAATGTTTCCAGTATTTAGGGTGTCTGACCTAATACTAAATAGTGCTTGATCGGGATGGGGGCACTTCCTCAGCTCTGAAATCTCTACTGAAGAGCGATCAAGGTTCTTAAATCATTGTCCACACCTGGCTACGATGGATTTTCTGCCCAGTATTGTAAGAAATTTTAGATGTGCTGGAGGCTAAGCTCACTTCAACCTTTTAATAAACCGTTTGAAGGAGCACACTGAGCCAGCCACCACAATGGCCAAGCTAATTGTTATCCATATAACAGGTAAACATACCAGCCAGTGACCTCCCTATCTTGTTGTTAAATGTTGATCTTCAACTTTTTGCAAGTCTTGGTGACCAAGCTTGATCAGGGTATATAAAGCCAACCTGGGCTGAGTGAGCTGCTACTATTCCCTTAAAGCTGCTGACAAAATGAGAACAGTTGATCTAATCCACTTGGCCAATAGAAACAAAATCCCTTTGCTAAACCTTACCTTGGATGATGAGAAAGCATTACATAGAGTGTGATAAAAATTCTTACAAAAACCCAGCCTGCAATGGGTTTTAATGGTGTAATTGTCTATATCACAATCCATCAGAGATCAACATCTTATCTACAGCTCGATTTCTAATTTTTAACGTTAGCTGGTAAAACTGTCTGCTCTACCTGTTAATTTTCAACCTCCTCATACAGCCTTTAATGACTACAATAACAGAATTTCCTGCCTGGTATGCAGTCATAATCCAGTTCCTGATCTTTTACATTCCCTCTCTGGTTTCAGAGATGTTCACTCACGAAAAGTGAAGATTCTATCAATATCTCCAAAAACAGCATTTCACTCAACCTCATATGGATGTGACCTCAATGGGCTGGATTCATTAAGGAAAGTCAGGCAAAAAAGGTGCAAATTAGTTTATTATTTTGCACATAAGGAAAATACTGGCTGTTTTTTTTTTTTAATGTAGCACACAAATACTTGATAGCTTATTTGTACACTGACATTAAAGTTTATCTAGGACATGCCCAACCCCAACTATAAATCTGCCATCACATTTTAAATTTAGCTCCTCCAATGCAACATGGTTTTGCATTACTTACCTTTGCTTAACTTTCCTTAATGAATCAAGCCCAATATGAGAGAAGAAAGGAGGCAAGGGGCTGCAGAGCCATAAACATTTAAGAGTCATATGTTTAGTGGTACAAATGGCTTTCACTTCAATTCAATCTGTGGGTCAAGATTAAAAAAAAAAAAAGAGGATTTTTGTACTTATGTTAAATCCGTTTCTCTGATTCCGTCTAGGGGACACTGCTTACCATGGGTTGTGGAGGGGAGCTCGGGAGTTGGCACCTAGCTAGTTAACTTTAGCACTGCTGACAGACCCCTCCCCTCTACAATCCCCCTGCCTCTTCCCCTTAGTTAATTAAAAAGCCCCAAGGAGAAAAGGCCAATCAACCAAGAGCACACAGAAGAAAAGCAGAAGGGAGGGATCGCAGTGTCCCCCAGACGGAATCAGAGAAACGGATTTAACGTAAGTACAAAAATCCTCTTTTCTCTTTCATCCAATCTGGGGGGACACTGCTTACCATGGGGACGTTCTAAAGCAGCCCCCTAAGGTTGGGTCCACTCTGAAAGCCCGGCCCGTAGAGCAGTACGGGCAAAATTTGCATCCGAAGACGCAAATACATTAAACTGATAGAACTTTGTAAAAGTATGGACAGAAGACCAGGTGGCTGGTTTGCACAGTTGGTCCGCAGCAGCCCCATTTCTCGCTGCCCAAGACGCCCCCACCGATCGGGTGGAATGGGCCGTAAGTCTCTCTAGCACAGGACGGTTAGCCTTGATATAGCCTGTGTAATTGTTACCCTAATCCATCTCGCAATTCACTGCTTAGAGGCTGGGCAGCCTCTATGAGAATCCTTAAAGGACAAACAGAAAATCGGTACTCCGAATTTTGGAAAGCTCTCTTAACATAAATGCGGAGAATCCTATCAAACATCTAATTTCTCCATATACACCCGATCAGACTGAGAAGCTGTCTGAAAGACCGGAATCACAATTTCCTGGTTCAAATGAAAAGCTGAATACCCTTCGGAACAAAGGGAGAGTTCTCAATACCACTCTGTCCTCGTGGAACAACAATTATGGTTGTCGACAGGACAGAGCTCCCAACTCTGAAACTCTATGAGCAGATGGATAGGGAGGACTCCTGGGCTGACCAAAGACCCTGGAGCCTGAGGTGAAGGGCTACCGCCCCCCCCAACCTTTTAGGCTGGCGTCTGTTGTGACTATGATCCCTGACCATGGAGCAAAAGACCTGCCCACTGCTTGTGATCCGGAATCAGCCACCCCTGAAGCAACTTTCTCCCATCTGGAGACAGAGAGATCTTCAGGCGGTTCAAATGTAGGTGGGATCCCGACCATTCTGTCAAGAGGTTCCAGTGAAATACCGGGAATGAGCACAACCAAAGGGGATCGTCCTGAAGGAGGTCACCATCTTCCCATGAAGATGCATGCACAAGTGAATTGAAGTAGTGGGAGAAGACGACATGAGATGTTATCCTCTGAACTGACCTGATTTTCTCTTTTGGCAGAAACACCCTCTGTTGTTTGGTGTCCATGATAAGTTCCAGGAAGATCATGCGTTGGCTCAGAACCACCTGGGATTTCTTTAAGTTTATTAACCACCCATGGCTCTCGAGAAAAACTGGTGAGGGACAAATGCTGTTGCAAGCAAACCTCCGAGGTGGATTTTATGAGAAGATCGTCTAAGTAGGCCACAACCTGAACTCCCACTGAGTGAAGACAAGTTGCCATAACCGACATGATCTTTGTGAAAACCCCTGGAGCCCTGGAGAGGCCGAAGGGAAGAGCCCAAAACTAATAGTGTAAGGTCCCCACCCTGAATCTCGGGAGAGACTGATGACGGCTCCAGATAAGAACGTGAAAGTATGCGTTTTTTATGACTATGGAAGCTATAAACTAATTCTTTTGCAATCCAAATATTACTGACCTCAGGGACTCCATCCGAATTTTGTCCGCTGTTAAGTGCACATTTAGTTTCTTTATATTTAGGATGGGTTAAAAGGAACCGTCCAGCTTCCTGACAAGAAAATATTTGAATAAAACCTTTCCCTTTCTGGTTTTCTGGGACTCTGCAAATAATTTCTTGCTGAAAGAAGAGAGGCGACACAAATCTATATTGCCTGTCTTCTCTGATGATCTCGGGTAGCGGGGTTACAAGAACTTTGTGGAGCAGGACCCAAAAGATCTATCATTTACCCCCTTGTTATAATGCCCCGAATCCCAGGGTCCTGAGAGGACGCTGTCCATTGTTAGGACCTACCTCTGTCTGAGAAGCCTCTAGAATATGTTTGTTTGTCTGTCCCTGGATGACTGGCCCCTAGGAAGGAGGTCCCCCGAAAGGACTGCCTTAAGGAGCTGAAACACGTGGGGCGGCTCTGCCTACTTTCACTGGCAAAAAGGTGTCTTTGCCACCCTTTGCCTGAGAATGATACTGTTTAATTCCGGCCCGAACAAACCTGATGGTGAAAAAGGAATGGTTTCTAGGGATTCCAAAACAGCCTCCCAGGATTTCAGCCATAAGGTTTTTTTTCTTGCTGAAATTGCCGAAGCCTGAATTAGAGGAAGACACAGACGCTGTGTTCTGAGCTCCCTCATAAGGATAACCAGATGTCTCTTTTAAATGTAAAGCTAGGAAAAGCAATTCTGAATACTGCAAGGCCTCAGCCAGCTGCTTTGCCCATGTTTCCATGGCTCTAGCGAACCAAGGCAAAACAAATGTGGGTCTGAATGAAGACCCCCTGCTACCAAATTAGACTTTAGCTGAGATTCAATTTTGCGGTCAGTGGTGTCCTGCATAGTTGCAGTGCCCGGGACCAGCAGGCTAATGGGCTATAGGAGTATCCACCCTAGGGATTCCTTTCCAGCGAGCCAGATCCTCTTCTTGTAATGTATCTACGTAGGACCTAGGTTCCCAAACTGTGCGCCGCGGCTCCCAGGGGTGCCGCGGCGCTGTCACAGGGGTGCCGTGGATAGGAAGAAGAGGAAGGAAAAAAAACAAACAAACCCAAAAAACTACTTACCAATCCGGCGGCGCCCGGGACCCAGCATCCTCCTCCTTCCTCGCTTCTCACTGAATGCCGGGTGTGATGTCACGCCCGGCATTCAGTGAGAAGCGAGGAAGGAGGAGGATGCTGGGTCCCGGGCGCCGCCAGATTGGTAAGTAGTTTTTTTGGGGTTTTTTTTCTTCTTCCTGTCCACGGCGGGGGCACAGCAGGGGGCAGAGGGGGCAGAGGCTGAGGGGGGCAGAGCGTGAGGATGCAGGGAGCACAGAGTGCGTTAGCTGTAAATTATTCTTTGACAGAAATATAATTGAAAAAAATATACATAAATAAATTATTTTCCCTTGGATTTATGTGTATTATTTTTGTATACAACTAAAAAAGTATTTCTGTTCTGACCTAAATACTTATTACGTCTTTTTGACTACTTATAAAACGGGACTGCTTGGTAATTATTTTGGAGGGGTGCCTTTAAAAAATTATGGAGACTCTAAGGGTGCCGTAAGCTGCAAAAGTTTGGGAACCACTGACGTAGGAGAATCTTTTTGGTATAGAAAACTTTTAATCAGGTTGTTTCTATATTCCCTCAGCAATAACTCTCCATTCCACCAAAGGAGGAAAACTAATAACCTTTCTTCTGGCTTTTTTTAACGAGACTTCGGTTTATAGGACTAGGATCCTCTGTCTCTGGGAGGTCCAAGGCCTGCCTCACCGCTAATACCAAATCATCAATGGCCTGATATCTGGCAGTTTCTTCCTGATTAGATACGTGAACCTGGTCAGGATCAAAATTTGCTTCCCCTTCTTCATAAAAGGATTAGTGGATCTAAACCGCTTTCTTTTAGTAGGGCCCAAATATGGGGATTCAAGTAACTGGTTTAGCCTGTCTAAACCCTTTATTAATGATGAGAACCATGCTGGTTCTGCCAAGACAGGGGTCTGATCGGTTATCAAAGAAGAAGGGCCTACTATAGCCGTCCCAGTAGAAGCAGCCACAGCAGGACCCCCCCACAGTTGTGACAACCTTGTGCAATACAGAAGAAAACGCTGCCGAGCTTGTCAATAACTAAGTAGATTTAGTGAGAAGCTGGTTCCTCCGACAGAGGCTAAAATCTGCTGTGTTTGCGCAGATGGGGGGCCCCTTCGCAATCAGAAGACAGCGCCAACGGGTGCCTCTGCCCATATGTTAATTTAACCTTACCTCTATAACAACAGGTAAAATATTTTTCAATAGAACCTTTTCCTTTATCTAACATTTTACAAAGGAAAGAATCACCAAGCACACCAGACTTGAGGGAGACGGAGAGAAAAACAAGTAATCAACTAATCTACAGTAAAAGTTGCACTTGTCTCTTTAAGTAAACAATGTGATTTTAGGCAAGTAAAGAGTACAATAATAATACCCCTACTAGCCCCATTTTGTCAGTAAACAATATACAGTTTTTATAAATGCTTAATAACAATAGAATACTTAACCAAAAGGCTAAACAAAGGAGAGAAGTCCATCAGCGATGGCTGCCTGCCTGCCTGCCTGCTCCCACAAGGCTGTCTCTGTTCCCGGGCTTCTTCTTTAGCTCGAGAAGACCATAATACTGCCAATAAATTGAAGTGCAGGGGAGCTCTATATGATATTCTGTCTCCATTTTATTTTTTTTTTAACAGAAAAATAAATAGTTAGCAGAGTAATGGAGACCTTGAAAAGCTTAAGGTCTCCTGCAGCGGTTGGACCCCGATGCCCCCTCCTATTTCTGATGGGGGATCTTGGTCTGCCCCCTTCTATGGCTGTTTCTGGCCGGGTCCGATTTCCAAAATGGCCACCGGCTGATGCTCTGATAACCGGCACTCTATGTCTGCAGTGGCAGCGCCAGTCAGTTATCGGGGAGGCTGAGTGAAAGCGGTCCGGAGAGACCGCTTGTCACTCTGATGTAAACCCTGCAAAAAAAACTCAGTCAGTGAGAGCCCTCGGCTCTCATCTGACAGAGCAGGGTCTATGCTACGGTCTTTTGGGAGTGTGATCTCTATGATAGAACACACTCCCAAATCTGCTGTCAAAATAAAAATGTCTAAACTAAAAATTAAAAGTTAAATACCTGAAAAAATAAATAAATTAAATTAATAATTTCACTAGCTAAAGATCTACAGCCCAACCTATTTGGGCACCTAGAAAAAACAGAGGAAGAGGAAGAGGAAGAGGCAGGGGGATTGTAGAGGGGAGGGGTCTGTCAGCAGTGCTAAAGTTAACTAGCTAGGTGCCAACTCCCGAGCTCCCCTCCACAACCCATGGTAAAAAGTGTCCCCCAGACTGGATGAAAGAGAAATCATATTAATTCTTCACATTTCATCATCACCATTTATTTATATAGTGCCACTAATTGCGCGGCGCTGTACAGAACACTCACATCAGTCCCTGCCCCCATTGGAGCTTACAGTCTAAATTCCCTAACATACACACACAGACAATTGTCAATTTGTTAACAGCCAATTAACCTACCAGTATTTTTTGGGAGAGTGGGAGAAAACCGGAGCACCCGGAGGAAACCCACGCAAACACGGGGAGAATATACACATTTGTATCAACTTTGAAAAAAGACGATTTTTACTCACCGTAAAATCAATTTCTCTTGCTCCACTGGGGGACACTGCGACACATTGGGGTATAGTAGTGGGTATGGGAGTTCAGGCACTAAAACTCTATGGTTTTTACTCCCCTCCTCTACTATGTCCCTCCTCTCCTGGAGAACGCAGTTTTGACTAACCAAGTGTACTATAAGGAGAAGCCCTAAAAGGGCAAAGAATAGAGGCATAACATAACCAACTATTTACAGAGCAAAGGAGGGAGCGCAGTGTCCCCCAGTGGAGCAAGAGAAATCGATTTTACGGTGAGTAAAAATCTTCTTTTCTCTTTCCTACCACTGAGGGACACTGTGACACATTGGGGACATACCAAAGCTGCCCCTAAGGGAGGGAACGCTCTGGAACTGCTGCGCATAAAACTTTTCGGCCAAAACTCGCATCTGAGGATGCGAATGCTTGCAATCTGTAGAACTTAGCAAAGGTATGAACAGATGACCAAGTGGCCGCTTTGCAAAGCTGTTCAGCCGAAGTACCATGACGCGTTGCCCAAGAAGCACCAACCGCCCTGGTAGAGTGCGCTCTCAACAAATGAGGAATAGGCTCGAACATATGCAAGACTGATGGTGTCACGAGCCGCGGCGGTACTCTCAGCCACCGCGGCTCGCTTCCTGTCGGTCCCAACATCCCGGCCGTCACCATGACGACCGAGACGTCACTTCCCTCCAACTCCCGACCGTTGCCAAGGCAACGGTCGGACGCCTCCTCAGCGCCACGTCCCGGCAGCCAGGCGCGCATGCGCCCTAGGGACAATCAGTCAGATTGAGCCTGTGGCTGAATTAGCAGGCATTAGCCTGCAAGTGTGGCTATGTCTAGGGGCAGGTTCTGATTGGTTGTGGGTTGTATTTAAGGCAATGAGGTCTGCTGCCTCATTGCCGGTTATAGTCTCTGTATCCAGTCTGCTGTACCTGCTCTCTGCCTTGTTCCTGTCTATTGGACTTGCTGTTGTTTACCCGTGTCTGACCCTTGGCTTGGATTTGGACTTTGCTTGTGTATCTCGTGACCCTGACCTCTGGCTTGAATACCGACCTCCCTGTCTGCTCGTGACCGTTTGACCTCAGCTTGTATACTGGTACGGTTGTCTGCTGCCGGCCCCTGACCTCTGCTTGGATTCCACTCCACTTGCTTGGGTTCTCCCCAGCTGGTACACACTTCACGACCCTCTGCCAGTCTGCAGCCCAGCCTGTCCCCACCATCAGGGGCTCCAGTGAACACCTGACTGGCAGAGTAGATTCCGGGTTGTGTTGTGCCGGCTGGAGGGGTTCCTAACATTATAACCAGCCAAAAAACAGACGTTCCGGAGACAAAGTTTAGAGGGAAGGAAGTGGAACTTCACCGTCTCCGGCGCAAGCCCTAGCTGGTCATGTGGAATCCCTGTACCAAATGATCCAGGGATTGTCTGAGCGTTTGTCCACTCAAGAAGAAGCTGCGAAATCTTCACAACCCACTCCGAGTTTCGTCTGCGAACCTAAGATGAATTTACCGGATCGCTTCACCGGAAATAGATCCCTGTTCCGGAATTTCAGGGAGAGCTGCAAGCTTTATTTCCGGTTGAGACCCCGCTCCTCCAGTTCAGAGCAACAAAGAGTCGGGATTATCATTTCCCTCTTACAGGGTGACCCCCAGTCTTGGGCCTTTTCCTTGCCGCAGACCAGTCCTGCCATGCAGTCAGTAGATGCTTTCTTCAAGGCGTTGGGTCTACTGTATGACGAGCCGGATCGAATGGCCTCCGCTGAAGCTCATCTACGGGCCTTGAAACAAGGCCGGCAGAGGAATATTGCGCGGAATTTCGTAGATGGTCACCTGATAGTGGATGGAATGACCCTGCCTTACGCAGTCAGTTTCGTTTAGGCCTGTCAGAATAAATCAAAGACTCTTTGGTGCAATATCCGTCTCCTACCTCATTGGAGGATCTGATGCACCTCTCCATTAAAATTGACAGGAGAATTAAAGAGCGAAAAACTGAAAAAGAGGCATCTTCTCCTCCATCTGTTCTGATTCCTGTTTCCACAGATGAGGAGCCTATGCAATTAGGAGCATATCGTCTCTCTTCTGGAAAGAGACAGGAGACGTTCGCAAGGTCTGTCTCTACTGTGGCACAAAAGGCCACTTCTCCCGTTCCTGCCCAAATAAGAAGTCGGGAAAAGACCATGCCTAGGGAATGAGGGGAAAGTTCACCTAGGTCTGCAAATTATCTCCCCGAAAAAATGCTGTATTAATCCCTGCACAGCTCACCTTCAGTGCTCACTCTGTGGACCTGTCGGCCTTCATTGATAGCGGAGCTGCAGGCAACTTCCTTGATATCAGGTTTGCCCGCTCTGCCGGAATTCCGATGGTAAAACTCAAATCTGCTTTTACAGTCTGTGGCTTAGACGGAAGTCCGTTGCCTGGTGGCAAGATTTCCTGGGAGACCCCGCCACTACAGTTGAAGATCGGAGCTCTCCATTCTGAGTCAATCACCTTCTTCCTGATCGATTGTTCGTCGGTTCCCTTGATCCTGGGCCACCCATGGCTCTCCCGTCATAACCCTGTCATGGACTGGATGAAAGGAGAGATTGTTCAGTGGAGTTCTTATTGCACACAGTCTTGCTTGTCACTGCCTCTGGGTATGATTCAGTCTATTCCGGAGCAGCTTCCCTCACAATATCATGAATTCTGGGATGTGTTCTCCAAGAAGGCTGCTGATACCTTACCACCGCACCGTGACTTTGACTGTGCCATCGAGCTTATTCCTGGTTCCAAGTTACCTAAGGGTCGTCTGTATTCCCTCTCTGTTCCCGAGACCAAATCCATGCAGGAATACATAGATGAAAATCTGGAGAAAGGCTTTATCAGGCCATCGAAATCTCCCGTAGGAGCAGGATGCTTCTTTGTATCCAAAAAGGATGGAGGGCTAAGACCCTGTATAGATTACCAGGGATTGAATCTTATCACAATTAAGAACACCTATCCTCTCCCGCTCATTTCCGTACTTTTTGATCAATTGTGAGGGGCTACTGTCTTCACAAAAATCGACCTTCGTGGAGCGTATAATCTCATCCGTATCAAGGAAGGAGATGAGTGGAAGACGGCATTCAATACGCACTCTGGCCACTACGAGTATCTGGACATGCCATTTGGCCTTAGCAATGCACCTGCAGTGTTCCAGGACTTGATCAATGAAGTTCTTCGGGAATTCCTTGGTTGTTTCGTGGTCGTCTATTTAGATGATATCCTCATCTATTCCAGATCTTTGCCCGCCCATCAGACTCACGTCAAACAAGTTCTACAAAAATTGCGAGAGAACCACCTTTACGCTAAGCTGGAAAAGTGTGAGTTTGAGGTGCAGAGGGTATCCTTTTTAGGCTATGTAATCTCTTCTGAGGGATTCTCCATGGATCCAGCTAAGGTCCAGGCTATTTTGGATTGGGTGCAACCCAACAATCTTAAGGCGGTGCAGAGGTTCTTGGGCTTCTCCAATTATTATAGGAGATTCATTCACAACTTTGCTGACATTGTGGCTCCCATTGTCGCTCTGACCCGTAAAGGAATGGATCCAACTAATTGGTCGTCCCAAGCAGTAGCCTCATTCGAAAGCCTGAAAAAGGCCTTTGTTTCCGCTCAAGTCCTTAGACATCCGGATCCAGCTAGGAAATTTGTTCTGGAGGTCGACGCCTCGGACATCGGTGCCGGTGCCATCCTATCGCAGAAGGATCCTCATATTAATCGTCTGCACCCATGTGCTTATTTCTCCCGTCAGTTCTCTTCAGCGGAAGCCAACTATGATGTCGGTAATCCTTTCCCGTACAGTCTGGTGGCCATCTATGTCTGCTGACGTCAAGAGTCATGTCCTCTCATGTGAGGTTTGTGCCAGAAACAAAGTTCCTAGGATCCGCCCAGTAGGCCAGTTAGTTCCTTTGGCACCACCTGCAAAACCATGGACCCACTTGTCCATGGACTTTATAGTGGATCTACCACCTTCTGCAGGACACAATACCATTTGGGTCGTGGTAGACCGGTTCAGCAAGATGTCACATTTCGTTCCCTTAACCAGACTGCCTACTGCTCGGGATTTGGCTGTCTTATTTATTCAACATATTTTCCGGCTCCATGGACTCCCTACTGACATCGTTTCCGATCGGGGTTCTCAGTTCATAGCGCAATTCTGGAGATCTTTCTGTACCCTTCTCGGAATCAAGGTTAGTTTATCATCCGCATACCACCCTCAGTCAAATGGGCAAACCGAAAGGGTTAACCAGTCCTTAGAGAAGTTTTTACGATGCTACACATCGGAGTTCCATGGTAATTGGTCTTCCTTGTTACCCTGGGCGGAATTTGCCTGTAACAATTCCTGTCATTCATCTACTAAAACTTCTCAGTTTTTCTGCAATTATGGTTTTCACCCCAGATCTAACTCCTTGTATTCGCTCAACCCAGTTGGTGTCCAGGAGATCCGTTCCACTGCAAGAGATCTCAGAGTTATCTGGAGGAAAGTACAGGCATCTCTGAAACAAGCTTCATTTGTCGCAAAAAAAATAAAAAATAAAAAAAAAATAAAAAAAATAAAATCGGATCAGATCGCCACCGTAACATCTGCTCCTTCAGGGTGGGCCAGAGAGTGTGGCTGTCTACATAAAACATTAAGCTCAGACAGCCTTGAAAAAAGTTAAGCCCTAAGTTTATCGGTCCGTTCCTTATCATCAAGCAGGTGAATTCTGTCGCATTTAGGTTAAGAATTCCGGGCTCGTTGAGAATTCCCAACACATTTCACTGTTTTCTATTGAAGCCGGTATTATATCCTACTCAAATCCAGTCTTCAAATTTGCCTGAGAGAAATTCAAACAGATCACCAAGATACGTTGTTCAGAAGATCTTGGATTCCCAAAAAAGTGCAAGGTCAGGTGCACTTCCTAGTGCAGTGGAGGAATCGTGGGTTAGAAGAACGGTCTTGGATTCCACGGAGACAACTCCATGCTCCTAAACAGCTGAAGGAGTTCTTCAAAAAATTTCCAAGGAAACCTGGATGTCGGGGTTCCTTAACCCCTCCTCAAGGGGGGGGTACTGTCACGAGCCGCGGCGGTACTCACAGCCGCGGCGGCTCGCTTCCTGTCAGTCCCAACGTCCCGGCCGTCACCATGACGTCACTTCCCTCCAAGGCAACGGTCGGACGCCTTCTCAGCGCCACGTCCCGGCAGCCAGGCGCACATGTGCCCTAGGGACAATCAGTCAGATTTAGCCTGTGGCTGAATTAGCAGGCATTAGCCTGCAAGTGTGGATTTCAGGGCTAAGCCCTGATTGGTCTTGCTAGGTGCTGGCAATTAGCCTGCAAGTGTGGCTATGTCTAGGGGCAGGTTCTGATTGGTTGTGGGTTGTATTTAAGGCAATGAGGTCTGCTGCCTCATTGCCGGTTATAGTCTCTGTATCCAGTCTGCTGTACCTGCTCTCTGCCTTGTTCCTGTCTATTGGACTTGCTGTTTACCCGTGTATGACCCTTGGCTTGGATTTGGACTTTGCTTGTGTATCTCGTGACCCTGACCTCTGGCTTGAATACCGACCTCCCTGTCTGCTCGTGACCCTTCGACCTCAGCTTGTATACTTGTACTGTTGTCTGCCGCCGGCCCCTGACCTCTGCTTGCATTCCACTCCGCTTGCTTGGGTTCTTCCCAGCCGGTACACACTTCACGACCCTCTGTCAGTCTGCAACCCAGTCTGTCCCCACCATCAGGGGCTCCAGTGAACACCTGCCTGGCAGAGTAGATTCCGGGTTGTGTTGTGCCGGCTGGAGGGGTTCCTAACAGATGGTAGAAGTGATCCACCGCGCAATAAGCTGTTTAGACGCTGGCCAGCCGCGCTTTTTTTGCATTATACAAGACAGAGATCCTTTGTCTTGCGAACCGAAGCTGTACGGTCTATATAATACCGTAGAGCCCGAACTACATCCAGCAACTGTAGTCATAATCCAAGGACTCAGAAGACGTGGAAGGAGAAGGTGAACTAGGCTGGAATGCCAGAACTACAATCTCCTGATTTAAATGGAACCTAGAGATGACCTTTGGAACAAAGGGGGGTTTTGTGCAAAGCACCGCCCTATCCTAGTGGAACACCAGGAAGGGAGAAGAACAAAGAGCTGCCAGCTCCGACACTCTCCTAGCAGATGAAATAGCTAGGAGAAAAACCATCTTCCAAGTTAGATGGTGTAACTCTGCCGTCTGAAGAGGCTCAAATGGCGGAAGGCAAAGAGCCCTGAGCACTAAATTTAAGTCCCAGGGTTCCACCGGATGAGTAAACGGTGGCTGAATATGAAGAACCCTCTGCAAGAAGGTCTGGGGGGTGCTTGCCGGCTAGTCCGTTGGCGGGGAGAGATGGATCCCTTATCTCCCCCACGCAACTGAATTATACAGTGCCCCAAGCTATATAACTGTATGGGCACCTAAAGCCCTAATGGCTGCCAAAAATACTAAAATATCTTTAAGCTCGTGTCTATGGGATTGAACTGCCGGCAGGAAGGTGCAAGGAAGACATAGGGCACAGCCACTTCTTACCTTGTGCGGGGATCAGAGTGAAGAAGTCCAGGACTGTTCACTCCCTCTGGGTCTTGGGATCGATCCCCACGGGCATCCTGATAAGAAAAAATTAAATAAAAACATGTACAAATCTAACTAAACTGGGTATAGGCAGGAGCCTATACCCCAATGACCTGACTCCTAAGGCACTAAAAAAAACCCCTAAGTTCTCCAGGAGAGGAGGGCATAGCAGAGGAGGGGAGTAAAAACCATAGGGGCCGATTCAATTAACATTTGACCGGGTAAAACAAATCCAATGCTATTTTGGAGGACGATAATGCTCCCCGCAATTCAATTGTCCTTCAAACATTTTTTTTTTTTTTTTTCCCTGAAAACTGTATCGCTGCGAGTTGGATCCCGATACAAATGTATAGGCTAAAGTACAATTGAGCAATTCAATTGTATGTTAACCCGGCGATGGAAACTGTCAAATAGGCAGTTTCATCTCGCACCTCTCCTGGCCGGGAAAAAAAAATTGTAAACCCCAGAAAATGAATGAAATACCCCAGTATGTATTAGAAATGAGACAATTGATTATTTTCTTTAATAAAATTACAAAGAACTGTAAAAAAAAATAAAAAAATAAAAAAACCATGATAAAGCAAATATTTTTTTTTTTTTAAAAAAAAAAAATGCAAATTTACCCTATTATGTATATGTTTGTAGTAATTTGTTGAGGTACTTTGGTATAAATATAACTGGACATTAGTGTAATGTAATTAAAATATAATAAAAAATGGGTAGTGTAATGCAATTTACATTTTAACTGCAAAAATTGCTAGAGCCTTATGAAATCACCAGAAATCCCAGAGATGACAGTGATGTTGCTGGAGATTTGTGTGTGTGTGTATATATATATATATATATATATATATATATATATATATATATATATATATATATATATATCTAGCTTTAATCCACTTGCATAAATAATTTACTAATCAGTTACAGGATTCTACTGCTCCGTTTAGGAACACTGGATGACTGCGGCTGGTTCTTTTTTCCTACTAAGGAAAAATATAAAGAAAATAACCTTGTTTTGTACAAAAAAAACTAGACCTGTATCCCATGTATCCCACTGCTCTGTCCTGTTACAAAGTATGCTCCATACTAATGCAGTGTGACCATTGGTCTCCGCAGCCAGGCCTGTGCAGTAGCAGCACTTGGAAGAAAACGCTGAATTTACTGAAGAGTATATTTAAGGCAGTGGCAGACTATCAGACAGCAGAGGGTCGGCATCCCCTGAACCTGAATTTGGGCTTGTCTGGGAAGCAATTCTATTTTTAGCAGTTACAAAGTGCTGTGTTCAGCTCAAAATACTCTCCTTTGATCATAAACCAATTTAACAACTTCAGCCTATTCCTACCCTCTGGTAATCCGACCACCCATGTAGCAACAATTTGCCGTTTAAACCCCGCTGGGAATATTTGTGTCACTGGTGACAACTTTGTCACTTCAGCTACTGCCTGGTGCCACTGAAGTACATTCCAGGATAGAATATCAGCACAGAATAGCCTGGTGGTCACAGTCAGCGGCTCTGTCAGACAGTGTTTGTGACAGTGAAGAAACATGGTTTATGATGCTCAGAGTATATTTATTCATATGTATTGTGTTAAACACACACAATAGAGCAAAGAACTAAGGGAACAAAAAATAAAGTCCAATACACATAAAAGGGCTTACAAAGACAATTTATTATTGCTCCATTATAGCAGTCTAGGCTAGCATGATTTACAGACCTTGATTGTGCTTTTTGCATTATAAAGTGTGGATCAGCCTCATAGGCAATAACTAAAAATTAATTCATAATGATGGGAAGTCCGGCATAGCATGTGTCATACAAATATCTTACAAAACGTTGTCAATGTCTTAATGTTACGGGGTAGACATCCCAAAGTGTCCATTCTAAAAAAAATTCAGTCTTGAACTCCACCAACTGGAGTGTTTCGAATATCTTCCGAAGCGTTTCACACCTTGTGAGTAAATCTGGTGGACAGTCTGTTGCTGTAGAGCCTTTGTAAGTAGTTCCGGACTGGTAGAAAAGACAGAGTGCAGCATATGGTGTGTTACAACAGGTCTTTACGGGCACTTAAGTCATCGCTCTTCTCCATTTCTAAGATAGGTTCCCCAAAATGTGCAAATCCATATAAGTTTGTACAATTTGTTTGTTTAAAAACACGGCAACACCACTAGGACTGCAGGACTCAACATGGGAAAGCATATGTAGGAATATCACAGTCTACAAGGCTTCACAGAATCATCCATTTACACAGTGTATGTTTAAAACACCCCAAGTAATTGCAGCGATGACCACAATCCCATATCCCTGTGGAGGGAATCTCATCACATCTGTAGTGTAACCTCTCACCCCCATGAAATGTGGTGTGATGGGGTATTTCATAATGTTCAGTTACTTAACTCTTCCATACACCATTACCTGCATCACCTACATGTGGCCAAAAAGTCCCATTTTTCAAATGAAACGCCGAACAGAGTTTTAGATCAATATGAATGAAACACACAAGGTCTTGGTCTGGTTTTTCCTCAGCTACAAAATTCACAAGCAAACCTATGAAGGCCATAATTGATCATGAAAGCTTTTGTAAGTTTATTAAAGTCCTAAAACCAGCCTGTACAGTGCAAACTGGTTGCTAGCTCTCAATGTCTCTATAGACACATGTACAATATCTGGGACACATTAAATAAACAGTGTTTCTTGTTGAAAACTTTGGTAAAGTGCATTCTTGCTACTTGAGGAATAGCAGCAGTTTTTGTTTTTTTCTAGACAGTAAACAAAAAAAATAATTCCCAAAACAAAAAACAAAATATGTATAATAAAAAACCCTTTCATGTTCGTTTAGAAAAAATGATACAGTTTAGGTCAATACCCAGAGCCACTGGTGCTAGGATAAAAAAAAACAAAACCCATTGACCTCATGAAAGGATGCATAAAATACACGCAGCGAAACTGTAAAACAAAGGATAAAGTCTGCCAGGTAGTATACAAAGGGTGGGCAGGCAGCGTAACAGCTTAAAGTCTCACTCAGACCGGATATCACATCTAAAAGGGTGCTCTTCTTGCTTCATATACATAATACACACAAGTCCGTCTACCCAGAAGTCTTGGAGATGAAGAGTGCCCAGGATCAGTGAAAGATCTTCAAGGTTTTCTGCGCCTGGGGGAAAAAAATAAATAAAAAAAAATAAATGATAAGCATCAACTTGCAGCTTCCACGGGCAAAAAGATATACATCGGCTATTTCCTCAAGGATAACAATATGTCAGTCACTGCATATTTATTAAAAGGTCTTCAAGAATGTCATTCTAATTCAGTAACTAAAAGTACATGTTATACCAGTGATGCACAGATCTGTGTGATGGCCATAATGTGAGATAACTGTGTGGGAGTGTTGCATTACAAACACTTTTACAATTCGCCCCAAACAGTAATCTTGAGGGCAAGTTGTGGACATAAAAGGAGGAAGGGACATGGCCAAAGAGCACAAGGTGGGTAAAAGGATCACATCACCTTTCAAACCACTACTCTGGGCTCAACAACTTCTTCAAAATCAGCCAACTCCTTAAGTTAAGAGCAAAGACGACACTTACAGTGGGGACGAATTGTGGTTTTACCAAATAGCAGGCCGGAGTTACCCAAAAAAGGGGTATTACAATAATACTCCTCCTCCTATGCTAGCTTAACCTCCCCACTTCTAGGCAGGGCCAGATAACATAGCAAATAGAAGAGGGGGGACACATTTAGAAACAGAAATCTGTTTCTTTTGTGCTTTAACTGCTCAGGTTTCCTAAGGATCAGGCCACTTGTTACCTTTGTGTAAAACAATACTGTAAAGCAAGTACTGTAGGACAGGTGTGTGTATTCTTAAGAGAAGGAACCCAAGAGAGACCAAAAGGTGACAATGTTGGCAGTGTACAAAATACTACTGATTCTATAACAAAATGAGGTAAAGCCAGACTATAGCCATCCCAGAACCTCTCCTTGTCAAATCACCTGCCAAGAGGAAGACGCAGTCCAGGACAACATAGGTAGATAAGCTATGGTAGATCCAACGGCCTTTGGGAAGTATTACAGCGCTCAACCAATTAAAAGTAATGCCTATATTTTCAAGATAAGCTCTACGGGCAATGTAAGATGCTCCAACCATATAGAGTCAATGACAGCCTGGCCACTATCAGGTGCAGACTGGGATTACTATACACAAGGGAACGCGGCTTAACATCAACAAGGAGACAACAGGAGTTCAATCACAATAATCAAAGACAAAAAAAATAATTCTGAAGGGCTTTTTTTTTTTTTTTTTTATTACACCCTGAAGTGATCAGTTATAACATTGAAGTGCAGTAATGTATTATATTTAGGACAGGATATTTCAATGAGACATACCAAATGAAGGTGACCCTGCCAGGAGAGAAGAGTCAGATCTTTTACTCCACTAGATTTTCAAATGTTAGTTAATGCAGGTGATCTTTATCTGGATTACCATGAAATTTGTTTGAATAACATCCGTCGGGGTAAAATACAATAAAAATAAATGAAGAGCGGTGACGTACTTTGGAAGAGCATGATGTTGGTAACTGGGTCCCAAGTTAGATCCAGGTCTCATTTCCACAGCAACAGAACACTGTAAAACAAAGGAAAAAATGCCAGCAAATAACCTATATTGTCACAGAACACACACTTCATTTGGACACCATTGTTTCACACAAGTCTTTGCTTTTGCCTTAACTCAACTAGATATTTCCAAATAAGCAAACAAGAAATGCATGAGAATTTAATTTATGTTTAATGTGTAATATATGTTATGGCATCAGTGTATAATTGAGGGTGATGGGAACAAAACAAAAATCAAACAACCCTGTATCATACTCACCCTGGTTTCAACATCTGTCCACTCAGATTCTGTGGCGTCGGGCTGTGGAGGCTGATTAGATCCAGAGGACCTGCGCTTGCGGCTATAGAACAGGAAATGATCGCGTTATGTGTCACCAACATAGGAAGGGGATCTTTATTGTAATGGAAGCTACAGAAAGGAATGCCCCCTGCCCTCCTCTCCATGGCAGGGGGCATTTATCAATTCCTAGTGGGATTTTCCATGTGTAGATTTTCAAAATGAAAGCCTTTAAAGAGAGACAGCAACTTACCCACTACCGGGAGGGGATTCTTGCCGGAGTGTTTCAATGTCTGTGAACTGTACAGACTGTCCACCTCCTCGAGTCCGGAACACGTCCCCCTGAAAAATGGATGTACAAGTATTTACCCACAAGTTGAAGAGGAGTCATTCACATACACCACACGGTGCTCACCAAAATGTGACAAACAGAAGAGGGCAGCAAAGGAGCTCCTACATCTTTATCTTGTATAATGTAATCTGGACAGATGCAGCAGAGTCATTTATAGAATTGTCTGCAGGGCTACCATAATTGTGCATGGTACATCTGAACAAAGGGGACACTTTTTGGAACCATTATAAATTCTGCCTCATCTCCCCCCCGACAATGAAGGATAAATGCCCACAGTGCCCCGCCCCCAACCTTTACTCTGTTACCTTAATAAGTTTAGTCTCAATCTCCCCATCCGAGGCCAGCTGCTGGTGTGTCAGCATGTACTTGTCACACTTTGCCAGCGCCTTTTCACTGGCAACCATTACTTTGATGGCGTTGGGGACATGAGGCTGCATGACAGTGTCCGTCTCCACATTACCGGGCGGCTTATGGTCTACCCATCTCTCCGCCCCTGCCGAGCGAGAGCGACGGTGCTTGGCATGCACCGGGGGAACGTTCTAAGCAGGACCAGAAATCAAGTCAAGACAAACAAGAAAAATCAGTCACCAAATTACTCAAAGACAGACAGGAGCAGTCAACAGGCCTGGTATGTTCACTACAAGTTACAGAGCAAATCACTAAAGGAGCTGAACTAATAAACAAGGAGTCCCTAAACCGCTACATATTAGCAGGTTCATGAATCACACAGACTGGAAGTGGTCAGCCCTCATACTTAAGGGAAAAACGGAACAAGTTTTAATATAACCTTACTGCTGTAGTAAGAACATACACCAGTCGGGGCGCTTAGTTTATGGGGGTTTTTTTTTTTGTTTTTAAAGTGCGCCTGTCATCTACACATGGTGGAAGCAGACATTTTTTGGTAGGCCGAGTCCCACGAATTCACTAGAAATCAGCTCCTTAACAAATACTGACCATGAAGTGCCTCACCGCATCTTAGTGAGCAGGTAGCAATATCATGAAATATCGGTTCAGCCCATAAAATGGCTGCCTCTATGATGTGTAGGTCACCAGCATTCTTTAAAAAAAAAAAAAAAAAAGGTAATCTGTTAAATTTAGTCTATGGCTACCAGGCCTATTGAGCAGCACTGTCCAACTAGGATTCATATTTATTGTAATAAAACTGAATTGGCATGCAGCATTTCATTCATTGAAGCAAAGCAATAGATGGCGTAGCTCTACATTTAAAGCCACCACAGCCCAATTCCCATAATTGAAAGATGGTCAAAGTCAGAACCCAATGCAAAGCAACATGCACAAAGCAGAACCATTCCCAAATGATTCTCCCTGTGCACCAATGTGGAGAGGAATTAGGGCAATTATACCAGGAACTGGATGGGCAACTACAAGTTTCCAGGATAAAACACACTTTGGTATATACAAAGGGTTCCTTACACAGCAAATGTTCTAATTCAGTTATGGCAGTCCGACAGCAGGTGTGTAAACCCCCGTTACATCACAAGATGGGAAGAAAAACTACCACGGCAGAGGATGGTTTCATACTACAAGTTTAGGGTCTTTAATTGCCTCACTGCTGGAGGGCACACGGCTGGATGCAAAGTTTCCATGGAATGCCCCAAAAAGCCCTGTGCTGTGTTAAAGGCCACTCCAACTACAGGGCAGTGTGCTAGAGCCCTCTGCAGGACCTGCAACCATCTACAGCGCACTAGACTTACATAGCAAACAAGACAAACAGAACTAGGATACTGCAGGGCAGTGTGCCCAGCCACAACACTCCAAGCAGCAGCATATGGAGGCTCAATAGAGAACATGATGTAACATGCACAGAAGTGTCACAACCTGTAGGTGCCAATAAGTTTCGTCTGTAATTTTCTAGACTTCCAAAAATGAAAGTAAACATTTGATTGTGGCGCATTACAACACAGCTCTGCACATAACACCATGCTATTAAATAGTCTCCATGTGTTAAGTTTGGTAGAAGTGTAATATAGTACAAACTACTATATTAAAAGATTAGGATTGAAATGGATTTATGAACAGCAAGTAAATCTATCCGGGGATTTCGAGCAATAGGTAGAAACATTGTTTGGTGGTTTT
Source organism: Mixophyes fleayi (assembly GCF_038048845.1). NCBI lineage: Eukaryota > Metazoa > Chordata > Amphibia > Anura > Limnodynastidae > Mixophyes > Mixophyes fleayi. The sequence goes on from NC_134405.1 coordinate 79,265,718, forward strand.
ACTCTACAGATTGCACTGATATAATTAACAACTTTGGCAAGTCGTAGATATTTTATGCACTGGGCTCGGACCATGCCTTTCGAAGAATTGAGCTTTCCATATACCGACTGCAATTTCAAAAATCCATTTCAGCAGCAAGGCAGACCTTGATGACTGCTGCTTCCTGTGACTTAGTCACAGGACAAGGCCAGTTACATCATGCTTAGTACTGCTGTGTACTATACGAGCATGATGAAAGCAGAGCTGCAGCCATCAGCGCGGTCCGTTTTAAAAAGCAAATGTTCCTCATCTGCAAGCTTTTGCCACTTTTCCAGAGAAAACGTTGGACTCACTAAACCTGAGATGCTGTACCTCTTCTAGCTCTGTCTGTACGTTGGATGCATGATAACCTGGCCTGTTCTCTGCTGCATTATATTTTCTAGCTGCCTCTGGCTCCCACCGCCTGCGGTTAGGGCCCATCCTGCTGTCTGGGTTGCGCTGTGGAGTCTTCTGCTCCCACTGTGAAACGCAGGAGGCCACAGATAGGCTGCTGCAGGAGTTTGAGCGCCTGTGCAGTTGAAGAGGAGCAGGGGTGGGAATGTTGTGGTGTGGCTGGGAAACAGGGAACTAAAGAAATCAAACAGAATAAATCAACATCTGAAAGGAAAATCCACTTAAAGGCTGATGACAATGCATCCAGCACTGAACTGTATTGACCGGCTGAGAGATTGTGCTATGTAATGATAGAGACATCAAGACAGCAGTACATAAGGCACGCACCATTTAAGACTAATGTTCTTGTACATATAAAGGACTCACTAATTAAAAAAACTACTACGTGCGTAAGATAACTGAATGCTCACTGCTTTATTTGGCAGTATCTGCTAACACCTAGTTTTCTATTAAAGGAAGAAACGAATATGGAAGCAGTACAACAGTATGTACAAATGTTGATCAGTAGAGACCCTGTGTCCTGCACCACCACCCAGACACAATGTGACAACCTGCCCACATGCTGAAGACTCCCAGGTAAGACGCATGCTCATAACTCCACCACCCAACAACTTAGAAACTCCACGTGACACATACAGATACAGGTGATGGAGAGGCTGATCTGATGTGAACCTTCGGCTCACGTTCCCGGTCCTTTTCTCTAGATGGTCTTTGTGGCTTATCGACTTTGGTCTCCGTTACAATTGCTTTCAGCTGTTTTAGCTTTTCATCTTTCACCCACAGCTTGTTTTGCATCTCCAGCTGTTTGGCCGCCACACGCCTCTCCTATAAAGGAGCAGAATACAGAAGCTTGGAACACGAGAAATCTGGACATTATCACTAGGAACAATACAATAATATAATGAAATTATTAAACTACATCGCAGTGGATCTGAAATTGAAAGATATAAACACCCAGTGTTTCCAGGATAGTGACACCTGGAACACATTTTGACAAGATATATATATTTTTTTTTTTAGACATTAGTCAAATACAGATGAACACAGTAAAATCAGTGAAGGTAATCACTTCAACTCTATAATCGGCCAATGCTAAAGAAGGAAAGTATCCTATTCTATACCAGTTGACTGCAGACAAGTCAACGGAACACGGGTCATATTTAGATATAGTCACTTACACATTCTTTCTCCCATTTCATGGCGTTCTCATTCACCGCACCCTGTAACCGCGCTTCTATCCGTCTCTTGTCTGACAGCTGCCGCTGTAGTTTTTGGCACTGGTTCTCCAGGTCATTTTGCAAAGTGCGCTTTTCCTCCTCATAAATAGTAGTTGTCTTCTCTAGAATATCAATCTATGAAAGGCGCAAACAAAATGATTGTCAGGATTCCTTTGCAAAGTAACTGCTGAAGGCCAAAACGGGAAGTAGACGGATTATTCACCTTGTATTCAAGAGTTTTTATTTTCTTCTCCATGCGCTCTATTTCAGACTTCTGAGACATTATTGTCCTCTCCTTCTCAGACATCCTCCCCTGGGCAATGGTCTCTTTGGCGCTTACTACACCATTGAGGTCTTGTAGCGTGGCTCTGAATGAGGTGGCTGTAGATACAGGGACATGTTAGTGTCTTACAGGAATATAACCACTTCTATGTAAATGGCAGGTTTGAAGAAATACAAAGTTGGGGTTAAAAGAAACCAGTGAGGTATTAGCGAAGTCATTTTTGTGGAAGGCTGAAGCGAATTGAGAAAATAAAACAGTGAAGTCCTGAAATATCTAACTTCAGAACACTAGCTAATCTCCAGTTTGACAAATTAAGATCAGGAATTACATGAGAAACAATGGGAAAGTATGGGGGAAAGGTATAGACTAGACAGGAGCCATTGGCAGCATCCCAATACTTCATGATGGGCATAGATCCCGGTTAGCAGCGATTACCATTACCGGTGGTTATCATGTAATTAACCAGTGAAGGGAACTGTAGGGAGTTGTGTGTTATTATATAGCCACCCCTGTAATTTATCTACTATGGGACAGTCTAATGGCAAACTGGAACAAAAATACATGTAGTGGGGAAGATCAGTTTTTGGGCAAGACTCTCGAGTATCTTTATTAGAGCAGAAATTAAAAGGGCGACGTTCATGAAAGAGAATGAATATAAAACAGGTAATAAATGCAAAAGTTAGAGAGAAATAGTAGAGACCGAGGGATAAACCTGGAAGTCAAGGTTAGTCATTCCTTGCTTCATATAGGATAAATGGCAGAGGAGGTAACAACAACATGGGTAAGTTTTAGGTCAGTGGAGAGGAAATCAAGTTAAGAATTTGCTGGTTTAGATTGTAACTATTTGGGATTGTAGCATACCAGTAGAGAAGGCCTCAGAGCCTGAACATTGAGTAAAAAAAAAAACCACAAAAAAACCCCACAAAGAAACAAAAGCTAGGTATTTTCAGAAAATTAAAATCTAGACATGGTTAGTGGGGTTGTGGCCAGATGGGCTCTTTTCTGCATATCTGGTGGTCCTGCCCTAAAATATCCTCCTTTTGGGACCGAGTTAGGACCCTCTTCTCCTCCCTCCTTCCATGCCCTGTCCGGAAAGACCCATGGTCTTTTCTTCTCTGTTACCCTTTGATTGAGGATGATAGACAGTCTGCAAAATTGGCCTCCCATGTCCTGGCTGCTGTGCGTTGCCTAGTAGCTAAGTCTTGGAAACAAGTTGATCCCCCCACTATGGCGGCCCTGCGATCCTATATCTGGCTTATTGCCCGGATGGAACAGATTACATACCACATGCATGATAAATTTCACCAGGTTTGGGCCCCTTGGCTTTACTTATAACCCCTTACCTCCTGTACCATCTCCTTTCTCCTAAATAGACTCCCCAGGTGCATAGGTGGCCTGACTCTTGATGTTGTTTCCCTTTCCAGGGAATCTAAGCAGTAATCTCCTCTGAAACTCTCATTGCCCCTCTTCTATTTATTTGTTCCTCCTCTTAAAAGGGAAGGATATGGTTGGGGAACTGTGTGGATAATTGGGAAGAATGTTCTTTTTCTTTCAGTCTCAGTGGCGACCAGTGCTCCCCTCCCCCTCCTCCCCCCACACTATATTGTTATAAAATGTGATATTGTCTTGAGTATTCTGGATAACAATTGTATACTTACCCGTTTGTTTATTGACAACCTCTGGCTATTTTATATATTTGCTACTGAAATATTTTCAGCTTCTTTGACTTATGCCCATGACATGTACTGTTCTCTGTTTTGGTCTCTTGTCCTGCAAATGTACTAATTGTTGATTCTTATCTGTACATGATTGCTATTTTTCAAAATAAATAGTTAAAAAAAAAATCTAGACATGGAGCTGTCTATAATTTAATAGCTCTGAGAACCTCATCCACCTGGCCAACTTTGATGTCTAATTTTAGGTCTCTATAGGTCTGCTCTACCAAAACACTTATCCACACTCAGTTAGGAGAGAAGTTTGCAGTAGTCTGACATTCCCCTCCCCCCACATGTAATCTTAAATGCCGCAGCAATACAGATCATAGTCTCTCGCCACTCCACATTGCAAATCCCTACACAGATTCCGTGTCCTGCAGAATCCATTTCAAATTATTCAATTACACCAATTTACACCATTTTAACCACCACTCCTTCATACATTTAAAAACAAACTCACACTCAGATCGATATCTGACCCGAATCTTGCCTTTGGAAACCACCTCTCACTCCCACCTATAAGACATTTCACATACCACTATACGCTTATGGAATTCCCTCAAACAAAGCCTTCAAAATCTTTAAACGCTCTCTGAAAACACATCTGTTTAGAGCTTACGCTACTCCCACTTATGCTACCAGCACTAAAAGCACACTCACAAGTGTCCCAATCTTCAAACAGAGCCACACTTCCTCCTCTTGTTTCAGCTTTGCCCTCTTCCAAGTAAAATGTAAACTCTCGTGAGCAGGGTCCTCCATAGCCTTTGTTTTCAAGTCTGAATTTATTTTGACTACTTTTTATGTCCCTCTTTTTATGCAAGTCCTGTTTTCCCAACTGCCTGGTGCTGCTGAACACTGTGGCACTTTTCAAAAACAATTTCAACTCTTTAAAATAGTGCAGAAGCACAATTGGGTGTATGAGTATAGACCGGTGCCATCTTGGTCATGAGGAAAGCAGGGCTGCTGAAACCGACATAGGAACGTTTGTCCTGAATTCCTACTTCTAATCTCTCCCAAGCCTATCCCATCTGTAAGAGTATAGGCACAGGGCTGTAGGATATTACATACTGGTAGGTTAATTGGCTGCTATCAAAATTGACCCTAGTCTCGGTGTGTGTGTGTGTGTGTGTGTGTGTGTGTGTGTGTGTGTGTGTGTGTGTGTGTGTGTGTGTGTATTAGGGAATTTGTAAGCTCCAGTGGGACAGGGACTGATGTGAATGAGGTCTATGTACAGCACTGCGGAATTAGTGGCGCTATATAAATAAATGATGATGATGATATTAGTTTGTTTAGAAGTGGTTGTGTCAGGGCTTGCCTAGTATGTAGTTTTTGGTTTTTTTTTGTTTGTTTTTTTAAGCCATGTAATACATTTTCACCAAACCAAAATCCTGTGTATATTTTAGTTTGTATTGAAGCATTAGTGGAGGAAAAACAAAATCAGGAGAAGGTTCGTTGTGTAAAGCGTGAAGTCTTTAGTTACAACTCACCACTCTTGTTGAATTCCTCAGCCATCATCTGGCGTATTCTGCGTCGTTTCTCCAGGGCCTCAATAAGCCGTGGAAGAGTCTGATCATCATTAGCGTCCAGCAGCTCACAGGATGGGATCGGTGGGAAGCTTTGAATGAGCATTTCCATCACTGCCTGCTCATCGGCCTCTATGAGAAGCGCGAGAAGGTAAGAAAGTCAGAGGGAGCACAAACTGACATGTACAACAGTAGCAGAGTTATCTATGTACTTGCCTACATTTACAGGACCACCACGTTCCTCCAGTCTGCGAGTAAGTTCATCCTTAAATGCCTGGTTCCTGTAGCGGCGCCCAGGAGTGAGGCCACAAATTGGTTTGTCCACAGGTCGGGCAACTTCAACTTCCTGAGTCATCTCTGCGAACCGCATAACTTGCTGTAACAGATATTACAAGTCACACAGTAGTAATGGAAGCCCTTGGGACAATTCTATGCGACTTCTCCCCATAGCACTACCCCTCACAACTCACCAGACTCTCCTCGTGATCATCAGCCTTGGGGTTAACACATACGATCATTCTAACCTTCCCTTCCCCATCAAAGTAGTTCTTGAAGAGGTGAGTTAACTTGGAGTCTCGGTAAGGCACCATCTGGGGATACAAGTAAAGACAACGTAAAACAACAAATTAAATTAGAACCACTAATTAAAGAAAACGTAACAGCATAGATTGGAAGAGATGAAGGTATGTCCCCATAATAAAAATTCTCCCTGCCTAACATCTCCCCTCAGACTATAAGATTATTTCTGAGCATCAATGAACCTTCAGGCTAAACAAAACTAGCGAAATGGCACAGCAGTTTGCAGGTCAATAAAATTATTTAAGAAAAGAAAAAAAAAAACAAAAACACAAACCGTAGGTGGGATTGGGATGGCCATTTTAACCACTACCTAATTGGCAGCTATTAGTAGCTATTAAGCAATTATATAAAGGAGCACCGACAACAACATTTAATCACAGCGACATAAGCAGGCCTCTAGCTATATAAAATCTAATACACCTTCCAATTTAGAAATTCTGCTTTGCAGGAGAATATTACCTTACTTGTACCACACATCTGGTTCTCTCGTAGAATTTCTATACATGTTCGTAAGGTCATCAGCGACTGGTTAATATTTCCTGTAATGGGCGACGAAATTGTTTAAATACAAAACAGAAAGTTAATTATCTTTTGCTCATTTAGTTTATTGTAACTGACCCAGATTTACAGGTAAGCACAATTTTCTCATGTGTCCTATAATGAACCCTCAAAGCTATTATTATTATTTATTTGTTAGGCGCCACAAGGTATACGCAGCGCTGCACACAGTACTAACAGTAGACTATACAGGGTGAAACCATACAGAACAATGAACAAAAAGTACCAATACATCAGAGACTCCGGCTAGTCATATGCAGTAAAGACAGAGCGGAAGAACAGGTATGGAGACAGGAGGGGAGGGGGCCCTGCTCATACGAGCTTACATCCTAAGGGAGGGTAAACAGACCAGGCACAAGAGGAGCCAGTTGAGGCAAGAGGAGAGAAGGGAGGACGAGCTAAAGGGAGGAGATGGGGGTTAAGTAGATGGTTGGTAGGCTTTGAGGAAGAGGTGAGTTTTGAGTGCACTTTTGAAGGAGCACAGAGTAGGAGAGAGACGGATGGAACGAGGGAGGTCGTTCCAGAGAAGGGGGGCTGCACGGGAAAAGTCTTGGATTCTGGAGTGCTAAAAAAAACAACTATTTCAACTCTTCATACTCTACCTGCTTCACGCAGTCTGTTGCCCTCAGCCTTTGTGCGGTTTGTTCTTTCACTTCCAGCCAAATCAACAAGGGAGAGCTGACTGACTGTGACTTGCTCCTTTTCCTGTACAAGCCACATAAATACATTTTAAAAAAAGAAATTACTGAGTTTTTTTTTACTTTTAATTGTTAATCAGAAAATTTTTCAAAAACCATACATAAAGGAACACAGCCAGCAATGCCTTTACTAAAATGCAATGGAAAAGAAAAAAGGGCTATACAATGTGTATTTACCATCCAAGATCTAGCCATCACCTTAAACAAAAGAGTTCAGGTTCACAATTAAACAACCAGAAACTAAATATTGAGGGGCAATTTCATACCATATGCAGAAAGAAACCAACAAGGTAATCACAACTAGGGCACATTGCAGAGGATCGCGCCTATCTATCTAAAATAGGCAGCGTGGTGCAAGAGATCAGATAAAATACATAAGGTAGCAGCCTTGTCTTGCCCAGAACCTGTCCCGCTCTTCATCTACAAAATACCTGAAAATTACTGCAATTTTACCAATGACTGTACTAAATCACATGAAAACCTCCCCAATGTAAGGTCTGGTTATGAGGCAAGAGGCAGCTACCATGGCCTTATCTGTGTGGAGTTTGTTATGTTCTCCTAGTGTTTATGTGGGTTTCCTCCCACACTCCAAAACATAGTGAGAGAGTGTGTGTGTGTGTGTGTTACAGAATTGAGATAGTAAGCTCCAATGGGGCAGGGACTGATGCGAGTGAGTTCTCTGTACAGCGATGTGGAATTAATGGCGCTATATAAACAGCTGCTGCTATGAACAGTTATAGCGCCCAACACAAAGCAGTCACACCAAGTGCAATGATTTTCCATCATCACTCAGCATTGTCCTTTAAATGCTAGCCTTGGAATATCCCTTGTAGCAGGTTTAGCAGTGTTAGGAGTGATATCTAGGTCTGTCATACCATATATCTTACATGCAAGTCTCCTAATAGAAACTTTCCACATAACTGTTAAACATTGCAAGTGTTTAACTCCACCTGGATATCTCAGAGCACCGGTTATGCTTGCATGCTATAGTGGTATATGAGCATCTCTCTCTGCTGCTGCTTCACCACCAAGCCCAGGTTCACAACACACTGAAAGAAGGCATAAAACTACCGAAAAGAACACATGGCACCGGTACTCCCACCCACAGAATAGAACTATGTGCGATCATGATCCAGCAGGAGAGGAGATAGTGGAACACGAAGAGTGCCGCTTCGATGGTCTAATATTAAGGGCAAAAAGAAGAAATTGAACTCCCGAACCCAGGATGTACAGATCCAGAAGTCCATCACCATGACAAAAGAGTGAACCCCTGCTTCCTTGGAACTGCTAGGGTGAGGTTACAGGGATGGTACCAATTACTGGGTGCTCCAAACACAAGCAATACTTTAGGTTATAACAAGGGAACCATGTACGGGACTGCCTTCAATGGTAAACCAGTTAAGATTTATGAAAAAGATGACCTTCAATTGAGAAGACAAAATGAAGAGAATGAGCATCACACAAAAATCAGGTGTCTGGCGTCATTGAGATGAAGAACTGAAGGCTGTCAAGTACGGCCACCCCCTAATAAATCCAACATCTGGAAGCAGTGCCAGCTTACAATGACATACATACACGACCCACCAACTTAAGCAAACTTGTCCTGGCTCCTCAAGAGGAAAAGTAGTAAATGACAAATATTAAAAGTTGTGTGGCAGAAGACACTATTCCGAATCCTATTCTAGCAATGGGACGAAGAAAGGTTCTATGCATGTAGCATGGTCTAAATCAGGCCTGTACAACCTGCAGCCCTCCAGGTGTTGTGAAACTACAAGCCCCAGCATGTTTTGCCAGTAGACAACCAGTTGATAGCTGGAAGGGCATGCTGGGACTTGTAGTTTCACAACACCTGGAGGGCCGCAGGTTGGACAGGCCTGGTCTAAATGATAGGCTCCCTCCCAGTACAGGGAACACCATTCTCCATCCCAGAAAAATGGCATCTACAGCAATGACCTGCCACACCTTTGAAAGAGGCGACAGATATCTCGTCACAATCATAGGGAGGAAACCAACCGGTGGAGATAGCCAGTTAAGACCTGCCCTGAACTCCGACTTGACACTGCAGGAATGCACAGCATTCAAATCCCTCCTTATCCTAGTCAACCAAGGGTCCACTTGACCACCACTGAGGCCAGAGAACAGAGCAACGCAAGCACTTGAAGCAATTGGATTGAGAGGTGAACTTCCCTCTACTACACCCTAGGAAGCAGCAGAGGATGACAAAAGTGTAAAAATTAAACATTTATAAATAAGAGGAAAAGCACCATCTCCACCTGCTATTAATAATAGAGCATGCTGGATAAGTGGTTAGCACTTCTGCCTCACAGCACTGGAATCATGAGTTCAATTCCCAACTATGGCCTTATCTGTGTGGAGTTTGTATGTTCTCCGCATGTTTGCGTGTTTCCTCCGGGTGCTCCGGTTTCCTCCCACACTCCAAACACATACTGGTAGGTTTATTGATTGCTATTAAATTGCCCTTAGTATCTCTTGGTCTGTTTATGTTAGGGGATTGTTAGCTCCAATGGGGCAGGGACTGATTATTATTATTATTAATTTTTATTTATAGGGCGCCACTAGGTATCCGTAGCGCCGACTGATGTGAATGAGTTCTCTGTACAACGCTGCGAAATTAGTAGCGCTATATAAATGATGAAGAGGAAGGGGCAATATCCTGTCTGTTAGGGGAGAAAACTGCTGACAAATGTTAATTAGCTACAAAAAAGGTGAAGTTCCCTATTAACTAAAAACGAAATCATACTAGACACAGCTCACATGGCTGTAAATAACATCTGCCCCAGTTCTGTTTTCTAAAGGAAAGATCAGATAGTGCTGGACTCATTAATAGCCTCATACTTCTGACAATCACTACAGAGCTGTAGGAATGACAAGTCTTGTCCGCTTATGGTCCCACTTCCTGCAGCATTTTGTGCCATGTTCAGTAGAAAGGAGAGTTCATGATGTTCATGTTATATTTCAGTAAACACAAAAAAGAAGCTACCTGCAGAACATTATCACCATCTGCGTCAAGGGGGGCCTGGGCCAATTTGATCATAAAAACGCTGTGGGAGCGACTAGACTCGCGGTTCAGCTGTGTGTTGGCAATTCTTCTCCTCTTCTGACCTGGAATAAGATTTGCAGAGACATCTCACCACCTTCTTTCCACTTATCGTGTAAAAATAGAACATCTGTACTTTAAAAGCTACTTGCAAACAAATGTACCAAATAGACTACAAGCAAGACAGCAGTGATTATTGCAGGAGTTGGTTTTCACCAAACACCACTATCCCTAGACCTTATAAAGGTCTACTTTAGGACCTTTCTAATGAAGCATTAAATATTGTACAGACTAGAGAGAACAAATGCTTTCCACAGGTCATAGTTTCTGCAATTCATTGCGACATAACTGCCCTGCACCCCTCCCCAATCAGACTCTAATCCTTAAACAAATACCACATAACCAGTGTGTCCTTTAGGACTAAATAGAAAATCATGGAAAGAGCAACACTAGTTTTCTACATTTGTCATTCACATGTATGTGGACTTTTTAAAACTGATGAGTCTCACTCTAAGGGGGGGTATTCAATTGTTAGGGGGGTATTCAATTGTTGCCGTTAACGCGCTAAAACAAGAAAAAACGAGCGCTCTAAAAATATTAGCGTTAATACGGTAATTACTCGCTAAATTTCATCTCGCAGCTCCCTGAGCTGCGAGATGAAATTCAGCGAGTAAACTACCGTATTAACGGTATTTACGCGCATATTACCGTATTAACGCTAATATTTTTAGAGCGATCCTTTTTCCCCGTTAACAATTGAATACCCCCCTAAGTGTCTCCAATTAAATTTCTTTGAATCAATGGTCTCACCTCTCCAAAACACATCAAAGGCCTCTTCTGTGGTTTTAACTTCAACTTCTGTGCACCCCGCAATGTACATGTTGTGGGTCTGGTCTTCACGTAAGATCTTAGACTGTGGTGGTCTAAAATATGTTATGGAGGTTAGAGGGATCGTGAAGCGTGAATAAATACAATACTTGATATAAAGGATTGCTGAGCAAAGCAAACATGCAGGATTATGTCAGATCTATGAGTTAGACATATGAAGAGCAGGATAATGGTGAGCATGCTCTACAGAACTAGAATCAGGTAGAAATCGGGGCAACAAGGCACAAGCTATGTAATGTAAACATACATAAACTCTGCATTCTTTCCCGGCGTGTTCCACCTGATGAAGGAATAGCAACAGGTTACAATCTATGTTGCATCGCCTCCAATAACTGTAGGTTTATAGATCAGAAAAACTAAGGAAACAAAGATACTTTCACCACACAATAAAAGCATACAGAAACAATTGAGCAAGCGGTCCTAAACGGGAGTGGTTTAATGCAATCGCTTGCGATATAGCAAAACAGAAGGCATTTTTGTCAACAGCAAAACCCTCAGAATTGACATCGGTAAATTATAAAAGTTAGACACTAGAGTACTTAAGGCGCTGCATTGAAGCTTTTCACTCACTTTGGTTTAATGGGATCTATAGGCACCTCCTCCAGAAGATCATAGATGTAATTATTGTAGATTTCGATGTAAGACACAAAAATGCTGTACACACTGTCTTCATCCACATCCTCCACTTTGCAGTTATCTTCAATATTAATCATATCTGCAAATTCCGGTTCTACCCTCTGCCTGCAAGACACACACATATGAGTAACAGTAATAGGGACAGGAAAAGGGTCAAATCACACACACAGCAGATGTATGTACCTGCTCAGAGGAGTCCTGGAGACCACCTGCAGCTGAGCCTCTCTCTTCTGCCGCTCTAATAAGGCATCTACCTCATTCTGCACTTCTATACCGTTCTTATCATCAGTCTTAAAAACCTAAAACACAACACAAGATCAAACAAGTACTTACACTTCATATGGCTGCCAGGTGAGATGTTAATCACCTGACATGGTCTATGCAGGCTACATAAACACATTAAAATAGAAGTTTAAAAAACAAACAAAATAAATCCACAGATCCTGCAACTAAAAACCAGTTATCATTCCACATTGGAAAACATATCTGATGTTAGAGCCTCAACCTATAAATGCATACAGGAATATGACAAAAATACAGAATGCAACCCTCCCTCCCCTCAAAAAAACCTCAATGCTGTAATTGCTTCTTACTGGTATACTGAAAACTTACATATCTCTTGGCCTGGAAAGTGCTGATGCTATTGAAGATCATGTTGAGACATCGCGGTAGCAGTCCTCCTTGCCCAGGTGATCCAGTCATTGTGAAAGTTTTCCCACTTCCCGTCACCCCATATGTGAAGAGTAACCCTAAAAGCAAAACAGAAAGCTCAGGAATACAAGGCTACATCACAACAGACATTGAGACAGTTTGGCGTCCAACAAGACGTACCATTTTTTCCACGAACGAGATCTTCCACCAAGGGCTTAGCAACATCATCAAAAAGGTCTTTTTGTGTCACCAGCATTCCAAAGACTTGTTTAAAGGAATACTGGGTCTATGGTAGAGAGAAAGCAAAATAATAGGTATATAGTATTACTTTACAGATAAAAAACAGTATTTTTACAGCAACTGTCTCTATATGACTCTGGGATATAATATTTAAAGTTATTTTTAGTTAAAGATTCTTGTGACAATTTTGTAATCACAGGGCTTATCTTCTACAATTATTTGCTAATTTATAAGTTTAAAAAAAGTCACCTCTGGACGCACCAATAACATTAAAATAAGCTGCTTAAAAGTGACTGCTCTTACAATGTATTATTTGCATATGATCAATAGTTAGTAGCTTTAACAAAATCTCCCTAACCACTTTTAAAGGGGAAATCAATTCCCACCAAAGTCCCGCCGCACTAAACTATTATCGTTATTACGGTAATAGTGCGCGTAATTACTATTATGGTAATTCGAACGGTGGCTTTTTGCTCGCAGCTCCCTGAACTGCGAGCAGAAAGCATAACGCAGCGGTACTTCGGGGGGATTTAATTCCCCCTTTAGTTTTTTTAATTAAGTATCAGTATTCAATATATCCCTTGCAGAACAGGTTGCTGGATGAAAACAGTAAGTATGGAATTTAAGATCATGTAGGTGAATAAGGCTGCACAGGAAAAAAACAAAACACCTTAATAACAAGTAACAAAGCAAGAGAAATGAACATATAATAAGCCAAAATGAACAATTTCTGACCATCTACTGCAAATTATGTAACTAATAATGAACTGGTGATGTCAGACGAGAACATCACACATTAAAAAGTACAGTAAGGAATAAAACCTGGTCACTCTTGTTATGTTTTAATTGCATTGTTTGAAAACTTAAATAAAAATGTTCGACTGATGAATGAATATTTTGAGTCCCTGCAATCTACTACATTTATACAATGTTTGAATATACCTCAGTTACATAAGGGTCTTGCAAAGCCATCTACAATAAGGTTATATATCCAGCATGAATTACGTTCTCACCTCTTTATATTCTCCATTTCTGGTGACTTTACCGCCATCTGGAGGGTGCAGTTGTACAGTGGTCTCATTGATCACTTCAATGCAGCATTCCTGGTCTGAGGGGCTGAGAGGTCGCACCCTACAGTAAACCTGGGGAAATAGTCACGTCAGAACATATCAACACTGTAGGAACCAGAGTCCATCATCGCAAAATTTATTTTAGAAATGAGATACTTTAATTAGAAGAACAGCTAAATGTAGTAATATACAGTAGATGCAAGGTCATAAAACTATAGAGCTGACCAATGCAAGAAACGATCAGCTCCTAAATCCAAGAAGAAGCCAAATCTGTTGGTTAAAAGGTAAATATAAAGATTTCATATCAATTGAGATAGTTCATTTTAAGCTACACCAGCTAGGAAGAAATTGTCCCCTCAGCCAGAACCATTGGGACTGCTACATTTTCCCTTCTCCCATTTAATGATTCATTTGTTGGCAAAGCCTCTGGAAAAATGGCTGTGTGTAGCAGACCCAGGTCCTCCAGCTAGGAGTGGGAGCCACTTTAGGAAGATATCTTCATAGGTAATAGTGCAAAACATAAGTTTTAAAAATATATATATATATATATATATATATATATAAACACAAAATCAGGAAATCTTACTCCAACTGGCTCTTTCTGACCGGTGTTTGGTTTCTTGGGAGGTGGTCTCCAAGGAGCTCTGCTTCTGCTAGAGACACAAATCCATAATGTTATCTACAATAGGTATTTTTTAGTATAAAGTGGAACAAATGCAATAGAAAATATCCAACAACAAAATGAGGCTATTGTAAGATTCATAAACAAACCCCATCTAAATATACATTTCTATAATTTCCCACGAGATACGCTCTATAGTCTGAAACTAGCTGGACAGATTTGATGCCTTGGTTAACAGGACATCCTTCGCAACACCACAACCCCAGAAGTGAGTGATGGCAGTGGTTGTGTACAGCACACCTCCCACATCGAGCTGAAACCTCAGCGTGCATGTAAAGAATGTAAAGAAAATGTGCATGTAAAGAAAAAGTAGGAACACACAGTAACAATTTAGAAGAGAATATTCACAAATGAGGTGATATGTTCTGAATGTTATAGTCATACTAATCTCCAGTTGAGAATTTTGATAGCAGTAACAATAACCAAACATATGTTCAAATTATTGATAGAGGTTAGCTACATATTCCTCTATTTCCTATAGAGCCTGTTTATACTATAGGTGTAGATCTATAAGAGATGCAATGATCTCTCAAAGAGGGCTATAGAATTTCTATAGCAATGAAGATCAATCTAAGAGGGCTACTAAATTACCTTAGCAATAAAGGTAAAACATATTTTCCCCCTTTTTTGAGTGAGAGACTGTTTAAAAGAAAAAACATCTACATTTGTCTTGGATAATAAACGGCTATAGTATGGACAGACACTCAAGACCGAGGGTGTGTGTGCAGCTATCCGTGCAATACATGACACTGGCCACAGAAAAGGACAACTGATCCACTCAGAATAGCCTCCAGATACAAAAATGGAAAGCATATCAGCAGTATAAAAAAACAAAACAAACACCTTCTGTTTGTTTTTATTTGCTTTGTTTATCCACAGGTTCAACACTGGAGCCGCTAACCCTTTGAGCTTTTTTCCCCCAACCAGAAAAACCACAGCGTTCTGAAGGAACAAAACAATCCCCTAGTGAGGAAACGCAATGAAACTGTTCCCTTGCCACATGTGAATACTTTAGCAGAGCTTATCACGATTAGCACTGTATGATGTGCTCAAACCATCTTTTCAAAATCACTTTCCCACTTCACGTCAGCCAAGTTCACTGAGAATGTGGGCCTCATACAATGAAAGCAGAATGGTGGAATAAAAATACCTCCCTGCTATGCTCCAGTGGACGCCTGTAATAAGGAGCGAAAATTTTTGTGCCCCAACTCCTAAACAGGGCACAGGAAAATAACTGTTCTGGCACACAGGTGGGTTATAGAGAAGCAAGGTATTTTTCCAGTACCATGTTACAAAGATTTGAAATTAAATGACAGTGTCATCCTACTGCTGAAGGAGAAATTATATATGGAGATATTCATTTTTTTTAAAAATCTGTAATTATGGAAAGTTTTCTGATAACAAAGATTACATTAAAATCCTACTAGACAATCACAGAGCAAAGAGTCACTAAAATTAGCTAAAAACACACACCAAGAACGGGCAGTCACTGCAAATCAGGCCATGGAAAAACAACAGTCCATGATCTTTCACCTTAGTTTAATGTAGTTCAACAAAGGACACTTATGGAATCAAAAGTGTCAAGCACAGCCAGCCAAGAATACACAGATTATACTTTGTTGCAAAAGTAAATAATGTAGTTATTGCTGCCAGAATCAGCAACACATCCTCTTGAATATCCAGGACATTCATTTTTCTATAGTAATGACCAGTTTGGAACAGATTTTAAACCAAGAGAGTAGTGATAAAAGCGGGATTTTTTTTCCCCCTCTGTACACCTATAACCAGCACATTCCTGTCCTATGAGTCTCAACTGGTTATCAAAACAAATGCCTAAGTTGACTCTAACTGCAGAAAAATAGCAGGCTGCTCTGAACAGTACACCACTTCATAAACCATATATTGCACACAAGAGCTATTTACTTTACACTGGACAGACAAATTCTTCATATATATCAGAGAATGGGATGCTGGCTTTTATACTCAAATTCTTCTCCAGAAAAAATGCACAGAGTTTGACAAATGCATTTTCTTCGCCACATATCTAACCTTTGGCTTTTATACACAAGGGACTTTGATCTAGACATATTAAGGTATTTTATTTTGAAAACTAGACTAAACAAGTATTCTTTACGAATTAAAGTTCCTTTACATTAGGAGCCTATTAAGTACACTGTTTAGATAGCAGGAACTCTTGATTAGAAAACCCCATTAGCAGCTGCTAAATGACAGAATTCAACATGCAGATCAGTCATTTAGGTTACATTTGCTTTCCCATAACTTATAAAGTTTAAAGCAATATCACTTCTGCCTATTCAGACCAGCTTCACACAAAAAGAGTGCAACGAAAGCCTTAATTAAGAAAAAGGCACAGCAAGAAAAACGTCACCACTTATGACACTACTTAGTTATCCCACTGACTGAGGTGTAGCTCTAATCCACAAAATTTAAACAAAAACTATACCCCACAAGCCTAGAGCTGCCCATTCTCAGACAGTGCCAGTTGCTGAGCATTGTGTGTGCAGTTGGGCAAGACACACATTCAGTAAAACTGGACAGATACAGATCAGGGACCCAAGTAATGTGGCTGGCCAATGACCCATCAAGTGTTTTGCAGCCACTGAGTGTAACGGCACATTCAGACGGAAAACAGGAGCAGAGTAACCAACGTACAAAAGCAAACTAACAATTCCATTTAAAACAGTTATGCTGCAGACAGCCATATTAGGATTATGTGGAAGCAACAGGTGCATATATAAGCCAGATACCCAATGCAATTAAACACACAAAACAAAACACATCTTTACAAACAGTTTTTAACTCCTATTGGTTCCAGTTACCCCATACCCACTTCTACTTGACATGCAGTCAAGAGCACCACCACAGTCTTTTGGACACTTCCTGCTCTATTTACTCACATTCACTACAAATGAAGGTAAAGGAGTTAATGTTCTCCATTACACCCTCAACCACTGATGTAAACACGTTACATTCAAACATTTCAAATCCAATTGCGTTATTAACAATCCTAATGATTCACTTTCGCAATGAGTACCTAAATAGCCCACCTTCACATCACCTACTTTCTAGAATAGCTGTCAATTACTTGCACATCCATCCCTGTCTCAAAGCATCCAACGGAATAATGTTAGTGACTAAATTGCCATATGAAATACAACAGTAGCAGCAATATTGTAGTTAGACAAAACAGATTAATTTAAACAACTAGTGCCTCAGCAGAAGGTTCATAGAAAACAAGCACAAGCAACTAGTTAAGACAATCACATTTAATGAGCACAACAGCTCTTATGTTTTGGACTTATGTCATTGCAGTAGTAGATGTCCACAATAATTTAAGAGCATGACAGCTGGGAAACTAAGTCTGGGCTATAGCAAAAACAGAGGTGGAACCTGTGCACAAAGCAGCAGACACCACACATTCATTATACAAAGCAGGGATAAGGTGTGGGGATCCTTACACTTTAGGTGGCATTAACCTGTTCCAGCCAGCAGCACAGATTAGGTCTAGGAAGTATCTTCATGACCCACAAGCCAGTTTTTAAATAAACATAGTTTAGTTTTAGCCACTTGATAACTATAACTCAAATCACTTTATTAAAATGGGACCTAGGAGAATAGGAACAACAGACTTCCTCCCTCCCACTTCTAGAGACCTGCAGCTCCATTAGTACTGACTCTCCACCTTATAAGCCTGTCACATTCAGCCCCCTATAATCAGTCTCTGCAGCCCCCCACCTCCTTCATCTCACATAGCGCCCCATACACTAGCGCCCCATACACTAGCGCCCCATACACTAGCGCCCCATACACTAGCGCCCACTGCTCCCTGACCCAGCTGAGATTACAAGGCTCCGAGTTGCCCTCTCCCTTGCACTTACGCCGGCTTCATCATGACTGCTCCGGTAACTGGGCCTCTCCCTGGGCCCGCGTCGCACTGCTCACCGGTTTCGGTTACACAATCTCAGCTGTTAAACTTCCGCTTGGCGCGCATTGTATTTTTTAAAATTTAGCCAATCACAGGGCGAAGTGACGTCATCCAAGGTACTACGACAGAGCGCGGCCGTGAAGTATAGACAAGCCCGAGTATCGGTCGGTTAACAGCGCCACCTTCGGCCAAAGCGGGGCATTATTTGTTAATAAAATAATGCTAATAGTAACAATAAAATATTCATCATCAAAATTTACTGCCAAAGTGATGTGCAGCGTTTGACAGTGGGAAAACAGCATACATAAAAAACTGACATGCATGGCAGCAGCAAGATGAGTGTGAATTTGAAATAAGGATGCAGAGGACCCTGCTCCTGAAAGCTTACAACCTAGTGGGGACAGGGGTACAACTGAGGAACCAGTGTCACTTATGGGCATATTCAATTAAACCCAAACTTTGCGGCTACACATTTTTATGCTTAATACTGTACTGCAACATCGTGGATTTTCCTGCGGTAACGCGGAGTGCCTTCAGATCCGTTCAGGAGGCACTTTGCGCGTAATTGAATATGCCCCAGTGATTGAATTTTGGGACAAAACACACCAATAGCAAGGAGAGCTTGAAATTATGCATGAACAAGTAGTATAAATGTATATCTAAGCAACTACTCCGTATAATATAGACTCAACAGCCCTTTAATAAATAATTTGATGATATTATATAAATAATTTGACATTGCATGCGATCATGTTTCTATTTGGATTTTGGGACAGCAGGGTATTTGTGCCCATTGGGTGTAAGGGATGAGAGGAGAGGATGAATCAGGTGATTGGTGAATAAGATTCAAAGAATAGGTGGTTTAACAGGGGACATTTAAACACAGGTGTAAGCGTTACTTTCGATTGAAAAAGTTGCACACAAGTGTATGTCTGCTGTATTCAGAGTCAAAAACAGATGAATCCAGGTCTGAATGAGTAGCAGATTGATCTGCTTGACAAGAGGCACACCACTAAAACACTCATGTCCAACTTGCAAACATGTAGCTTTTATTTTATTAGTTGTGAATATAATTGTTATGAGGTATTATTTAAACTTTAAAAACCTCGCTTATACACCTTATGCACCTTGTAAATTCCTCTAGGGAATTTAGTCCTGTGGTGACAGGCCTAGGGTTAGTTAGCACAATTGCAGGGTGATGCCACACTGTGGGCTTCCCTGCTATAGAGGTACCAGCTTGGGCCAGCATAACCTAGTGCTGGTATTGGCATTTTTGTCTATACCAGCCTAGGCTGGCGGCACTAGAGCTCGTCACATATTTGAGAGGTTCCCACTGATTTTTTCTTTCGTACATTTATCTTACAGACGAAGCAAGATTCGTGCTGATGATCATCCTCAGTATTAAAGCAATGAATGAATGTTTATACCAACAGAACCAAGAACATTCAAAAGAAATAAAAGTTTTTTGTGGCAAGAGCCCGCTACTGCAGAAGCACACGCGTACAACTTCTTCCTTTTTATGGTTCTTTATTGTCAGGATGGTAATAATGTTTTGACACCGTATACTTGCACAGCAATTATGGAGACCCTCAACACTTACTATACAGAGTCCGGCTCTCTGTCCAGATCAGCCAGCTAGCCCAGCGTTGATCTCCCTGAACAATGAAACAAGCAGAGTTTTATACCTGACACTCCTCCCACAGGCCTAGCTTGATGGACAGGTGACACACCCACCTTCTCTTTAAAAGGAAACGCCCATCCCTGGCTCTGTTTAGACTATCAGACCCACCCTGTCTGTTTGCTGAGAGGAAGCAGCTTTTAAATCATGTAAGTAAACCAATTTTAAACTACACATATGTTTTTACCTGGTTTAATCTCCACCTAGGTACATAACTGTGCCAATGTTTTACTCTACTTCCCTGCTTTCTCTGCATATTGTCAGCTAAATGCCTCCTTTTGTTACATATCCCTCCCCCTAGCGTCTCCAAGTAGGGGGACGCGGACTTCGCGTGGAGCGCATATTTTCGTGACAACGCATCTGCATTTTTGTGTAGAATCCCAGGCCTATGTTCTACTGAGAACTTGAAAGGTTGTAGTGCCAAGAACCAGCAGGTTACCTTGGCATTTACCTCCCGGTTGTTTTGCATCCATCTTAATGGTACATGGTCTGTTATTAGGGTGAACTCTCTGCCTAGGAGATAATAGCGCAAAGCTTCTTTAGCTCATTTTATGGCGAGACATTCTTTCTCCACAGTGGCATATTTTTGTTCCCTTGGAAGCAACTTACGACTTAGGTACAGGACAGGATTTTCTACTCCATTCTTTTCCTGTGACAAGACTGCACCTAAGCCAACACCAGAAGCATCAGTTTGGAGGAAGAACCTCCGGGTAAAATCTGGTGCTTGTAGAACTGGAGAGGAACAAAGAGCTAACCGAAGATCAGACCAGGCGGTTTCTGCAGAGTCAGACCAGGTTAATCTATCTGGACAACTTTTTTTTTTAACATGTCCGTAAGTGGAGCAGCTCTAGTGGCGAAGTGGCTTACAAACCGCCTGTAGTAACCTACGAAGCCTAAAAAGGTTCTTAACTGTGACTTTTTCTCTGGTCTTGTCCAATTTTTGACTGCCTCCACTTTGTCTAGCTTGGGTTTTACATGCCCTCGACCAACAATGTACCCCAAATATTTGTCTTCTCTCATGGCTATGGCACATTTCTCTGGGTTAGCTGTTAACGCTGCGGACCGTAATGAAGCTAAGACCGCCTCAACTTTGGCTAAATGTGATCCCCAATCTGGGGTATAAATCACTATATCGTCCAAGTAAGCAGCTGCATAAGCTGTGTGAGGTCGTAGCAATTTATTCATAGCCCTTTGGAAGGTGGCAGGTGCCCCATGCAACCCAAAGGGTAGGACTTTATATTGATAGAGACCATCAGGGGTGGAAAATGCAGTCTTTGGCTTGGCTGTGGAAGTCAGGGGAACTTGCCAATAACCCTTTGTTAGATCAAGGGTTGTTAAATAATTGCTACCAGCAAGATTTTCCACTAGTTCATCAACACGTGGCATCGGATAGGCATCAAACTGCGACATACTGTTTAGGCGCCTAAAGTCATTGCAGAACCTAATTGTCCCATTGGGTTTCAGGACAAGCACTATGGGACTATTCCATTCACTAGTGGACTCTTCAATTACATCTAACTGGAGCATCTTCTCGACCTCCTTTCTCACGTCCACCCGTCTGGCTTCTGGAATACGATATGGCTTCTGCTTGACAATGACTCCTGGCGCAGTGACAATGTCGTGTTCGATTAAGGTAGTGCGCCCAGGAATGGAAGAGAAGACATCCCTGTTCCGGCGAATCATTTCTTCAGTCTGTTGTCTCTGCTGAATGGACAAGGCTGGCTCTATGGGCACTTCAGACGTTTCAATGGCAGTACTCCCTACCTGAGGAGAGGTTTCCTCATCATGCCATGGTTTAAGGAGGTTCACATGATATATTTGCTCCTCCCTTCTCCTACCTAACTGGTGGACTCTGTAATTGACAGGACCGACAGCCTCTAAAACTTCATATGGACCCTGCCAATGGGCGAAAAGTTTGCTTTCCTGGGTAGGAACCAGGACTAGGACCTTGTCCCCAGGCTTGAAAGATCGAACAACAGCACTTTTGTCATAACTTTTCTTCTGTCGTTCCTGAGCCTCTTTTACATGTTGCTGCACAATGGGCCCTATCTTTCCTAGCCTCTCATACATTTGGGACACAAATTGTACCAGATTTGGCTCCCACCCTTCTTTTAACATATCCAAGATACCCCTGGGCTGTCTCCCAAACAATAACTCAAAGGGACTAAACCCTGTTGATGCTTGAGGTACCTCACGGATGGCAAACATCAAATAGGGAATAAGAGTGTCCCAATCTTTTTTCTCTTGAGCCACTGCTTTCCTGAGCATGTGCTTTTATGTGTGGTTAAAGCGTTCCACCAAGCCATCTGTTTGTGGATGGTATACAGAGGTGTGCAGCGCCATAACCCCTAGCAACTGGCACATGTCCTTCATCAGTTTAGACATGAATGGAGTACCCTGGTCTGTGAGAATTTCTTTGGGTATTCCCAAGCGTGTAAACATCAATACAAGTTCTTTAGCTATGGTGCTGGACTTTATGTTTCGTAGGGGAATTGACTCTGGATACCTGGTTGCATAGTCAAGCACCACTAGTATATATTGGTGCCCACGTGCAGATTTTTCCAGGGGCCCCACAAGGTCCATAGCTATCCGTTCAAAGGGAACTTGTACTATTGGCATTGGAATGAGAGGTGCCCTGTACATGGGTTTGGGACAGGTTCTCTGACAAATGGGACAGGACCGGCAATACTTTTTCACTGCCATGTGTACACCGGGCCAGTAAAACCTAAGCAGAACTCGTTCCCGTGTTTTATCCTCCCCTAGGTGTCCCCCACAGACATGTGTATGTGCTGCTTTTAACACTAGGGTTACATGGACCTGAGGAACCATTAATTGTTCTACTTTTTCCCCCTGTACATTAGCAACTCTATACAGGAATTATTTTTAACAATAAAATATGGTTTACCTTCTGCAGGCTGGGCGGCTTTCGCTACCCCATTTACCTCAGTCACACTTTTAAAGGCATGTTCCAAAGTGGCATCATTAAGTTGGTCTCGATCAAAGTCCTGCAAAGGAAATAAAATTGGTATTGCGGACCAGTCCGTATCCTCACTGACAGGCGGGGTGGGCTTATCTGCGACATCACCGACCAATGCTAGTTTGGACTGTCCACGTTTCCCCGCAGGTGGATGCTTTTGTGGAACTCCTGCTATGACTCCCAGGATGGCATTCCGGTTTGGCGGTTCCCAAAGATCGATGTCCAGATGTTGTGGATTCTTAGGCGGTTCCTTTAAGACCGGGCTTCCAACCGTTGCATCAGTTGCCGGCATGTCCGGCCGGATCCCCTCACCGAGGACATCATTAAACAGTGGGAAGTCTCGCCCCAAAATGAGTGGATATGGGAGTTTAGGTGCTATGGCAGCTACCACCATAACAGTTTTGTCTTTGAGTGTGACTGGTAGTATTGTACTCTCATACTCCTCTGTTGTGCCATGTACGCAAAGAACTTTCACTTTGGGCAACCGAGAAGTTATGGTTTCGGGTAAAGCAGAGCTGGAAACCAATGAGAGTTCACTCCCCGAGTCAACCAAGGCCAGAACAAGGTTTTGGTTGATTAGCACAGTCACCCGGAACAAACAAGGACTTCCTGATGTGGGACTCATGGTAAAACAGCTTGGAAATGCAGGTCCAATATGTGCTACAGAACAGTCCATGGGTTCCTGTAGTTTAGGACACTCTGCCTTAAAGTGGCCTGGCTCACCACATTCAAAACACTTCAGAGTAGACAGCTTTGCACCTGGCCCTCTGTCCGTAGCAGTTTTGCCATTGGGCCCTGTGGCAAGGATTGTCAAACCTGGCTTTTGGCGTGGCAGCGGCTTTGGCACAAATGCAGGTTCTTTAGTCATTTGCTGTAGCGCACAAAACCTTTCTACCACAGTGGCAAGCTCTTCATAAGTTTGTGGGTCTGATTGCAGAACCCACCTTTGCAAATCGCGGTTCAGTCCCCGGATGCAGTGATCTATCGCCAGAACTTCAATAATCCGAGAAGGCGAATTCTCCTCATGCTGCAGGCATTTCTTTAAAATTTTAGAAAGCTCAGCCACTTGCGCTCTGACCGGTTTTTCTTTATCATAGCGCCATTGGTGATAGCGCTGGGCTCGGCCTGGCCCGGAAACTCCAATGTGAGCCAATATCTCAGACTTTACACACAGATAATCAGAGGCCCGTTCCTCATCTAGATCCATATAAGCTCACTGAGCTTCACCAGTCAGATATGGCGCCAGTCTCTCAGCCCAATCTTTAGGAGGCCATTTTGCCCTTTTTGCAAGTCTCTCGAAAGACACCAGATATGCTTCTACGTCATCAGCTGGTGACATTTTCTGGAGAACAGGACCAGGTGGTTCATTTCTGTCATGCCTCACCTGGCTTAACTCTTCTCTTAAGAGCCTTGTGTTTTCCACCTGTACCTCAGCGACTTGTAGCATCTGAGCTTGCTGCTGTTGCTGCGCAGCGGCCACATTCACGAGAGTTCTCAGTACTTCCTCCATGTTGACGTCTGCGCGGGTTGGGTAGCTGAAACTTGCTTCCCAGAGTATCCCACTCCTGACACCACTTGTGGCAAGAGCCCGTTACTGCAGAAGCACACGCGTACAACTTCTTCCTTTTTATGGTTCTTTATTGTCAGGATGGTAATAATGTTTTGACACCGTATACTTGCACAGCAATTATGGAGACCCTCAATGCTTACTATACATAGTCCGGCTCTCTGTCCAGATCAGCCAGCTAGCCCAGCGTTGATCTCCCTGAACAATGAAACAAGCAGAGTTTTATACCTGACACTCCTCCCACAGGCCTAGCTTGATGGACAGGTGACACACCCACCTTCTCTTTAAAAGGAAACGCCCATCCCTGGCTCTGTTTAGACTATCAGACCCACCCTGTCTGTTTGCTGAGAGGAAGCAGCTTTTAAATCATGTAAGTAAACCAATTTTAAACTACACATATGTTTTTACCTGGTTTAATCTCCACCTAGGTACATAACTGTGCCAATGTTTTACTCTACTTCCCTGCTTTCTCTGCATATTGTCAGCTAAATGCCTCCTTTTGTTACATCTTATTTACACAAATAAAAGCATGTCATATGAAGTCATATCTTAATGGGCAGCACTGTGGCTAAGTGGTTAGCACTTATGCCTCACAGAACTGGGGTCATGAGTTCAATTCCCAATCATGGCCTTATATGTTCTCCCCGTGTTTGTGTGGGTTTCCTCCGGTTGCTCCGGTTTCCTCCTACACTCCAAAAACATACTAGTAGGTTAATTGGCTGCTTTCAAAATTGGCCCTAGTGTGTGTGTGTTAGGGAATTTAGACTGTAAGCTCCAATGGGGCAGGGACTGATGTGAGTTCTCTGTATAGCCCTGCAGAATCTGTGGCGCTATATAAATAAATGGTGATGATGATAATGATACCTTGTTTCAATCCTGAAAGTAATCTACAAAGTTTTCCTATGAACAAATAGCTTTATCAGAGTACAGAGAAAGGTTTAAAACAATGTCAAGGCATGGCATGGCCTGGCAGCCATGATTAGGCAGCGTTCCTACTGAGCTCTGGGGACCCAAGATATAAAATCCATAACCATCAGAGGTCTTTTTCATCCCAAATCCCACATCCTGAGCCCCATAAGCCCCTTAACATTTTCAAGTGTCGTAGATACCAAATGGTCGCTAGGATCTGCAGCCCTCACTATCCCATGGTCCCTCCCGCTTCTGACTAGGCCTGTTGCATTGGCCCAAGATTGATGGGCAGTCCTTCTAAGCCTCGATTGCCCCTACATCTGCCGCAAGCAGGGTGCTGCTATTGGATTCTCCAGCTGCTTCCAAGAGGACATCGCAGCTGACCAGAAGTCCAGTTCACTGAGTGTCATTTCATCCCTGCATAAGAGCAGTGCTAAACACAAGAGACCGCTTACCTGAAGAGGAGGCTTGGTTCTGAGGTCCCCTCTGTTATTGGGTCAATGCCTCCCGGCGCTGCACTCCTGGATCCCCCTCTGGTGCCAAAATGTGGTGACTACCACCAAAGCTAGAGCTGTGGTACTCGCTGACCGGGGTAAGTTTTGCCTCTTGCTGTTGCATCTGCGCTCCCTGATGAATCTCTGCTGTCCTTGGTGAACTTCTGGTTGAGGCTGTCTGCCCTGGTGGATCTTGGAGGCCCTCAAAGCTGTGGGGTGCTCCTCGGACCCTCCCAGCAGTCCAATCATCATCTGCTGCAGGACTTGCCCTTCTGCACCCTGTGAAGCCACCCTGGGCTCATTTGGCAGCTATGTGGGTGCTGCTCGGTGTCTGGGCTCTGCTGTTGACAGGCTCCTGTCCAGGGTTATCTGGTTGCCATATTTCTGAAGTCACCACAACTGAGTCCTCTGCTACCATCTAGTGGAAGTTTTTGAGTCTGCACAAGCAATATATATTATCCATTCTCTCTAGTGCTATTTGCAACTGGACCATCAACTCAACAGTTCTCACCATAGCACTATTCTCCGCAATGCTATAAAGAGTTGTCACTCTGAGTCTGAGTTTTTCATGCTATTTGATATCAATTTTCAGTCTCCATGCCTGGCTGGGCATACCTCCCTAGTGCTGTCTTGTTAACATACCCTCATGGGGGTGAAGGCTGGAGCATCTTGAAATTGGGCTTATTATGTAGTAAAGTCAGGTAGTTAGATTCAACCAATGGAACCAGGCCCGGCGCTCCCATTAGGCAAGGTTAGGCACTTGCCTAGGGCGCCGGGCTCTGGAGGGCGCCACAGAATACTAAAAGACTTTAAAACTGTGCGGCGACCGCTGACCATACCTGTAACGGCCACCGCACAGCATTCAGATGCACGGGGAGGGGGGGGAAGAGGCTATTTTGTCACCACCGCCGCCTCTCTGCTCCGTCTCCGCCCCTCCACTTACTAGTGTCAGTGAGTGGAGGGGAGGAGACGGAGCAGAGAGGCGGCGGTGGGGAGACAAGGTAAGGAGAGGAGGGAGAAGGGAGGAGGGCGGCGATTTAAAAATGCCTAGGACGCCGTGGACCCTAGCACCGGCCCTGAATGGAACCATGAGTCCAATTCAGATAAGGAAATATTATGAGCTAAAAAATCACTCTTCACTTGTATTACTGCATTCATATAATGATCAATTATACTTCCTAGATTATCTGTATTATTTTTAACATATGTACAATATTGTGTTCCATATTTTAATTGTAATGTCACACAATAACCACCAGTTTGAACTTGATAGATAATTCAACACTAACCTGTTCGGTATGAATTCAGTCTTAAAAGCTTGTAGTTCTTTTGCAACATAGCAGAAAGTTTTGTCATAAATATTAGTTATATTATCAATTAATTTAGCTTAACTTTGTATATAAACCCAATTCAAATTTGTACGTGATATACCTGATAAATCCAGTCCAACTTATACTTAAAAACCTGGCGATTCATTAATAAGTTGTGATGTTCTCGGCACATTACTCCCCTTTTACTAACGACAGATTTGATTATAGTGTGGTTATCTTGCATCACCTTCTTTAAACCATTATGTGTAAATACATTAACTGATGGGATAACTTTTCCAAGATAACATATTCCATCTGAATTTAAAGGTAACCATTTGAATGCTCTCTTTCCACATATGTAATATATATCATCTGGTAAAATGCAAGACATAGGAACTTTGAATATATTGGTACATAGAATATCTGTCTGTGATCCATAGTTCATTTATATTCGTTATTTACAATCTTCACTCTATAAAGTTATATTACAATATTTCTGGGGCACCATTCCTAATAATAACATTTCCTATCATTATTAAATCTTGGATTACCAAATGCTGGACTTCTCCTTCTTTTATTTATATATATACTCTATCAGCTCTAAACCCATCAGGTCTGTTGAAAAATGTTACTACCCATTCAAGCCATTTTAAATCCCAATTACTACTTACATTTTCATTTAAAACACGTGGTAGCAATTTCAAATAAGTGTCCGTCTTTAATTGTATTCACCAGATGTGGGACGTCCTTCTGGTAAAATAATTAACACATCTATTTTTAAAGGTACAGGTAACAATCCAAAATTTTCATGTTCATTTGGTGCGTGTGAACATATCCAACAATAAGTTTGAATAACTACATGTTAAATGCGTATTGTCGCTAACCAATAACGATTGTCGAACCTCGATTTGTTTCCAACGCACAAAGATTTACTCGCAAAAAGTAGTATAATATGTTCAAGCGAAGTGATAATAAATACAGCCGTTACTTATCGCAGGCGCTCTGGATCCAGTGTGCAGTCATTCAATCCTGAAGTCTAGCGACAAGATGTCTGAACACTAGATGAGAAGCTGCTGCTTATATGCACACAGAAATACAGTAATACCATGGAGATGGTATAGCTTGCTTCTATTGGTCCGGGTTTCAGGAAGGTCCAAGGAGTTGTCATCATTGGCTAGTTCATACTAAAGAATCCAAAGGAGGGGGTCATCTCTCCAGGGGGTATGCTCTGCTCTTCCCGCCAAGATTCCTTAGTCTTAAGTAGTCCATAATTCCCTACAATTCATAACTTGTGTATGCACTCTGCGATTCCTTCGCAGAGTGAACCAAACAGTAGCAAATGTTAAGAGGTTTATTATGATACCACACATGATATGATTCCTTCAACCTGTTCCATATATTTCACTAATATGCATATAACTTTAATATAAAACATAAATACTACTATATTTCGACATAACTGACTATGTGTTGCAACTAACATTAATGTGTACTATTTTACAAGTATGCGTGTTTGTGCGAATGAATGGTAAAAGACCAAATACTGTTGCTGCCACTTGTAGTAGCTGCGTACGCCCTTCCACGCCGTAGCGTGCCCTTGTACGCCGTAGTGTACCGTACGCATCTTTTCAGACAAAGACAACCAAGTTTGCTCGATTTTAATTGAAATGACTTTATCCAATTTGCTGACTTCGACAGCTCCACCCTTTGATAGTGTAACAAACTATCACCCAATCACCGTTTCAAGTTCAGGATTATACAATACTTCTTCACAGACCATGATCTCGGTATCTGGTACCACCCTTTCAGTCTCTTTCTCAGTGTTACTCCTATGAGACCTTTTTTCACACTTCAACACAGTAGGAACACATTTGACAACTAAACCAATTGCTAAGATGACACCCAGTATAAGGAGAAGGAGCTTACCTACACTAGCAACCATTTCCTGTACCCATTCCCCCAGACCAGAGAACCATTTCACAGGGTTCAACCATGAGAACCAATCTGCCACCTTTTCCCCGACCTCATATAACGAAGACTTATGGTTCTTTCGAAATTCCCATTTCAGTTGCAAAATTTCATCCACCTTCCGGTCTATAACCTCTTTAGGGTCATCCGTATTATTGGTGATGTACGTGCAACATTTGACACCGAACTGGGTGGCCAGTGTCACACAGTACCCACCAGTAATAGAGGTGAGATAATTTAGTACCAATCTATGTTGCACCAACTCCTTCTTGTACGCTTGTAGCTCCCTTCCAGTATACCTGAAAGTGTCATCATACATCTCGGTGATATTATCTATTAATTTAGCTAGGTCTTGGATATATTTAAAGTTTAATGTTCCCCGAGCGGTCCTGGTGAGATCTAGGGCTACTATAACTTGAAAACCAGCAGTTTCACTAACCAATTTTGTAGCTATGGGTTCCTCACCAGGAATATTTCTCTTGCCATGATGTTCATACTGTGTGTGTACGTATGGTGGTGATGTAGTCTTGTGAATACCAACCATTTCTTCATGAGTAATAGTCATGATTTCAGGAACCGGTTTAGCTAAGAAACACAAGCCCTTGGAACTCGGAGTCACCCAGGAATAAGCTTTCCTTCCACAAACAAAATACACGTCATCAGGGAGAACATAAGGAACAGTATGCCCATTAATTATATCACACAGAGTTTTGATAAAACTACCCATGCCCAGTGTCTCCATTTGCTCCAGACACGTGTCGGCATGGATGACATTCTTACAATTATCTATAGAGACTTTTCCAATGGCTACTTTCTTATGTTTGGTTATACGCCCTAGTTTGTGACTTCCATCAACATTCCTACCTATTGGTGACCTTGTGAGTCTCCCTCTAAAATGAGTGTGGCGAGCCATTGTCTGATCTGATGGGTCAGCTTCCCAATTCTCCAGACGTTTTGCATGAGAGATATTTAGACACAGCAAAGATCTGTCTATGGAGTATTGTCGAAGCGTCAGACTAGAGGACCTAGTGTTATTGTACCTCCCGTCTATGGGCCTCCCACCCCTCAATTCGAGTACTTCGGATATGTTTAGAGGGAATGGCACTAGTCCTATATTATGCTGCCCTTGCGGCACGTGAGAGCACACCCAACACTCGGTTTGGTTTAGCACCTTACCCACCAGGGAGTGATAATCCTCCAAAGGATGCCCGCCTATATTCAGAGTACTGGGGGACTGGCATCGTTGGATGCATCTCTCTTCAACTAGGGAGTCGCAGAACTTGCAGATACAATACTCATCAGACAATAGCCCCTCACACTGCCTCCGAGTTCCTGAGCTAGCAGACCTTTTCATAACCCCCGGACCCAGCTTGATAATGGGCTGCTCTGAGTATTCTAATAGCTTTTCCTCTGCCTCCATCTCATCCGTATCACTACCAGAACTCTCCTCCGTCCTCCATCCTCCTTCACAAAAATAGAATGTCCTAGAAAGAGTAAAAACAAGGAAAATCCTGGAACAAAAGAAAAACAAAAACCGCCACTCCATCGCTGGATAGTTCTGGGGCAACGTCTCTGGTTCAGGTGTCTCGACTGCAGGCTTTAGGTCTCCCGGAACAGACTCACAAGTGACAGATCTATGTCGTCGGTCTCAGTTTTATCTTGCACTTTCTCCGGATTATGGACTCTCCTGCAGTGGGTGGAATGGACCCAAGTGTCTCGCTCTGCAACCTTCAGTGATGTAGTACTGGTCAGCAGCACTTGGTACGGGCCTTCCCAACGGTCTGTTAAACAACCTGAACGTAAGAAATTGCGGATCATAACATAATCTCCAGGTTCAACATCATGACAGTTCGTCTCTGGCATACCAGGTGACAGCATTTTTAGTTTTTGTTGTTGTTGCTTTAGCTGTCTACTCATTCTTATAAGATATTGTACAGTCACTTCATTATTACACTTCAAGTCATCTTGTGGACTCACGATCAAATGAGGTTGTCGTCCGAACAGTATCTCAAAGGGGGACAGATTAAGAGGAGGTCTAGGAGTGGTCCGAATGCTATGGAGGACCAATGGCAAAGCCTCTGGCCATGCCAACCCAGTTTCAGCCATTACCTTACCAAGCTTGTTCTTTATAGTACCATTTACTCTCTCCACCTTACCACTGGCTTGTGGTCGGTAAGGGGTGTGAAGTCTGCTACCGATTCCCATGAGTTTACACATATTTTGGAAGATATCACCAGTAAAGTGGGTACCCCTATCACTTCCAATGATTCTAGGGATACCGAACCTACATACAAAGTCTTGTACAATTTTCTTTGCAGTGAACACAGCAGTATTAGTGGCTGCCGGATATGCTTCTACCCAACCGGAAAAGACATCAATACAAACTAACACATACTTTAGATTCCTGCACGATGGTAATTGGATATAGTCAATTTGTATTACCTGAAAGGTCCTTCTGTAGGAGGGATGTGGGATGGCTCAGTTGGAATAGTTTTCCCGACATTTTTCCTCAAACAAGTAAGACATGACATTGCCTTCTTACCAGCCTGAGAGGAAAATCCGGGAACACACCAGTAAGCTCTCACCAGTTTGCACATACCTTCTTTACCCAGGTGAGTCAGGCCGTGTGCTGCTTCAGCCAGGCTTGGATAGTACGTTCGGGGAGCTACAGGCTTACCTTGTCCATCCCTCCAGAGTCCTGAGGACTCTCGACCACATCCCTTCGCCTTCCAGACCGCCTTTTCCTGCAGAGAACACAAATCTTGCATTTCAATTAATTTCTGCATGTCTAATGTCTGAAAAACCATCATAGTCTCGGTCGATACAGTCATAGGTTGCCCTGCTGCCCATTTAGCAGCTTTGTCCGCCCTGTTGTTGCCCAATGACACTGGGTATTCTTCAAAGGTATGGGCTTTGCACTTTATGACAGCTACTGTTCTGGGTAACTGTATCGCTGTCAGAAGTCCTTTTATGTGTTGAGAGTGTGCCACTGGCGTACCTGCCGCTGTCGTAAAGTTTCTAAGACGCCAAAGGGCCCCAAAATCGTGCACTACCCCGAAGGCGTACCTAGAGTCAGTATATATATTGGCTGATTTACCCTCTGCCAATTCACACGCTCTCCTTAGTGCTACTAGTTCCGCCACCTGGGCTGAGTGAGGTGGGCCAAGGGGTTCAGCTTCTACCACATCCTGATCGTCTACCACAGCGTAACCAGTACATAGCTCTCCCGTCTCTGTCTATGACAACTTCAGTCTGTAAAAAACGTAAAATCTACATTTTCTAAGGGGGTGTCACGTATGTCGGGCCTTGCAGTAAAGGTCTGATTCAGGTGTTCCATACAGTCATGCGTGTCAGTATTCTTGCCTAACTCATCATCAACCAGGGTCTCCTCACCTCCCACCCTTTGTGTCTCTCGAGACACATATGGAAGGTATGTAGCTGGATTTAAGGTGCTACATCGTTTGATGGTGATGTTTGAGGGTGCCATCAGGGCTAGTTTCCACTTTGTGAATCTAGCTGAAGAAACATGTCTGGTTTGGGCTGAATTTAACAGAGCTGATACAGCATGGGGTGTATAGACAGTTGAATTATGTCCTAATACTACGTCCTCGCTCTTACTTACCAGAAGAGCAGTTGCTGCTACACTTCTGAGACATGTTGGGAGTGATCTTGCCACATTGTCTAATTGTGCACTGTAGTATGCTACCGGTCTGCTAGCGTCACCATGTTTCTGTGTGAGGACACCTGCTGCACAACCATCAGCTTCTATACAGTATAGCTCAAAAGGCTTTTCATAATCAGGTATTCCCAATGCAGGTGCTCTAGTCAGACTATCTTTAAGATTAAAGAACGCTTGCTCTGACTCTTCTGTGTGTACAACACGTTCTGGTTTTGAGGAAGAGACTAGCTCCTGCAATGGTAATCCAGAATAGAAAAACCTGGGATCCAGGATCTACAGTATCCACACATCCCTAGGAAAGTACGAATCTGCTTCTGGCTCTGCGGCAGAGTCATGTGTTGTATGGCCTCAATCCTGTCGGTTGTCAGGTGTCTTAGCCCCTTAGTGAGGCAATGTTCTAAGTATTTGACCTTAGTCTGACATGGCTGTAATTTATCCTTTGCCACCTTGTGCCCTGTTTGTGAAAGATGAAGCAACAACAATTTAGTATCATGTAAACATGACATAAAAGAATCAGAGCACAACAACAAATCGTCCACATATTGAATTAGAACAGACCCATTGTGGGGTTGAAAGGATTGCAAACAGTCATGTAAGGCTTGGGAGAAAATACTGGGGCTGTCAATGAACCCCTGGGGTAGTCTGGTCCATGTGTATTGCACTCCCCTGTAGGAGAATGCAAAAAGGTATTGGCAGTCAGGGTGAAGAGGGACTGAGAAGAAAGCAGAACATAGATCAATGACAGTAAAATGACTAGCAGATGGTGGAATCTGCATGAGGATGACAGCTGGATTCGGCACTACGGGGAATTGGCTCTCAACAACTTTGTTAATTCCCCTTAAGTCCTGGACTAATCTATAGCCCCTCCCCCCACTCTTCTTCACAGGGAAAATGGGACTATTTGCTGTACTGGCTGTACGAATTAAAATCCCTTGTTGTAACAGCCTTTCAATAACAGGATATACCCCTAGTTCCACCTCCGGTTTTAATGGATACTGTGGGATTTTTGGAGCTATCCTACCACTTTTTAGATTGACCATGACAGGGGCTACGTTTGCCATCAGTCCAGTGTCCTGTCCATCTTTGGTCCATAGTGAACCTGCTATTTCCAGCAACATCCCCTTTACTTGAGATGGACTGTGTTCTATAACAGTAGAGTGTAACATTAACCTTTGAGGGGTGTCCAATATGTCCTGTACCTCATGAGCGACCTTCTCGGGTATATCTAGGAACACACCATCTGAAGTACAGTATATGACACATCCCATTTTACATAACAAGTCTCTCCCTAGCAAGTTAGTAGGAGCCCCTGCAGCCAAGAGAAACGAATGCTTGGTATGCAGGGGCCCGATAGTAATTTCAGCAGGTTTAGTTAGAGGATAATGTAACACTCTTCCCGTTACCCCCATAGCTGGAATAGTTTTACTGGTCACCTGTAGATTAAAAGGAGAGGTTATCACAGATCTGGCCGCCCCTGTATCTACAAGAAAAGTTTGTTTTCTACCAGCTATGTCAACTATCATTGTTGGTTCTTCTCTCTGACTCTCAGTAAACCTCACTGGCTGTAGACTACAGGTATGACCTGACCCCTAGCGCTGACTATTGCTTTCCCGCACGGCATGTGCTGCTGTAACATGCGCGGGCAGGTGTGAGTCTTCTAGTCTATGTGAATCCCTCCTTGGAGGATATCTATGTGACCCTTCATTAGGATTATACTTTCCCTTTGTACAATCTTTTCTTATATGTCCTTCTTCTTTGCAATTATAACATCTCAACATTCTGCGTTTCTTGTTATGTGGGTTATGGGCTGGTGGTCATGTATGTATTCCCTCTAATGCTTGTATACTCACCGTCATCAACTTGTCACTCTTTTCTTCTCTTTTTCTAAAAATATTTTTGTCGTGTTCCACAGCAATCTAAGAGAATCTACCGTGCTGCCCCTCCAACCAGGGGTTGAGGTTTGTACTCTTGTTTTTAGATTTTCCTTTAAACCATCCATCAGTACTGTTACCGCTACTTCCCTATGATGTGGGTTCTCCCTTATATCTGATACCCCAGTAAACTGTGTCATTGATGCAAGAGCTCTACCAAAATAGTCCGCTGCAGTTTCACTATCTTTTTGTTTTATGGTGAAAATCTTACTCCAATTTACTATTACTGGAAAATAGATGGCTAAGTGTTTGACAATTTGTTCTATATTTTCTTGGTTAATCTCGTCAGTCAAGGTGTCATCTTCGTCCAACAAACAATCTCTAATAAATTTTTGTATGTCAGTATGGGGAGGAAGACACGCCCTCAACACTACAGGCCAATCCTTATTGGTTGGTTCGTGTGCGTTACCTAAGTCTTTAACACATTTCTGACATTTTGCCAACTCTTTTCTAGGATCTGGGAATTCAGTCCTAATGGAACGTAACTCTGATCTAGTCCAAGGACAATGCATTGTAACATTTCTTAAAGGAACTACACCATCCTTATCTGGTTTCCCATTGGGAACTGATATTGTGCGGACTGGGTACGCACCCACTGGTTCACTGGTTTTAGAAGTCACTACCGGATCTGCTGTTTCAATATTTAGAACGCTATCACTCCTAGTGATCACACTACTCTCACCTATCTCAGCCATTGCTTCTTTCCCATACTTACGCTGAACCTCTAGCATATTAACAGCATGAGCAATGGCTGAAATCACAGTGGGTTCATCTTCATCTTCTGATACATTTGTTTTGAACTGACTTAAAACAGGATATAACTTAGCAATTTTTCTTTTTCCAGTTTTAATAACGGCTGTACTTACCCCTCCCGCCACATAAGGGGGCGGGGGCGCGCTTGCGCTGAGTTCGCCACGCTTCTCAACGGCTACTTCCGCCGTGCGCGCGCTTTTCGACACGCCTACTTCCGTGATGCATTCGCTGCTCTGCCACGTGTTACCTTCCATTTGCCACAGTTTTAAACAATCATTATGTCTATTTCTCACTTTCGTTGACTTAATTAACCATACTTTATCTTTTACAGTATTTAGTACCTCTGCATTAAAACTCCCTATTGTTGGGAAAGGCCTATTACAATCTTTGGTCATCTTGACCCACGTGTCGCAATACGCAGTTGCGTATGCACCATATTTCTTACACATGAGAAATCTCGCTGAACCAATAGGACCTTTCTTAGGCAGTACCTTGGCCTTCTCTAGCGTTTGCTTAGCACCCATATTGAACAATAGGGTCCCAGAAATATCACAATATTCAGCCACTAATTTTCAACACCACCGCTAGAGATATTTTACCGGCCTGTGGACGTATTTGCTACAAGCCGCGTCCACTCGCTTCCTCTCGTATTAAACAAGGACCCCTAATACAGAAATATCAATGCGGACTAAAGGGTTATCAGCTCCCTGATCACCCCTGACTCTCCAACAAAATCTGTTGAGTTTATTACGCTTGGCAGCATCCGGTGAAGTCAATTACCAGCCTTTCCAACGTAATTCCTCCCCGTTACTCCCAAGTCACACTCACGGCTTTCCTTGCCGTGCAGTGCAATCGCAACGTTTAAAGCTAATCTGTAAGCGATACGATTACCCTTGGGTGCACGTCGCGAAAACTTATTTAGTTTCCGCCCCCGGTATACCTGCCTTGTATACCGTACACCAGTTGGGCACCTGCCTCGTCAAACAGCAACTGACACTCTATTTTACAATAGATAAAACCTTAGTGTATTAAAAGTCAACAAATCACACGACATACACCTTTTCTGCGCAGAAAATAAAAGAATTCCCAACAATAGTAATAATGTCCCAGAGGTTTTCACAGCCGGAAATACACATTTGCTATGCAATGCAATACAGGTAAAACGCACAGTAAAAAGAAACAGTTTTCTCTTTTGTCCCTAGGTTCTAGTTAGCGTGCCCTAGACAATGCAAAAACGGACATTCGGTTTCACAACACAGAGTAAAATTCAGGTTTTGAACACATTGCGTTCTTACCCGTTTATGACGCGTCTCCACCCTTTGTTGCGGAACCGAAATCCGTTGGTCTTGCGTATCATCAGCAACGAAACCTCCAAAGCTGACGAGCCCCCAAATTGTTAAGTGCGTATTGTCGCTAACCAATAACGATTGTCGAACCTCGATTTGTGTTTCCAACGCACAAAGATTTATTCGCAAAAAGTAGTATAATATGTTAAAGCGAAGTGATAATAAATACAGCCGTTACTTATCGCAGGCGCTCTGGATCCAGTGTGCAGTCATTCAATCCTGAAGTCTGGGGACAAGATGTCTGAACACTAGATGAGAAGCTGCTGCTTATATGCACACAGAAATACAGTAATACCATGGAGATGGTATAGCTTGCTTCTATTGGTCCAGGTTTCAGGAAGGTCCAAGGAGTTGTCATCATTGGCTGGTTCATACTAAAGAATCCAAAGGAGGGGGTCATCTCTCCAGGGGGTATGCTCTGCTCTTCCCGCCAAGATTCCTTAGTCTTAAGTAGTCCATAATTCCCTATCATTCATAACTTGTGTATGCACTCTGCAATTCCTTCGCAGAGTGAACCAAACAGTAGCAAATGTTAAGAGGTTTATTATGATACCACACATGATGATTCCTTCAACCTGTTCCATATATTTCACCAATATGCATATAACTTTAATATAAAACAAATACTACTATATTTCGACATAACTGACTATGTGTTGCAACTAACATTAATGTGTACTATTTTACAAGTAATACTGTTGCTGCCACGTGTAGTGGCTGCGTACGCCCTTCCACGCCGTAGCGTGCCCTTGTACGCCGTAGCGTACCGTACGCATCTTTTCAGACAAAGACAACCAAGTTTGCTCGTTTTTAATTGAAATGACTTTATCCAATTTGCTGACTTCGACACTACCCATCCTATCATACTATGGTACAAACCTATAGGATATTGATTTAGAAAATGTTCTAGATCCTCTATACACCAATCAGGAAGATGGTATGTGGAGGATGACCACAATATCAGCAAATACACATTACAGCTGGCACTTTCTCACCACAATCTTCCTTTTTACCATCAGTCACTTGCATCTTTACTCGAAGATTCTATATTTCTTGATCGAGTGGAAACCCTTCCAATTTTATGAGTAAAGTATATGATGGACGCAGATCTGATACCTTATTACCTGTTGAAAAAATACTCAGTACCATTCAAAGGTCTTACCATTGAGGAACGTTTAGCAAAATGTTCATGAAGAAGATTATAGGAGATAAATATTTAATGAAAAAGTCAAACCTCTTATAATAAGAACTAGAGTAACTAGAGCAGATGGGGGCCAGGGAGTGGTTCTGCTACTGTGCATTACCAGAGGTAAAGCCTCTGGCCAAGCAATTCCTGTGTCCCTCATCGCTGTACTCAGTTTATTCTTGATCATGCCATTACATTTTTCAACCTTAGCACTTGCTTGTGGTCTATATGAGGTGTGTAATTTATTCTCATTTACTAATAATTGACACATTGTCTGAAAAACTTGCCCCATGAACTGTGTACCTCTGTGACTTGCAATCACCTGAGGTATACAATATCTACACACACTTAATCACTGCTACTTGCACATGGTAGCTGTCACGATCTGCATCATGATTCACACCTGCTTCTGGCCTACAAAGCCTGTTTTCCCAGCAGTCTTGGCTAGATCATCTGTTGACACATTGTGCATTGATGGTCACCATGTACCCATGTTAAAACTCCAGCTGCACATTTCTAGAAAACTGTGCACTTGTCATTTATTTAGTGGCAAGTGCATATCCAGGATAACTTGCACTGTTTCCGGGGAAAGATGTCTCAGTCCTTGGGTCAAGCAATGACCCAAATACTTAACCTGAGTCTGGCAAGGTTGCAATTTATCTCTGGATACCTTGTGGCCAGTTTGATACAGGAATGTTAACAGCAAACTGGTTTCTGCAAGGACTGTAAAGAAGCAGAACACAAAAGTAAGTTCTCAACATATTGGATCAATACAGAAACATATTGCTGTATAAAAGCCTCAGGACAACCAGACAATAAAACGAATGGCTCAATATCTGTAGTTTCTGAAGCATCTAAACTCATTAAAAATAACAGGTATGATCATCATATCATTAATTAAAAGAAAACTGCAGCTTCTGCCCCACAATCTGCATGGAGTTTTTCAAAAGCTATTGTTCCTTCTTGCTGGTTGTAATCTAAGGACAAAAAAGGCATAGCACTAGGATTGAGAGTTTTTGGGGATGTGTGAGGACCTAAAAAAAATTGTGGTTGATCACACCCCCTACTCACCTACATATGGGCAGGGAGATACCCCCTCATCATTTTAATACCCCCTCTTCCTCAGGCTCACCCTCTCCCAAAAGAGTGACAATTATAATAATAATCTTCTCCACCTGCGAAACAAAGAACAGACATTGCTATGTGTTGTACCAGAAAAAATATTTAGATTACCTGGCGCTGATAAATATCAACCCCCTCTATACAATGACTCTAAACGCTGCTGTAATGGGATAGTGTCACTCTCCCAAAAAAAAAGTAACCACAAAAAATAAAGACAATAGCAGCGCAGAAGAGAGGCACGTAAGAGGTGGAATAATAAGCAAGGGACACCTAAGAGGAGAAATAACATGGTTATCAAATCCACAACGATTGCAAAAAATAGAAAATATTTATTCCATAAAACTAATAATAATAAAAAAAAATTATACCATACACAAATAAATGTATAAACATTGAATAAAACACCATACAATATGGGAAATCTGAACCTTTGTATTGCAGACCTAATAAAATAAATCCATATGTACTTAGAATTTATAGATCCAGGTGCAAGATAATAAAATTGATAATGGTCCTAATAATAATTTTTATGTGTTGTTCCATACCAAATGGGATATTATAATTCCTAGGCGTTGCCTGTTACTGTAAAGTTTGTTTTATAGAACCTATGCTAAAATTCTTCCCTTTTCTTGGCAATATTGAAAACTTGATTAATAATCAAAGTTTTAATTTCCACAAACATTTTGTCTCTCCATTCTGGAGTAGCAATTTGAAACCTGCTTCTCACTGCATCAGCCATTTGCCTACGGTGTGCTATGTCCACAACATCTGCTATACCCTTACATTGTGTCATGTCAAACGCAGCCCTTGCACGATAAGACTCAACGGATTCACTATTCTATTGCTTAATCGTGAAAAGTTTGTGCCAGTCAACTCGCGGGTGGAAAAGACCCCCTCAGCTTCGTAATGAATGATATTAGTAATATTAGTCTGATTAACAGGCATCATTCACGCATGGCAAAATATCATTCACAAGTGCAGACTTTTTCCCAGTGGCGGATCCAGGGGGGGGCGATCGGGGCTATCCTCTCCCCTTTTAACTCTTTCTACTATACTAGGGGCATATTGTACTCTCCAATACCAGCCTGCTCAAGTGTAGCTGCTGCGCCACCTACTGGTACTGCTGGTATTGCAGCCACTTCCTTATAAACGATTTGCATCTGCAAAATCCGCTCAATGGCTAATGCTTAATTCTGTGCTAGTATAATTTTCCAGCCGTTCTAACGCTACTAAGAAATGCAAACTTACAGGCTGAGAAGGCTGGTAAAGAGGCAGAGATTTGGCCTGCTGTGCAATGAGACTTAACTGCTTAGAATTAACTATTGCAGGTTTTTTTCTCTATCTCTATCTCTTTCAGCCCTTCACCATACAAAATAATACGTCATAAGGAACTTTGTTTTCTGATTTGTAAATTTATCAATTTCCGTGTACACATTATTCAAAATCACGTTATCAAAAGAACCATCAGTTGGAGAATGGTCTGGCACTGATCATCATCATCATTTATTTACATAGCGCCACCGATTCCGCAGCGCTGTACAGAGAACTCATTCACATCAGTCCCTGCCCCATTGGAGCTTACAGTCTAAATTCCCTAAAATACACACAGACACAGAGAGACAGAGAGAGAGAGAGAGAGAGAGACTAGGGTCAATTTTGATAGCAGCCAATTAACCTACTAGTATGTTTTTTGGAGTGTGGGAGAAAACCGGAGTATCCCCAGGTACCACATCTGGTAAAATAGCCCAAACTCCTCTTCTTATTGGCTATTATTATAGCACTTATTATTTCACTATTATACATGCTTACACCAATAAGCGCTTTCCGGCCCAAGTTCCTTTGACTCAGGCAAATACAATTCGACGCCTATATTCTAACGGAAATCTATATGACATTATTTAGCAAAAGTGGCTGACAGGAATATTACACGATTTAATAAATGAATTTAAACATAACAATTATTATTAAAGGTTCATTTTTCTGCAACACAGAGTTCAGTGGATAAAAGGTAACTGGTCAGAAATGTAAGATGTACTTTTGAAAAAAAAAAGCCTTAAATTGCTTACCTTTATCAAACAGTCGGTCATTCATTTTTCATACAATATTGCAAAGCCAGCATCTGAAACCTTTTCTTCCACAAAAAACTGTAATGTGCTAAACAGAGATTGTGGAGAATATTGATTTACCTGAGCAAGGAGGTTTGGTTTCTTGGGAGTGTTTTTATCAGACATGTTGGTCTCATGAGTCTGTCTGTTTTTGCTGAATAAGACGATTTAGTCTGCAGACATATTGGTACAACAGGCTTATGATATGTCCACTTGTGGTTGTCATAATGCATAGTTACCAGCAGCCCCTAAATTACAGGAATATTGAGGGTTTGAAACTTTGTCCTTCTTATTTTACACTACTCTTGTGCATCTTCGATGCAATTCTCAGCACCTTATTTTTAATTTGTATCAGTGGTGAAAGTGGGGTGTATACGGTGGTATGCCATACCGCCGCTTCTCCTACAGCCTTCATTGTAAAACTATGACATTCCATTCACTTACATTCCCATTACATTTTTCATACCACTACTTCTAAATTTCCACTTGGACCACTGATTTGTATCATAGTATACCTGTTGTCTACATGCATACAGCGCAGGTGGTCAATTTGTAGTATGAACCTTTATTCAGCCAATCGATTCACTAGGAACTAGTGACATCACTGCCTGTATTGTCCTGAATATCCACCCACGCAATGGTTGCTGTTACTGTGAATAGGCATCAGGACATTTTAACATACAATACACGGATATTACATTCTTATTCAATAATTACCTGTTGCTTGAGCAACTAGACTGAACTGGGTGTTCTGTGAACTGTGAACTGTGTTCATAAGCCTTTGCACCTTTAAACAATGACAACACTGATTTCATATATATATATATATATATATATATATATATATATATATATATATATATCCTGTGGAAGTCAAATAAATGGATGAAGTAAGCTAAATTGATTAATATTGTTTTACTGTGCGATTGCGATTAGTACGCCACGTGTGACGCAATTGCATGGATTAATAACACACACATTTGCATTCAAACTTA
The DNA here is from genome assembly GCF_038048845.1 of Mixophyes fleayi. Classification (NCBI taxonomy): domain Eukaryota; kingdom Metazoa; phylum Chordata; class Amphibia; order Anura; family Limnodynastidae; genus Mixophyes; species Mixophyes fleayi. The sequence goes on from NC_134405.1 coordinate 79,307,914, forward strand.
CACTTGTAAATAGTACACATTTATTAAGGTTCCAATCCACATTTATTAGTAAAATGTATTAGAGATTATTTATACATAGATAACACTACAGTAAGGGTAATTATGTTTCAGGTCTACAGAAATGTGTGGCGTTTGGTCTCAAATGAAAGCTTATTTCACCAGCATTAACCAGGTTTAATAGTTTTTTCAGTGGGAAGACAACAGTTTGAGTGAGTTGCCCCCACCCTTGGAGAGGAGATCAAATGAACTGACCTATGACCTGTAGTCTACTGGAACATCGTTAACTCTGGACCAATGAAGACTTCTCTTAGAGTTATCTGTGTATATTTGTGACATCATCACAGATTATGTTAATTCAAACTGCATATAAGCAAGTCCTGGGCCAGTATTAAATCTCTCAATTCCTGACTGCAGACTACATGGACCTAGGCCCAGGACACGCTTGCGTAACATAATGAATTCAGTTTTATATTTGACAGATGATAGTTGACCCCCAGACACCAGCTCCTCCAGTGACAGGTGACTAACACTCCTGTTGCTTCATAGCTAAGCTGTCGTTCCAATTCTGCAGAGTGCATACACACAACGATAACGTTCCATCGTCAAACGAGATTTTTAATTCACTTTAAAAATCTCGTTCAATGATATGAAGTGCTTTGGAATGATAATCGTTCTTCGTTGCAGTCTACACACTACAGTGATATTGGGTCAGTCAGATGTTTATCATCGGATTGGCCCGATAATCATCTGAAAAGCCTGTAGTGTGTATCCATCCTAATTAAACATATTTTTTTTTACTGAAAGCCTGCTAACAAAAATTCAAAAGTACCCAAAAAAGGTGCAAAACCAATAAAAAAGTGCACTAAGGGATGCGAACATGGCCCTTACTTTAAAAAGAAAAGGCCCTAAGCCCCCAACCCCCGGAACCAAAAGGTTCCTTAAGGGGCAAGGGTCTTCAGACCCGCTTCGCCGCAAGGCTAGGGGGGCCCCTTTAGGCCCTGGGATCCGCCAAAGCTTCACCCAGGGCTCAACAACATGTCCAACCCCCGGAAGGGAAGGACCAACGATGGTTTTCAGGGGGGCCGGAACCTCAGAGCCACACACCCCCTCCTAGATCTTCTGGGGATGGAGCCCATAAGGGCCTACCCGCACCCAAAAAAATCCAGAAATGTGAAAACATAAAAGTGAAAGTGACAAAACGTGGAGAAAAATTAAATAGTGGCGAGTGGATACGACCCAAGCCTAATGGCTGAGCTGGTAGTAAAAAATTTCTCGCCCAGCCAAAAGGCCAGGGCAAAGAATATAGCGAGTGCTGTATGAAAAGTGGTCAAAAGTGCATGGGTGCCAACAAAATCACGTGATATGTATATTAAGGCCTTCTAGCCCGTGATTTATGGCACCCCTGGGGTCGCTACTCCCGGAGGCACATTTGTCCCAGGCTTTCAAAGCGGCCTACCCGGCCCCTGGCCTGAGGACCAAGTGCAGCTCTGCCACAACTGCACTTGATCTTAGCCAAAAGGCCGAGAAGCCTAACTATATGCAATATTTGCTGTGTGTAATAGCTAAATTTGTACATGTTTGTATTACGTTCATCTCCTTGGCAGCTATAAAGATTCATGAGTATTGATGAGTGTGAACTTCCAATGTACTGGTAGGAGCATGCTCCGTGTGCTCCTGGGAAACGTTGTGTGACCTCAAATTTTTGCCTTTAATTTATTGACTCTGAATGATCAAATGATATTCTCCTCACACTAACCTTTAAAAAATGAAAATAGTATATAACAATGCTTATGGTATAGAACACTGGCAAGGAGCCACAGTTTTGTAGACAATGTTTTAGAAGCATGGTATGGGCCGCCAACAGGTTCCGGAAGTTCTGGAGAAGTTACGCCAACATCACCTCTACGCGAAATTGGAGAAGTGCGAGTTTGAGGTCTCCAAGGTGGTCTTCTTAGGTTATATTATTTCTTCATCCGGTTTCTCCATGGACCCCAGTAAAGTTCAAGCAATCCAGGACTGGGTCCTTCCTACAAACCTCAAGGCAATTCAAAGATTTCTTGGCTTTGCCAATCATTATCGGAAGTTCATACGCTCATTTTCTTCCCTGGTGGCTCCTATCACTGCCCTCACCCGGAAGGGCGCAGACACGGCTAATTGGTCTTCAGAAGCCTTGACGAGCTTTACTGCCCTTAAAACCGCCTTCACATCTGCACCCGTTCTCAGGCACCCAGACCCTGGGTTCCCGTTTACTGTGGAAGTGGACGCCTCAGATGTAGGAGGGGGTGCCATTCTTTCACAAAGAGATCCACAAAGCAAAAAATTGCATGCGTGTGCATACCTATCCAGAAAATTTTTGCCTGCTGAAATTAATTATAATGTCGGGAATCGTGAATTGTTGGCCATCAAGTGGGCCCTTGAAGAGTGGCGGCATTGGTTAGAAGGAGCAACCCATGTTATAACAATCTTCCCTGACCACAAGAACCTTCAGTATATTCAGACTGCCAAAACTCTAAATCCTCGGCAGGCCCGCTGGGCTTTGTTTTTCACCTGGTTCAACTTTCTCATCACTTACTGTCCAGGATCAAAGAATACCAAGGCTGACTCTCTGTCCCGGAGCTTTATGGCGTGCCATCCTCAGCTGCCTGACCCACAAATTATTATTCCTTCAACCTCTATTCATATCGGTCTAACCCAAGATCTTGGGGCCACACTCCGCCACTTCCAGAAGATTGTCCCAGCTCAGACTCCTGCTAATAAATTATTTGTTCCGGTTCATCTGAGGAAGTCTGTCCTTATTGAATGCCACGATAATCACTCGGCAGGTGATCCTGCAATCCATAGGACCATAGAATTACTTTCCGGCTGGCTTGGTGGCCCACCTTGTCTTCCGATGTGGAAAGGTACGTCCGCGCCTGCCCAGAATGCGCCAGGAACAAATCATCCAGAATCTGTCCTCCTGGTCAACTGCTACCCTTGCCAACTCCAAGCAGGCCTTGGACCCATCTTTCTATGAACTTTATAGTCGACCTTCCATTGTCCTCAGGTCATAACACCATTTGGGTAGTCGTTGATCGATTCAGCAATATGGCACACTTAGTTCCCTTACCCAAGTTGCCAGATGTCAGAAGTTTGACCCTCGTCTCGGACCGAGGGTCCCAGTTCATTGCACAGTTTTGGAGGTCTTTCTGCAATTCCCTTGGAATCAAGATCAGTTTGTCCTCAGCTTACCACTCTCAGTCAAATGGTCAGACGGAAAGAACAAATCAATCCCTGGAACAGCTCCTGAGCATTTATGTTTACAAGTTCCATGATAACTGGTCCTCTCTCTTACCTTGGGCAGAATTTTCTTATTACAATTCTTGCCATTCTGCAACACGTACCTCTCCTTCTTCTGCATTCTCTGGTTTCACCTGAAAGTTAACTCTTTTTATTCTGCCGTTACCGTTGGTGATTCCGGGACACCTACTTTTATATCCCAAATGAAGTCCGTCTGGAAGAAGGTGCATTCTGCACTATGTCATGCCTCTCTCAGATCCAAAACCTTCGCTGATCGTCACCATGGTTCGTGTTCATTGAAAGTGGGGGATCAAGTCTGGCTGTCCACATGGAACATCAAATTGAGGCAACCCTGCAGGAAACTAGGGCCCCGATACATTGGACCATTTACAATTGAGAAAAGAATAAACCCAGTGGCATTCATGCTTAAACTACCACCTTCTTTAAAAATACCCTGCACTCTCTTCTGAAAAAAGCTGCCTCTCCTAGCAAGTTCAATCGGCCTTCTTCAAATAGGCCTCGGCCTCTTCTTATGAATGGAGATCGTGAGTTCATCGTTGAAAAAATTCTGGACTCAAGGAAAGTTCGAGGGCAGGTCCAGTTCTTAGTCCATTGGAAGGGTTATGGCCCAGAAGAGCGATGTTGGATACCACAGAAGCGTCTCCATGCTAAGAGGCTCCTAAAAGAATTCTTTAAGAAATTTCCCATGAAACCAGGGTGTCGGGGTGCCTTGACCCCTCCTCAAGGGGGTAGGGGGGATACTGTCACAAGCCACAGTGGTACGCCGCATCCTCGCGTGATCTAGCAGCCGGGCGCGTGCAATAGTTACTATGCTCTGTTATTATTCTTTGGGATTATCTTTGTGGCATAGGAGTAGGAGGGTGTAGGGACATCCTCCAACTCCAGGGGGAGCTCTCGTATGATTTAAACTGGTTCATTTATATATTTATACATGTTCCTGGTTTATGGTATTACCTACGCCAGTTCTAGCTAGTAATTAATTAGCAGCCTCCTGAGGCTGATTGTCAGCCCTATCCTCCACTCCTGAGGCGGATTGTCAGCCCTATCCTCCACTGTCCTGATTGGCTCTTAGTACTATTTAAGGCAGTGAGGTCTGAGCCTCACTGCCGGTTATAGCGTTCTGTTCCCAGTATTGCTGGCTGCTTCTCTGCTGTGTTGGTGTTTAACCTCAGATTGTTCTCTCATGTATGACCTCTGCCGGTACCCGGATTCTGAATATTTGCCTGTGACCCTGATCTTCTGCCTGTACCCGGATTCTGAATATTTGCCTGTGACCCTGATCCTCTGCCTGTACCAGGATTCTGAATATTTGCCTGTGGCCCTTATCCAGCTAGCACCTGTCATCTCCACCTGTGCTCGGCCACTCCGCAGATCTCCGGCCGGTCCCTAATCTGTGTATTACCTCCTGTTCCTGTGCGCCACCGTGTGGACATAAACTTGTACTACACTGAGTGTAAGTCCTGGGGGCATCCGAGTACCTGTGAGCATAACCAGTCTCTACGGGAAAGGCGGCTGCTATAGGTGGAGACCTCTTCCGCTAGTTCTACAAGTTTATGATGCACTGGCGGCCATAACATGCACATGCACATACACATACACATTCAACTGCACACTTTTAACAGTTAACATGTTTTCTTTAGTCGACTTGTCTGCCATATTAAAAAAAAGTGGTAATATCATTAAGCATTTAAAAGTTACCTTTGTATTAACCATTGTGCTCTTTCGACAGGGAACACCTTTCTTTTTATAAACCAGTATATTGTATTAAAATTCTTGATGAATGGGTCACTTAGTTGGGACCACATTTTTTAGGAATATTACTACTGTGCAGGCACCAAGGATTCAAACCAAGAACCCATGGCTTGTATGAGCATGCAACTATCCACTTGTGTTAGTAACTAGCAGCCTTATGCCTATGTGAGGAGATCCTGCAAACCAGCACTGCTGCGGAGTTCTAAGGTAGGTATGAAGAAGTATGTAAGGTGAAAACATTTTATATTACTACAGTAATTACATAAATTCTATTTATTGTGCCAATTTATCAGCAATGAACTTAAGGATGAAAGTTGCCTCCCGTTGCTCTGTTATATACATTGTTTTTTATTTTATATCTGTAGAAATAGCTTTTTGCCCTCTGAACAATCCACATGCTCTCATTAGTGGTAGTGACAATTGCTCTAGATTTATCATCTCTGGGATACCTGCTCCTACTTTTCTTCCATATCCCTTCCCATAGTAATTAATTTAATTACAAAAAACTAGGCATTCTTGGATATGCTGACTCCTTGGGGTGTCTGTTCTGCTCTCCCGATTGTGGACCTAAACCTGCTGTACTTACCGCTGTTAACAGAGATACAATTGTTCAGCTTCCTATGATCTCCTGCCACCATAACTCATCTATAATGTGCTGTAATCAGCTACTGACTACGACTTGTTGCAGATATTTTAGCCTCAGCAATCAGCACAGTACATTGTACTCGCTCTTAAAGTGTTCCAATTATTTTTCACTTTGTAACACCTATAGAACTAAACAATAGCCAGGCCCGGCGCTCCCATTAGGCAAGGTTAGGCAATTTGCTTAGGGTGCCGGGCTCTGCAGGGCGCCTCAAAATTAAAAAACAGTGGCTATTGGCGTTTAAAACTGTGCAGGAAGTCGGCAGCGGTCCCGGACTTTTCAAAAGCGCCAGGCGTGATCAGCAGATCGCCGATGAGAAGGAGGCGGAGAGTGAGGGGGGTGGAGAGCGGAGGAGGGAGCAAATCAACGCCAGAGAGGAGAGATTCAAACACAAACAACTGGATGGGCACCTTCCCCCCGCCGGACACCCAGCACCAGACACAGGCCGCACGCCGTGTCCTTGAGTAGCCGCATCCGCCGCCAGCAGCGCTCCACCCTCGGCCTGCGCTCCGTACCCCGGTGTCAGCCGCCTCTGCTTTTCCCGCTCTTTCCTGGACTCCTCGCCGCGGCCTTCGCTGACCTCCGCCATGTCCCTCTCCAGCAGACAGAGGGAGTACAAGTGCGGGGACCTGGTGTTCGCCATGATGAAGGGTTACCCCCACTGACCCACCCGGGTGAGTCTCTGCTGACATAATGCGGGTATTAGTAGGACCCAGGGCAACCTGTGGCGCTCCTGCTGACTGTGCTGGGACTTGTTGTTCCACAGCTGACGGAGAGCCACTGGCTGCTTATCTTTCGTAAATACGCCTGGTTACTAATATTAGTTTTTGTATAACTGATACATGGCCTGGGGTATGTATGTATGTACTGTAGGTGATACATGGCCTGGGATACCTGTGTGTATGTACTGTAGGTGATACATGCAGGGCCCTCTTAAGACCATCTTGTGCCCCCGGGCACAGCAGTGCACCGGGGCCCCTATATATACAAAAAAATAAAATAAATAATAAATATATATATATATATATATATATATATATATATATATATATATATATATATATATATATATATATATATATATATGAAGAAAATACTTACCGTGCTGTCAGCTGGCGATCCGGCTCCCTCCATGGTCTCCTCCTCCGTCGCGCTCCGCAATTGATGTCGGGCGGGCGTGATGATGTCACGCCCGACATGCACTGCGAGCGCGACGGAGGAGGAGAACAGGGAGGGAGCCGGATCGCCAGCTGACAGCACGGTAAGTATTTTCTTTTTCCAGGTTTTTTTTTTTTTGGGGCTTCCTCCGACGGGCCCCCCTGGGCTGCAGGGCCCCTGGGCACCTGCCCATTGTGCCCTATGGGAAAGACGGCCCTGGCTACATGGCCTGGGATACCTGTGTGTATGTACTGTAGGTGATGCATGGCCTGGGATACCTGTGTGTATGTACTGTAGGTGATGCATGGCCTGGGATATGTGTGTATGTACTGTAGGTGATGCATGGCCTGGGATATGTGTGTATGTACTGTAGGTGATACATGGCCGCCGCACAGCTTCCGAGAAATCCACGGGGAGGGGAGGGGGGGGGAAGGGCTATGAATCTTACCTGCATTAAGCTGCTCCTCTCTGCTCTGTCTCCTCCCCTCCGCTCACAGACTGTCGGGCGTGACATCATCATCATCACGGCCCGACAGTGTCTGTGAGTGGAGGGGAGAAGACAGAGCAGAGAGGAGCAGCTTAATGCAGGTAAGATAAGGAAAGACGTGGGAAGGGGAGGGAAGCGCCGATTTTGATTGACAGGGTACCTGCGGCGGGGGGCGCCGATTTTCACAGTGAGCCTAGGGCGCCAAGGACCCTAGCACCGGCCCTGACAATAGCAGACCATATAGCTCATTTAATCTTAACTGCACCTAAATGAATACTACGGTTTCCTTGTAACCTATAAAGGAAAGTCACATAACAGACAATTCTTTTTAAAAATGTATATATTATATAACTTCTTGTTGCAACAACATAACTGCAACAAAATCCCTTCTAGCAGACTATAGTCCTCCTATAATTAAGATATATACAATCTTATTTTTATGACTGTTTTTTAGGATAAGAAAATAAATCCGACCACACAGTGTGCTCTATGTAATAAATATGTCATGCTCATATATTAAATACTTTCAATGTAAAATAGTTATCAATTTCCTTCATATACAGATTGTGCTGTAGCAACAAAAGGCAAGAGATTCAGGGCTAGATTTACTAAGCTGCAGTTTTGAAAAAGTGGGGATGTTGCCTATAGCAACCAATCAGATTCTAGCTTTCATTTATTTAGTACATTCTACAAATTGACAGCTAGAATCTGATTGGTTGCTATAGGCAACATCCCCACTTTTTCAAACCCGCAGATTAGAAAACCTAGCCCTCAGCGTGATCCGTCCTGCAGAGTCACCTTGGCAAGTAGCCAGACATGGGAGTGCTTTTCTGGAGGGTGCTGGGATTTAGTAGTGTGACGGAGCACTAATAGTAGGTTAGAGTGGCCCGGACACCTACTTGCAGTAGGAGGCAGTCATATTGTGGGCTCAACCCACATTCATAGGAATGAAGCCTATCAATTCACTAGGAACTAGTCACCAATTACTGATTAATAGATAGCTGAATATGAGTTCAGTCCTCAAAACAGCTGCCTCCACTGTGAGCAGCAAACAAAAATGTTTTCAAAGGAAACCAGTGATCAAAGTAGTGTTTGGCTCTTCAAAGAGATGAAACGTCTACTTTTTCCTCTCTGGCTTGACACAAAATCAGGATATTGGCAAGAAAAGAACAGTCCATCTTAATCTTTCTCAGCCCAGGGCTCATCGTCCATTCCAAGGCGTGTGCTAATGTAGTAAGGAACGAAAGTCTGGAGGGGGAAGTGGTATCCAAGAGAGGTTTGTATGTTGACTGGCATGGCACCCAGACGGGATAATGATGTGGGCAACATTGAACGGTTATACTATCTTCCATGCGATGGATTAATTGTCTGGGAGTAGCTTACTTGTCATGTGTCTTTACTCTGCATTCTAGCACCTAAAGTAGATCAATTGAAAGCACCCGATTTTATAAAAAAAAAAAAAATGATCCTCTCAAACACAATTTGGCCCCGAAAAAAATCGTACTATGCCAAGCTCTTCCCAAAATGTTCACCTTATAGTAGATGCTCCACCCCAACCAGCTCCCAATTATCTCCTTTTATCCTGTTCTTTTGGCTTCCAATATAGAGCCCATGAGAAGGCAGCAATAACCAGTAAGGTAATGATCATTGCCAAGCACCAGGCCCCCAGAGTGCTGGAGAGCGATGGCAGAGAACTATTGTCCAGAAGCCATGTCCTCCGTAGATTCATATCCATAATCAGTACTTCCATCTGGAAATAGGTGCCAAGGATACCACAAACGTGGAATAGCTGGTGACTGTGACCTAGGATGATAAAACAATGCTGGTTTCAGTGAAGGCATTTTTGAGGGTTCATGTCAAAACAACATCATCATCATCATGTATTTATATAGCGTCACTGATTCTGCAGCACTGTACAGAGAACTCATTCACATCAGTCCCTGTCCCATTGGAGCTTAGTCTAAATTGCCTAACATACACACACACACACACACACACACACACACACAGAGACCGAGAGAGACTAAGGGCAATTTATAGCAGTCAATTAACCTACCAGTATGTTTTTGAGTGTGGGAGGAAACCAGAGCACCCGGAGGAAACCAACACAAACACAGGGAGAACATACAAACTCCACACAGATCAGGCCATGGTCGGGAATCGAACTCATGACCTCAGTGCTATGAGGCAGAAGTGCTAACCACTGAGCCACCGTGCTGCCCCAACATGTCCATAATGCCAGTATATGTTTTGTATGGTTACTAGTGTATTTTTAACTAATACAGTATAATCAAAGTCAGTGAGACTGAAAACAAACCTTTAAACCTTTTCTAAAACATGTGTTGCACAAACCAGATATTTTGACCCCACCCCCCTCTCAATACACTTTCTCCTTTTAGCAGATACTAGCCCTAGAGTGTCGTTATTCCAAGTGTCAGGAAGGAACGTTACATTATATAAAAAAAGATCACGGACGTCTGCATTTTAAGAGAGTCCATAGAGTGGCCTTCAGTGGCAGAGGTGGTCTGCAGAGCGGCAGTGTGCTGCATAGTCACTCACCCACGTAATCAAAGCATCCGGGGGCGAGCCTCTCAGGAAGATGCGTGGCAAACAGGAAGCCAGTGAGGAAGGCGAAGACGGTATGCCAGATGTGCATGGTGAGTGCAGCGTTGTGCGCACAGTCATCACCGGAGCACAGAAATAGCTGGGGACAGATAGAATATTACAGGACTGCAGAACACTGAGCATACATAGAAGGTAAATGAATGAAAGGTATAACTATAGTCTGGGGAACTGCAACCTAGCTGTTGGCGTTAATGTAAAATGAGAATGCTGCGGACTCCTGACCTAATTATGGGTTATTCATTCACTATTATAGAAATTAAAAGTTAAATATGCCAAAATAAAACCAGCCCCAGTTACCCACAACTCTACCACTCCTTAGTACAGCAGTTTTTGTGTGGTGACAAATTGTCTCCAAATACCCTTAAAGACACATATACTGGGTATCTGGACAATATAAACACTGACACTGATCATATGACACTGAACAGTCAGCAACATAAATACATAGTGAACGTTACATATGCGGTTTTGGGACAATTTGGTCTAAAAATTACCAAACTGGTGTCCATAGTGTCTAGGTGTATGGACAGCTTAAGTGACCAGGTTTGCTACTCTCATCTCTCTAGATTGTAAGCACTTGTCAGCAGGGGACTTATTTCTAGTGTATCATGGCCTTGTATTTATGTTATACCTTTATGTGTGCTAGTTACTTTGTACAGTACTGCACAAACTGCTGGCCAGATATCAATTATATCAATCATGAAACTACTCCAGGCATTTTAATATCTTTTTATATATGTTATATAACGCTATGTGCATTATCTAATTTTAGTCACAGTGTGAGGAATTATATTTCTTATACAACAAAGTGATCATTTCCTAATAAATGCTGAAATAATAGCAGATAATATATATGTTTTGCATTATACAATACAATAATTGCATGACCCACACACAGCGCTGGCTGTTACTTATTAACTTGCTGGTACAATGCCTGACACCAACTGATTTAATTACAGCCCTCCTCCCAGTTTGCTGCCATGCTTCTGTTCTTACCCGATAAAACAATGGAATGCTGTCAAACAGGTAGAGGTGTGCGAAGGCAGAGGTCCGCAATACCTTGCTGAGTCGCGGGCGAGTGGCCTCTGGAAACCTGCAAACAGACAGACATTGAACAGCCCTGGCAACCTGGCAGCTTGACCTGAACTAACTCAACACACAGACATGATCATCTGTGTACACATAGAACAGTGCTATATAGTGCCGAGATCCAGTATGTCAGCGCATTATATAATATGTAATATATATATATATTAGTGAGAAGCTAAATTAAAACTGGAATGTCATTTAGTGAATGAACCCCAATTACAAATCATGCACCATGTTAAGACATTTGTGGCTTTCAAATATTTTTAAAGTGTACCTGTCAGTACCATAATAGTGTTTTAAAAGGTTTCTCTACAAAAACGTTCAAATTAACCAAGCTGAGTAATACATTTATCCTCCAGTCACCCCCCCTCTCCGCTCCCTCTACACCTATCAGGGTGCATACAGCGTGCTGCACTACTAACAGTGTGAGCAGGCCTGGTTCACAGGCAGGTACACGCATTTGAACAGACAGACAACGGGGGATGGCCTGAGCAAAGTACCATTATATCACTGTGTACTGCCCGTTTATTTTTACATTTGCGTGGAGAAACCCTTTAAACAAAGAGTTACTATTTGCCTAGATGACTGTGTGTCACAAGACAAAGGAGCGGTTCTAATTATCTACAAACAATATTTGTCTATAACAGTGTATGCTACACTAATGCAAATGTTATGGTTTTTGTGGAAGGCCGATAAGCATTTAGTTTCAGGTGAAACCTTGGGAAGCAAAATGATGAGGCCGGTCTGGGTGGCTTCAAGCTAATTTATAAGACAGTAAGAAAAGACAAAAATTCATGGCAGAAACAGCTAGGGTGTCCGCTGTTTCTTGGTATCTATCACTAAATCAGAACACATTGTGATGACAGGTGCACTTTAACGCTTGGTGATTTGATAAACTGCAAATTAAAATCCAACTTTGCAAAACAAGTGATTTAAAAGTGAACTGACCACAAGTGAATAAACTAGAGTGGAAAAATGCTCTTGCAAAGCTCAAGATTTACTCCAGATTTCCCCCAGATTGTAATCCTGATAGATCCATTAGACCGCAGGACACATAGGAATGGTCAGGATGTGGAGGTACCCACACCTTGCCCATTATTTACCTTTCTATCAGGAGCTTGTTATAATGCAGAAGAGGAGCACCCAGCCTGTCGGTGACAGTTATAGAAGTGTGAATACAGCGTTAAGTATCGAGGAGACATAGTAATGAAAAATCAATGATCTCAAACAACGTGCATGTAACACAAAGCTATGTGCTATGCCTCATGTGTGTCTCTGAGTTTCACAATTACCCAGAGATACAAGGTTTGGGATTCTATAGAACCTGCCACATTACATATACAGCATGCATACTTATACAGTACAATCCTATAATATCATACAACTCATTTCAAATGTCTGCAAGGGTCTAATAAATAAAACTGGAAGAATGGGTTATCTGGTCACGTTATTGCAATGCTTTTTTTTTTTTAATCCCCCAACTTCCCAAGCGTTATTTAATATCAAGAGAGAGCTATTTCATATATTAAACATTTATTTATAGAACGCTAGCATACAAACACAGTAATAAAACAAGACAAAGGTATTAACAGACAAAGAGGTAAGAGGGCCCAGCTCACAATCTATAATAAAATAGGAGTTTGATATACGAAGTTAAATGCCGCGTATTGCATATTGGTTCAGCCAGACTGCAGTGAGAACAAATGCTTAGTGTAGTCATATGATCCAGACACACAACAAAGTTGTTTTGTGGGTTAGAAGGCTATTTGAGTATAACAAAAATAATAAATGTATGCTTGTGTGTGAGACGTTCAGAAGGGTGGTAACAGGGTGTAATGTTTTGGGCCAGTTAAGAAAGTGGTTTGGGAGCTTGATAAACCTGTCTGAAGACATGTGTTTATAAGGAATGTTTGAATGCTACAGGTAAGTCTTGTTATATAAGGGAAGGGAATTCCACAGAGTGGGTGCAACCGGAAAGACTCTGAGTAAAGAGATTGAGGACACAGATAAAGGGGAATCGAGTTGGGATATATTATAAGGCTAGCGAAGGGATGAATGTTGGTGCAGTTTTGCCAATGGCTTTCTTTATTAGTAAAAGTATCTTCTATTGGATTTGGTTAAAAGTAAAGGCAACCAAGTTTGGGATTGGCAGTGCAGCAGTAATACAATGTTTTATGAAGAAGATTAGACTAGCCTCTACCTTCACATGGATTGTAGGGATGAAAGTCTAGCTAGACTAATAAGAAAGGAATTACAAAAGTCAATGTGAGAGATCATGAGGTCATGAAGTAACTGTTTTGCAGTAACTTGTGTGAGATACATGCATATTCTGGGGAGGTTTCTTGCATGTATGTAACGGGATTAGAAGACCGGATAGGATGGTGTCTTAAAGACCTAGTAAATTCAGTGTTCTTGTGAAAAGTGAGTGGCTAACAGCGCCCATTAGAACAGAATGGTCAAAGAGAATTAGAAGCAACTAGTCGCATTTAGAGTTAGCAATGATCAAATCACTGACCACCCTAGTCTGTAGAGTGTTAAGATCGAAAGACTGACTGAAGTCTAACAGGTTGTGTGTGGAAAGGTAACGCATGACGCGATTGTAAGCAAGTATCTTAGAGGTTCATGGGAGTTGAGACAGTAATCTGATAGAGAATTTGGGTCAGCTTTAGTTTTTATTTTTTTTTAGAAAAAGAATTACTGCAAACTTGAAAAATGATGGAAATATAGTAGTGGAGAGGGAGCGATTTTAGACTGGGATAAGCAACGGAGACAGTGAAAACTGATTTGTGAGAGGACAGGGTGGACTTGCCAGATATTAGAGTGGGAAGAAGTGAGTAAACGATCGTCTTCATTGTGGCTTCCAATGAAGAGATGATGTAGGAAACTATTTGACTAGGCTATTGGGGAGGAGGATACAATTTAATATCGGATTCTGGCAATCTTGCTGTAGGAAGCAATATTTTGGGCAGTGACGGAAATCAGAAGGGTTAGTGTGGGGTGGACGGAGAACTGATTTAAATTAATTGAAGAAGAGATACATTTATTTGGTAATGCCCATTGAATTTGGGCAAGAGTGGTATATTTGAAAAAGTCCTCAGCAGAAGTACAAGACTTTTCCAATTATGTTCTACACTGCGACACAGCTTTGGAAAGCACAGCGTTTCCTTTGTGTGTCACGGCTGAGATCTTAGTAAATATGAACGTGAAAAGTAATTGGAGTCACTGAATCAAGGGTTTGTGCTAGGATGTGATTAAGATCAGGACAGGAGAATGTAGAACTTGTGGAAAGAAGTTGTTGCAGAAAGGTGGATTGTTGAAAACGTAATAGATTACTATTTGATTTTAATTGCGAATGGTTATTCTTCTGCTAAGTCACTCTGTCTCTACACTGGTTGCCTGTTTTTTTACTGAATCCAATATAAACTACTTTTACTAACCTTCAAGGCCATCAACAAAGCCGCACCCACATACATCTCCTCTCTTGTCTCCCAACTCGACAACTCCATTCTGCGTCTCTCATCTACTCTCATCACATCCTCCCATTCCCGGTTACAGGACTTTTTTTGGGCTGCACCCACTCTATGGAATTCCTTCCCTTGTACAATAAGACTTTCCTCTGGTCGTCAAACTTTCAAGCTTTCTCTGAAACCCACCTCTTCAGACAAGCTTATAATATTCCTCTACCACCACCTTAACCTCAGTAGATTACCCTATTACCACCCATTACACAATCCACACAAGACAACGACCCTCTGGCAAACATTGCTGTATGACTGGGCCATATAGCATACTAATCCCTCTTTGCTTGCCTAGAGATGTTGCCTATAGCAACCAATCAGATTCTAGTTATCATTTACTTAGTACATTCTAGAATCTGATTGGTTGCTATAGGCAACATGTCCACTTTTTCAAACCCGCAGTTTAGTATATATACCGTCAGGAATATAAGAAGTACACAGATATAAAATTTCAAGTAACACCTGCCGGTACATTCTGTATACGTAACTTTGAGAAGTTTCTCAATATGGCTGAAAGCAGAACATTTTCTATTTGAACTTCTGCAATAACTGAATATGTACAAAATCTATAATGGGTAAATACCGCGTCTATACACTAGGCCTGAAAGTGTAGAGAGGTGGATAAACATAACAGAAATGTGAAATGTGTTGAGGATTTGCTTCTTTAAGAATTTGGTTTATACTTCAAAATGTAGAGGAAAAACAAGTTACACAGCAGCACTGACTGCTAAGTATTGAATTTGCATTGTCCAACTTTTTTGTGAGCTTAGCAAGGAAAAATAAAAAACAGGTGTAGTTACTTGCAGGTAAGTTTCAGGTAGTGCTGTGCCTCTGGGCTGCAAGTGATGAGAGGCCAGGCTTTCCCTGCACACTGAGGATAGAAAATGTTACATTATCCAAGTAGTCTAGGAGTGAGGGACATGGTTTAAATAAGGGGGTAATAAACTCTGCTTTATAATGCTGCTATATTCCACTGGGCACAAGGCGTTTCAGATACGTGACCTGCACTTGGGAAAAATATTCTGCCAGATGTTGAAGATTAATGTTTGGCATTTAATCTAACTTTTTATTGTAATTATAAAGCAAATGTTGCATAAAGGAAGTAACAATAACGGAGGATATAGGTCTAATGTAATAAACTGAAGGGGCAGAAATAGTCAAGAGGAAGGTATTGGGCACCTTCCGTGCGGTACCTACAGGCTCCAGGAAATCTAGCCCTGGCTATTTGACGCCTGTATTCACTGATTCTCTATTCTGTAACCTGGGTATAAGGAAATAGCTTTTGTTGAGCTTCATGAGAGGGTGAGTGGGGAATAGTTCAGCTGCATCTGGAGCTCAGGAGTTTCTAGTTTCTGACCGACCTGTTCATGTACATTATATTTTACCCCAATAAATCCCTTGCACATACCTGGAATAACAGGACATGTTAGTACTGATGATGGTGTTGAAAACAGCACATGGCACAAACCACTGGTGGAAGGTGCTGTTCACCCACCGATCTGGGAACACATATGCGGAGTAAGCAATTGCCGATCCTGAAATTAGAAACCAAATTTCACTGAAGAAACAGGATCAGACTACCCATCTATCAGTACATATAGGTTTCATTTACTAGTTTACAGAAAACCATGCCGCTAGGCAGGTGCATATCAAATGGGTCACAAACAGTGGTCTACACTCAACAGACAATTCCATCGTATTTTGCATACTCGCCATTAAAGTGACATTAGAAATACTAAACATGACCCGGGATCTGAGAAGTTACAGCTGAAGTTCTGGGCCAAGAGACAACACCAGAGATGAAACTTAGTGCTACTAAATCGGAGCGTCTCCAAATCGGTCTATATTGTATAAAACCATTCTATAGGGCAACATGAAGCCTTCGTTGTGTATATGTTTTCACTAGTAGGTAAATAGGAAGGTAATTCTATTTTATCTAATATGATATTCCCACCACCCAACCACTGACTAACACACAACTCATGTGGATATGTATAGGAGGGGTACCACTTTAAAGCTAACCTGTTGGGAGTTTTCCATAGACCAGCTCATGTTACCGATAGTGACACTATCTATGATAAAGACCTTAATCGGTTCTTGTATATAGTGTAAAATGTATCTGAAGTATAGTTGCCTACCCAGACTGTACAGACTCAGAGCCCCGTAATCCAGCAAAAAGCAGATGTGTCGAGCTTGGGTAGACATGACATTGAAGGTGTGGGCACAGGTGGACATCAGTGGGTAGATGCAACAGGACAACATGTAAACCAGCAGTGGCCACAAAAACGGGTCATGCAAGGCCCCAGGAGAAGAGAGGACAGACATCATTCTCCATAGGAAGTACCTGCAGAGAGATGGGACATTCTTCTTAGTTTCCTATTATAAAGAAATCAATGACAATTACTAAAGATAAAACTCCAGGAGAGAGATATTTGTGTTTAGCGCCAACCAAGTACACGTCACATTAATAATTAATAGACTATTGCTAGTGGGAACATGCACTGTCTATACATATATATGAAAGTTGTAGGTCAGGAGTTTCTGTTCTGAAGAGCTTTTAATCTGTCCTATGTGACATTACAGACACAAATAAAACAGATAGTGGTAAGGTGGAAGGTGCAGTGTGTGGGACTAAAATGTTTCACATTGGAAAACATAATGGAACTGGTGACATACAGGGGCAGTAAGTTAGTAAAATCAGTCACTAAGGGATGGTGACTTTGAATTATACAGTATACAGAGCTGCTATGCATTCCATGGACATGAACAGATGTATTTTAGGAATGAGAATTATCCAGTGCAATCAATCTCGCAGCACTTTTCTGTGTTCCAGAAAACCTCCATAACCTCTACGGTAAGGCTATTTTAAGCCAGTACTTGGCATTATGTCTAAGGCTGTGTAACACATAATGGGTTATGTCCCGCTGGACCAAAAATTGACACTATGATTTTTACTTATAGCCCTCTGCTCCCCTGCTTCTCCATAGTTTAGCATTAGCCCATCAAGGAGACAAGGCTCAAACAGCTGCAAGGACAGAGATCCAGCATCGGAGAAGAAGATTTAATGGCAAGTACAAATAAAATCCCTTTTTCTCCAACTGCAGTAGGGGGATAGACAATGGGATGTCTCATAACCACTCAACACAAGGGGAGAAATGCTTAAGAAATAACAGTCACTTGGAGGACTTGCCTACCAATAGGACCACTTGGTTGAGGAAATGTGCAGAATCCTCATCTGTGCCAATCATAAATATCAGACGCCTAAGCACCAAAACTCCAGGGTTCTGGTAAGATACACCGTGAAGTAAGAATGAAGTACCGCCTACTTAGCATTTCAAAGATGGGGGCACTAGGACTTAGAATTAGGCTCAATGAGGCTCCAGCATCGTCTGATAAGTCGCTTCCTTGGAGGGTGCTGCTTGATACCTTGGAAAGACTACAGAGGAGGCTGGTTATCCCATATGCACTGGTATTTTGCACAGGTGTAACTGTGGACCACTAAGGTGGGCCGTTAGTGGTCCCTCGTCTAAGGCATTTGCTCCAGAGAGGCGGCCATATCCACGCAGGAAAATTCTGCAGGTGGGAGACAGGTTGCTGGAGTAATAGGCCGCTAATCGAGGGTCCATGCTGCTTGAAGAAATCTGCAGCCAGGGAAAATAGTGCGGACAGGGGAATGTTGGTGTAGGATACACCCCTACCATACACCACGGATGTCCCTTAATATGCAGAATAATAGAAGATAAAAAAAAAAAAAAAAAAAGAAGTCAGAAGACCTTCAGTCCACCTCATGTGCAGGGCACTGTAAAACACTAGAGGAACACAGGGTTAAAAGGTGGAGTCAGTTTTTGTGTCTAATACCTCTCCTAGTCGGTGGCACATAACCCATCCTACTGCAGAAGGAGAAAATATCTCTGTAAGAAATGAAGGGTTTATACTTCGCTAAATATGTTCATCATGCTCTCTCACCCCTCTGTCATGTTTAAGAGGGAGGTGCTGCTCCATCTAAACAGCGTTAGTCAGTTTTGCTCTGCACAAATGCACTGACTGGATTGGTCAAATGACGGCGATCTTAGCTTTTTGTCCTGCACAAGACCCCATTTGGACACTACCCTCCTAAAAATGTGGAAGGGGCTTCCGCTGTCACTAATGGAGTGTGGAGTTTATTTATGAATAATGTATATGAACTTCATGGCTCATATCTGAAAATGTAAATCTTTTCAGATATAAAGCAGTCAAGCAAGGGTGCAACAACAGAGGGGTATATATGCATGTTGAAACAGAACACAAAGGCCTAAAAAAGTAGCAGTACCTGTCATTCATTAATAAATGATATGGGTATAAGAAATTTAATAAGGAAAGAGATGTGAAATGCTGACTGTATAGATAACTATAGAGTAAAATATCCCTTGAAGATCTGTAGGACGTTGCAGTAATCTTGTCAGGGGGTCAATGCATAAAAGGAGTAAAGCAGTTCAAGTATCAATAACTTACAAAAAGAAGAATAGAAGATCCCAGAGATTTGGTTGGACAGATATAACATATCCAGAAAAGAGCAAGTAGAGACTCTGAAATAGAATCAGACAGGATCATTGGCACTGTACGGAAATCAAAATGAGAAGTTCTAGCAGTTTGAAGAACAGAGACAGTAGATTGGCTGATCAGTAGCTGAAGGTATATGAATTATCACAAACTAGCGCCAAGCACCTGCTAGAATTCTAATACCATATCTTACCAGGTAGGAATGAAATGCGTCCAGATATTAAGGGTCTCATTGGTCATTTGGAAGAGGCTTAGGACACAAGCAGCAGCTGAACTCCGTGGGGAACGATATCCACATATAATACTGTCTTCATGAAAGACCTGGGACACAGACACAAAGCAGGTTCTGGATTGTACATGAAAGGATAAATGTTCCCATATGCGTCAGTGGCACTTACCTTGGGCACTTGCTGAACAGTTAGCAGCCTGGGTAACTTCCAGCTCAGCATGGTACTGGCTCAAGGTTTATCCTTCACAGTTCTGTTGAGTCTTCCTGTTGTTGGCTCTTGTAAGGAGTTCCTCTTACTGCTTCTATGGACACGGTGATCAGATGAATGCATCACCAAGAAGCTTTACAGTTTGCACCTCACTGTACACCAACACTGTGCTGCTGCTCCCACTATCGTACCATCCACTACACACCTTATCTGCTTGCTCATTTATCAATATCAGCTGTCAGTATTGTGACGGCCACCCCCTCCCCCCCCCACTACCACCACCACAAACAATAAGACAACCTGACTATTTGGACACAATTCAATTTAATGCATGGAAGCAACAACAATAATATATCATCAGCACACAGGTGCTGCCGATTAATCAGGCAAGGGAGCCAAGAAAATGATTTTGTTAAGGACTAGCCTAGGAAGTGTCAAAAAGTCTAAATTAGACTGTGCACCAGTGAGAGTCACTGAAAAAAGTAAATTAAAAAGAGAGTTTATTCTTTTATAAATCAGTTTGAGGATGCAGAAGACAGCTACAAAGGGACACAACACACTGCATTTTCTATATAGGGGATACACACAATCAGGCCCCTATATAATCACAATTATAGTTCAGTTTAAGTCTGGAAAATGGATGTCCACATACAATATCTTACCTTGTACACCTTCCTAATCCATATATAATCCTTCACCGGGACTCAGCGCCAGGCTCCAGCTGAATTTATAAATGGAGATAACTCCCTCTCTATAGATTTATTGCTACAGTTAACGCCCTGTCAGGTTACTGTCTGCCTAAGAGAGATTGTTTGTAATTCAATGTCATGTCCTAGGAGAATTTAAATCAGAAATGAACATTTCAGGGGTTAATAAGTAACCAAGAAGGGATGGGTTTAGTTAAAGTGTAATCTGGAAAGCAGAAACCAAACTAAATCACACGTACCAGCACCAGCCCTAGTGCATCATATACCTACATGCAGAGTCTGACCCAAAAACACTTTACTAAATGTATTGCAGTCAATAACAGGACAGAGCAGAGCAGTAGATTTTCAGGTCACCCTGTCCTATGCCTTTTGCACATCTACACGTGAACATTTGTATAATTCTACTGCTAGAATATAAAAAAAAAAAAAAAAGCTTAGTAGACCTGTATAGTTTGTATCTCTAACACCTAACCTGTCATTTACAAAGTAATGTGATTGCTTACGAAATTAGACGTGTGAACTCGAAGCACACACCACACACTCACCTTAGACACACCACACACTCACCTTAGACACACCACACACTCACCTTAGACACACCACACACTCACCTTAGACACACCACACACTCACCTTAAGACACACCACACACTCACCTTAAGACACACCACACACTCACCTTAGACACACCACACACTCACCTTAAGACACACCACACACTCACCTTAAACACACCACAAGGGCATTCCATCCAGGTTTGATTTTTCTCTCACTCTTATAGCAGCATTTTACCACCAACTTCACCTTTCTCCTCCTCTCAACACTCTCACTCCTCCTCAAAATGCGTTTGATTGTGTTTGTTGCCCCAAACACCCTGGACTTGTCTGACTGGTTTGTGGGGAGACAGCAACCAAAACCGACTTAATAGTGAATGGCAGGACTGTGTGACTCAGCGACATGCTTTCAATATAACTTGAAGCAAGTCCTTTGCAACATGAGAAAAAAAAATAATTAATATTACAGAGTAAAAGCATCAGAAACTATATTAACGATTAAAGAGGAGAAAGTTGTCACATCATTAAGGAGGGGAGACGCACGTCCTGATGTCTGTGTATTAGTTGGAGAGTCGTGCGTCCTTATGCCTGTGTATTAGGAGGAGAGATGCGCTTCCTTATGCCCGAGTATTAGGGGGAGGTAGGAGGTGTGTCTCCTGATGTATGTGCATTAGGATGAGATGAGAGGTCTGGGTCCTGATGTCTGTGTATTAGGAGGAAGAGGTTGTATTAAGAGGAGGAGGAGAGAAGTTTGTCCTAATATGTGTGTATTAGGAAGAAGAGAGATGTCCTAATATCTGTAAATTGAAGGTTGTTTTTTTCTTGTTTATTTTCAATAATTACAAACAGATAAACCTTGCACCCCCCACCCCTGTAATTAACTAGAACCATATCCCCATAAAGACTGGGTGAACACCTCTCCCAGTAGCTCTGTTATACTAGCTGACAAGTTAGCTCCATCTGTACCACACTTGTGAACAGATTTTGACAATGGAGATACCCTTCTAGACCTCCACAATCCTGAAGTGGGTCGTGTGGCGGATCTCACTAAATCCTAGACCCATCTACCTAGTAGCTGCCCAGAATCCACTTGTCAGTGGGATCCACTACCAATGGCTCTAGTAACAGCTATAGTTTTGCCTTCACAGCACCACTGGCCTCCCATTCCATTTCAATAGCACCCGATCAATGACAGAGTTGACAGGAATAGTTCAGCCTTGTGGTGGTGCTACTGTTTGCTACCCAGCTCCTACCTCTCACTCCAATCTGATTCTATACCAGCTACGGCTAGGTACACACTGAAGAATTTTCCGACCGACGTGTTATCTCAAACGATTGTACCTACGACTGAAGGTCCGATCAGTCTGACGATTCATGCAAACACACCAACATGATTTACCTTCAGATCTGTGCTTTTCATCTGGTCCTCTAGTCTTCAGAGAATGACAGCACAATATTCATTCATTCATTCTTGTCACACTGATTAAAACACCTTGTTATAGCTATTCACGCTGAAAAGAGTCCGACTCTGTAAAAACTATGGCGATCGTAAGCATGAGTGCATACACACTACATGATTGGTCGGAAAGTGTCAAACAATGCGACCAACCAAATGAAACGATGATAGACACTTTGGGATCATCGTGTCACTATACACACTCACACGATATCTGACCAAATGGTCAGATGTTGGCTGATTGGAGGTTTTTCGTGCAATCATCGGGACAGTGTGTACCTAGCCTAACACTTCAACCAATCCACAGACTTGGTCCAACCAATGATTTAGTCTATCATCAGTTTATATAGCGCCAGCAGATTCCGTAGCGATTTACAATTGGGAACAAACAGTAATAAAACCATACTGGGTAAGACATACGTAGAGGTAAGAAGGGCCCACAATCTATGGGACAATGGTTTGATACACAAGGGCAAGTGCCACATCATATTGAATATTTGTCCAGCTAGAATGCAAAGGTTACAAAGTATATAGTGTGATCAGTCACACAACTATGTTGGTCAGAGGGTTGTCGTCTTGTGTTAGTTGTGTAGAGGGTGGTAATAGGGTAACCTAGGGAGATTAATATGGTGGTAGAGGAATATTATAAGATTGTCTGAAGAGGTGGGTTTTCAGAGAACACTTGAAGGTTTGAAGACTAGAGGAAAGTCTTGTGGTGCGAGGGAGTGAATTCCATAAAGTGGGTGCAGCTCGAAAAAAGGCCTGTAACTGAGAATGGGAGGAAGAGATGAGAGTGGAAGAGAGATGCAGATCTTATGCAAAACGGAGCCGTCGAGTCGGGAGATATTTTGAGACAAGTGAGGAGATGTATGTTGGTGCAATTTTGTTGATGGCCTTGTATGTTAGTAGAAGAATTTTATATTGGATTTTTTGAAAAACAGGTAACCAATGTAGAGACTGACAGAGTGACTCAGCAGATGTAAAACAATTTGCAAGGAAAATCAATCTAGCCACTGCGTGCAAGATAGATTGTAGGGGCTCAAGTCTGATTTTGGGAAGACCAGTAAGGAGGGAATTACAATGGTCGATGCGGGAAATGATGAGTGCATGAATTAAAGCTTTTGCAGTGTCTTTGTGCGTATTCTGGAAATGGTTTTTAGAGGGATGCAGCATGATGTAAATACAGAGTTGATGTGGAGAATAAAGGATAGTTGCGAGTCAAGGATTACACCTAGGCAGCAAGATTGCGGGGTGCGATTTATGGTCATGTTGTCCATAGAAATACAAATGTCAGGCAGTAAGCTTCTATTGCTGGGTGGGAATATTATTAATTCTGTTTTTGAAAGATTGAGTTTAAGTTGACGAGAGGACATCCAAGATGAAATGGCAGAAAGACAGTCAGTAAAGCGTGACAACACAGATGGTGAGAGATCAGGAGAAGATAGATAAATTTGTGTATCATCCGCATAGAGATGATACTGAAATCCAAAAGGAGCTTATTAGTTTTCTTAGAGAAGTGGTGTAGATAGAGAATAGCAGAGGACCCAGGACTGAGCCTTGTGGTACTCCAACTGATAAAGGAAAAGGAGTGGAGGCTGTTCCAGAGAAATTAACACTGAAAGAGCAATTAGATAAGTATAAGAGGCTGTCAGTAGAGAAGTTAACATTTCAAGCTGATCACGCACATGTGGCAGTTAGACTTGTATCTCTATATGCACAGTCAAGCTGTAAGCTCAGGATTTAAGAGAAATCCATAAACTCCTGGACCATCTGGATAATAGAGGCCGGCACATCAACCTGAGATTTATGGGGATTACCTGAAGATATCCCTCCCCAGGGAACCATAGATGTTTTAGCTAAAATATTTAACAAAATATTGGAGCAAGACATTTTTGATCTAGCTCACAGGGTGTTAAACATTTTATTAATATCACCCTAACCATCCTGTCCCTCATTTCTCACTTAATGTGGATTATAGCAAGTACTTTTTATAGCCCTTGCTTTTGTTCCCCAGCTTAACAGAGTACAACTGAAGTGTCTAATTACAGGTGGATAAGGGGATATTGTAGCTCATTGTAAATATGTATATTGGTTATTGTATATTGTTGATGTGGCAGTGAGGTTGTTATTCGTTGTCCTTAAAGTGAAGCCAGGGGGATTATGGGTAGGGATTAGGTTGCAAGATACTAGTGAGGGGGAAGGCTAATTAGTATCCATTGTTCTCACAAGACTACTTCAGATGTTTGGTCTACAATCTGGAGGGGGAGGTTCTGTGGAAGTACATCTCATCTCCACTGCCTTCTCCAACCACCCTAGTCCAGGACTCACCAATGTTTAACAAAGAGGCCCTGGGGTTTGCCCAGGGAGGGGAAAGCACTGTGAAAAGTTGACCCTAGATATAAGGAGCCACTCCGGAGGGGAGGATATTCATTCTGAGATCTGATTCATGAAAGGTGCAGTGTAGCTGGTTTTGAGTTTTCATTCTCTACCAATGGACTACAGCTGCAGCTAAGAAACAAACTTCATGGGTCTTTAAGTCAGGACATACAGGTGAGTGTAGCTCCTTAAGTTAGTGGGGTAAGGGACAGATGATGTGGTAAACCTGCCTGGCATTGATTGTTTTTATCACAATAAATTTATTGCTTTGCGTTCTAACTAGATTTGCCTGAGTGACTAATAAGAACCTAAGAAGGTACTGGGTAGGCTTCCCTGGCCTAGGAAGTCACCCGTGGGTGGTCAGCCAGAATGAAGTGGGTAGAATTGGGCCAGAAAACCAGGTATTATCATATTTTTGGTGGCAAGCAGTAGGGTCACTCAGTCCCAGGTCATCTCTGGGTAGAGCTGCAGGGAAACTGTATCGTGATACATTCCAGGGCTCTGCAAAGCAGTTAGCACTAGAAACCAGTTACCACATTATCTTGAACATGCTCCTAAAGACTTTAAGGTAGAAAGTGTCACAAAAAGCGTTGTGGGCTATAGGCGAGGGAAGATGCGGCCTAAGTAAGTACCAATTTGATAAAGGGAGGCGCACCCCGCCAGTGGAGAACGGAAGATGGAGCTGTGTCTCAAGGAGAGGAAATTACAGAGAGGTGATCCCTGGAAGTAAAATGAGTGTGAGCTCTGGGAAGAAGAGAGCAGATCACAGCCCAGTGTTTAAAAAGGTCCCAAACAAAAGGGATGAAACAGTCCAGTGCAACCAGAAGAAAGGTTTTCTAGGATGAAGGACTGTGGCAGTGTCTGCAGGATGGGGATATGGATGCAGCACATTTTGGATTATTTTGATGGGGAGTGCACAAATATTATTATGTGGAAAGGAGCCAGTCTACAGGAGAAATTGGAGAACCTGTTGGATGTATTCCTAATGTTCAAGTGCCTGGAATTTTCAGGATGAACCAGAATGGGATGATTCTACAAATGAAGTTGTTTGTACTATGCAGAATCTGGCCAAGGGAAAATCCAGTTACAATAATAATAAGCAGTACAAACAAGACAAAAATGGACTGTTACAGCACAGGGATATGCCTGATGAATCCCCTGCAAATGTACTAATAGAATCGGTTCCATTAACAGATTCTACAGATCCACTAGAAACAATGAGTACGGAGGAGTTGATCGTGGAATGCCAGATCCGGGGTGTACCGTACCTGTACTGCTTGCACAGGGATATCCTCAAACGTCTTTTAAAAGATCAGGAGAATCCCATAAATTCCTTTAGTGTCTATAGGAAATGGATGCTCCCTTGGGCTGAAAATTATTGTGAAGAAAATTATTGTGAAGAAACCGGGTTTTCTGGCCCAATTCTACCCACTTCAATCTGACTGAAGGTCTTCCTCTAAGATAGGGTGGGGTACGTGTCCCCAACTGAGTAGAGCGACAAGGACTTACCCGACTTGATAAGGTAGAAGGTGGCAATGACGATAGGATGGGAACAGCGAAGCTTTGAAAAGAGGACTTCTCAAAATTGCGATCAATACAGAAGCCGGCACACAGAAAGTCATGTGACTTTCTCGGACTGTGCAATTATTAGGGAGGTTTAATGAGTAATGCAGGGAGCCGCACAATATAAAACGTTTTACAGCAACCCTTCTACTTGGTACATTTTCAAACTCCCTTCATTACTCATTAAACACCCCTAATATTAGTACAGTCCAAGAAAGTCACATGACTTTCTGTGTGCCGGCTTCTCTATTGATCGCAATTCTGCAAAGTTCTCTTTTCAAAGCTTCGCTGTTCCCATCCTATTGTCATTGGCACCTTCTACCTTATCAAGTCGTGTAAGTCCTTGTCGGTGTAGTGATAGTCGCGTTAGTGACTACCACCGCTAAGATATCCCCTCCGTCAATAGAGGGATGTTTAGGGAGAACTGAATTTGACTTTAGCATCAACAAAAAGATATTAAGAATTTATACACCCTGGTATTAGTTGGTCAGAAAATTCATCTTCCTACAATGTCCACGTGAACAAACCACAGCAGACATGGTCCTCCCCATAGAAGCATACCAATTTAGGACACAATTAATGAAGATGTAGATTCTCTAGATTCTAGATTACACCCATCCCTCCAGTCCTCCCCCCCCATGTTTCATCCAACAAACCACTTCCCACCCCTTTCCTCAACATCTATCCAACCTCTCTAGCATATAATTGGTAAACTTTTGTGATGTCTTGTGAAAATCTAGGAATTCTGGAACCTCAATTGGTTTTCAAAGCATTTCATTTTTTGCATTTGTGCTAGTATTGACAAAGATTACATAAAAACCTCCCAATAAAACTGCACAAAATGTCTTCTCCTAAAAGTCCACCACTAGAATACTATGTACAAACAGTAAATAAATGGAAGGCAGGTTTACCACATTATCTGTCCCTTACTCCACTAGCGTTACAGTCACCTGGATGGCCTGACCTGCTGAATCCAAGACCCATGGAGTTCTTCTGAGCTGCAGATGTAACCGCAGGATGCTCAGTCTTTCAGAAGCCTAGACCTCAACACTGGAGTTCCTCCCATGATAAAATAATAAAAAAAGAGAGACACAATCTCCCCCGTGTCTCACTCTACCCTCTATACCCTGTAGTTTTCACACACTCCAAGGGCTGGGTCAGGGGTGGCCTTAGATAGTGGGATCCTCTGGCTGTCTGTCAACAGGGGCTGTTATAGAGGTATATCCCTTCTCATACCAATACATCCCTTGGTCCCCTGCTGGGATAACTCCAAAGAGTCTGGTGGAATACAACCTGAGACAATGGGGACATGCTCGGGTTAATTAATCAAGATGATTAAGTGGCACTCCCAGAATTAACCCCTTACTAGCTTTTTCAGCCAGAACTAGCTTCCAGCTGATCAGGACTTCCTGTAGAGAAAATAGGGGGGAGAATGTATGCAGCTGCATCTCCCCTTACCTGTATCCTGGAAATGAACCCCACCCAATCCTTACCCATAACCTACCTGGCTTCAATTGGAAAACATTGCATAAGAGCATCACTGAAATAACAACAAACAGATTTTTACAATGGGTAACAGAATGACAGTCTCCTATATTGGCATGGCTACAATGTCCACTTATCCACATGTAATTAGACATTGCAGTTGCACTCTGGTGAGCTGGGGAATATTAACAAGGATATAGAAAGTACATGTTGTTATACTCAACATTTTGTGAGAAACGAGGGACAGGCTGGTTAAGGCATTATTAAACTCATTTCGTCACATCTAGTTTCTACACTTCCATTGCAACCTCATACTACTGCCCAAATGTGGCCTGAAGTCCATCACTACCCAGAAGCAACATTCCATTGCTTCACTAAGACCTCCCCCTCCCCCTGTCCCAATCACCCGCCAATGATGAGTGACTATGCTGCCAGTCCCAATTTGGTTCACTAATTTCAGTACAGGTGGTCAAGTGCAATTCCTGACATATAACTATTTCCGTATTCAGATCTCTGCACATTTAAAGCATGCCTGGTTGTATGATTTATGAACAAACATTCACTCCTGATAAAATAGGTATGTGTTGGTCAACGCGATTGGACTAATGTAGTCTCACCACACCAAGATATCAACAGGTGCAACTACTTCACTTTTCAACAATTGTCACAGTCTTTACTTTAGCCTTAGAAATGGGCATGACAAAGGAAGTCCACGAAAGCTGCATCTTTTACCTTTTCATATTTTGACTGAAAGGAAGTCTAAATTTAGGGTCAATTTAAACGGGTACTATAATCCCAAGATTGTTTAAATTGATTAGAGCAAAAGCATTGCAAGTCGTAAATTCCAAAGACTGACAATTTCCGATCTGGAATGTCCCCTTCAGCAAAGTTACAGCATATAACTTCTTCCTTCTAAATAAATGTCCTGGCCGCGTGGTATTAATGCAGGCTTTACTGCATTACTGATGCACCTTCCTATTCTGCTGTAAGTACTGTTGTTCTCCTACACTGTTCACTCTCCTTCTCTACATTTTCATTACTCCTAACCCCTTCCTCAAATGTACTACTTTTATCTACGTCCTACTGCTACATTGTGGGCATCTCTTCTAAAAACTGTTAATCTTCTCTTGAAGACTCTTCATCTAGAGTCTCTTCTTAAATTTCTGACCTCACGTCTCAGTCTACATCATCCGTATCACTATTACCTTCTGTTACATTACCCTACATTACCCTCCACTAGGTCCTCATTCTCTCTCACTCCATTATCACCCTGCTCAGTATTATCTATTCTTTCTCTTTTCTGCTGATCCTTCTCCACCTTTACCTTCTTCTTATTAGTTCTCTCTTCACTCTCAGTCTTCCCAACTGCTTCTTAGATTGTGCCTACATTTATATCTTCCACCTCTATTACTGCCCTCTGTGTCATTATTCCTTTCACTTCCTCCATGTCTTATTAACCTCTCTTGTTAACCACTTGAGTACTGTCTGACTCCTTCCACTGCCCCCCTCCATTGTTTTCTATTGCTGCCACCTTCCTTGATTTAAAAATTACAGCGCCTTCTTTCACACCTCCATTTTTCCATTTGCCGCATTCACACCATGCACAATCTCGGCAGACCACCTGATAATCTCCTACAGCTGCTTCTCCTCTCGAATGACACTAAGCCATGGTGCTGATGTCTAGAACAGACCTGAACCGGAGCGGCATCTGTCTAGTTTCTGACACTGGTCTTCAGTACTGCAGGTCTGGAAGTCGTTATGAGCAAGCTTTTTTTCTTCATTTAACTTTTGTGTATGTCTCTTACTTGGTGCTGATAGCTTTGTTACTGCGTTTATGTCTGTTTTCTGGGGCTTATTAGTTGCTGTCAGAAACTGGAATGGGGCTAGGATCACTTATTGTCAAAATTATCATAGGAAAAAGCAGAATCACATTTGTGTCTATTCGTCTTCCATGCTTTGCGCTTTAGTACTCTGCCTTCTTTCATGTGATTATGGATCTCCAACAGCGCTGTCATTGTCTTACTTTGATTTTTCAAATCTCCAAATGCTCCTCTTTACTCTCCACCTGTTGGTAGTTTTTCAACTTTGCCTTTAATAGGAGCTCGCATTGTGCTACAGGCCTGGCTAAGTTCTACGATTTTCTTTTTAGTCTAGCTCGTCTGCACAGCCTGTTATTTCTATAATAATGTTACATCTCTTTTGTTTTCAAGTCAGAGGCTTCTAGTCCACCCAGAGGCTCCTTAGTATGGTCTTGGAACCTCAATACAGGTATGTACTTGTGCAAGTACCTCCTGATTCTCCAGCCAATTGTGACTCTGCTCCCCTGCAAAGAGGGACGCCTTGCTGGAATTCTATCTCTGGTACTTAGGTGACTGTGGAATCTAGAACTCTGGAGGCCTCGTACAACCTCTATTGTCCTCTTTCCTCCATAAAAGGCACCAGGATTTACATGTGGCCTTCAATTTCTCTGAAAGGTCACACATTTTTTGTATCTTGTTTTTAAATAATACAAAATAAATACAATTATTATAAAAAAATAACAACAACAACAGATTACCAACAAGCTTCCAGCATTGATTGTCTTCACTGGGCCATTTGTGAATCACTAGACAGTATTACATCTGACATGTACCTGCTAAAAACTAAACACTTCGTTATGCATGGAATAAAGTAAAATTAAATAAAACAAACAAAACCCAAAACTTACATGTGCGCCAATGATACTGCCGTTCAACAGATCCCGCGGTGCCAGTAACAATCCAATGAAGGAGATCCTCCACCTCACGCAGGACTTTTTAAACTAACAGTGGGGTTATTGAAACCCATCCCCCATGTAGATCCTTTACTCAAACATCAGGTCACAGACCTTTCTGTCTCCTCCTAATACACAGACCTCACACTGCCACTGATCTCTTCATAATTCACAGACCTCAGAATACAGATGTCTCACCTCTTCTTAACACACATACACCAGGACACAGACCTCTTTACACACGTACTACAACCGGGACCTCTCAATACCACCTAATACATAGACTTAAGGGTACAGTCTTCTCAACACCTTCTTATATGGAGAGAATACAGTTCTCCTACCTCCTACTAATACAGAAACATGCAATCCTCTCATTTCCTCACAAACAACAGGACACAGACCTCTTACCTCCTCCGAACACACAAACATCAGGACACTAACCTCTAACATTGTTCATAAATAGAACCACATCCTAGAAGGGGCATACTCCAGTAATTAAAGTTCCTTATATGACAAAATAACTTGTTTAGTAATAGAAAAATAAACTAACGGTACCTCTCCATATAATTATAATAGGCAATAAATGTTCAGGGCATGTTGAGGCAGGATCTGTGCCAGAAAATCTTGTGTATTCAACTCGTTACCTGGTAACACTAATACTACCTAAAACATTACCATATTTAATGCACTATTTCTATAAATAAATAAGAGATGGAAATATGGAGGGAGTAATACCTGCCACTTGGTCTCACTTGTAGGGTCGGGGCACATGGACGCTTTCCACGCTAGCTTTTTCCCCAACTTCAGAAGCACTCCGGGCTGATATTTACAGTGTTTTTATGGCAACTGCAAAAGTGCAGCACTTTTACACTTCACAGCTTGTAATGAGCGCATCAAACACTCTGGGTGTTGCTGGAAAAAAAATAAAAGTCTAAATTATTAGGAAGCGTTTGTATCAAGATCTTTGGACACTTGTCCAAAGCACTGCTGTCTGGGTTTTTAAAACCCCTCCAGCGATAGCACTTGCATATATAAACGAATGATGTAAATTTGGAGGCATGCTAGCTGCCCGGTGTCTCCCCCTATGTCACATCTCCCCTCTGCCTTGTGAGAGTAAAGTAACGGTAGAAAGAAGCCATCTAGGTGCAAGCATGATACAGAAATTCAAGCCAACACCCAGCTTTTGCCTATAGTGCACGTTGATATTTTAGGCTCTCTCCTGTGCAAAGGGAACAGAGTGGTGTTTAATTCTAATACATACATACATACCGTACATACATACAACAGCATAAGGTACTATGTAAAACATGCTTTTCAAAACTTCTTTAAACACCAAAATTAATCTGATCAGTACGACCAATATGAAAATGTAACAAAAGAACAAAAGATAGCTATTTACAGACATCTAGTAAACACCAACTGTATTTTAAAGACATTTTTCCTTTGGGTGTGATCGCTCTGTTTTTTCTCTCTCATTCTTTGTGCATAGTTGTAGGATAATGTTTAATCTTTAGGCACACCCTTGTGACCTAGTGATGGGTAGTGCTGACAAATAGCAGTTATATTAGAAACACAACAGAACGATTCATTACAATTTTACTCCATGAAAAAAAAATTACATTGAATGGGCAATAAAATAGTTTAGTATTTTATAATCGGTCCCATCCATCAACTTTATTACTAGCTTGTAAACAAGGTTAAAATTTTGCACTTACTTTAACCCCTGTGATTCTAAGTTGATACATGCGTTGGATGCACCATATAGATTCATACATTTCAACTCTTCTGACTAACCTGTATGGTTTAATCCAGTGGTTCCCAAACTTTGCAGTTCGCGGCACCCTTAGAGTCTCCATAATTTTTTTAAGGCACCCCTCCAAAATAATTACCGAGCAGTCCTGTTTTAGAAGTAGTTGGGTCAAAAAATTGTAATAAGTATTTAACTTCAATAGTATTTTTATTATTAATTTTTCAAAAATTATGGGGTACAGAAAGAAGAAAGGGATGGGGGGTAAGGAAAGGACACAAAATAAAAAGGGGGAAGGATTGAAGGGGTACATAGTGGGGGGAACACATTAAACAATTCTGCTGTTAAGCCATATTGAACACATGAGGGAGGGAACCTAATAGGATCCCTTCCAATTCGTGAAAGTTACACTGGTCGAATGGTCACCATGGAACTACTAATAGGGACATTGGGGAACTTCGCTAAGTGTAGGAGATGCAGGTAGTAAATCAGAGTCTATTCGGTCTGGACGCGCTCCCTCTCCGTCCGTAACATACACATGTAATAAGTATTTAGGTCAGGACAGAAATGCTTATTTAGTTGTATGCAAAAATGCTGCCCCCTCTGTCATGCTGTCCCCCCTCCTCTGCCCTCTGTCACGCTGTCCCAGCTCCTCTGCCCACTGTCCCCCTCCTCTGCCCTCTGTCACGCTGTCTCCCTCCTGTCACGATGTCCCCCTCCACTGCCCCTCTCACGCTGTCCTCCTCCTCTGCCCACTGTCCCCCTCCTCTGCCCTCTGTCACAGCTCTTTTGCCACGCTGTCCCTCTCCTCTGTCCCCCTCCTGTCACGCTGTCCCTCTCCTCTGTCCCCCTCCTGTCACGCTGTCACTCGCCTCTGTCCCCCTCCTGTCACGCTGTCACTCGCCTCTGTCCCCTCCTGTCACGCTGTCACTCTCCTCTGTCCCCTCCTGTCACGCTGTCACTCTGCTCTGTCCCCTCCTGTCACTCTGCTCTGTCCTCTCCTGTCACTCTGCTCTGTCCCCTCCTGTCACGCTGTCACTCTGCTCTGTCCCTTCCTGTCACGCTGTCACTCTCCTCTGTCCCCTCCTGTCACGCTGTCACTCTGCTCTGTCCCCTCCTGTCACTCTGCTCTGTCCTCTCCTGTCACTCTGCTCTGTCCCCTCCTGTCACGCTGTCACTCTGCTCTGTCCCCTCCTGTCACTCTGCTCTGTCCCTTCCTGTCACGCTGTCACTCTGCTCTGTCCCCTCCTGTCACGCTCCTCTGTCCTCTCTCACTTTGCCCCCTCTGCCGCGCGCCAGCCATAAAAAAATCAAACAGAAACACTTACCAATCCGCGCGGCGCCGGGACCCAGCATCCTCCTCTCTCACGCAGCAGCTGGCACTGATATGACAGCTGCTGCGTGAGATTTTTTTATGGCTGGCCCGCGGCACCCCTGAGACAGCGCCGCGGCACCCCTGGGAGCCGCGGCGCACAGTTTGGGAACCACCGGTTTAATCCATCTCATTTGGTACCGTACAGATGAGAATATTCTTACGGGCTCTTCTTTGAAGATGGGGGCACGACTGTCTCACAGGAAATATCCTCATGATGGAGAATGACCAGGCTGTAGGGTAAAAACATAACTTTGAAATATATGTACAGCACATGATAAAAATGAATTTTTGTACTTACCGTAAAATACCATTCACCGATGTCGTAGGGGGACAGACACAATGGGTTTTGTTCCACCCTCTAGTAGGCAAGACTATGACAAAAATATACTGTCACTCCCCTATAACGCTACTGCTCCTGCCACTAGCTCAGCAAGGAGACAAGAAGCACCGGAGCAGAGTACAAGAGGGGCCTAACATTCCTGAGTGGTTTGTTCTGTGTCCCTCTTCAGCATCGGAGAAAATTATTTAATGGCGAGTACAAACATAACCCTTTTTATCCTACTGCAGCAGGGGGCACAAACATAGGAATGTCCCAAAGCCAACTCATAGGGGAGAGGAAGAATGCCTAAGAATTGACAACCACCTGAAGGATCTTCCTGCCAAGGGCAGTACCTAGAGATGTTGCACATCCAGATTGTAGAAAGTGTATGATGTTACCACAAAGTGGCCGGTCTGCTGAGCTCCAACAACAAAACAACCAAGAGGGACCAAGTACCCTGATTGAGAGCCCAGAGAAAACTGCTACCTCTGACACAGAATAGGCCTAATCATCATCATTTATTTATATAGCGCCAACATATTCCGTAGCACTTCACAATCAGGGACAAACACAGTAAACTAATAAACAAACGCAAGCTTACAATCTATGGGCCAGCTGCAGATTGACAGAGAAGGCACTGCATACTTTCTTATGCCTCTCAAAAGGAACAGAACTTCTGATCGAAAAATTTGTGTCCAGCTAAATCCATAGCCTGTCCTTAGGGTTCCTCTAGGTGATGACAACTCAGTAAATCTGCCTCCCAAGTGCCCACTTTTAGAATGTAGACTGTTACCACGATCTGAATGAAAGTCTCTGCCTACCGTAAAATCTGAAACGCCTCCCTAGGACCAGCAACCTGATGGTTCAGGTTAATCACTGCTATAGCCTTCTATATCTGGAACCTGACCACTTTTTTTCTTTTACTTTTTATTTGCATTTTCAAACATTAAACATCAACCAAGAAGAAAACAAATATCAGAATGTTGATTATATAATATGAAGTAAACTATGTATACAAGAGATCTATTATAGATGAATTATACAGTACATATGAAAAGCGACCCAAAAACAAGCAGCAACACTCAAAGTATCCCCATTCACTAAGAATTAAAACGAAACAAGACATGAGAAAGACAGAATAATAAATACTGTGCGCAACGTTTCAAGTAATGACGTCAATGAACCAACCACACTGAAGATTTAAGATCAAACAGATACACAGCTTATGTAAGTAGGGTGTACATTCAACTTATATCTTTCTCTACCAGTAGAGGGGGTGGGGGAATATTACCGTAAAGACACAATAAAGGTTCAGGAGCATAAGTATTGTGAAATGGCCAATCCAATCAATGAGAAGGTAAAGGAGATTGCCAAAGAATATGGAAAGACACAATCTGACACCCGGTCTACTGATTAAGATCTAAAGGGATGAGTGCCCAGGCATAAGTGTAAGTTGCAGGTCATAAAGAAAAAGAAAAATTAAATGTCAGTGCCTAATCTATAGAGAGACCAGGTAGTTGATGGAAACACCTTAAGGATATTATCTTGTGTCTCTGTGGGTAATGACACTACTATATAAGGAGCCCTCTCAGAATAAAATTTTAGTACCCGTTTCTCAATATCTGAAAAAGCTGCATATCTATCAAAGAATAAAAACTGCAATAAGTCTGTTTCTAATGTGTTCCAAAAGGGGAGAAGAAGGCGGTAGTATGACTATTAAGGCCGGTTTGATATCAATAGGTGGCAGACTATCTTTCCAGACATCGAAATTGCATAAAAATAGTGGGATGGGGTTCCTACATAAAGTTATCCCAAAAGTTGAGTTTAGAAAGGCTCTTATTCTAAAAATCAGGATATTTTTTTGACATTCACAAAAATTATGGTAAAAGGTGGCAGACTGTCTGCATTTTGGGCAGATACCTTGCTCATCAGTCACAAAATGTTTTCTTTGTGCCCGAGAGATATAAGCCTGATGGAGTGTTTTAATTTGTACTTCCTGTGACTGTGCTGATGTGAGGCATCTCAGAATTATATCTTGATAATTCAATAATGTATAAAGGCCAGTAATGGAAGCGGTGTCATTACATCAATTCTGGAATGTGCGTTTCCAAAGCTTATCAGTATCTGGTTACAAGACTGGATACAAAAATCGGATTCTGAACTCGTTAGTCTTCAGAACATGCAACAAGTTATCCAAAGCATCGGATATTGGCCACTTAGACTAGTTATGTGTCATCGTCATTATGTAATGATGGACCTGCAAGTACATGTAGAATTGTTTATTATCCAAGGAGTGTTTGTGAGAAAGCTGTTGGAAGGACTATAAGGATTCCCTGGGGTCAAATACGCCTGTTTCTTATGAAGCCCAGATTAAAATGCAGTATTGTCCCTTATGTTAGTATGCAAAGTAATCATGAGATTGTTTCATTTTGTGTTAATAGCATGCCATGCATGGAATGTGTCTCTAAAAAGAATATTACCTTCTATGGTGGTGGTGGTGGGGGAGGAGGGTGTTTAGGTAAGTGAATTAGAGCAGCAGGAGAGAAGGGTGCAAAATAAAACTCTGCCTCAAAGTCTAAATTGACATAAAAATCCTGTTGCAACCACTACCCTGAAACAGAACAGAATCAGGTTGATTGAGCAAAGGCCATAATGTCAGGAAAGCCGATGCCTCCCTGTTTTCTATCTAAGTGCAGCTTAGATTTAGCTATCCTAGGTTTACAATTCCGCCATAAAAAGGTGGAGAACAGTTTGGTACTTTTGGCAGCATCTGTCGCAGTGAGACAGACAGGGAGAATCTGCAGTGGGTGGGTAAGTTTCTGTAACAATACAGATTTAATAACAGCGTTTGTTTCTACCAAGAAGAGATATTATTTGTGTGTGTATAATTAAATTTACACAACTTTAATAAGTAAGCTGGGATATATATATATATATATATATATATATATATATATATATATATATATATATATATATATACACGCCCAAATGTTTAAGCTTATCCTTTGCCATCTTAAAACGGGAAAGTAGGTTATGTAAATCAGGTGAGGGAGTATGATCAGTGAGAAGTAGAACTTCTGACTTATACACATTGATTTTATAGGCTGCAAAGAAGCCAAATCTGGCAAAAGTCTGCAATATAGAGGGAATAGAGTATACAGGGTCCGGAAGTAACAATAACATGTCGGAAAATAAGGACAAACTACTTGGCTTTTAAAGAACAGTCAAGTTTCTCAAAATCAGATGATAAATGGACCTGAGCATTAGATGATCGAGTAATCTTGTGTGGAGACCACCTTCGCTGGACATGATGGTTAAGGTAAACTGCTTTTCCTGTAATAACCACCTTCCAAAAACAGAACAGGGCACCCTTGTTGATAGTTGGGACTGATACACATTTGAAACTTTATTTTGAGGGACCATGTTCAGAATAGTGACCAAGGTCACCACCATACATTCAGTGCCCCCAGTAAACTCAAGAACATCATGGAAGTTTGACAACATTGAAGACAACTTTGGTCTGTTGACAATCTAGCCATGGACTTCCAAGATTTGGATGGTCTGCTGGAGATGTTGAAGGGCCTGTTCCTTGGAATGTCATCTAGATAAAGGGCAGTCATGATCCCTGGTCAAGAAGCATTAATATAAAGGCCATGATCTTAATGGAGACCTAAAGACAATCACAGGCCACAGAGAAATGCCCAAAATTGTGTGTCCCAATAGAACCAGAGGAAGTGAAGGTGATCCGTCCAGATGGAAAAGTGTAAATATGCAGCTTTCATGTCTGGGGGTGCTAGATACTCCTTTTCTTTCATGGCCTGGATCAACAAATTAAGTTATTTCCTCTTGAATTGCTTCCAAGGAAGGAACTTGTTTAGGGCTTTTAGACCCATTATGAAATAAAAGGAACTGTTCAATTTGAACACCATATAGAGACTTTTGTAAAATTTCCAGGCCCCTTTGAGATCTGGAACAGGACATATAAGAGCTGCTTTCAAAAGCCAGTGGACTGCGGAAAGAAGGCTTTTCTTTGCTGTGGGTCCTTGGGAAACCATGACAGGAAAGATCTGTTCTGAGGAAGTTCAGAGAATAGTTTTCAGGGCATGGAGTGCAACCAGATGTCGCTGAAAGAGATCTGTAAAGCACCCACCATCCATGGAGCTCAGCAGATCATCAGGAGGACATGCCCATCTCCAAGTACTTCAAGGTCACCATATAGAAGCTTATAAAAGGACTTCATTTTTGGAATTGGGGTCCACAAAGCACCCTTTTGCAGGCTGGTCTCAGGACTGTTTACTGCTTGAGGGATGAAATGAGCTCCTGCTGCACAAATGTGTTCACTTATGTCTGTTCTTCTCTCCTTCTGCATCTTGAACTTCTCCAATTTTTGCCTAAGAGGGTTTTTCCAGCAATATGAAGGTGAGACAATTTTTTTTGAGGTTTTGTTCATTGATAAGAACTTTAGCCATAGGATACTGCACCATATCAGTCAAAACTCAGGCAGCTAGTTTAGCTCTGGGATACAGAAAGCCAAACTAGTGTGCAACCCCTCCACGAGTTGCTCAAACAACTTGGATAGTGAAGGTGATTAACAAGTGGAAGCAAATATTGTCCTAAGAGCGAACCACAAAGTGGGATACGGCTTTATAAAAGCCCCTTCCTCTTTTTGTCTTGAAGGGCAGAACATTAGTGTCCCACAGTTACAAAACATCATGAGATGCAAAAACATATCTGGATTAGCCCATTCCTCTCAAAACCAATTTGTTGAAAAGTTGGTCTGGCAAGTCTGTTCTCTAAAGTTGAGGTGTGGACCTTAGAGTACTGCGTTACTTAGGCAGTCGACAGTGTCAGTCACAACAAGAGACTCATTAGATGCTGACTGGGTGGTCAAATTGTCTCAGGACTGTTTTCTGCCTGAACAGTCTTTGTGAGACAGCCGTTTCAGTGGCATATTACCCAGTACAGACATAGGTGCACTGTAAGCATAACAATATCTATACATGTGGGAAAAACATAAGGTGGCAATTTGAAGAAAGGTTAACCTTCATGTGAGGAGGACGTCCTTCCAAGGTGGTGCTAGAAAAGCAGTACAGGTAATTATTTTTTAAGCACCATTGCAGTGCCAACGGGAACCTCTGTAAAAATTCAGCTTAGCGTTGCAAGGGAAGTTAAAAAAAATATAAAAGTAAAACTAAAAAGTAAAAATTAAAACTAGGGCACTGGACAAAACTCTGAGGAGAAACATGGGAGCAGGAGGCCTAGAGTGGAGGGAAGGAGCCAGACCCGTCTCCCAGTACCCGGCCTCCTAGTGGGTGGAACATAACTCGTTGTCTGCAAGAAGGAAACTGCATCGCACTGCAGGAGAAAATACTTTAGGGAGACTGCTTTCTGAGATTGATTGATTGATGGAAAACTGACTTTAATTTTTATACAAGACAACATATACTCTAACCCACCCTCCCCCCAATCCATTTGGGAAATTAAAGTATTAACCTTTTAACTTTTCAGCAGTAGTACATCAGATGCTAAAAAGCCCTTTAAAGTGGAGATCTTCTTAAATTAGATGGCTTGGATGGAGCACTGTATCCATGAAACTGGTCAAATAGGCTCCACAAAGGCTTCATTCTTCAGCAGGTGGGGAGGGAGTGTCTCATCAATTATAAAAATAAGCTGCTGATCAACCTAATTTGGCTCCATTTCAGAATATATTTAAGAATGATTCTTCCCAAGTGACAGATCACTCAAAACCAAATAAAAATTAAGTGTACATAAGTGTACATCCAGATGGGTTTTTAGGAGCATATCGGACACTCCTTAAAACTCCCAATATGCCTCCAGCAAACAGGATTCTGAACATAAACCAGGCAAACACCGAAGAAGATTATTTCTTAGAACACGCCAGGTATAGGACATAGGCTCCCATTCAGAGTCCCCCTCCCAAGAGAAGGAATATATATCCATGTGGTCAGACTCATGTAGGACGCACCTGAAAGTGTTAAGCTATTAAGCAGTGCCTTTATCCAACAGTTATAAGATCTCATTGTATGACTATGTGCTGCACAATCACACCTATGCAGTTTTCATGTGAATCAGATTGATCAAAACACCATAAAAAGCATACCACTAAAGGGGACATTTACCAAAATAGTAACACAGCAACACAGGGCAAATAGTTCACAATAAAATATGCTCTACATTTATAAATACCCCCCAAATATAACCTTGTATTTGTTCTGGGCCAGGTCATATTATAACTACTTACCTATCCTAAAGTTTGTGCTGCAGTCCCTCTAAATAAGCTCCACACTCTTTTTGGACTAAGCCCATCCCCCTTTTTTTTTATGTAGGCACAAGAACTGAAAATTTCCTAAGCAACTCTGTTGAATAGACTATAGGGAATTATACCACAATTGATTTCCATGCAAACTAGTGGCACATTGTACTGCCGCTTCCCTTTACAATATACTATGCTGTACTGCTCTGTTGCATTTTATACATTAATAAATACCTGCCAAACTGACTCTGTTGCACAATGTGATACCTGTCCTATTCTGCTTTTCCCACTTAATTCCTATGGAAATAACCTGGACTGTATTAGCTGAGTGATGCTCAATATTCCTTTAAATGCTAATTAATTCAGTACAGGTTATTGCAAATGAAAAAGAAGCAAAACAATTTCATTATCACACTGAGAAAATGAGTCCAATAAAGTGTTAAAGTGTTAACATTAAATTGACCAACAAGTGAAAACTCCATCACATCACAAGTACAAATGCTTTTTAATGTGTTTTTTATCTTTTTTTTGTCTCTACTTGAAGAAAAACCCAGCTTCCTATAGGTGGATGTGCCCATGAGACTTTTTTTTTAGCTTGTGGTTAAAAAATACTTGCCATCTTTTATTTTTTGCTTCAGCTACACTTAGGAGCGTTAAAGATGATGGACGGATTGACAAGTGTCAGCTGAATATATTGCACATTTGTTGCAATGCAATCCTCCCACAGATAAAGCTTCCACATACTGAAGGTGTTTACTTTATGTACATCCCAACTACAAAAAAGACATTAGCATATTTACATGTGAAATAGTATTAGCATAGTATAAGTACGCACTGGTATTATTTTCTATAAAAGAACACTAAGGGCTAGATTTACTAAGCTGCGGGTTTGAAAAAGTGGGGATGTTGCCTATAGCAACCAATCAGATTCTAGCTTTCATTTATTTAGTACCTTCTACAAAATGACAGCTAGAATCTGATTGGTTGCTATAGGCAACATCCCCACTTTTTCAAACCCGCAGCTTAGTAAATCTAGCCCTAAATGTCTTAGTGTAATAATAAAAAAAAATAAAAAATAAGTGACACAAACATTTTCAGTACAGAGCACCAGAAACAGACATTTATGTGTATTTACACACACAGGATAGAATCACTGTAGAACAATTAATCCTAACAAAAGGGAGGCCGTCAGATGCACTTAGTTTTACACATACTCACTTTAGCTTTTAGTTCCTTATAGAGTTAAAGGTCCTGCACAGTTGTAAACTGCTCCTGAAGCTAGACACAACAAGCCCCTCCCTCCACTTGCAAACCAATAGGAAGGAGGGACATTAGAAGGTGTCAGTCTCCATATTTGATGCTGACCTCTAAACTTATTACACTCACACAACTTCTGAAACTATTTTTATTCCCTATTTCAGAAGAATGTATTACTATATTTCTTACTGTCACATTATTTACAAAGCTCTGGGAAAGTAGCATCTATAGTATAAAGTTACATAAAATGGTTCATAACCACATTCAGACCCAAAGCCAGTGTTGTGCATGCTATGCGTAATTTAGTAATGTGACTGCTATAAGGTGTCTTTGATGGTCTTTTGTTTTTGCTATGGGCAACAGGTGTGACTTTTTTTTTTTTTGACTGTCAGCAATTTTACTGATGGTTAACAACCATGCCCAATATCAGTCCAGTAGGGAAATTTCAGCTGACACTCCAACATGACCCCTTCCACTTTGTACTAAATGCTGTGCTCCCAAATGTCCTATTTACTATTGCAGTTACTTGGGATAAAATGATAATAAATGTGCATTGAAAACATTGACTTCTAGCTACCTATCTACATTGCCACTCCTTTGTCTGGCACTTTTACTTATGGTGGTTGAAGCCAGTGTGCCCATGCTTTCCGACGCTGTCAGAGACGCAAGCCCCAGGTTATAAACAGACCTGCTGCCTGTTAGAATTTCATTATGCAGCAGGTTGCTTCTGTATTCATAAGCAGTTTCGGCATCTCTGGAAGAGCTTTTTGGGTTTTTTTTGCCAAGCATGTTCCTGCTGGATTATTTTGGGGATCATGCTACCAGACAAGATGGTTTTTTTTTGCAAACACAGTTTTTTGGGGGATTTATATATTTTTTTAAAATTTGTATTAAAAGCTTATACAAGACTGAATTGTACAGAAGAGAGTACAGAGTTGGTAAGTATGAATGCATTTTTTTTTAAATAAAATGTTGTGGTTTGAATGATGGGTGTCTTTCATTTACACTTCGAATTGGTGGCCCTGGGTGTCAGGGCATGCTGGCACTTGTGGTTCCCCAAGTGCCAGTATGCCCAGGCAGCCATTGGTATGCTGGTGCTTGTAGTACTTCAAGCACCAGCATGCCTAGACTGTTCATGGCTGCCCGGGCTTACTGAGACCTGTAGTTCACCTATGTAAAATAGTATTTCATTCATTAATTTGTATCCAATTTATTAAACCACACCCACCAACCTGGGGTGTGGGAAGAGCCCTAGTGCTGTCAGCGTTTTTACCATTTATTTATTTTTAATACTGTTTACTGTCTGCGGGTCTGGTGGTTGTATAGCTGTAGCTGTATAGCATTGTTGTTTTAATTCGCCATTGTGACTGCCAGCATTTTCCATACTTGCCAACTCTCCCGGAAAGTCCGGGAGACTCCCGAAATTCGGGTCAGTCTCCCGAGCGAGCTGGCATTTCTCCCGGATCCTGGATATCACCGAGAATCGTGTCATTTGACGCGATTCTCGGTGAATCACGCCATTTTGGAGGGAGGGAGGGGCGGGGCGAGGCCAATTGAGTCATTTTGCC
Source organism: Mixophyes fleayi (assembly GCF_038048845.1). NCBI lineage: Eukaryota > Metazoa > Chordata > Amphibia > Anura > Limnodynastidae > Mixophyes > Mixophyes fleayi. The sequence goes on from NC_134405.1 coordinate 79,350,895, forward strand.
CCCCCCCCCCGCGAAACCGTAATTTCCTCTCTTCCGGGAGTTGGCAAGTATGGCATTTTCACTGTCACAATGTCAGTATTTTCTGTATCGGGGCAATTGAAATACCGGCATTTAGATTGTCGGCATTTTCATGTTGGCAAGATGAGTGTTGGTATTTCTTCTGTTGGAATTTCGTACCCAACCTGAGTTACCCACAGTCATAGAACTACATAATCTCTATGGCCTGCAATGTCCATGGCACAGTGAGCACATATATCTGCATATCCCCCAACATTTATAATCCTGAAATAAGCCCCACCCCAATCTGCCTAAACCCCACCCACAAATGGGCAGATTTGGGTACTGCTCCACCTAATTTTCTCTTCGGCTCCATCCCTTTTGCGGTGAGCGAAATGGAATGTCCCAGTTGGAAGATACTGTATATATCTGTACTGCATGCAAGTAAAAATGAACATGAGAACTCAACTCCTGCTGTGCTACCCAGTATCAAATACAGTGCGCTGTAAGATAGGTGGTGGGGACGTGATCTAGAATATACTTCTGTTTTTACTTTTACACATAGAATTGGAACCTTAGAAGAAACAGGTTGCATATGTCGTTAAGAGAGAGTGAAGAACAATTTTTTTTTTTCTCTTGCACCCTTATTTAAAGCTCATTCTTATTTTAGCTTTTGTTCCTCTTGTACATATTAAGAACAGGTTGTTCTCTGGAGCTAGTCACCTGTCCACATACTCTCCAGGCAAACAAAAGAGAGGAAGACAGCCAGGAATGACCACACAGGGCTGTATTTAGAGTTGGTGCTGCCCAAGGCATTGTTAGTAAGCTTTGTGCTAAATCTGTAGTTTGTGAAACCCACAAGCTCAAACCTCTTCTCTCCATTACACTTATTATATTATTTTCACTGGGTAAGTGGGTGGATTAACATTACTAATTAGCATAAAAAAGTAACCATAACAGAGAAAAACTAAAATTATAATGAAACCATTAATATGCTGCCCTAGAACAGTGCTGCATTATGCAAAGCTCTCTTTTACTGTGGAAACTTTTACAAGAGTTTTTTTAGTCTATTTTTCTTTCGGTGTTAATGGTTCTCACCTCCGCCCCATCCTGTCATTCCCCTAACATTTCTTTATCTATGCAAGTATACGTTGCAGTGCTTTACTATTGGGAACAAACATAGTGATAGAACAAAAGTGAAACAGGAAAGGTACTTAGTGGGGCTCTATATTGCACACCTCTCAACATTTACAATCCAGAAAGCATGACAAGACAAACCCTACCCCGGCTCTGCCACAACTCAGGACAGTTGGCTACCTTTGACCGCATATTTGAAGGAGATGGGATGAGTTGGAGAGCTCCCTAGCCTCAATTGATAGCCACATCCATTGCATACACACTGATGACATGGCATGGAAACCTCCCTCTGTAAATCCTGCGATTGCCCCTGTCATATGTAAAGGACACACATTTTTGAAGTATAATGATGAGATACTTGGAATCAAATTACAACATTTGACTTCATAACGTTGTATGATACAAAATGAATGAGAATCCGTGATCTAGATTAAATCACATATTGGGTCTTCAGGATCCTATCTGCGATTAGCTACAAGGGAAACGGCATGTTCTGCCAGCGAATGGAATGTATACCCCTGCAAGGCCTCCATTACTCTTTTATTCTGATGGGATCAGCTGCGACACGAAAGGGAAGGAAAAGCCAGTGGTGAGAATTGCTGGAGAAGAGACCCGGGTCAGCAAAACTGACTGTATCATACAGCACACTCCTGAACCAGGGGCCAAGTGAGTGCAATAGGTGGTATGAAATGTGGAGGGTATTTTCCTGCAATAGGTGGTAAAAAATGTGGAGGGTATTTTCCTGCAATAGGTGGTTTGGAATGTAGAGGGTATTGTTCTGCAATAGGTGATTTGGAATGTGGAGGGTATTTTCCGGCAATAGGTGGTTTGGAATGTGGAGGGTATTTTCCTGCAATAAGTGGTTTGGAATGTGGAGGGTATTTTCCGGCAATAGGTGGTTTGGAATGTGGAGGGTATTTTCCTGCAATAAGTGGTTTGGAATGTGGAGGGTATTTTCCTGCAATAGGTGGTTTGGAATGTGGAAGGTATTTTCCTGCAATAGGTGGTTTGGAATGTGGAGGGTATTTTCCTGCAATAGGTGGTTGGAATGTGAAGGGTATTTTCCTGCAATAGGTGGTTTGGAATGTGGAGGGTATTTTCCTACAATAAATGGTTTGGAATGTGGAGGGTATTTTCCTGCAATAGGTGGTTTGGAATGTGAGTGGTATTTTCCTGCAATAGGTGGTATGGAATGTGGAGGGTATTTTCCTGCAATAGGTGGTTTGGAATGTGGAGGGTATTTTCCTGCAATAGGTGGTTTGGAATGTGGAGGGTATTTTCCTACAATAAATGGTTTGGAATGTGGAGGGTATTTTCCGGCAATAGGTGGTTTGGAATGTGGAGGGTATTTTCCAGCAATAGGTGGTTTGGAATGTGGAGGGTATTTTCCTGCAATAGGTGGTTTGGAATGTGGAGGGTATTTTCCTGCAATAGGTGGATTGGAATGTGGATGATATTTTCCTGCAATAGGTGGATTGGATGTGTGTGGTATTTTCCTGCAATAGGTGGTATGGAATGTGAAGGGTATTTTCCTGCAATAGGTGGTTTGGAATGTGGAGGGTATTTTCCTGCAATAAGTGGTTTGGAATGTGGAGGGTATTTTCCGGCAATAGGTGGTTTGGAATGTGGAGGGTATTTTCCTGCAATAAGTGGTTCGGAATGTGGAGGGTATTTTCCTGCAATAGGTGGTTTGGAATGTGGAGGGTATTTTCCTGCAATAGGTGGTTTGGAGTGTGGAGGGTATTTTCCTGCAATAGGTGGTTTGGAATGTGAAGGGTATTTTCCTGCAATAGGTGGTTTGGAATGTGAAGGGTATTTTCCTACAATAAATGGTTTGGAATGTGGAGGGTATTTTCCTGCAATAGGTGGTTTGGAATGTGGAGGGTATTTTCCTGCAATAGGTGGTTTGGAATGTGGAGGGTATTTTCCAGCAATAGGTGGTTTGGAATGTGGAGGGTATTTTCCGGCAATAGGTGGTTTGGAATGTGGAGGGTATTTTCCTGCAATAGGTGGTTTGGAATGTGGAGGGTATTTTCCTGCAATAGGTGGATTGGAATGTGGATGATATTTTCCTGCAATAGGTGGATTGGATGTGTGTGGTATTTTCCTGCAATATGTGGTTTTGAAATTTGGAGGGTGTTTTCCTGCAATAGGTGAAATGGAATATGGGTGATATATTCAGGCACTAGCACAGCAACTTCTTGGGGACTCTTCCATAGCCCATAAAGGGGTTGGGGCCACACCAAGTTGGTGGCTCCTCTCAGCGACCCTATCTATATGTATAAAATGGGTTAGAATTTTGTCAGTAAAATGGACACACATGTAATTCTCCAACCAACCAAGAGGTGGCAGCCAGGATCCACTTGATGCACATGTGCTTTATGTTGCATAAAAAACATAGCTGTTGTTTGGGAAATTAAAACAAAACACCACACATTTATATTGTATCTCCACCAACAAAGTACATTTTATTTCTAAAAGTGAAAAGATAGAAAATATCTATATTTATAAAGTATATAAAGGGCAATAATAGCTTAATTGAAAAAGCAGCGTGAATGTGTACCAATAAGTAATAAGAGCAGACTCATCTGTGTAAAATGTACTCTCCCCTCCCCACAATGAGCATGGTATGCCCAACATGACCTTTGGTTACCAGGCCTGTAGAGTAGCCCCAGAAGATTCAAATTCACATTCAACCTTTTCCAGCGCTCAAGTTGTGGCGACATAAGATGCCTTTAGCCATCAAGTCGAGCTTCCCAGGACATGCCACAGGCCTGTTTTGTCATTTTACTATGCTGAGTCTGTTATAACATACTTGCCAACTCTCCCGGAATGTCCGGGAGACTCCCGCATATTGCGAGAGTCTCCCGGGCGAGTGTGGCAATCTCCCGAATTCTGCCCACTTCCTAGTGAAGTGGGCAGAATTAGATCCCAAATGCCGCGATTCCCGATGAATCGCGGCGTTTAGCCCCGGCCTCCGCTGTCAAATGACGCAATTTGCGTCATGATGTCACGGGGCGCGTCCGAAATGACGCGATTTTAGCCGCCCCGCCCCCTCACGCCCCCCTCCACTGGCTGGCTCCCGGTAGGGAGCTGAAGAAAGTAGGTAAGTATGTGTTATGATTCAAAATAGATTTAGGATGGATAGCCATTAATACTTTGAATTCACACATGATTATATATAGTGCTTTTGCCTCGGACCAGCACGGTGGCTAAGTGGTTAGCACATCTGCCTTACAGCACTGGGGTCATGAGTTCAATTCCGGACCATGGCCTTATCTGTGAGGAGTTTGTATGTTCTCCCCGTGTTTGCGTGGGTTTCCTCCCACACTCCAAAAACATACTGGTAGGTTAATTGGCGTGTGTGTGTGTGTGTATTTAGACTGTAAGCCCCATATGGGGCAGGTTCTAATGTGAGTGGGTTCTCTGTACAGCGCTGCGGAATTAGTGGCGCTATATAAATAAATGGTGATGATGACCATATACTTATTTTAAAGTGCAAAATAAACAGCTTTGATTTGCTTTTTATAAGTCATCCTGATATTATAAGAACTGGATTTTTAGATATTATTTTAATAATATATATTACACACATTACATTGCTTTTGTACTGCTAGCATCCTCTGTTTAGAATAAAATGTGTTGAGTCTGTGTGGAATGACACCAACTATTTCAGGCCTGGCCAACCTGTGGCTCTTCAGGTGTTGTGAAACTACAAACCTGGGCATGCTTTGCCAGTAGATAGCCAGCAAGGCATGCTGGGATTTGTAGTTTCACAACATCTGGAGAGCCACAGGTCTGCCAGGCCTGAAATAGTACATCATCATCATCATTTATTTATATAGCGCCACCCATTCCGCAGCACTGTACAGAGAACTTATTTACATCAGTCCCTGCCCCACTGGAGCTTAGTCTAAATTCCCATAGGCAAACCGAGAGGGGGGTTTCCTAGTGCCTGGAAACCCCCCTCCAAGCCTGGGGTACTGTATAATTGAGGTGGCTGGACCCTGCCCCCGCTTCTCACGACTCTGTTTGAAAAGGGAGAGCTGCGTGCATCTAACAGTAGTGCACAAAGCGTTGCCCATGTATATTATGGGGATAGAAGGAGTTGGAGGGCAGCCAAGCACGGTCTAAAATTATAGCCACGCCCCCATTCATGCTTGTCATGCCCACTGGCAACGTGGTGTGGAAACCCCCCTCTACAAGTCCTGCGTTTGCCCCTGATTCCCTAACACACACACACACACACACACAGATGACAGAGAGAGTGAGTCTAGGGTCAATTTTGATAGCAGCCAATTAACCTATTAGTATGTTTTTTGGAGTGTGGGAGGAAACCGGAGCATCCGGAGGAAACTCACGCAAACACGGGGAGAACATACAAACTCCACACAGATAAGGCCATGGTCGGAAATTGAGCTTGTGACCCCAGAGCTGTGAGGCAGAAGTGCTAACCACTTAGCCACCGTGCTGCCATAGTACATACATTTATGTAGCAGAATATGGCAATTTCTTGCCTGCCATGTATTTCAGTTTCCATCAGCAATACAGCCAAAATAAAGATTATAGTTATATCCTGCTACAGACCTCACAGCTACAACTGCAATCCATTATCATGGGATGCTAGCAGTATAATGACAATGTGTGTACTATATATTAAAAGAAAAAAGGCTAACAGTTTGTATTGCATATAAACGTACTACTGTGACAATGACAACCAGAGCCGCCATCAGGGGGGTACTGTTGTACCGGGCCCGGTACAACAGCACAACACAAACTTACCTGGGGGCCCGCTGTCTTGTAGTCCGCTGGTCTACGCTACTCTGCGCTGCTGTCTTCAGCCTGGCTGTCACCGTGACAACCAGGCACCAGAATGCGATCGCAGGGGTGGAATCATTCCCCTGCGATCATGTGATCTGCCTGTGACAGCCAGGCAGCTGCCAATCATGATCGCAGGGGAATGTAAATGCTACTGCAAAGTCCAGCCTACTATCTCATTAGTTCCATCCCTTTATTAATTTAAACTTCACAGCTTAATTTGATCTAATTTAGGTCTTAAATTAAACCATGAGGACATTTGTTATAAGCTGGCACTCGTCTGCTTGACGGTTTTATTATGTTGCATTTCTACTGTAAAGTGTAAAATGTACAAGGTGAAAACCTCATGAGGCGGCAGAGATCCTTCTGCAGATGTGGTTATTTGTTCAGCGCTAACAGCTCATTTGAATAATCCTGTCCCATAAACCAAATTCTTACGTTAACTAAACTAGGGGGTAAATGTATCAATGTCTGGATTCTTCAACTCCGGCGAGATTGGCGTCTTCAGCGCTTAAATTTAAAGCTACGCTGCCTTGCCTTGTAAAGGGAGACTTCCCTTTACAAGGGAAGGCTTTAAATTTAAGCGCTGAAGACACCAATCTCGCCGGAGTTGAAGAATCCGGACATTGATACATTTACCCCTAGGTGTATTTGTGTATCCAAATCTAGCAAACTCCCAGCGAAGGAAAAAGGTTTCATCTCTGCAGTTTGGCCCAAATATTACTATGATCACATCCATAGAGATTTAGCCTTAATGGAGGCTTGGTTTATGCTGATTGTTAACACTTCCAGAAGCAAAATAAATCCATAGCATTTTTGTTTTACTTTAAGTCTTGGTAAGGAATAGTTTCCTTCTCACTATCCCTGAACAAGCAGAGCCAGCTGTTTTTTTTTTTGTTTTGTTTTTTAAATTCTTGTCCACATTTACCTGATTTCACTGAACTGCTTTAGCTGAAGTGAGACTTCATGTTCTTCTTGGGAAACAGGCAGCGAATAACACATAATACAACCGGAGAAAAAGTAACACAAAATTAGTTGAACTGCAGAAGGCCTGCTGATTTCATAGTACGAGCAAAGATTAGGTCCAGGCTTGCTAAATTAAAGTATATTAATTCTTGTCTGAATCAGATAACTTAAGAAAAATATTTGGTTGCTGATGTAAAGGTTTAGGATAGCTCTGTATAACTGGCTGCTTTTCACATGGAGATGCACAAGTGCCAGACGTGTCTGGAGATGCACAAGTGCTGCATAATTCAGGCACCTGACAAAGACTGAAGGGAGTGGGTTCACAGGTCAGAGAGGCTGCAAGTAAGACACATTCATGTGTGAGCTGTTAAGTGTTCATCAGCTGCGGCACACAGCCTTTAATATGTGCAAAGTAAAAAAAAAAAAATTACAACTTTTTTTTTTTTTTAAGGTGTGTTGTAGCATTCCAATTAATTTTCAGTCATGTTGTAAAATATATATATATTATTTATATGTTGAAAATAAACTTCAGTCATGATGTTAGGTGCCTGAAAAAGGTTAGTATTTTTTTGAGGTGATGCCCAGTTTACACACTTCCTTACATCAGCAGGACGCCCCCTCCCCCCACAACCCAACATTAACCACAATGCGGTAGTCTCCTGTACTCCATTGAATACATCCAGCGAGATGCCAGCTGGCTCCGAACTGGATGGTCATGTGACTTCTGGTGCAGCCATTTCTAGCACTGGGTCAGAGTTATCTGCTACAGGTCTCTGGAGAGAAACTTTCACAGATGTACTGGTCTAGTGGATGAGGATAAGGGGGTTTACTGACCATTAAATGATATTTAGGGTTCATTTATTATAGAAAAATTTTGCAGTCCAAATCATACCATCACTATGAGATGATCACGTGAGCATCTAACCCCAGTAGTAATATGTAATATTACTCCTTTACCAATTATGAATAAATGTGCGATTATCCCACTTCAATTTTCTCTGTCTGAGATCCCATGATGTATAGCCCAGTCGTCTGCTCAATCTATGGGGATTTCTACCACAAGCTAAGATTGTTCTCATCGAAAGCATTACATTCTGCTTTGTGCCCATTTGACAGATTTGAACAATTGCTTGTTGGAAAATCAGGAAAGAAATCAATACTTAGACTTCAGAGCAGGAGCCATTTCTGAGAAAGCAGGAACGTCTCTGGGGCAGAGTACCAGTCCTATACATTTGTCCTGGCTGCCATGCAGTAACAGCACATATATAGGTCATACAGTCTCTTTTAAGAAAAGAAAAACACCACATTCCGTTCAGAAGATAAAAATTTATTTTACAATCATATAAAGCAGCTTTATTGAAGCATGATGCTGACCTGTCTTTTTTTTTTTCATATAAACATAGCAACAGGTACCTCTTATTTTTTTGCAAAAAAATCTGTGTATAAAATTATCATGGGCACATTGTGCTTAAAATGCAAAGTCTATACAGCGATCGGAAGGACCACCTCACCACAAGGGATCCGGTAAACAAAGTATTGCATATATTTGTGTGTACACATGCTGTATATATGCACACACACTCACAAACACATGGCATAGACCCATATGTTAAAGGTCAGAATGTCATAACACAACACATAGTTTGAACCCTCAAATAGCAGGGGGTATGGGAGAAGCCAGTTTTGTTTGTGGTGTCGCTCCCATACCCTGCTCTGTAATTCAGATCCATATACCCAGTCACTGGTAGAAAGTTTTTCCTTGGGGCTGTATAACAGGCTCAGGTTTGTCACCAGCAAATTCAACGAGTGACCAGGAGGAGCGTTCATATTGCACCAACCCACATGATTAGTTTTGTTCTGCTGTGTATTCATGATAAACATCACTCTAATTTGTTACAGGGAAAAAAGAAAGGTTAGTTTGGGGCATGAAATATTGTAGGACCACTCAGTTTAATATCTAGTAGACACATGGGCTTTTCAGGTGGTCGCTGAATGGGACAATCAAGACAAGAAAAGAGGCTTCTACTTGTGTAGGCAATAAGTACACTTTAAGTCTGAGGGTGGAGAGGTACCATAGACTTAGGTTGGCTGCTTTAGATCAAACATATCCTGACCACACAAGCTTCAATATCACAGCAGATACTGGTAAATTGTTATTACAGTCTGTGTGGCCAGAAAGCTGCCATGATGCCAAATTATAATCAGGTAAAATAGAATATAAATACATATTTATATACAGAGATCAGATTAGTATTAGGCCTGTTTGTAAATGTTGTCAGGTGATCTCTGCCCATGGGGACTTCGGAGGCAATGGGAAGGGGTGGTGCCTAATTAAAATGTAACGGAGATGTATTGGTGGGCACAGCAGGGTAAAGCGGAGGCAAAGAAGAGAGGGATATTTAATAGGACGACCCTGGTCCACAAGACTTAATAGAATTGGTGAGATTATAGAGTAGGTAACCGTTTTAAAACAAGAAACACTGTATATATGATGTATACATACACACGTGTGTACTCCACTTAAATTAAAAATACACATCCACATATTTTCGAGTACTCTGTCTTAATAATGCAGTTCTACTACCAAGCTTCTACTCACTGTAATTGGGTTGTCCACATAACCCACTTGTACCATTGGTCTCCACAACCCCTATAGAATGGATCTGCTTTTTACCTGTTGAATACGCTGACAAAGTGCCACTCTTTCCATTACTTGACGGAGACCAGATGTTTTTTAACCTGGTCTAAGGAAATAGGAGATTGGCTGTGAGATGGATGTTGGCCGCACACAGTGCAATATTACAGAATGTCTTGCCTTAAATCCAGCACAATACCCGGTGGTAATAGACCGAAACTGATCAGATTATCACAGAGCATGGTTGGAAGATGATGCTACTGGATGCGTGCATGGTCCTCTCCCGAGTGCACTAACCTGGCCCCGGTGTAAGACTAAAGTGATCCATCTGCCCAGCACAACTAGATCGTAGCTACGTTGACAACCTATGTGGGTTGTGCCGCTCGGCACGCAGTCTGTGTATAATCACCTGGCTATAAAATCTTCTATAGAACACCAGTCAGGTGCACACAACTATAATAAACAGTGGCATTTATGCAAAACCAGTGTCATACTTGTGTTCCCATAAAGCCACAAGAATTACAGATAATGACCATGCAGAAGTAAAAGAACCATTGGAGCCCAGGAGGAAAAGTCTTGACCACACTCAGTGCTCTGTAGGATGAAGCACACAGTACTTTGAGGGGACGCTACTTGTAAAGTCAGCAAGTACTACACACTACGGTTGGGTAGTGTTGACATCTTTATCACAGTGTTCAGCAGGCAACTGTGGGGTGGAAGCAGTGATTGCAAAAGGGTTATTCCCATAAATCTTTTTTTTAAAACAGAAATATTTGTGATACAGAATATAAGCAATTTCATTTATAAAATTATTCTGCTTTCTTCTGCTAGGTATAAAAAACTAAATATATTTTAAAACTGGATCTAAAGTGAATATTCTACTTGTTTAACAGAAACACGTTTAGCACCGTGTTAAGCAGAAGTTTACACTTTGGAGCAGAATCTTTGGAACCCCATAAGGGGTGGGAGTAAGTGGAGGAGAGACCTTGTATTGGGATTACTGTCATAACATATGGGGCGATAAAGTGCATTCAACAGGAATCTTAGTATTTTGCTAATATTAGTTGGCATATGGAAAAACAAGTTCATAGAGGGTATAGGAGCACTGCACGTATTAGTCTGTGATGTCACTGATAGATAACTAGTTAATCTGTATGATTGTCAACACAATATATAATATATACTGGGAATTCATTTAACCAACCACAGTCTCCGTTCACAGATAACATGGTTTTTTTCACTAGGGTTTTTATCCTAATGTCATTTTAAAAGTTGTTCCCTCCGCTTCTATGACATCATAAGGACAGAAGGCACAGAATGAAATTAGAAAGAAAATTCTAGTTTAAAACCAACCCTAACTTTAAAATCAGCTTTCAGCTTCCCAAAGACAAACTAATATTAAATAAAACACTAGTATGTTTAACACACATTATAGGGAGGCAATGCAATAAGTGACTCTCAAACTGTTGAAGCACAGTTCCCAGCTTACCAATTGCTACCTCAAGAGAATGCTGGGTGTTCAATAGCGGGTGGAGAGTCCCAAGTCACCACCACCTGTGAAGCATGAAGGAGACAGAAGGGAAAGAGCTGGACTTGGGCATCTGTTACACCGACAGCCTTTGGTTTCCGTCTGGTTTCCCTTCTAGTTATGCTTGGCCCTACCTCCTTTTAAATAGGACTTCCAACGGCGCACAAAGTCTCTAAATATTGGTGACCCGTCCATGCTAGCAAGTAGCTGTAGTTGATTAATGTGGGTAGTGTGATAGTCCCAGCGGGCAAGGTTAGGGGCAGTGCCTAGCATAAAGTGCCTCAAGTCATAAATGCTTCCAGAACCTGTGTCGTAAAGAGGCAGCATGGCGCGGAGTGAATCCATTCCTCGCTCATATAGCAGCCATGCCTCTTTGCCCTGCTTTTCTCCTGCTGTCTCTTTAAGATCATAGAGACCAAGCAGAGCATAAATGAAGCCATTGAGGACAAAGGAACTAGGTGTAGTAGGGTATTCTTCATACCAGTCATATTTGTTCATAAACACAGCTTTCACACCGTGCTTTTCTGAGGGCAATTTGAAGGGAAAAGTCGCTCTGACTGCAGAGTCCAGATATACTTGCTCTTTGGTGAGCAGGTAGGCACGGACCAGTGTAGAGATTGCCTGTCCTTGGGCCATGGCAGAGTACCATCCCGGTTCCAGAGCCTTAAACCCCTCCCCTAGCTTTCTGGTCACCATAATTGGCCAGCCACCCTTGGCATCCTGATTCCTCACCAGCCAATCACTGGCAGCAAAGAATGCAGCAGTGTGAGCAGTAGTTGAGATTGTGACATTATCCAAAAAACCACTGCCTCCTACCACAATACGGACAACCTTCTTCGGCATTATCTTAGTCTGACGCACAGCTTTTGTGTTCGATAGTCCCACTCCCTTCTTTAAATCAGTCAAGAGATCGCGGGTCAGTGTGCTCCAGGTGCTCCGGGGTCCAATCCCATAATAGACATCATGGTTATGGAAAGCGATGAGCTGTGTATTGGTCACGTAGTGTATAGTGAAGAGTTGGTTCTTGTCAGTGGTCTCCAGCACCACGGAGACACTGCCATTAGTCACAAACTTCAAGTCAAGAGACAAGATGAAGTCTCTGGTGTTACCCAACGTTAGCGAAGCGCCCTCAGAAGTTTCTGTCAGAAAAGTCAAAAGGAAACAAAGACTTTTAAGAGGAGAGAAAATTAATAAATACATATACAGGGCAAAGTATAAAATAATCACAACCCCTTCATTCTGATTGGCTGGCCCCACCTCCCACCTGCGATAGGCCCCTCCCCTCCCCTGTACTGATCTGCGTCTTAGATGCAATTTACAGATAGACTTGTGCTGCTGGCTGCAAGGGGGGAAGGGGGGGGGGGCATTGCCCTGGATCCGCCAATGTTAGGGCAATAAAACTTAAGAGGGGCATGAAGTAGAAACCCAAGTTGGTAAATAGTGCTATAAGGGTTAGGATTAAATGGCAGCTTTCTTGTGAAAGGAGGAGGGTATGGACGGCGGTACAGATACCCTTGATATTGCAGTAATAAGACACATTGCATGTAGTCTATAAGCGAGTGCATAATACAGATGCATGAAAAAAATTTCATGCAAAGTAAAAAAACAAAAAAAAGAAAAGAAAACAAGAAGTGACCAGTTATCTTCCCCTCCAGTCTCATCTATTGAGCCTTATAAAGAATGTTCTCACCACCATAGCCTCCACTGCTGCCTCTTTAACAAGCTTTTAACGTACTGGCGGCTCCGCTAATCAATACCCATTAGGATTAACGAGTCAATCACTTGAGGAGACAATGAAGTCACTTTTGTCATCACCTTCCAGATAAGCCCTTAGGGGATAATGTTGGAGGACAGGCTCCCCCCCACCACCTCCTTCTACTTCAGTAATTAATGCATGGTAGACTCATCACACAGCTGACAAATTGGGCTGTCAGTAACCAATCGGGGACCTGAATTCAACTCTGCCCCCAGGCAGGGAGCAGGGAAAATGTCAATGTATACAGAGAGCACTGGAGAAAAAAAAAACCCTCTTATAACGGAACTTTTCTCAGCCAAGTGCTGAATAAATTATACAATTCCCCGTTTCACAGTCCCACTACGTACATTTATACTGGACTCTGCGCATCTGCCCGGTGGCACAAGGCATTATGTGTTTGGGTCCTGCAGGGAAGCAGAACCTGGATCTGCCAGGACACATGTTCCGGCACAGTAATAATACTTCAGACTAGTTAACTACTTCATGGATTTCCTCCCATGTGCAGCTATAAGCACAGCTGTGTCTGGATAATATATCTTCTCGGTCCTTTCTACCTATTTTATCTACTGTGACATAGCTTACAATCATCCCCACCATCCTGATCGGGACAGCTTTGCCCCGATTGGTAGGAAAGTTGGGGGAAAGTCTCCACTGCTGCACAGCAGTCCAGGTGCCGTACGTACTTGTGCACACCACAATGAAACGTTTTGGAGAGGAGGACAGAATGAGGAAGCCTAGCACTTCAAAAGTGACAGACATGTCCCCATACCGCTGCCCGTAGCTCAATGCTATTGCAGTCACAGACAGATGACGGTAAAATAACCTAGTGAGCCCATTTTAAAGCCTAATTTATTTTTGCTTTTTATCCATTTCAGTTTATATTTACTTGTGTATGTTTTTTATATTCTTGTCATGTCTTAGGCTTGGAAATGATGGATGTGTGTGTTTCATAGTCTGCTATATAGCCGGTAGACTGGCTGTCTAAGCAGGGCCTTCATAAGAATTACTCTGGCAGACAAACATCTCTGTGCACCAGAGGAGCGGGTAAGCGAGTGAACCTTTGTAAAATCAATAAAACAATGGTGTAAAGTTTGAAACAAAACTGTATTTAACAAAAGCTGCAGATGACCATTCACACTCACCTGGCACCACAAAGTGTCTGACATGGCTGCCTCTTGCCTTATCATAAACGGTGTTTACAGATGCCCCCTTAGGCACAGTCCAGGTGCCCAGCACACCGTCCGTTCTCTCATCGGCCCTCTCGTACACCTCCACATGGGGGGTCTTCTCCGTTAAGTTCTTGCTGTAGTGACTCAGCCCATACTGGGCAATCTGGATTGGATAGAAGTATCCCTGTGGTCCCCACTGGGTGGATAATGGGACACCTGAGAGGAGGACAGATAAACACAGAGAATTTGTTAAGAAAATTTTGCCCCAATATCCAGCATTTACTTTTTGACAACAAATTGCAGTGACACAAAGATAAACCTAATGAGGGAACAGAGGATCATAGGTGGTGTGGGCATAGCCTGCAGATAATACTTCCCATTCTACAGACATCACTCACTGCCTGCACAGTAAGGTAAAAACCGCATGGTGCTCACTGGTTGGTGCTCTGCCAACCTAGCGTAGCAATCATCTGCTATCAGCTGTGTACAGCAGGTCCTGACATTTTTTGAAACAGCATTTTCATAAAGTAAACATGTTCTATAACATGGGCAGCACGGTGGCTCAGTGGTTAGCACTTCTGCCTTACAGCACTGGGGTCATGAGTTCAATTCCCGACCATGGCCTTATCTGTGTAGAGTTTGTATGTTCTCCCCGTGTTAGCGTGGGTTTCCTCTGGGTGCTCCGGTTTCCTCCCCCACTCCAAAAACATACTAGTAGGTTAATTGGTTGCTATCAAAATTGACTCTAGTCTGTGTGTCTGTCTGTCTGTGTGTGTATGTGTTAGGGGATTAAGACTGTAAGATCCAATGGGGTAGGGACTGATGCGAGTGAGTTCTTTGTACAGCGCTGTGGAATCAGTGGCGCTATATAAATAAATGGTGATGATGATGAATATGTATTTGTACACACACGTGGCCATTCCCAGGCCAACTGGAGCGGCAAGTACAGTATGAATGCACCAAATAAATAGGGCATCTGCTGGAGCCTGGTGCGTACAAGTCTGAGGGAATGTCAGTCCCACACTGCATATAAAATCACACCCACTTACCCTCTACTCCACTGATGCACTTCACCCGATCTCGGACTTCCACATTATAACCCTCAAAGGACATGAAGACCCCATCGGGATGGTACGGACCTCGCTGTGCGTACACTTTGGAGTAGCTGTGGGAGAATTCAAATCTTTCAAAGCCGTCATATTGAGCAATCTTTCCATACACCTCAAAGTACTTCTCCATCCAGGAGAAAGGCATGTACACCTCATTCCCCTCTCTCCGGCAACGCACGCTCTGATCGTCATTGATCACACAGTCCATCTCCTCATACTTCTGTCCTGTTCCCTTGCTGCCCACCAGAGGTGGAGCCTTCTGCTGCTCCTGGGGGGAAGCTTCCTCCGATCTGGGCTGGCCATGGGGTGCATTGGTCTCCGACGCTGCCGCCCTCTTCTCCACGCTGTCAACTCGCAGGGCCGCTTCTGGTCCCCATGGCAGGGTACTGATGTGTTCATTAGAGGCACATTTGTTCCACAGCAACACTGTCACCAGGGTGAAGAGTAAGCAGATGAAGATTAGCGTCTTATAGTTGACCCGAGCTGCCAAGCAACGCATGTTCAGACCATACCTTTAGGAGAAACAAAATAGGAATTAAGTACTAGTCTTTGTATGCGAAAGTATAACAGAAGGCAAACCTGAATTACAAGTTAGATTATACATATTACTATAATCATACATACTCATAAATGTGTAAGTTTCTGCTAATGTGTGGGCCATTTATTTGAAGACTGTAGATCATTGGGGTAATCCACAAAAATATGACTCTTGCAATAAGTAATGTAAAAATCAGCATTTACTGGTATTTAAATATATTCCTTTGGCAAACCCGCTATTTATCCACATTTCCCCCATGTACTCCATTTGTGACGGAACCCTCTGTAGATTGTATCACACTCAGCTGGGAGAAGAGAATCATCCGTGAGAACTGAGTGGGAGACTCAAACTCCCACACAGTGTGTAACCAAAGAACATGGCTAATATGAACCAAAAGGGTATATGGGGTAATTAGCAGGGGATGGACAAAATGGTACAATCCTTTTAAAATACTGTAGTAACAGCTGTCCTCAAATGTAAAAGGGTTTTCAGATAAGTATATGTAAAATCAGCAAGAGAAACATATTTGATGTGGTTGCAAAACATCTCGGTAAATAGCAGGAGAATTACATTCAGCCACATTTGTAGATTTTAAAAGCATGCCGTTAAATAATGTATATTACATAATAAAAAGAAAATGGTAAGCCTTCCCCACAGAGTACTGCAAGCTAAAGGTTGTGCTGAGAAATCTGTAAAATTATAAAGTTAAGCCAATAGATGCAGCAACAGCTGACTAAATGCCCCATGTCAGTAGCAGGATTACTGGCCAGAGGCGATAAGACAGCCGAGAGCTGTGTCTATTAAATCAGCCTCTCACAGGGTTGTCAGCACAATACACATCATCCATCCCAATCCGTCGGCGTACACACCTGTTCACGTATCCCTGCCTCAGTAAACACAGCTCAGCACACAATCTACACATCTATACAAATCCTGCCTCCCTCATACTCATTCCTAATCTGTCCGACTCATATGAGGTGCAGATCTATACAGCCACACAGCACGTGCATATATACATATATATCACTAGACCAATAGCCTTCATATCTATACAGAACATTCCTCATATAAACAACGCAGCTTGCATACTCAGCAGTTTATATAGTGCCACCAAATTACACAGAATAGTGAGTTCCTTACAGAGTAAACTCAAATCAACTGCACACTAGGGCCCATTTTTTTTTAATCACACAGTCCACACAGATAGTGCCCAGATTATAATGAACTCCTAGCTCCAGCAATGCTGACAACTGTGCCACTGATTATATAATCTGTTATATACACAGTCCTGCACCCCTAACATATACTGCAGGGCTACACATTCTCTATCTCCATATAGTGAGCATCCACTTAGCCTTACATACATTACATACTGTATACAGAATGTTGGTATTGTATACCGTTCCTTACATACATACACTGTATACAGAATCTTGGTATTGTATACTGTTCCTTACATAGGCTGCACACAGCTTCATATCCCCTCATGCACAGATCAAGGAACAGCTCACATACCCTGTGGACACAAACCCTCCACCCACTCACCACATAACAGTACTTACTTCCTGCTACCACGACCTGAAGACAAGGAAGGTTTGCTATAAATCCTGAGCCCACACACAGTGCTGGCTGCCACTTCCCTCCATGCAATTCTAATCTGAGAGTGGGAGAAAGAGCGACGTTCCACTGTGAAATGTGAATACAAATGCAAACTAATTGGTCTCAACCCTAATTGAATTCAGATCAGTGTGCAGCCCACAGACTGCAGGGAACTCCCCGACAACTGGCTGTAACCCAGCCTCCTGCCATGTAACCAGTGCAGCCAGAGCTGGGCTGGTATACCCAGGCAGCACAGGTGACACAAGGACAAGTGCTGCCACGCTATATATCATGGTTTTAAATAGAACACAAAGAAATATAAAAAGTTTTTTTGTCACAGAACACAAAAGTTAAAGCAGCTGTGTTGCGAAATCAATAAGATAAATATCAGGGCCATAAATCATGGAATACACCTGGATAACATTAATTTTACTTCAGACTGACCCCTCAAAAAAAGCTGTGGTCCAGTTACATACAGGAGAATGGTGCCCGGTTAGATGCCAGCTTGCAGTATACTCCTCCTTTACCTACCAATGGCCTGTTCCTGCTACAGCAATAAGCTAGATGATGCAAGGCAGAGCAATACCTTGCAATTAGAGCACACTGACAAGGAGTAACAAGCACACTTGGGAGAACACGCATGTAAAACATTCTGCAAGTCCGTTCTCTCTAATATGTTCTCCTTCCCGGGTGAACAGTAACTATGATGCTATGTTGAAGTCACCACAGTTAAACAGGTAATCTGCACTTATACCGAGCTGAGCGTGTACATTTCAGATCATCCTCTGGACCTACTTTCTTACCACATGACTGATGCACCTGAAACATCCCATTGAGGAAAGCTATAGAAGTGGATATAAACGGTATA
Organism: Mixophyes fleayi; assembly: GCF_038048845.1. NCBI lineage: Eukaryota > Metazoa > Chordata > Amphibia > Anura > Limnodynastidae > Mixophyes > Mixophyes fleayi. Next base: position 79,369,015 of record NC_134405.1, read on the forward strand.
AACCATCCCTACACATCCAGCTATGCCCCAGTCTTTGTGGTAGACGTGTTGCTAAGGTGACTGGCATTGCTCAGGTGCCGGGGGATAAACACACTGATGTACTGCAGGCATCCGCAGGTCCCCAGGAGATTCCTGCAGCTCTCACAGTGGGGGGGACACACATAATCAGCAGGCATGACACTTGTTACAATCACACAGCATGGATAATGATGAGCACTACAGATCCGGGCATACTAGTCACCGCTCACGTCTGGAGTCCATAAGGAGAGCACAAATGTGAACTATCTTAAAAAGGACTTCAAACATTAATGAGTGTTTCACAGGGCCAAAGTGCGTAACACAAGCATCAGATCGGTAGGGAATCAAAATTATAATACAACTAACTGGATTCAGGATTGTATTACTCCTACAACACAGTCTATACCTCTAAAACACTTGGCTGAAAACGTTTGATAACAATGAGTGACTTTCCAAAAAGAAACCCCCCAAAAAAACAAAACCCCAAACACTTATCCAGTTTAGTTCAACAAAACTATTGAAATTAGCACAGGTGGGTGTTTAAAATTACATCACTGACAGAATGTTAAAAATGTTTTAATCTCATTTTTTTTATACCAAAGACTTATGTTCGCAAAATCAGGAGTTATACGGCTAAAACACATTTTTTAGTCCATAGAGCTTTTAGATTGAAGTCTACTTCAACTACATCCATTTATAGAATGTGCTGCTGTAGAATATAAATTACTTACCCATAATTTACTCTGCACTCACGTGTTATCACGCCCCCCTCCCTTACCTCCCTCCAAATCTGTTACTTCTCTTTCCTTAGCATAGAGAGACACTGGGATGGGGAGGGGTAAGACAGTAAATGACAGGAAGGAGAACAGGATATATGCAATTTGCTAAAGAAAGAAGTCTACAAATAAATACATTTTCATCAACATTTATTTATATAGCGCCAGCAAATTTTGTAGCACTTTACAATTGGGGATAAACGGTTATAAACAATACTGGGTAATACAGAGAGGTAAGAAGGCCCGGCTCACAGGCTTATGATCTACGGGACAATAGGAGTTGGATACATGAGGTTAAGTCTATATATTTCATTTCTGACCAGCCAGAGAGCAATGTAGAAATGTGTATGATGTGAATAATAGACACCATAGGAATGGATGGTTGTACCGAAAGACATGTGGGAGCTGGTTGGAGAATAGAGGCAAAGTGATGGGGGCAGGACGGAGGGCCCTCAGTTAAGGCTTTGATAGTATAGTTTATGAGACGACAGAACCCAGATGAAAGAAACAAGACACGGTCAAGATGAAAAGAAACCATATCATATACTGTGATCAGCCTACTGGGGTTCGCCAGGCAGACTAAACAAATCACAAAACAATAAAGCAGGACGTGCTTGAAAATGTGTAATATAATCATTTCAATAGTCCAAAAATGTAAGACAAAAAAAAAACCCCCAAAAAAAGTAACCAATTCTACATAAAAATATAGTTTCAGAGAAGAGAAACTAAAAAAAAAAAAAAAAACCCAAAACACCTCAGAATTCAGGAATTCAGCACATACATTACACATAAAACAGAACAGAAGGGACCTAAATGAGATTTTCTTTAACTTCTCTGAAAACAATAAATTCTCCACCCTACAATTTCAGTTAAATGGAGATTCAGATTCGGCTGAAACAGAATCTTTCCCAAAAACCCTTCCAACCGGCGCATCCCTATTTTACACCAATTCACTTTTGCCAAAATCCTATTTAAAAAACAAACTAAACAAAAAACACACCCCATTCCATCTTCCAAGTCTTTCTGTGTCTGGGGAAGAATGTGTCTCTGCAGAGAACAAGGCATCCATATTTATACATTCCCTTCCTCCCGACACATTGTAAATAATATTCCTGAGCTAAATGTAAAATAATCACTCTGCAGACAAATTTACACCCCGTTGTTAATCTAATGAGCATCTATCAGAAAATCAGAGCTAAAAGTGACAAGCGCTGTGCATCCAGCCATTAATCTCACACAGAACAACATTAGTACTGCACAGGGGGAGAACGACTCTTTAAATCACTCGCCAAAATGGGGCATATTGATCTCCAGTAAAGTAAGCCTATTGACAAAGCAGTTTCGAGCAGCCTGTGAAATTCCAGAAGAATGATTTAAATTGCATTGTCTCTGGAAGTTTAGCCGAAACGGAGAGACGTATACTGTAACCGTGTCCGGCTACAGACTGCTCAGGAGGGCAAAGTTATAGGATCAGCAGCAAACATGTCCAATAATGACACAGCAGATACACTATTGACAATTCGCAAACACAATAAGTCACTTATTTCCAGTAATAGGATACATATGCCCGTAGGGACACAAATCTTCTTTTGCAAAGGATCATAATATTCTCAATATAATCATAAATTGCACAAATCTAAATGTACAATAACTGCAGGTTTAAAACAAAACTATATACACAATAGCAGGCTGCTAGACGGTATGGTGTTGTACCTTTACAATATAGAGATAACAAAATCACATGAATCATGTATAGGATATCTTCTGCAGCATATAACCCCCACCCCAACAAACAGATAATGAAAGAAAAAGCTATAGTAGTGTCTGCCGATTGAGAACAGGGATACACTGATAATTTGCAATGTATTGACTTAACAGGGTGACTGCTTTAAATAAACATACTCTGTGAATTACCAGACATGTTGTGTGGCAGACAGTAGGAAACATAAGAAAAGTTGGGAGATTATGAAGTAAACAGAGGTGGCTTATGGTCAATGAAACATAAGGGAACACTGATTTATCACAAGGATTTGAAAAGGTATAAAGGTGGGTTGGATTTATTAAAGGGCCAGAACCATTTGCACACTGCAAATCAGGATTAAATGAACAGGTGCAATCAAATATGGATTTTCATTTTCCACTGTATTGTTTTTAATGCTAGCATTAAAACAACCAGGTTTAACAAGAGCTGATGTAAACCTGTAATTAAGAAAAAAAAAAAAAAGTGTCTTTGTTAATCCTAATACCACGCATGTGATCGAGCTCCTTGTCAGACCACCAAAAGGTCAGATCTCTATCAAATGTGTCCATACACTGATCCACCAGATGTGGCTATTGTAACCACCCATCCTGACAGACATCTGATCAGACTGTCATTAGGATCAGCATTTGTGGCCAATTAGGTCCAAAACCAAAGGGACAGAAATCCTTGGCAGCTCTCTATAATTAAACTCTAGAGATTCCTACAATTCAATATAATGTAAAGAGGGAGGGAGAAAATACAATATATCCAGAAAGCACTAATGGACACTCACAGTTCAGGCAGCACCATTTTCATGAGCACTCCTTGGACAAAATGGCTGCCTACTATCTTTAATCTCTAGTTTCATCATAGTCATCCCAACGGCACACAATCTCTTCACATAACAAAACACTCCTTGTCCGGAAGATGCTTTGTTCAAAATCAAATATGTATTTTACCCCCTAGGAAACCTAAATAGTAATACTATTCCTAATGGTAATTAATGTTTACAGTAACCAGGCAGAGCAGCCATGTAATCATTATCCAGAGCTGTCTGTACAACACACATGAATAACTACATCAGTATCACACTAATGCCCTCACAACACACCCTGACCCCATTCTAATGTAGAGCATGTGACTTGTCCTACAGAATGCAGAGAGTGCATTACACAATAACTCAACACAGCGCTTGGGAATCTCTCCCAACTTCACCCAAACCATCCAAAATGTAAAACTTTACCAGTTGGCAAAGTTGCAGCAGCTAATTTTACTCCAGGCCCAACCCAATCCACGCGGCTTATCAGCAGCAGCCACCTTCTGTACACAGAGAAGCTGGAGCCAGTCTGTAACCTACTCACTGCTCTGCAGCTTGTGCTTCCCAGCATTAGAGGAGAAAGCAGCAAATCTGGCTGACCGTTCAATAACTCCATAGGGAATACACACACAAGGCTACTATGTATAACTGGGTGCTGTGCTGAGACAAAGGGAAGGTAGCCCCAGTCCTATAAGTGCTATCCAGAAACATTTCATAGGTGTTCTTAGTTAGGGTAGCTGTCCGCTAGGTGCTACCATCTTACCTACAGACAGATGCAACAGATATAGTTACAGTATGTTCCCTACTATAGAAATTGTTAGTGTAGGTACAAATTTGATCTCAACTTATTGCGATAGACGGGCATTCACAAATGTGCACTAAGAATTGTGTGTTTATTTCTGATATTATACTGTAAATTAATTTCACGGAATGCAACACAAATGATTGTTACTGAGATTACTATGTCTTTCATGTCTACACTGTGGTCCTGCATTCTTGTCCTGTATTATGAAATGTCAGTGATGCAGCTTTTCATACATTTGACAAACTGTAGGAGTATACCTCAAAAACACACTTAAAAGAAGAGATACTAAAATGACAATTTCCTTGTATTTGGTGCTCACACATCTAGCGAGATGCACCAGACCCATCATTTTAACTATAATGTGTAGCATGTATCGCTCATCTCATACGTGTAGAAGTGCACACGTCTCACTGCTGACTACATCCTATGTAGCTACATACACCAGACTGCCTGCAAGCTGTGCAGACTGGGTGATGCTCATGTCTCCAAAAATCTGCAGTTCCTCACATCCAGCTTGTTACACCCAATTCTCTCCAAGATCTTAGGAGAAGTTCATATGGAAATTATTAGTGACTGATCGTGAAATGAGGCATTAACATTTATGTTTATTAGCATATTCTGACTTGATAAAGCCAGTTGCTTGAATCTTTGTATGAATTTGTTTAGCAAACAAAAAGATAAATATCTAGCAAAACGACAAAGTGAGGGCTAAAATCTCATATTGCATTTTCTGATAGCTATGTAAAAACACCAACAAATCTTCCCTCAGATGCTGAGTTTCTATAACGAAAAAGACATTAACAAATTATACATTCACAACAGTAAACGCTTTGAAGTCCAAAACAGACCAAGCCTAATACAACATACAGCACCTGGAGAGTGGCCATATTAAGGTACAGAACAACAAGGTCAGCCATACCGAGCCTGAGAAGTAAGCACAGAAGGGCTATAGGATTACTTGGCACGTAACCTCCCCATTACCTCCATTCTCTCGTGTGTGTCCTTGTTGGCCGACAGACTTCCAATTGGAATGGAGCCCTAATGAAGACCATATTTTCCTCTCTGTATAATCACACATGCTCTCAACGCCTCAAGATGAATTTAATAAACAAAGGCAGCTTTAATAATTCAGGCTCTCACCCACAGCAGCCGACGCGCCTGTCAGAATCACTCTGTGGAGTAGGCGGTAAATTCCCTCCGCTTCTCACAGGCTTTGCATGTGTTTATAAAGGACCTGGCTGCTGAACACAATCTGCAGCATACTGTGAATGTAGAAACTTTGTAAACACACATCAGGAGAGCAGTATTAATACCAGGAATGTTACAGGTAATACCTGTATCCTACCTACATGTTTCCTGTAAATAGAGCAACTTAATATGTGTGGTCTATGTGCAGATAACCCAAGTCTAGCAGATAACATCAGTATAATCTTCCCAGTAACACAGCACGATCTCCAGGTGCCTTGCTGCCAGCAAGATCACTACAGGACTAGAGGATGAGAAGGGGACATTTGATGGTTAGGATGCCAAGTGTCATCAGAAGCCAATGATTAATGAGCTTGTTAAGCACCTAATAGATGCACATCCATTCAGAGATATTTACATAATAGATTTTACTGATGAGCATGATAGAATAACTTTGTATAATGAGTGGTGTCAGAAGTTATTAGAGACCAGCCTGCCCATCACCGGTATAAGTGATACAGACACATTATATGCCATGTACTCCACATAAAACAGAAGTGTCATCATGGAACCATATTAGGCAAGTTTGTGAATGAGCCATACATGGCATCCACGTGGTTACTTTTTTGTTTGTTTTATATGAAGGTGATAAGAGTATGAACATTGTTGTTTAAATTGAAAATATTTTGAAAACTGGTAGGTGTTATTTAATTATACAATAATGCAATAAGGACCTGTGGAACACCTGTCTATTACCTTGTGTGTGTGTGATTACTTGTCATCTCTGGGGTCTCCATTATTATTATTACCCCAGGGAGGCTGGCGAGGAAGGGTCACTCTGCTTGTCATTTGGGAAGATAACAGTGTAGATGATTTTAAGAGACTTTGTGAAAGTTAAAGTTTTTCCCTACAGTATGAGGCGTCATGCACACATATGCACTGGGAATATTGGTAAAAAAAAAAAAAAACACAACAAAAAACGCAAGATGATGCACACTTTAAATGAATTTTAAGGTGTTTTCTGTGTGCTTTTACCACTACAATTTTACTGTTCGTGCATGTTAATGTATATATAGGCCATGCTGTGTTCTAAAACTTTTTTAATGTGTTAAAATTTTAGAATGTAACGGTGGGAACGAGCCTATAGGAAACGACTATCAGTTTTAAAACGCTTTTCAGGTGCTAGTTAGTATTTGAAAAGCGCATTAATAGTGCAGAGCTGTGGCAGAGCCCTGACAGTGCTTTGCATAAAGCCAGACAGCTTTAACCACTGTGGTGTTAAATAGACTAAATCTGCCCTATCGCCACCATTTGTTTCCCTGCAAATAACCAACCTATCTCAAGTGTGAAACATGTATTATGTGAAGTGTGAGAAGTGCCTATAATCCCAGCAACAAGCAGACCATCTACAGTGGTGCAAATTAACATTCTGTATGGTCATGAGGATTTTATCACTGCCCTGAATCGCAGGATATCCTAATGAATGGCTTGTTGTAAACCATCCATGTAATCTATTGGCCACACAAATACAGCTTCAGTGCTGGAGAGCCCACAGGTCGCCTCAGTAGCCTGCAGCACAACCTGGGCCAGAAAGTATCTAAAGCTGCAATGGTCAACAAGACGTGCAATATGGATTATATTGATACCTTAGTCACCTGCTATCATGAGATCACTGTATCAGAAATATATGCTCAGGATTGTGAAGCAGAATGTTAACGCACCTACTGCTAATACTGGTTAATGAGTAGCACGGTGGCAACGTGGTAAGCAGTAATGCCTTAAAACACACAGGGTCATGAGTTCAATTCCCGACCATGGCCTTATCTGTGAGGAGCTTGTATGTTCTCCCTGTGTTTGTGTGGGTTTCCTCCGGGTGCTCTGGTTTCCTCCCACACTCCCAAAAAAAACATACTGGTAGGTTAATTGGCTGCTAACAAATTGACCCTAGTGTGTGTGTGTGTTAGGGAATTTAGACTGTAAGCCCCAATGGGGCAGGGACTGATGTGAGTGTGTTCTCTGTACAGCGCTGCGGAATTAGTGGCGCTATATAAATAAATGGTGATGATGAATGAGTAAGTCACCTCCATCGTGCCAAAAAATAAGCTATGTCAATATAATAACTTGGTACTACAAGTTAAAGTCCAGGGGCTGAGTGGTTAATGAACATTGCCCTTGGGGGCTACAGTTTAGTCTCAATGGCCACATTAAGAGAACTTAATAGGTCACTTATGTTTATCAGTAAACCGGTACACAGCTTTGGTAAGGACTAAATGAAGGACATGAAATTAACACTAAGGGCTAGATTTACTAAGCTGCGGGTTTGAAAAAGTGGAGATGTTGCCTATAGCAACCAATCAGATTTTAGCTTTCATTTATTCAGTACCTTCTACAAAATGACAGCTAGAATCTAATTGGTTGCTATAGGCAACATCCCCACTTTTTCAAACCCGCAGCTTAGTAAATCTAGCCCTAAATGATTTCACCTATAGCTTGTGGTTATTGCATTACTTTACATAACACATCTCAGCTAATGTGCGTGAAAAAATAATCAACATATGAATGTTATTTTGACACAAATTACAAATTTGCTCAACTCTCCTCAAATAACCTACATCCAACATGTACTGTTGCCTTCTGAAAATACACAGATACAAGTGAAGAGGACTCAGAGTCCATTTCTCTGAGTACACAGGGCCATTTGGAGAAATTAATCACTGTACTAACATCCGAGTGCAGAGAACTACATGTGAGAGAATCACATAAGGAAAATGTGCCCTCTGGCTGTGTCTGTCATCACCAAGCGATAGCGGCTGTGTGGTAAGATAGATGCTTAATCTGCTCAGAGCGAGTGACTTGTGGCAAAGCATTATCCTCTCCTCCATACAGCAGCTCATAGGATACAGATCTTTACACAGATATACAGTAAGAGAACCAGTAGCTGCATGCACTACACATACACACCCTTAAATATAAGCCTGAAAACAGAGGGGACGGTGGGTTTGAACCTCGGCCTGTGTCAGAAATTACAGTAACATGTTTCATGTTATCTATGTGTTAGTCTAAGTGCTCACTTAGGGATATATTTACTAAATTGCTGGTTTGAAAGAGTGGAGATGTTGCCTATAGCAACCAGATTCTAGTTCTTTATTTAGTACATTCTACAAAATGACAGCTAGAATCTGATTGGTTGCTATAAGCAACATCTCCACTTTTTCAAACCCGCAGTTTAGTAAATATATTTCCTAGAGTCTTCAACTAAATCCCAAGCGTCTGACTGTATAAAAGGAGCAGGCGTGCCAGTCTCTAGCATTTCAGGGGAACATACAATGGAAGGGACACATTCCCAAACATTTGCACAAATGGAAAATCAGATTTTGAGGCACATATGGTGTGCAGACATTTGGATTATCTAAACACATCAATTTTGGCTATACAAATACACACAGGCATCCAAATTTACGAAAAGGCAGTGGATTAGGATTATAACCTGTCCATATGTATGTACCGAGTTCTAAAGTGATCCTATTCAGGCAAACCACACATACTTATAAGGCCACATACTGATGACTCAAGAAGAGGGAAGGGGAGGAAGGAAGGGAGGGGGGGGGGGGTAGTCAATTCTTGCACAGCTTTATTACATTATGCAGTTTGAAGTTCATCTGATCTGTCGATGGCTTGCAACGAAGCAAGGAATAGTTCTATATACTCTGCCTGAACCTCTATACCAGCCCCCTTCTCCTCCCCTCTCAAACACTTCAAAAAAATAAATCCGCAGGAGTAAAAATGCCCTAACAGTGCAAATTTACAGATTACAGAATTTTAGAAGCTTTACTGAAAATATCCCATTTATCCCCACATGACACGCTCTGGCATTCTCAATTATCCAGCCCAGCTATATACACACACGCTTCTGCCTGAGACGAGAATAGGTCAGCGGGATGATGTCTTGTACCCTGCAACATCTTACATCTAGACTGCTACGCAGGGGTTATCAAAATCCTTCTTCCACCTTCTCCAAATATTTAGACAGCTTATAGACCGCAATACCGATGTCACTAAACAGGAGGCTCGCAAGACTCTGGAGAAACAACATTATGTAATCAAAACAAAATAAGGGCACAAACACCCAGCCTGCCAGACTGCTCTGGAACATTAAATATTTAAGGATTAAAACGCAGTCTCCAGACACTCCACTCTAAAGGTTTAAATATTAAAGCCATTTTTCAAGCTTGCCTCACTAATGTATTCCGCTTTTCCGTTTAGCTTCTCACGTCGACAGAATTTTTTTTTGCCTGGTAAGAGGAGGAGTTAGACAAATGTAGATTTACTCCCCACGTGAGTGTCCCCATGTATCCAGATGATAAAGTCTATGGGCACAGAGGACTAGTTCAGGGTCTTTAAGCCCTTTATTACACTTGTTACAGACAAAGTGGAATATGCAGGATAAATAAGAAAATCATAAACCAGTATATAAAAAAAATATAAGATCTGCAAATCTTGTATCCACAGCTCAATCTGAACATGCAGGTATTTAAAACATAGATTTGCATCATCAACAATAACAAACACCAATATCCCACAAAATTCCATTTGCCCAAAAGCATTGGTAATTATTAAACCCCTCACATCTCTTATTAATCCCTTTTATATAATCTCTATTACTACACCATACCTAGGAACACTTCAAACACTCAAAGTGAGGCATTTCTGTAAAGGTCTTTCAATACATTATATCATCATCATCACCATTTATTTATATAGCGCCACTAATTCCGCAGCGCTGTACAGAAAACTCACTCACATCAGTCCCTGCCCCATTGGAGCTTACAGTCTAAACTCCCTGACACACACACACAGACAGTGAGCGGGCGAGAGAGAGACCAGGGTCAATTTTGATAGCAGCCAATTAACCTAGTAGTATGTTTTTATATCTATATATATCTCTTTTTTAGAAATGTGTACACACTCACAGCTTGTACAAATTAAAATAAAAACACATTGTGCTATAGATAACCAAGATGCTTAATTTCCAAGCCAGTATTGGATTGTGAAGTACGTTTTGCAGCCAGTTGATCAGTCTATCCATGCAGTCTACAGTAAAGGTGGGCAACGATATTAACAGGCGTTCAAATTCAGCCTTGGCAACGATTGTATTTTCCTCTTATACACTCTTTATAGTTGGTCCAATATCAGCAAGGTACATTCAGCAGAATAGCCGATGTCCACACGGGAATATTTTTCCACTATAGCTATAAGTTAAAGAAGGTTGGATATATTATCGTTGATTTGTAAGGTACCACAGTGCTCCCCAGCGCCAGTGGGGAAAACAGGGACATACATGGTAGACAGAATAAACACAGACATGAACACAAAGGGTAGGGAAGAAGGCACAGCTGAAACAATAAGTGTGTGGTCCAGAGTGGAGATTGGGACATTTGTGAAGGTATACTAGTGTGGGTAGTATAAGTGGGAGTAGGGTAAACTAATAAAAAGAGATGGGTTTTCAGAGAGTGTTCAAAGATTTAAAACCGGAGTAAAACCTTAGTCCATAAGTGGGTAACAACATGAGAAGCCTTGCATGAGGAGTGGGGTGTAGATACCAGAGGCTAGGTGCAGGTCAGAAGCTGATCTAAGAGGACAAGAGGGAGAGTATTTTGAGATGCAGATGGGGGTTGTTGTTGGGGGCTTTGTACGAAATAGTGAGCAATTTAAATGGTATTCTTGAGGGCTCAGGGAGCAAGTGTAGGGATTTACAAAGTGGGGTGGCAGATGTGAAGAGGCGCAAGAAGAAGATCAGTATTGCTGTGGCATTTAAACCGGATTGCCATGTGGATAGATGGGTGAGGGGATTGGTAGCTAGGAGGCTTCAGTACTCAAGGTCAGAGGATGAGCGGATGAATAAGAGTTTTCTTGGCATCTTGGGTAAGAAAAGGGCATATTCTGGCAATATTTCAGGGTGTAGGGTGACAGGACTGGGAGAGAGATTGGATGAGAGAAATAAATCAAAGGGCGGAGGCAAGTGGGTTATTGTGGAAAGACAGCTGGACATGGCAGGACAGTGTAGTCACCTCTTCTACGGCACTGGAGGCAGCCTCTGGATGAGCCCCTTGGCCAGGGCTCCTGTCTGTAAACATTAGAGCCTGTTCTTATCATTTAATGTGTCCAGACACATCTTCCATCATGGTGTACCACTGCTATTGCTGGAAACACCAGTCACAACATAATCTGGGTTTTCTATTTGAGCCAGAGCACATCTGGCCATGGTAACAGTAATATTAATCCACAGTTTTGAACCAACGTGCTAAACCAATTCTAATGGCTGCCGACGGGTGCATTGAAGTTGGGTCAGTGGGGAGACAGACTGGTGAAGCGGTTTGTTATGGGTACACCTGCATGTGTGTAACCGTGTTGTGTGGGCACAGTGTTGGCCCTACTTTCTATAATGGTTAATAAAACACATGGGACAAGTCATGCTGCAAACAATCTTATTTTTTAATTCAAAATATGGGGGAATCCTCACTGACTTTTTTTGGGATCAAATGGCCACCCCCCTCACACCCACCCCTCACACACAGACTTCCTCCCTTGCCCTATTTCTCCATCTCTCTCCTCATCCTTCATAGCATTTTACTGTCCATATATTTATTCAACATAAATTTTATAAAATAAATCGTGAACTTTCAATAACACTTTGCTACAGTAAAAGGATTCAACATCTATGCACTCCAACAGGGCAGTCAAACGAACGTCTAGAGAAAATAGGTAATGTTCCCAACTACTAAAGTAATCAGAACATTCTTTTAGGAAATTACAATTGGCTGGTATAAAAATAGATTTCTGAAGTTGCTGAAGGAAAACAACATAAGCAAACTAAATAAATGCACTCATTATGGTGTAGTATTATCAAATATGACAAACAAGCTTTTCTTAAAAGTTCTCACGGAAGCCAGAAAGGCTTCTTAGAATGCCAGCACCTAAACTACCGCCCATTAGACATTAATGTTTCATGCAAGGCTGACTCCCTGGAGAACTTCGAATGAAAAGATTGTTCATAGCAATCTGTAGATACAGCAGCCATGGTTTGTCCATCCTGGTAATTGGAACATTGCATTGAATGCTGTATTCATTGACTGTTGTACAGGGTGTCAGCCTTACAGAAGTGACAGGTACCAATGCTGGCAGGACAGAATGTTTATAACAACTGTTTTAGGATACACTTTAGTCTACTCACTGAATTCTAATGCCTGTAACTTGCAAGATCACTAAAAAAAATTATGTGGTTTTATATATAATATATATATATATATATTATACATTTCAATGATTTGCTACCCCATGGTTATGTATATATTAGATTATTTCCTGAACTTAATATTTTAATTTATGTTGCCTATTGTAGATCTACAAGACAAGTAACAATATGGAAGATGTAGACTCTACAGCTACCATTGTACTATTGTATGTATAGATTGTTACTTGACTTGTGTTACCCAGGTCTACAAACATATCAAAACACGCATCTAGGAACGACACCATCAACTCTTATTTGCAACATTTTTAATGCATCTTAACATGCAAAGCAAAAAAAATAAAAATAAAATAGATGTGTGAACAAGCACTAAAAGTTTCACAATTAAAAGCAAAATTTGTTAGCCCCTACAGGCAAGTGCTAGAGAGCAATTATGGCAAACACAATTCCCCAGTCTAAAGAAGTGAGAAGAATAAAAATCCCACATATATAAATTGCCCAAATACATTAGCGTTCCAGCAAAAAGCAAGAGCATAAAATATCACTTGGAATCAACATGTCCCAGAATGTCCCATCAATCAGAAAAATCAATATGAATTACAGGCCCCTACACTCTGCCAAAGAACAAACCGAGAGGTTTGTCTGAAATCAGCAATTAGTAGGAACATATCATTCAAGACAAACAGCAATGTCTGAAAGTACTGTGATTACTTTCCATTAGCGCTCAATAATTCTCTTCCCACCAGGTCTGACATTTCTGATCTACCTTGGGTTTCTGCATTATTCTTACTCCAAGAAACTTTTGGTTACACCAATCCTGGACAAATTTATATAAAGGCTAGGAAGGTAAGAACAAAAGTCAGCTGCTCACAATCTTTGAAGGAGAAATTTGTGGTGTGCCTATATAAGAGATTGTGGGTCTATTTATGACCAACTGCAGAACTGGCACGTACATTATCATCTCTTATAGATGTACCGGGGACATTTATCAAAAAAAAGTCACCGGATCTAATAAGAGGCTGTCCTGACGATGACTCGTTTTCATTTACTGCACATGTGCAACCATAAGGTGTTTTGTTAGACTACGGAGGGGAGAGCATGGAATCTGCAGGAACATTCTGGGATAGAACGGAGGAGAATTATGGGCACTGCAGTATTCTGCGATACTGCTTGTGTTAAATTACTAACATACTAAAATATGTGGAAACAGACATTTCCGTATGGTTCAAGACTTGATAAATAGGCCCCCAAGTTAAATGTATTACAGAGAATATACTGCATCATACAACCCTAATGACCTGAATAGTATGCCCAGCTATCCTGCATTAGAGCATCAATTTCCCGCAGGGTATACCAGCGTTATTATATCAGTGCTGCAACAATATTCTATAGCACCAGTGACTCCACATTCCAGCCTGGAAAAGTAAAACCTCAAAGTAAACTAGCAACTCCAAAGCTTCCTTAATTACAAATAAAAACAGTCAAGAACTGATTACATAAGTGATCACCAGTTTTGCCAAGACAGACCTAGATAATCCCTGATGCAATCAGTTGTCTTCAGAGGTTACACAATTAATTGTTTGGATTCCAATCTGGGGGCAATTAATGTTTCAATTAGTTTTAAGCTAAATACTCCTGTCTGTGAGGGGTCTTCTAGTTCAAAAGTTAAAAGAAGAAAACATGTCACAACTGTGTATTTCTGTACAACAGGCTTCCCTAAGCTTCCATGCAAGAGACCACTAAGAGGCCTACAGCTACTCCGACATAAGACACAATATTCTATGGTAGAGATGGGAGAGGCTGCCCATAAGACTATGCCGGACACTTCATCAATCTGAGCTTTATGTGAAGCTGGCAGAAAGAAAACCATTGTTAAAGAAAGCTCGCATGAAATCGTGCCTAATGTTTGCCCAAAAGCATGTGCGAGATACACATACCAAGTGGAGGAAGATTCAACGGTCTAATGCAGTGTTGGCTAACCTGTGACACTCCAGGTGTTGTGAAACTAGCCCAACTAGCCCAGAAAGTCCCAGCATGCTTTGCCAATATATAGCAGCCTATTGCTGGAAGGGTATGCTGGGACTTGTAGTTTCACAACACCTGGGATGTCACAGGTTAGCCAACACTGGTCTAATGAGACCAAGATGGAATATTTGACCTCTACGCTGAATAATAAGTTTGGCACAAACACGGAACGTCACCTCAAGAACATTATCCCCTAGCCATGAAGCACAGTGGTGGGAGCATAATTCTATGGGAGGGATGCTTCTCTGCTTATAAAACTGGACACAAGTTTAAATAGAGGGCAAAATGAATGAAGCAAGATATAGACAAATCCTGGAAGGAAAACTTAATGCAGTGTGCTAGAGACTTGGGGCTTGGTAGATTTATAGTCCTTCAGCCTAACTGCACTGAGCAAAAGTCACAATGAAATGGCTTAAAACAAAAAACATGTCCTAGAGTATGGTCTAGTCAAAGTCCAGACCTCGCTGCTACACAGAATCAATCCCCATCCAATCTGCTGTATATTCAGCAATATTTCACAATAGGAGCGAAAATTATAGGGTCCCGATGTACAAAACTGGTAGAGACTTACTCAGACCGATAATTACAGCTAAAGGTGGTTCTATCAAGTACTAAAACAAGAGGTGAGAATATTAATCTCAGGTATTTTGATTTTTCTTTATTTGTAACCAAAAATGTTAGAACTTCTTTATTAGACACTACATAATATTTTGGATCAGTGGTTACAATTCCAATTTCCAAACAAAACAATTTTAATGGCATAATGGAAGAAAGTAAAATGTGGAAAATGTCCAAAAGTTTGAATACTTTTTAAAGCCACCATAAACATTTCCAAAAGTGGATTTTCTGTTTAAGCCAAACTGCATCTAATTTCTATGTATCAAGCTATTTAGCTAGCTATATATCATAGATATACACTGGCTCCAAAGACAGAACTATGTACACTTTGATAAGCTGGCCACACCAGTCTGAAATTACCAGCTTCGTATAAAATTTATAGACCTGCGACTAATTGAATTGGCAGCATTACTGCCAGTTAAAGGAATAGGAAAAATATCTGCAGAAAAAAAAAAATACATTACATGGAAGTTAACACTTAACCATGAAGGTCCTGACTCAGGTCCACATGCAAATTGCTTTTCTAAAAAAAAAAAAAAAAAAAAGCACAGATATTTAATATATTTCCTACAGGTGTCCTCTCAAAAGAAAATTATTTGCATTCAGACATGATTTGCATGTAATTACATTCACTGGCATAAGGCTTGTTTCTGAGTATGCGCAGAGCTATTTCACGCTAAGGCTAGGTACACACTGGAGGTTATGCAACCAATTATCGGGCCAATCACTCCGATAAACGACTGCTGGATCCGATATCGCGTTAGTGTATATACTTGTACAATGAACGACAGTTGTTCCAAAGTGTCGACTGCCGTTTAAATTTGGTTGTTCGTATTGTTTGATAATCTCATGCCAATCATGTAGTGTGTATTGCACTTGTGATCACGATCTCCACAGAGTTTAGAGTCATCACCAACATTTAATTATATAGCGCCACTAATTCCGCAGCTCCGTACAGAGAACTCACTCACATCAGTCCCTGCCCCATTGGAGTTTACAGTCTAAATTTCTTAATACACACACAGGTCATGGGGGTAAATGTATCATACCCCGGTTTCTTCAACTCGCGGGAGTTCGGCGAGATCACAGCTAAAATTTAAAGCGGCGCTGCCTTGTAAAGTGCCGCTTTAAATTTTAGCTGTCATCTCGCCGAACTCCCGCGAGTTGAAGAAACCGGTGTATGATACATTTACCCCTTGGTCTTTTCAGCTGATGCCTTTAATGAACATGTCCTGGAGACTAAATGTAGAGAGGGCTATCGATGGAATAATTTATTTGTTCCTTGTAATACTGAATATTTTGTTTTAGAGTCACAGAAGCTAACGAAATTCGTTATGCATGTGGATCGCTATAGCAAGGTGATTAATCAGTGTGACATGAAGGAATGAATGCATAATGTGCTATCATTCGTTAAACGACTATAGGACCAGATGAATAGCAGAGAGCTGAAGGTAAATCGTGTGTAATGTGTATGCATTACTGGTCGGATCTTTAGTCGTAGGTACAATCCTTGAAGATAAGATTGGTCAGAAAATTCTCCAGTGTGTACCTAGCCTAAGATTTTCTGTGTATGGCCCAGAGGGGAAGCAAGGCCGCTATGCTGCAAAAGATAATTATTTTAAGTTATTTCATAATGTAGTAAATTAACTGATGTTAAAAGCTACACTGTAGATGTTTGTAAAGCCCAAGAGCAGCGGACATGTGGGAATGGTAGCAAAAAGTGGAGGATCATAAATGAAAAACAACGTATATGAAGTATTTAACCCTATGGTTAAGTATTTAGCAAATGGCTGGTTATGAGCAGACAGCATTATATTGCAGAATAAGCTAATGGTCTGTTACTTGCAAATGCATCTCTGCAGACAGGAAATTTATGATTAGAGTGGGGTACTAGGCAATCTCAAAAAAGTTTGGGACCCCTCCCATTGGTAGGAATGCCGATGGCATTTTCCCATGTGTTCTTACATGTTGCCTTGTGGCATTACTGTTTTTATGTATATATTTATTTTTTATGTTTCAGTAAAAATTGCATGTTTCACAATAGACCTACAGCCCCCGGGGAAGCACTATTACCCAGTCCTACAATGAGCCCCTCTTATTCTAAGAGCTATAAGAGGCAAACTCTAATACTCCAGGTACCTGGACTGTGTGCCGTAGTGGTTGGCTACCTCAAACTGGAAAGCTAGGTAGCTCGGAGTCCCATATTTGCCAAAAGTATAGTCAAGGGTTAAACTGGGAAGCAGACTATGGTATCGCCCTTTTCCAAGTGATTACACAACTTTGTGTGCAATATTTATGTCCACTGTACAGATCTGTTATCCAGATATAACGGCAGGGGGTACCAACAAAACCCTCCCCTGTTCTAGCCCAGAAGACACAGGGTATCCCGGAGGTGTTGATCAGTTGCTGGAGTTGCTCTACATTAACTCAGAAAGCACGGTTTACTGTTTGGCACGGGGAAAGAGGGGCATCAGTAGAACCAGTATTGTGAGCCCAATCAATTTATTTCAGAAGTACAGGTGAATTCTAGCACCACTAGATTAGTGTAGAACTAAAACTGTAGCCGGCATGTCAATTTGTACTGGATTAGGATCACTTAATGGTCAAGTTGTAGGACGAAGCCAAAGGTATTGTTTGATCCTATCATGACAAACCCATCATTTAGACAAAAATGTCTGAGTAGAAGGATATTACCCAAAAAAAACAGAAAATAACATGTCCGTGGGAAATACAGATTATAATACAATATTTTCAAATGCTATATTACTGAACGTTTAAGTGTATTTAATATGCTTAGTTCTGAGGCATTGTTTTGCTCTCATGTACTTTCTCCAAAGTTCTATGTCACAACACGTCAAGCTATAGGGCTTAACAGAGCTGTGACAGGTCCTGGTATTTACACTGCATGCAGATAGAGCAGGTAAACACCACTGCCCTGAGATGGAATAAGTTTTATCCTGAAATTCAAAATGTTTGGGATTTAAGGTTTCTGGATAAAGAGTTTTATCATAATTAGGAGCACCATACCTGAAATATACTAACTTATGTTTAAAAAGTACACACATTATCTTCTATAGAAGTGCACCTCACATTAACTGTGGGAGGGATCACGTATGTGTAACTAAAGAGCAGTTATAGTCTTATTTTTCTTTCTGGTTTTCAGACATCTCTGGATGGTGAGTTACCTGAAACGAGCTCTCATACATATACTACAGAGAAGGGAAAACATAATATAACCAAAACTACATTTTCTTTTTTTACTAATGAAATATTTGCAATATTTAAGTGTATTTCATCTTGCATTAATATTAAATATGTTTACATTTTCCTCCCTAGATTTCTTGTGAAGGCCTATACAAAATAGTAACTACAGCCACTGCATTTTGCTCTAAAAGCAAATGGCATAGGAATGGAGATTCTGCAGCAATTACTTAAATTTAACACGATTTATAAACTGCATATATAGTTCTCATCTCTTGTAGCCATCAGCATTCCACTGTTACATAAAAAAATGACAAGATTATTATCCAAATGACTGAGCTTTCTTTACGGATTGATGGTATTATCCTTATGAAGGGCAGATTACGGAAACCAGACTCTGGCAAATAAACACGGACTTGTGTCTGGATTGTGCTTTACATACCTTTAACCCATAGCAGGCCCCCTCTGCTGCTGAGAGGGCCGTTTACTGTATGAGGTCAATGATCAGCACAAGTTAAAGGGCTGGAAGCTACTGAACCTGTTACTAGTTGCACACTAGCTTACTGTTCTCTATACAGATGTATTCCCTTTGAACTAATACAAGCCAACATGTCAAGTCTCTCACTTCCAACAGTCAAGCACTGCATAATTATCTAGTCCAACTGAAAAATCTATTGTAGTACAACACGCAGAGGGAGAGTGATCACCCCAGCTTTATGCAACAATTGTACAGTTTCAGCTTTCATTTTCTCAAACATACAAGCACTTAACCTAATCCAGTCACCAAGACAGCTTCTCTTCACTTTCTGAGGTTAAATCTCACCATCTCTTGTCACAACAAGTCAAAGCCCTAACTGGTTTTGCTATCAGATTCCATATGTGATAACAAGCAAGATAACAAGTGAGGTTGAGTTCTATGATAAAGAGATTCACCTGCATAGAGTAATTCTCCAAAGTCTATGATCAGACAGTGCATATATAACAAGCTAAATATATGCCTGTAAAAATGTAGATTGGATAACAGGACATTCTTATCAGTCTTGGGAAAGGATGTGCTTATAATATAATCAGTGCTATAAGAATATATAATAATAGAAACCTGTCCCAAGCACATAAGTGTATAAGTGGTCCACTCTATCTAGAATAGTTTTGGACCCTTTGGCAGTCTGGTGAAGCCTTTGGACCTCTTCTCGTAGACCTCGTATCCATACATGTTACATATATGATAAGAAAACATCTGATTTATATTGTATGCACTGCCAATACCAAAGTGGTTTATTACCTACATTCACAAATGAAGGAAATTCTATTTTTAGTTAGAAGTTAGTGAAAGATATAATTTCCCCCATCTACATTCAATGACATCCCCTGAATTTATGGATCCCAGGTGAAGCACCCCTGATCCATAACAAGCTATTGTGAAGTATAAGAAGTAAAATGACAGCCTAAATATACATACTTATGGATATTATGCACAGCCAACATCACTGCCAAGTACAAGCAACAGGTTACCTCCAGGGATATGGAGGACAATTGTTACTGCAGTGCTCAGGGCCAACAACCCCCCACAACCTCCAAGGTCCCCCAGCACCCCCCGCTGTTGTGCGCCACAGCCAGGATCACAGCCCTGGGTCAGCTATAAGTACACGGATCAGCCAGGCGACCCGTCCTCTAGCAGTCGCTGCACCGCAGTGCACACTACATACCGGGAACACTGCACAACCCCGTGTAACGCGTCTCTCACACCGACACCGCACACTAAGCCGCTGCACACTGCCATAACACCGACACCGCATACACAGCCAGCGCACATTGCCATAACACCGACACCGCGCACACAGCCAGCGCACACTGCCATAACACCGACACCGCGGACACAGCCAGCGCACACTGCCATAACACAGACACCGCGCACACACTGCCATAACACAGACACCGCGCACACACTGCCATAACACCGACACAGCGCACACACTGCCATAACACCGACACAGCGCACACTGCCATAACACCGACACAGCGCACACTGCCATAACACCAACACCGCATACACAGCCATAACACACTGCCATAACACCGACACCGCATACACAGCCAGCGCACACTGCCATAACACCGCCACATACAGCCGCCGCGTCCCGGCTCCAGCAGCTGCAGGGAGATAGCACCATAACACTCCACCACAATCTACCCCAGTGACCGCTACTCCGAACAAACCTCCGTTCCGGGGCTGGTCTGCTCTCTGCGCCGGATTCGCCTCTGTCTATCGGGCCCACGGCTCCCAGATCCAGCCGCACTCCGCCCGGGAGAAAACAGGCACCCAATCAGCGAGCTGTCTGCCTGCCACAACGAGAACCATAGCCAATCAGCTTCAAAAGAGAGCCCGACTAGCAGCCAGTAGACTAGAAGCCTCGTCATTCACGTGGGTTTCTCACCTCCTTGAACAGCGAATCAGGAGGCGACAATGACACCTTCACGGGTAGGTGTGTACAAGTCCCGCCCCCTAAAGGAGCTAGATCTGTATCCAGAGTGAGTTTTGAAACGCAAAATTGGGCGTGAACTTTACTATCAAACGTCATCTCTGCCCCTTATTATTATTGGTCGGAGCTTGATAAACTGGCAGGCAAATGAAAAGGAGCGGTAGCCGGTGCTAGGCTGGAAGGCTGGAAGGCTGGAAGGCTCCTTACTGACTGCGGTGGTTTATACCTTGGTGATTAGTAACACAACATAGTGATATACGAGCTTTCGGGACAAATATGACTTTCTTTAGTTAAATATTTGCAGACATTTTATTTATACAGGGAAATGTTTAGAGAATATGTCATTTAACTGTGGACCCAAATTTTTATAGATACAAATTAAGTGCAAAACCCTTGCACAATTAAGCACTTTCTGAAAACCCACCTCTTCATTGGAGCCTACAATACTACCAGCTGACACTACCAAATCTGCCAGCTTTTTAACTTGGGAAATGGGAACAATGTGCGCAAAGGGCAGCGCATGCATAAGAAGGGAGTGTGGCCACTCTCCGCGGGGAGCCCCTGTCTCTTCTAAGAACACCCTTGGAATACCATGCGCACTAATGACAGGTGCACATGGCACCCATTCACTGCTGCTCTGCTAACTTTAAGGCTTGTGTCGAAGTCAAATAATTGGATGAAGTGAACCATTTTGATTAATATTGTTTTACCAATGCGATTGCGATCAGTGTACCACGTGTTATCACACCATCGCACGATAACACACACATACAGTTACACATACACTTGTAATTAGTTCATATTAAAAATAGTTCCAACACATTTATGACCAAATGTAGCAGAGTTTATGTTTAAATATTATAATGTTATATATACTTTAGTGAGATATAAGGTTCAGGCCACAGGAAACAGATCATGACTAGTATCATTCTAATCCCCTATTTATCCTAAGACGTCCGGGTCAATCACCTAAGGATCACGTATGCAAGATAAGGATTAAAGGGAATAAATCAGAATGGTATTGTGTGTGTAATATAAATAGACCAGTTTTAACCAGCTTTCGGTGGGAAGATTAGTATGCATCTTTTAGAGAGCTGACCCCCACCCTTGGAGGGCGTCGTTTGAACTGACCTATGAACTACACTAAACTGGAATGTCCTGGAGCCTGAACCTATGGAAACATGCCAAATCATCTGTATTGTTTTCACTGTATCACTAACTGTATATAAGCAGGGGCTCTGGGGCTAACAGTCTTCTGACCACAGACTTCAGGATTGAATGGCTGTATGCTGGATCCAGAGCGTCCGCGTATGTAATCGGCTGTACTTATTGAATTATTATTCTTTTGCTTGTGTTAATAAATCGCAGTGTGAGTTGGAACCACAACAATTGCAGCATACAATGTTTATTGGTAAGCGATAAAATATTTTTAATACCTGGTCGGATAAAACTGTCCCAAAGGGACAGCCTTCAAATGTGGACTGTAAATTGGGACAGTGGGGAGGTATGTGCTACTTATATTGGTATACCCACATCACTGTCCCAATCTGCACTCTGAGCCAATTGTCTTCGTTCTACCCTTTTTTCCCTAGATTGTAATTTGCTGTGGAATAAATCTGGGCACACACTACACTGTTTTCGTCCAATAATTGGCTCAAACAGCGGACATACGACCGCTCGTTCAAAAGTCGGGTCAGTGTGTGCAGTGACACGATTGTCGAAAGTCTGCCCAAATGGACGATTATCGCCTCATTTGGTTGGTCGTACCGTTTAATATTTTCGGCCCAATCTCGTTTCCGCTGTGCAGTGTGTATAAACTTCCGACTGATCCACAACAGTGAGTACGAAATTACAGTCATTGCTCACGACAACATGGCTGTAAAAAGTCGCTAAAGGGACGTCTACTCTTCACTTTATCGTCCTAAACAAGGCTAGTGTGTATGCAGTCCATGGACCGAGCGATCGGGCCATCGGTCGCATGTAAAAGCTCGGCATAAAAAGTTGGTCGAAATTTCTGTAGTGTGTACCCAACTTAAGTTGTACTATATTAATAGCTGATAATGATGATGATTCTTTCATGAGCAGGATTTATCTACCCTTTGTTTTATTTATGCAGTCATGTGCTCACTGCGTCTACCTGCCTCTTGGAAGAAGCATAACCCTTCAACACTATCTACTCTCATTAAGAAGATCTGAAATACATATGAGATGAAGCTAATGACCAGTATAATGGGGAACAGCTCATACTCCCTTTAACAAACCTAGGTGCTATGAGCACAATTCAACAATCTTCATCTCTCAACATTTTAGACCATCATTAACCTGGAGAGCTCACAAATCAACTTTGAGCAGACCTATCCAAGAGCTTAGTTGCTGACTTTCCCTCCACTAGTTTACATATTTAATTAGCTATGAAAACCTCCCTCTCACAAAGCAATCTATAAAAACCCTAATACGCTATCTACATAACTCCAAAATACCCAGATGTCCCGCAAATATCTCCTGGAACCGAGGGGGTCCTAGTGCCTGGAAACCCCCCTCCAAGCCTGGTGCCTTGTATAATTGAGGTGACTGAACCTGCTTGAAAAGGGAGAGCTGCGTGCACCTAACAGTAGTGCATGCAGCATTGCCCATGTATATTATAGGGATAGGAAGAGTTGGAGAGCAGCCAAGCACTGTCTAATATTATAGCAACGCCCCCATGCATGCTGGTCACACCCACTGGTGGCGTGGGGTGGAAACTCCCCTCTACAAATCCTGCATTTGCCCCTGGTTATCTAAGCTCACAAATACTAAATTATAATTATTACACATACTCAAACTCCCTTCTCCTCTTCCTTCCCTCCACTAACCTACCAACAGTAACCTTTCCCATACTAATTTTAGGATAGTACTTGGGAGGGAGAGATGAGCAGAAGGGTAGTATGAGTAGCAGAGGAGGAAAAGAGAAGCGTTCTATGGTGAGTGCAGAAGGATCAAGAAGAGCTGGGTTGAGGAGGGGACAGAGGAGGTTAGGCATATGAAGGGTACGTTTTCCTGAACAGGTGGATTTTGCGGAATTGTTTGAAGATTAGCAGGCTAGGGGATAGCATAGAATGTGAGAGATCGTTCCAGAGAAGGGGGGCAGCACAGGAGAAATCTTGTATGCGGGAATGAGACGTGGTAACCATAAGGGACGTGAGTCGGTTGTCGTTGGCAGATCGTAGAGGGCAAGAGGGAGACGTAAATAGCAGTGGAGTTAGAGAGGGTTTTGTAGATGAGGGAAAGGAGTTTAAAGAGGATTCTAAAGCAGAGGGGGAGACAGTGTAATGCTTGCTAGAGGGGAGGCAGATGTAGACCGGCGAGAGAGGAACATTAGCCACTAACCAGAGTAGGGATGAGGATTCCACAGGGAGAAAGTGGTTAGTCGGGATGCAGGCTAAAAAAACAGGGGCCTCTTGCCACCTTCTCCAGTATGCGTGGAGTCCTCATCCCCACCCTGGTTAGTGTCTTCAGCTTGAAACCTGTTACTGAAAGTTGCAGGGTAGGCTGGGCCTTGGAAGCTCCACCTTAAAGGAACACTGGTGTATGGGCATTCCCAGGGCTGTGTGATAGGGGCAACCGCACAGGGCGCAACACTGAAGGAGGGCGCAGTTTATAAACATTTTAGTTTTACTTGATTAAAATTGAGGGCTAGGGGGGCGGTATTTTTATTTTCCGCCCCAGGCACTAAAATTTTAAGTTACATCTCTGGGCATTCCCCTCCAGTGTACAATTTTTCTCTTACTAAAAAATATTGTGTGTACATCAGTCTTAGTCTTATGTTCATTAACTAATCTACCTTGAGAAGCATTACGGTACTTATCTAAACACAACATTACCATTACATGAATACCCTACTCCTCATCCAACAATTAATAGGGAAAACTATTTTATGGTTCAACAGATAAACCATACTTCCCTATTCTTCAAGAATGTCCAAGAGCCCCAGGAATTTCGTAGCATTCTCCCACCCTTCCGGATCCCCCATCAGCGACATTACACAGTGGGGCCGCGATGATGCAGATCTATACTTTAAAGCTTAAACTGAGATTGACAGCTCATTCAAGAGGAAAGTACCATTGGTTAGAGGGAGGTGAGTTGAGAAAAAAATTATCAATTAAGATGAACTTATTTTTCTTATGTGGGATGCCAGTAATTTCCAGTTACACCCTTGCAAGAAATGCAATCAGGCTGATAGTATCATTATATTAGAACAGCCTAGTTCTGCCATCCTTGGCCGCCAGGGTCAATCTAGGCCAGGGACCACAGGACCACGGAGGCATATGCCCTGGGGCTGGTTGTATATTAGCCTTCATGATTGTCTATGCCCTCCACCAGCCTACCTTGTTTTTTGAGGAGGGGTCAGAGGGCTGCTTCATGTGGGTGAAATGAGTATGTGCAGCGTGCTGATGACATCATCATAGGGAGCCACAGGCACTGGCACAGTCTCCTTCCCTCCACATGGATGAGCAGAGGCAGCCCTGTGACCCCTTTCTCCACCAGAGATGCTACAGATGCTGAGGACTTGACTAAATATATATGAGCTGTTCGAAGGATAACTCAATGCCCCACATTAAACTATAAACATCAGTGGATGATTGTGAAGAACACAAAAAATAATATTTAAAATTGTTTGTGTAAATCTGAATTGTTTGTTTTTTACATACAGTGGCAGAATAATTTTTTGCTGGAGTGTTGAGTTGCAATGAGTGTATTGTGGATTCTTCTAAGACCCAACAAGTTTAATTCCACCTCCCTCTATAAATGTGTTGTCATTCTGGAGAGAGGCAGCATGCAGCACGCACAGTGATATATATATATATAATAATTGCCTCCTCTCACATTGTGTTCTGCATAATGCAGCTCAGGGGCTGTGTGAGAAAATGATTCCTTTTTAAATAGTTTTGTTATAATGATTTGCAGAATCATTTGTTTGCTGCAGTGTGGGGCATAATGTGTAACTCCAAAAAAACATACTGGTAGGTTAATTGGCTGCTAACAAATTGACCCTAGTCTGTGTGTGCCTCTCTCTGTCTGTGTGTGTGTATGTTAGGGAATTTAGACTGTAAGCTCCAATGGGGCAGCGACTGATGTGAGTGAGTTCTCTGTACAGCGCTGCGGAATTAGTGGCGCTATATAAATAAATGATGATGATGAACAAGGGAAAGGTGGGGGTGGGAGGGTCATGGTATTCACATATCTCGCAAGTGTCCATAGTCAAGATACACAGCCAGGGACAATGGAGTCTAAAGGGATAATTGGGCATAATTCTATGCTGCTCTGCATTGGACGTACTGAACACTAGTGTGTTGCATTTGCAGGAAGATTGGAGAGGGAGGCGTTTGGAGGGCGATCTAGGCACTCCCCTCGGTGGCTTGGCTATTTCTTCTCTGGTGTGGCATGCACTGAGCCACCTGGGTGGACATTCCCCATCCCTGCTGGACCCCACCATGAAGTCACATATTGGTATAATCAATGTGGGTAGCATATATGATATCCAAGGTTCCCAAACTTTCTTGAAAATACCCTGATCATCAAATAAATTGTCACATACTTTTTCATTCATTATAATCCATGTAAATTTGACTTGTGCTAGATAGATGTTATAGCAGCACAATGATTTGGCCACTGCTAACTAAAAAGCCAGTAAGTAATTTCAATTTGTGACTATATTTGGGGTCAGTTCATTTAACAGAGATAAAGATTAACATGCGAGATTCATTTCATCATACAATATACACAGACCCAGAATCTATGACCTTTAGTCTGTGATAAAGGATCTCTCCTTGCACATCCTCTGAAGCACAGAGGTTGATGGGATAAGTGAGGCATAATGCTTCACTTATCCCATCAACTACCCTGTCAGTAGCTCTTAACCTGTTAGCTGCGCCCACACTCTTGGGCACAGGTTCCCTGCTGTGCTGACTTTCCCCCACCCTTCTTATTAGCTGTGCGCTGAACTACCTGAGTAATAGTGTTTCTTGTTTATTGTACCGTGATGTGTACCCTGTACTGTCCTGTTTGTTCCTGTATGATGCTGAGGACACTTTGTGGCGCCTTACAAAAAAAATAAATATTAATATTAATAATAATGCTTGAATAGCATATACCACCTCATAAGGACTTTATAATTTGCCCGCAGGAATGATCTATTAATGGAGCTCTTAATGGGATTATTGCAAATCTTAGACTAGTAATCTAATTCTATACCCCCACCTAGATCAGCCTTCTATATAGGAAGATGTGAGTAGGGGGAGATTAATAAACTTACCTTTACTAAGATGGCATTTAGTGCAGATTTGGTCAAATACAGTCCTTGTGGTCAGGTGTGCATGAACCAAAAGGATGTATTAGAAAAGAAAGCACATATCATGAATGATATTTTGCTTTGTGTAAAATGTACTAAGCCCTCTACCTGTTTGACAGATGCCACTTCTGTGCTGGCCACTTCACTAATCACATGAGTGGTCTCAGTCACATGACCGCTTTATGGTCACTAGTCAGGTTCCATGTTAGTATGGAGAAGAGATTGTTCTGTCACCAGAATTCTCTAAGAACTATTATATTAGCCAAAGTGACTCACAGGCAGAGTTCAGGGAGGGCTGTTTTAAATAAGGGGCGTGGATGTGCAATTATGAAATCTGACAGCAGCACCTATAATTAACCTTATTTACAATATTTTAGTTGAAAATGACACATTTTTATTTCTTTAAAAAAACCATCTATAATATAAATGCCTAGTGGCGTGTGTTAGTCTGTCTGTGTGTGTGTGTGTGTGTGTGTGTGGAAAAAATAAAACCAAGCTGCAGCGCCACCTGCTGGGCGGAGTTATACACTGACCTACTAAATTCTTAGTGTGTGTGGGGAAAAAAATTCAGAAAGGGCTGAAATTTGGTATACTAAGATGTTTTTAATTTGTTAATTTAATTTGTTAATTGTTAAAAGTGTTTATAAAGATTTTAAAAAAATATATATATATTTCTTGAAGGAGAAGTGACAGTTGGGAGTGGTTGGTGGTTGCCGGGGGTGACAGTGGGGAGTGGTTGGTGGTTGCCGGGGGTGACAGTGGGGAGTGGTTGGTGGTTGCCGGGGGTGACAGTGGGGAGTGGTTGGTGGTTGAGGCCTGGGCTATGGCCCAAATGCATGACAAGAACCTTTTTAACACCTTAAGTAGCTTGATTTGACTAGAATGCATGAGTATCATGCACGGGTTAACTTGTCTTTTTATAATAGCTACCCTTGAACAAGCTCATCCTGCTCATGGTGCGAAGCACGCCGTGTAATCTTCAGAGAGTAGCGCTTGTCTACTGTTCAGCAATGTGATGAGGCCAGACAGCATTAACTGCATGCAATTCCCTTATGGTAGCAGCCCCCCCCCCCACTCCCACAAATTGCTCTCCCTGGGACCGCCACAAATCTTAATCTGGCCCTAGTTTGAAGCTCAAGATTTGAAAGCCAACAACATGTGACTCTGATGCATATTGTTTTTTACACATATACTTAGTATTTCACAGCTCTAAATATTATTTGTACCAAATGGAGCTACTGGTCACTGAAGGTTAAGGAACTGCCAATTATCTGCATAGAAAACAAAATGGACATCTTTTGCTGGATACTCTTGGCTATTAAGTTGCGTGTCTCTCATTTAGTAGAAAGTACACTATTACCTAGTCATTTTAGCTATAAAACATGTGGAATATCAGCCCAAACTTCTTATTCCTTACAGAATTACGTCTGAAAGTTATGCTATAGAAGATGAATCCTGTCAGCCTCACCATTGCTAACTATTTTTGTGTTTGTGCATTTTTTAGTGCTTCAAAGGCCCCCTAAACCTGTAATGTAAGATACCTTATTTAAAGAACCTACTAGTAATGCTCACACACACACACATACATATATACATGTATCCATTAAACATTTGTGAAGGCAGTGGGAAATTACATGGCGGTGCCAGTGAGTGTTATTAGACCACAGATAGGATTATTTTCAGGATCTACTTACCTGCAAATGCGCAGACAAGTGTCCTGGCTCTGTATCTTGCAGCAAGCAGACAAGGTTATGATATTCCTCAACCATCATCTTAATTTCCCTAGATTACCCTATTACCATCCTCTACACTGCTAACGCAAGACAACAACCTTCTGACCAACACTGCAACACACATAACCCACTCAGTACTTTTACCTTTGCAGTCTGGCTGGTCCATTGTGCAATATGATGTAGCACATGCCCTTGTGTTTCTAACTCCCATTATCCTATAGATTGTAAGCTTGCGAGCAGGGTTCTCTTACCTCACTGTCTGTATGTATTACCCAGTATTGTCTTATTAATGTTTGTTCCCAATTGTAAAGCGCTACGGAATCTGCTGGCGCTATATAAATAAATGTTGATGACGATGAAGCATGATGTCAAAGAAAACCACTAGTCACATAGCTACCCTGAGCTGGCAGATAACCAAAAGGTGAGTGAGGAACAATATATCAAGTAGCCCAGGATGGTCAGGGACACACCTATGGCCATGCAGCACAATCACTCATCATTTTTTCAAAATGTTCTCACTACATGGAAAATGTCTATACATATCTCAAATTAAAGAAACTGCAACTAACAATTTACAATACACCTCCTGGTTTATTAACAAGCTTTTATCTAGTTGTAGGCCAATATATACCATGCAACCAATGGGATAATTTGACCAAATATAGTACATTGTACTTGACTCCTATAACAGTGACATGACCTTCACTAACTGAAGAACTAGACACGTTTTAGTACTCTGGGCAAGAGAGATCACTGACACCTCCCCCCTTACTGCATATTGGTAGGAGTAGAGGGACGTGTCTTTATCAGTGCAAGACCATTCTCCAACCCTGTGCTGCTCTCTCCTACCTGTTCTTACAGCTTTTTTTTTTTCTCAAAAGGTTTTTATTAAGTTTTTAGTAAAAGAATATGTAACAAACATAGCAGTTACCACAGAGTACAGTGCATAATGTAGATCCAATAAATCAAACAGAACTGCCCATAAACAATAAACAACTACCTGGTGCTGCTGCTAGGGTCTTAAGCTCAGTTTCTGCTTGGCCTGATTCTGGAAGATTGATGCCCTGTTTGGAAAAGAGATAGTTTCTATTCACTTCCAGAACAGCCGAGCAGCGAATCAACTATATAGGCCTCCCCCCCCCCCCTCAAACAGCAGAATTAAATCAGTAGCTTTTTTTGTTTAATAAACAGGTTGTCGTCCAGTCAATCAGTCCCAATCACATTTAATAAATATATCACCAATATAGCCCAATATTAAATTAATTGCACCTATGTTTAATAATGAGAACTTCTTCTCCATTAACAGTCCGACATCAAAAAGTGAAATAAATCAGCCCCATTCTTCCAATCAGTCCCAGCATTAAATGAATAGTATTCCAAATTAATATGTAGATCTATTTTGCCCCACCACCTCAACATTAAATTAGTAGTATTCCCAATTACCAAAAAGGTCTGTTTCCCCCACTATACCAAAATTCAGATGAATGGTTTATAAATTTCCCCCACGTTTAATTGAAATTATTATTGTTAATAAAGACATCACCTCCTTTTGAATATATTACGGATTTATTTTTTTATAGTTATATGTAATTACCTATTATGTTTTATAGTATTTATGTACTATATATTTATGTACCACAAGAAAAGAAAATCACCCTTCTCTCCAACCCCCTGATTCTTCCTTTGTTCTCTCCAGATCCCCCATGTTCTCTCCAGCCACCTTTCCTGCCTATTCTCCCCAGCCAACTCTCTCCCCTTGCTCTCTACTCCTTTCTTGATTGCTAGCTCATTTCAGCTCCTCTGACAGTGTTTTGCACATCAGCGACGTTCAAGAGAGCTGGGATCCGGCCAAGTACAGCCCTGCACCGCATTAATGTTTACCTGGGGGCTGGTCATTCGGCATACAGCAGTCAGCTGTTGTACCCTTTACAGCTGCCCTTGACAGCCAGACCAGCCTTGTTACGGCCCTGACTAGATTTTACATACCGTTGTAGGGTTAATGATTTATTAAAACGTAAGTATTTTTCAATCCAACTGCGCTCGTATTAAACTTAATCGAACTGAAATTGATAGTCTTCTAAATCTTAATACCCCCGAGAGAACCAATAAAGTCTCCTATCTCTGACCCCACTATTTGTTCTGTTTGAGGAATACTGGATATAAATCTACTATTTACCTCATGAATGCTATACGACCATACAATTAACTCTATTTTGTCCAAAGATGAACTTTAGAAGATTTACAAGTATCATATTAAGAACACGAATATAGAGAAGCTTCCAATAAGACATTGTCCACAAGTTATTTTAAGTTGTGATCACCACCAGCAG
The DNA here is from genome assembly GCF_038048845.1 of Mixophyes fleayi. Taxonomy (NCBI): domain Eukaryota; kingdom Metazoa; phylum Chordata; class Amphibia; order Anura; family Limnodynastidae; genus Mixophyes; species Mixophyes fleayi. The sequence continues at coordinate 79,400,321 of NC_134405.1, forward strand.
CTTTTCACAACAGATCAACCACCACTTTGACGAAAGTGTGGTACGTTTGGACACTTTTAGTTCTGTAATTGCTTTTAGGCGATTGATCAACTTACTAATTTTGGACTTTTATGTATTGTTGGACACTCGTATATGTCAACTTGTGTTTGGAATAATTCCATTTGTGGTTAAATAGACCTATCTCTTTCCTTAACGAGCAATATATATGTGTTACTGATTGCAAATAATATTTTGTTAAGATCTCTTGCTCCCATTCTCGGCTTGGTCCTCTCCGGGCTATTGAGATTTAGAAGACTTATCAATTTCAGTTTGATTAAGTTTAATACGAGTGCAGTTGGATTAAAAAATATGTCTTGTCACATCAAGGAGGGATACCTTGTTTCCACTGCTCATGTGTTAAACCGTGTAGCCTGTATTTTGAGCACAGTGTACTCTATTTTATTTGTTAATGATTTATTAAAGACTGTGTAAATTATTCTAAAATGAACAAAGTTTGATCTGCTATCTATATATAATAGACACAGGCCCGGCACTCCCATTAGGCAAGGTTAGGCACTTGCCTAGGGCGCTGGGCTCTGGAGGGCTCTGGAGGGTGCCACAGATTAAAAATTTCTTTAAAACTGTACGGCGACCGCTGACCATACCTTTCACGGCCGCCGCACAGCTTCACATACATCCACAGGGAGGGGGAGAGGGACTATTGCGCACCACCACCGCCGCCTCTCTGCTCCGTCTCCTCCCCTCCACTCACTGACTGACTGTCGGGCGTGACATCATCATCACGGCCCGACAGTGTCAGTGAGTGGAGGGGAGCAGACGGAGCAGAGAGGAGGCAAGTTAGAAGCAGGTAAGAAAAGACGCACATTTTCAAAATCGGCGCCCCCACCCTGCACACTTACACACTATTTTGTAAGTGTGCAGGGTGGGGGCGCCGATTTTGAAAATGCCGGGCGGGGGGCGCGGTGCGACGATTTTGTAAATGTGCCTAGGGCGCCACGGACCCTAGCACCGGCCCTGAATAGACAGCCATCCACTAACATGACAGATAGAGCAGCAGTGACATATTAAACATCTGCATTACATTTTAAGAGAACATTTCCTTGCTCATTCATGTCTCAACAGGACAGCTCAAAGCTGCTCTATTCCTGTGTAACCTGTTGTCAAATTGACTATTAGCTTTCGTTTACATTTTTGTGCTTCTATGGGGGAGATTCAACTGCCAGCGACGTGTCAAAAATATTTAAAAATTTCAGCTATATTTTTCAAAGTTGATACAAATGTATGTTCTCCCTTTGTTTGCGTGGGTTTCCTCTGGGTGCTCCGGTTTCCTCCCACACTCCAAAAACATACTGGTAGGTTAATTTGCTGCTATCAAAATTGACCCTAGTCTCTCCCTCTCTGTCTGTGTCTGTGTGTGAGTGTGTGTCTATATTAGGGAATTTAGACTGTAAGCTCCAGTGGGGTAGGGACTAATGTGAATGAGTTCTCTGTACAGCGCTGCGGACTTAGTGGCGCTATATAAATAAATGATGATGATGCGGACATCACCGCAATGTCAAGCAATGTACATTGCCGGCTATTACGGTATGAATCTCTGCTCATTTTTTATTGTGCCTCTGTGGTGTGCGTGAGATTCCTGCCATAACACCTGCGTGAAAACGGACGTTCCTGAGACCTCGTGTCAAATTAAATCTCCCTCTATATGTCTACAGTTTAATAGAATATACTATATATTAAAAAATAAATAATAATAAAAGATCTTTTAAAAACTCACAAAACCCTTGTACTTTGTCGTTGCTTTTAACCGAGCTTTCAAAGTGAGTCCTGAAAGCTTCCTTCAGTATAGTGTACTATCTACTTCATGAGCGCTCCCATAGAACTCCATTGTATTTTAAAGACAATACTTTAGAATGCTGCTGCCAACATTAAAATTAATATGAATCAAAGCAAATGCTGATCAGAAAGTGTGTGTGTACAGGTCCATACCCTATCAGTGTTAGTTTATCTATCAGCATCAAAGTGTTTTTCATAAGCTTTAAGAACATGTGCAGAACACAGGAAATGAACGTCTGTGTGTACAAGTCATTAATGTTTCACATCATCTCTCTATGCACAAGCTGTATGGAGGCGGCATCCCTGCTAGATGTGTAGGTCATGTCATCTTGGAAACATGGTAACATCTTCTTTCCTTTGCTTTTAGACCTGACAGCTTAATAGACCGACCTTCTGCTCCAGCACATGGGTTATAATTACAATGTCTGGCTACGCTGCTAGTGGCGGCTTCCCAAGCTGTGGAAATCTGACTGAGAGTCATTAGGATCATCCACCTGCACAGCTGTCGTACAGTGTATCACTACAATGGTCCAGGGAACAACATATGCAAATGAGATAGAAGGCATATTTAATACAACTGTTTGATGGTATTGCATAATTTAAAGATGCTGCAAATTTGCAATTCCTTAATGTAGCCTGTACCATTAACCAAATATTAGTTTGTACTTATCTGTATACACTTGAATGTTTATGGTTCATATCGGTTGCTATGGGTTATAGCATGAAACAGATGTTGGAAGAATGGTTGACAAACACTGCAAACACATTCTCTGGTCAAGCACCCAAAGCAAAATTTGGGCAGATGCCCGTCAACGCCATTCCTGCCTCCTGGAGGCCACTTCAGAGCATATGTGGTCCAGTGCATGCACCCTATGTATATTTTCAGCTCAGAGAGACCTCCGTTGTACTCTTTATAGAGCATGGCGGTCATCCAGAAGGGGCTTCTGGGCCCCTTAGCTGCTACACCCCTATTGTTAGGCACCTTGACTCTGGTGATAACTGAGGATGACCTGCAGATTTGGTGGGAGGCTAGGAGATCATCTGGTGTCCACCATAAAATGCCTCTCAAAATACGGCTTGGTTTAGACTCAAATTAATGAGACTGAGGGCTAGATTTACTAAGCTGCGGGTTTAAAAAAAATGGGGATGTTACCTATAGCAACCAATCAGATTCTAGCTGTCATTTTGTAGAAGGTACTAAATAAATGAAAGCTAGAATCTGATTGGTTGCTATAGGTAACATCCCCACTTTTTCAAACCCGCAGCTTAGTAAATCTAGCCCTGAGAGTATATCTGCCCTTCATTACATGTGGCATATTTGTGCATTTGAAGTTGTATTTTACATTGCTCAGAGTGTGCCTAGAAATTCTTATCAACACACACGCAAAACAAAATCACAGAAACCCCATCCCCCCATTTCTTTACTAATATCCTTGTCTCTTATTTCCTATCATATAGAGCAACATGGAGGGTTAAACTGGGTCCCATTAAAAGTATAGGTCAAGACCTAAAGACCGCCAGTTCTGGCCTGGGGCAAAATTCAAGTTGTTTTGCAGAATGCAAAACCGTGTGTGTCCCTCCACACAGCAAGAAAATCCCGCTAAAAATGCAACTTCTACATCCCTTTAACTCATTTCAATATCTCGGTCTAACGGAATCTCATTCCTGTCCTGCTTACTCCATGCTCTACTAGAATAGTCTTCACTCCGCCCAACTCCTCCCCTCTGCCTGTGTAAATTTCTGTTCCTCCATAAACCCATGTGGTGGTATTCTTGTGTCTTGTCTGTACTGCGTAGCAGACATTTTGACCTGTGATGGCAGCCATTTTATGAGCTGAACTAAGATTTGCGAGAATGCAGCCTATACATTCACAAGGAACCAGTGACATTACTGAGGCATGAGGCACATTGAGGATATTGGTTCATTTGTGATGACTGGTCCATCTTAAGCTCTGAAGGATGTTTCACTACATAAGAGTACTGATGTGGCTTGAGATCACAAGAATAGCTAGAGACATGTTTATAATTGCTGAACAGACAATCGCTCGGAAATAAGATATATTGACCATTCTAATCAACTCTGTCAAACAGAGGAAGGTAATTAAAGTACCGGTCACATTAACATGAAACATCCATCTCTGTTTCCTCACAAACAGGTTGTTTCAACAGAAATATTCTGAACGAAGATGCAGCATAAAACTTCAGTAAAAGTGCTAATCAGAATATTATGTTTAATTAGTATGAGGCAAAATGAGAAACTAGCTGAAAATTGATGTACTTGTGGCACAGAGCTGACAATTACAGCTAAACTACACGTGTTCTTATTTGATAAAACTATTTTAACCTTCATAAATATTTCTGTATCTCATGTCTGTCAACAGCTCAAGCTAAGACAAGTTATTATTTCATCACAGAAACATGAACTCACACGCGTGGATGGAAAAGGGAACTTTCAGAGCTGAGTCCAAGAGAAGCATTTATAAAATAGGCGCTGTCAGGTATAGTAAAGGCTCAATCATAAGCGATGACAAGTTGTCATATTTTCTTAAGGACTTTCTGTTGGTGCAGAATGAATATCTATGTTGTTATATGCACATATTTATGGCTTGTATTAGTATTAAACATTGCTTGATGTTTTGGTGATGGGATAAAATAAATATTAGCCCTCTATTCATTTATGAAGCTTTCATCCTGTTCTTTTCCTCTTCTGAATATCATTGTTCTCAAACATCGATGTAACTCTTCTCATCCTTGTTTGCCCCAGGGTCATTCCATGTCAGTTCAACCAGGGTTGTCCACCACCCGTCTCAGATTTCTACGAATTTTTTTTAGTTAAGAGAGGATGTCAAAACAACTATTTCTGCCAAATATCTCGACTGTCTGACAATTAGTTGATTATATATTGTTTTTTCAATTTATTAAATAATTTACTAATCGCAGCTTCTTTATCCAGTTTATTTGTAGTATTACGGGTGTTTATTAAGGAATCGACACAAAATTTGGACCCCTAAGGTGACTCTTCCTCCCGAATACAAAAATCCAAACCAAATTACTGTATCTGCCTCATGTTTTGCGTTACAGCAAAAACGCACATTTTTCAAATATCATTAAAAACGCTAGATTCAATTGACATTAGGGATCCCATTTTTTGGGGGGTGTTTAAAAAAGGTATAAATTACTACCACAAAAAAAATCAGCAGGGTACTCTCTTTCATAGTGGAGAAAAAAAATAATGAAGTTGATGCTCGATTACTGCTGTACAGCATACATAATTTACACAATGTTAAAAACCATACCAAAAAAGTGAACTTAACTGAGGCAATGGGATAAAACTCCCATACAAGGAAATGAAACAAACAGAAACTTATGGGAAGGGGATTCTCTTTAGAGAGACCAAAACTGAAACTTTCCAGAGAAAGAGAGAGGGAGACACAGAAAGAGTCAATCATGGCAGCTGCTCATTTGGTAGTCGTTTAAATTAGGGATGTGCACCGGCGACTTTTGAGGTCTCGTGTTTTGTGTTTTGGATCCGGATTTTCGTTATTTTTGAGGTTCGGATTTGTCTCGCAAAACACTTGACGAAAGGTCTCGGTTCGGATTTAAGGTTTTGGATTCGGATTTTTTTTGAAAAAAACATAAAAAGTTTAAAAATCAAGTTTTTGGGCTTATTTTCACTCCTAGGCTATTATTAACCTCAATAACATTCAATAACAAGCATTTCCACTAATTTACAGTGTATTCTGAACACCTCACAATATAGTTATTAGTCCAAAACGTTGCAACAAGGTATCTTTCTGGACTGCGTAGAGGAGTGGGTCACCACAATATATATTAAAAATCCTGAACTTTTATGATTCGCACCAATAAATGTACCTGGACTGCGTAGAGGAGTGGGTCACCACAATATATATTAAAAACCCTGAACTTTTATGAATCGCACCAATAATTGTACCTGGACTGCGTAGAGGAGTGGGTCACCACAATATATATTAAAAACCCTGAACTTTTATGATTCGCACCAATAAATGTACCTGGACTGCGTAGAGGAGTGGGTCACCACAATATATTAAAAACCCTGAACTTTTATGATTCGCACCAATAATTGTACCTGGACTGCGTAGAGGAGTGGGTCACCACAATATATTAAAAACCCTGAACTTTTATGATTCGCACCAATAAATGTACCTGGACTGCGTAGAGGAGTGGGTCACCACAATATCTTAAAAACCCTGAACTTTTATGATTCGCACCAATAAATGTACCTGGACTGCGTAGAGGAGTGGGTCACCACAATATATATTAAAAACCCTGAACTTTTATGATTCGCACCAATAAATGTACCTGGACTGCGTAGAGGAGTGGGCACTGGGCACCACAATAAAATATATAAAAAACCTTCAACAGATCTGCATTACACTACACATACGGCTGCTCCTCCATCCTCTCCATCATATACATGTTGGAGTTTTAGCGTGTGACAACCTCTTGTTTTTGATAATGTCAGTGCATTTTGAATATTTTTCAATTTGCCCCACACCACTGAATGTACTTTATCTATGATACGCAATACGCATCTATCTATCTTGACTGCGTAGTGTGGTGGCCCCGGTACACAATTTGGTACCGAGGCCACAATATAATTAAAAAACCCTCCACGTGTCAGAATTCCACCAAACAAGTATCTGGACTGCATAGTGGGGTGGCCCCGGTACCCAATTTGATACCGGGGCCACAATACCTCCTCCAAACATGGTACAGACAATTCGTCATTGAGATCCCAGACAGACAGGGTCAAAGTGTTATTGTTTGACTTTGTAAACCCAAAAAACTGTCCCTGTTGCACATAGTCGTGCAATGAAGACTGACTTTTTCATTTAAAGGCACGATCTTTCAAGTGTAGTGTTTGTAAGTCTAAGTCATATTATACTTTTGGTAAAATTGGTTTATTTTGTTCCTCTTTATGGTATTTAGTAATAGAATTAAAGTATGAAATAGAATTAAAGTATGAAATAGAATTAAAGTATGAAATAGAATTAAAGTATGAAATAGAGTGGTATAGAGTTGTAGTGTGGTATAGATAGAGTGGTCCACACAATATAATAATAAAACCCTCAACTGGTCTGAATTCCACCAAACAAGTATCTGGACTGCGTAGTGTGGTGGCCCCGGTACACAATTTGGTACCGAGGCCACAATATAATTAAAAAATTGGGCATCAACTGTCACCGTTGTTTAATATCTGATACACCTAAATATGGACTGCACAGTGGAGTGGCCCCGGTAGTAAATTTGGTGCCGGGGCCACAATACCTCCATCAACCCTCTAAATCCCACTCCACTGATGGCGGACACCGGGCGCACGTCTAACACCAACATTGCAGTTACAGCCGCAGTTATACGCTTTGCAATAGGGTGACTACTATCGTATTTTGTGGTCATGGCAAACGACTGTTGGACGGTCAATTGTTTTGTGAAAGACTTAGCGGTCTTACGACTTCCCCTCTGGGAAGATGACCGACTAACAGCAGCAACAGCAGCAGTGGCAGTAGTAGGCGTACCGCTGCAGGATTCCTCGGATGAATCCCGTATTGAGGAGGACTCAGTCTGGCTGCTGACTTGGGCTGCAGGACTGAATCTGATGGAGATTGTGGAGGAAGTTGACGAGGAGGGTGTTGCTGGTGTGTATCCAACTGGACCACGGGATTTAGGTGTCCCTGTACCGATGAGGGTCCTAGCCCCAGTTCCTGAACTAACCACTGAACTATGAAGGTTATTCAGGTGACGTATAAGGGAGGATGTTCCTAGGTGGGCAAGATCCTTACCCCTGCTTATTTGAGCTTTACATAAGCTACATATGGCCATACATTGGTTGTCTGGATTTGGATAAAAATAACTCCAGACCGAAGAGGTGCATTTTTTGGTCTTCTGACCAGGCATGACGATGGGCTTTTTCATCCCATGGACATCAGCTGTTTCCCCCCCTGGTGCCTCATTTACAATAACCACATCACCATCCTCATCATCAAGTTCCTCCACAGCGCCAGCTACATCATCAATAGCCTCCTCCCGAGCCACCTCTTCCCGTACAGTGATGGGAAGGTCAGGCTTGACAACCACCAACACCCTTGGACTCGCCTTGGGGATTTGTGATAATTTCTCTTTAGAAGGCAGAGTTGTTTGCTGTTTTGTTGCTGACAGCATAACTCTCTTCAATTTTTTGTAGGGGGGGGAGGAGGAGGAGGGCTAAGATCCGTGGGTGAAGCTGAACCACTAGTCATGAACACGGGCCAGGGCCTAAGCCGTTCCTTGCCACTCCGTGTCGTAAATGGCATATTGGCAACTTTACGTTTCTCCTCAGATGATTTAAAGTTTCTCTTTTTGCTACTTTTTCTTAACTTGGGCTTTTTGGATTTTACATGCCCGGTACTACGAGATTGGGCATCGGGCTTGGAAGACGACGTTGATGGCATTTCATCGTCTATGTCATGACTAGTGGCAGCAGCTTCAGCATTAGGAGGAAGTGGGTCTTGATCTTTCCCTACTTTATCCTCCAAATTTTTGGTCTCCATTATATGTAGCACAAGATACTGCAGAATGTGTGAACTTGGTAATATTGCAGTACCAATGGACTTATACTGCTGGATTGGTTTTGCAAATTTGGTTATAATTATTATATATATTTTTTTTTTTAAATTTTTTATTTTTTTTTACTTTTTTTTTATTTTTAAAAAACTTGGGAATAGTGGGGAAAAAACTATGCCCTTAGAAGCACAGAGCACAGGACACAGCACCACTGGACTGAACAGGACACGGCACAGGACCCAGCAGCACTACGGAACTCAGCAGGACAGAGCACAGGACACAGCACCACTGGACTGATACTGCAGAATGTGTGAACTTGGTAATATTGCAGTACCAATGGACTTATACTGCTGGATTGGTTTTGCAAATTTGGTTATAATTATTATATATTTTTTTTTTTTTTAAATTTTTTATTTTTTTTCACTTTTTTTTTATTTTTTAAAAACTTGGGAATAATGGGGAAATAACTATGCCCTTAGAAGCACAGAGCACAGGACACAGCACCACTGGACTGAACAGGACACGGCACAGGACCCAGCAGCACTACGGAACTCAGCAGGACAGAGCACAGGACACAGCACCACTGGACTGATACTGCAGAATGTGTGAACTTGGTAATATTGCAGTACCAATGGACTTATACTGCTGGATTGGTTTTGCAAATTTGGTTATAATTATTATATATTTTTTTTTTTTTTTAAATTTTTTATTTTTTTTTATTTTTTAAAAACTTGGGAATAATGGGGAAATAACTATGCCCTTAGAAGCACAGAGCACAGGACACAGCACCACTGGACTGAACAGGACACAGCACAGGACCCAGCAGCACCACTGACCTCAGAAGGACAGAGCACAGCACACAGCACCACTGGACTGATACTGCAGAACACAGCACAGCACAGCACAGCACAGCACAGCACAGAACTAAACAGCACAGAACTAAACAGCACAGAACTAAACAGCACAGAACTAAACAGCACAGAACTAAACAGCACAGAGGACCACCTAACACACCCTCCCTCTACCCTGATCAATGCCCGAGTGAAGATGGCGGCGACTAGCGGGGAATTTATAGGATCCGAGTATCGCGAGATCCGACAACGGGATTATGAGTCAGAGCCTCAGTTTCACTTTTGAATTTGGCGCCAATACCCGGATCTGTCTCGGATCCGACTCGGATCCGCAACGTTCGGGTGGGCTCGGATTTCATAAATCCGAGTGCGCTCATCCCTAGTTTAAATACGGACTGCCATATTACTATTTACTCAAAAACCATTGGATTACATAGCTGACACCACTTTACATTTGACATTAGGGATCCCATTTTTTGGGGGGTGATTAAAAAAGGTATAAATTACTGCCACAAAAAAAAATCAGCAGGGTACTCTGTTCCATAGTGGAGAAAAAAAATAATGAAGTTGATGCTGATGTTCGATTACTATTGCATCGCATACATAATTAACACAAGAAATCATGAAATTTAAAACCTTTAACATAACTAAAGCCCTTAACTGAAGTTGAGTCAACAATCTCATTATTTTTCCCTTGTTTCTAACGGTCTGTAATTTTCCTTAAAGTGATAGCAGAAAGTGTATACTGCCGTCCAGTACTTCCTTGGATAGCAGGCACTTCCGTTACACAGAGGACGTGAATAAAAGGAACAAAACACTTATCTCTTGAAGACCAGGACAGCACATTTGTTTATTTGATTTCATTAAGTGTATCAGCACATCTTGGGCCTGATTCATTAAGGATCTTAACTTGAGAAACTTCTTATTTCAGTCTCCTGGACAAAACCATGTTACAATGCAAGGGGTGCAAATGAGTGTTCTGTTTTGCACATTACTTAAATACTGACTGTTTTTTCATGTAGCACACATATACTTGATAGCTTATTTGTACACTGAAATTTAAAGTTGATTCTTTATTCACCTTAGGTGTCCAAATTTTGTGTTGATTCCTTAATTAACACCTGTAATACTTCAAATAAACTAGATAAAGAAGCCGCGATTAGTAAATTATTTAATAAATTGAAAAATCAATATATAATCAACTAATTGTCAGACAGTCGAGATATTTGGCAGAAATAGTTGTTTTGACATCCTCTCTTAACTAAAAAATTTTCAAAAAAATCTGAGACGGGTGGTGGACAAACCATGTTTTTTTGGGTGATCTGATGTGGAATGACCCCCCATTGTTTTATGACACTAGGATGGACAGGTGTCAATGTTACCACTGGCACTTGTGATCCCTGGGGATTTTGTATCCTGTATTCAGCTCAGATGTGGTACCAAACAGGGCAGAAGTTACTGTCACTATAGAGGTGGATGCCCATTCTGTAACAGTATGCTGAGTACACTTCACTGTTACTGAGTTACTTTATTCATACTGGATGGCCATAACATAAGCTAATGAATGGAAAAAATACGCTTTATTGTTTCAATAAGGCATTTAGTACATTCGGCAACAGCTTTATAATATTGTATTTTTTTTTACATTTTGTAGCTTTTTTTTTTACTTTTTAGGCAATAAGATTGATTTTCTATCGCCACTTAATACTCAGCTGCCTTGGTGATACTTACCCGAGCGATAGGGGCTAACTTACTGCATTTCGGGGGAGTCTAAATACAAATACTTGCCCAGCTAGCTGGCTCATGCATGCGCGGTGGAACCTAAAGTCCCAACTTGGACTTCCACTTAGTAAAAAAAAAATGGATGGACTTTGACCTCAATGACTATGTGCCTACTTGTGGTGTATCCTTTATTTTTTGTATCTTTAATGTGTCACCCATATCTGACTTGCATCTGCTTGTATGTAATATGCCTATATGTATATATATATATATATATACAGTATATCTCTCTTATATATAAACACATGTATATATAAGCACGCTCCCATGTCTATCTATTTTGTGTTTATCTACAATGTGTACCCCATGTCTTAGTCTGTGTTTACTGTTATACACATGACACAGATAAAAACAAACACATATGCATGGACAATGATAATGAGCATTAATACAGTCATGGGCAAAAGTTTTGAAAATGACACAAATATTGGTTTTCACAAAGTCTGTGCAGTGTTTTTAGACCTTTTTGTCAGATGTTGCTATGGTACACTGAAGTAAAATTACAAGCATTTCATAAGTGTCAAAGACTTTTATTGACCATTACATTAAGTTTATGCAAAGAGTCAATATTTGCAGTGTTGACCCTTCTTTTTGAAGACCTCTGCAATTCGCCCTGGCATGCTGTCAATCAACTTCTGGGCCACATACTGACTGATGGCCGCCCATTCTTGCCTAATCAATGCTTGAAGTTTGTCAGAATTTGTGGGTTTTTGTTCATCCACCCACCTCTTGAGGATTCACCACAAGTTCTCAATGGGATTAAGGTCTGGGGAGTTTCCAGGCCATGGACACAAAATTTTGATGTTTTGATCCCCGAGCCACTTAGCTATCACTTTTCCTTATGGCAAGGTGCTCCATCATGCTGGAAAAGGCATTGTTTGTCACCACACTGTTCATGGATGATTGGGAGAAGTTGCTCATGGAGAATGTTTTGGTACCATTCTTTATTCATGGCTGTGTTCTTAGGCAAAATTGTGAGTGAGCCCACTACCTTGGCTGAGAAGCAACCCCACACAGCATGCTTTACTGTTGGCATGACACAGGACTGATGGTAGCGCTCACCTCTCCTTCTCCGGACAAGCGTTTTTCCAGATGCCCCAAACAATCTGAAAGGGGATTCATCAGAGAAAATTACCCCAGTCCTCAGCAGTCAAATCTCTCTACCTTTTGCATAATATCAGTCTGTCCCTGATGTTTTTCCTGGAGAGAAGTGGCTTCTTTGCTGGTCTTCTTGACACCAGGCCATCCTCCAAAAGTCTTCGCCTCATTGTGCGTACAGATGCACTTACACCTGCCTGCTGCCATTCCTGAGCAAGCTCTGCACTAGTGGTGCCCCGATCCCGCAGCTGAATCAACTTTAGGAGACAGTCCTGTGAAGCCCTTTTTGTGCAAAGCAATTATGACTGCACCTGTTTCCTTGCAGATAACCATGGTTAACAGAGGAAGAACAATGATTTCAAGCACCACCCTCCTTTTAAAGCTTTCAGTCTGTTATTCTAACTGCCAGGCGCCATCCCGCGATCTCTCCGGAATGGCCATCTGTTTTGTCTCCTCCTGCCTGGCAACCAGACGCGTCACTTCCGGCCGTCCGGCCCCGCTGTCCACACACGTCACGTTGCTAGGCAATGGAACGCTACTCTTAGTTCTCGACGGCCGGCTTGTCTCTCCATCCCTCCGAATACTCCTTGTGTAATTCTGTTGCCAGCACTGTTACCGACCCAGCTTGTCTGGCAACTCTTCTCACATGCCTCGCTATCCGACTTGGGGAAGGACCGGGACCTGCGTGTCTCCTGCAGCGGAGTCCATACCTCCTTGCGGGGGTCCCTGGTGAATACCAGGGGCATGTTAGATTAAGCACCTTCCTCCGAGTAGTGCCAACATTAGCAGGTACGCAACACATAGTTGTGACACTAACTCAATCAACATGACAGATTGATCTCCAGCCTTCTCCTCGTCAACACTCTCACGTGTGTTAGCGAGATAATCACTGACCTGATGTCAGCTGGTCCTTTTGTGGCAGGGCTGAAATGCAGTGTAAATGTTGTTCTTCCGATAAAGGTCATTGTCATTGTAAAGAGGGACTTTGAAATTAATTGCAATTCATCTGATCACTCTTCATGACATTCTAGAGTATATGCAAATTGTCATCATCAAAACTGAGGCAGCAGACTTTGTGAAAAGTAATAGTGTCATTCTCAAACCTTTTGGCCATGACTGTACACCTTTGTGGTCTTTATTTTCTCTTTTTTAGGGCTTAAGTGTGCAAGGTAGATTAATCCTCTTATTTTGCACTTGTAATGGTTTGCTAGTGAGACCCTTAAGTAGGGTCACTCTTACCTTTTATGCCGATTATTAAAACACTGTTAGGCTGTCCATACCCCTAGAATAATCTTGGTAAAGACAGCCCCTGTCGCATTGTCACAAACTTTATCAGGTTTGAAAAAAGTAGAGAAAATTGTTTTTTTGCGCAAATGAATTGGCATTGCAGTAAGATGAATCAAGGGCCCACCACAGATTCCAAAAACTGCAAGACAGGTAAGGACTAGATAAACTCTATTATATCTTGCAACTCATTAAACATAGGATAAGAGGTTATTTTCACATTTAACCCATAGAAAGTCCAGGAAAGTGGATTTATCCTTTAGCTCAACCAATAACAACTCCATACCAGGCAATGTCCATGTCAGATTTGCTATTTTAAAACGATGGTCTTAATTTAGTCCTAATTGACTCAATAACAAAAGGTAATAAAGTATAAAGCCTGTAAAGTCTGTGTGTCAGTGTATTATTTAGCAGAATCACCATTTGGCCATCTCTGCTCTAAACCATCCTTTTAAAATGCATATGTCTTAGGATCACTCTTCAGAAGCAAAGGTGAGTCAATTAGTATCACAGATAGTTTAATCAAATTTTAAAAAAACAAAACAACATAAATAAAAAGAATAAAAAAATATGAGAACTTAAATCTTAAGTCCTATGTACTTCAATTGCATTTGACAGGAGACATCCATTGGTTTAATTAACGCTGATCATAACTCCTGCCTCTGCAAGGCCAGTGTATTTTATTGTATATGCTGAATCCTTCCAGAGAGAAGATCGCAGATATGTAGTTCATGGGTCGGGGTCATTAATATCTAATGTCTGTGAATAAGAAGGGTCAATTACAGATGTACTCCACAGCATTGGCAAACACAGCCCTTATAAATCAAGCCAGAGAAAGAGGCCCTGCTGGGGAAAATTATCTTTTAACAATTGTTCCCTGTGGATCATTTAAAAGGAAACAACAGAATGCAAAAGGGAACTTGGTCATTGTGTGAAGAATCCATAAATCAGTGTTTCCCAGCTCCAGTCCTCAAACTCCTATAAAAGCTTGCTTTAAGGATATCAGTGCCTGAGTACAGGAGACTTCATTATTGCCAGTTATTTGGATTCAGCCGTATTTGTGCAAGCATGGATATCCTGAAAACCTGGACTGTTTAGGGGAGAGGGGGGTGTTTGAGAACTGGTATTGGGAGTCACTGCTCTAAGCACTGGCGGAACTACCATTGGTGCAGTGGCCCATGGAGATAATGGGGCGGAACTAGCATGCTGTGGGCCCCGGTTCCCTCCTCCCCGCTTCCCTGCACCGGGGCCACAGCTCGCTAGTTCTGCCTCTGGCTCTAAGGTTTACTTACAATATAGCTGTACGATTAAAACTACTACCTTGCTATCTGTCACACTGATTTTTCCCCTTTGTCCCCGGATATGCAGTGTAATATTACTGTGGCTGGATTTTTATTTACATTACATTTGTTCTGTTGTAATTCTCTTTTATGTCGGCATCACTTTTACTATTGTACAGTTGCCATCATTTTATTAATGTCTTTTTATTGATTTTACAAAGTTTGATTTCAGCTGTCACCACATGTGAATCGACTATTCATAGACAGTAGTCAAGATCAGGAGATTAGGCTTAATTTAACATTGAGATATTAAAATATGATTAAGGTGAGGGGGAGAGGAAGCGAAGGCAGTGGTCCAATCAGAGGCAGTGGCGCACGCAGGGGGGGTTTC